>NW_025764891.1:2742500-3942500 GCF_003918875.1 Haliotis rubra | reverse complement strand
AACTGTCCATGAAAAGATCAACATTTTTTATTCTCAGAGATTAAAAAGTTCTAATTTCCCATCTTACTGCATGAAAAATAATCATTTATCACTCTCATATCATAAAAAAATGATACAATTGCAAAATGTTAACGATACATAAACATATTTAAACCGATACTTTCAAAACTAAAGATCGATACAGTTTTGAATGTAACGATAATTATATCGTCTTAGAAACAGTATTGATGCATCGATGCATCGATGCATCGATGTATCGTGGCATCTCTATAATCTACATCAGAGTGTGAGAGTTAACAAACATAACTGAGAGTGAGTTAACCTACTTCAGTGTTAGTGAGTTAACCTAAATCATGGAGGATGAGTTAACGTACATGAGGGAGAGTTAACCTACATCAGTGTGTGAGAGTTAACAACATAACTGAGAGTGAGTTAACCTACTTCAGTGTTAGTGAGTTAACCTAAATCATGGAGGATGAGTTAACCTACATCAAAGATACACCCCTCCTTCCTGGCAATGGTCTGCAGGATTTTGGAGGAAACAGTACTGGCCACCATACAGATATCACTGTCTGAAATGATAAACCATAGTTATAGCTAACAGTAAGCTTCATTTGGTGTGGTTGTGTTGTTTAACGCAGCACTCAGCAATATTCCAGCTATAAGGCGGTGTGCATAAAATAAGCCAATAGCATTCCATGTGACCATAAAGCTTTCTTCATTAACCAGAAACATCAATTGTCCATGATACTATGTGGAAAGAACTGAGATTGGGTTGGGGCTGGGTTGTTGTTTAACGCAGCACTCAGCAATATTCAGCTATAGGTGATGGTCTGTAAATAAACAAGTCTGGACCAGACAATCCAGTGATCAGCAGCATGAGCATTGATCTACGCAAATTGGGATACAATGACATGTGTCAACGAAGTCAGCGAGTCTGACCACCCGATCCCGTTAGTCGCCTTACGACAAGCATGGGTTACTACAGATCAATTCTATACTGGATCTTCACTAGTCACAAGAACTGAGGAACTTATGTCAATAACAATCAACCCAGGGACTCTTTATTGTTATGTGACTTCAGAACTCCACGGAGTGAGCAGGTTTTTATATCATGGTGGGTGGACACCAGAAGTGCACTTCACACATGACCATGCAAGGAATCGAACCAAGGTCTTCAGCATGAAGAGCACACACTTTAACCACTTGGCTACACCACCCCAAGAACTCAGACAGGAGTCTCACAAGCCTCAGGTGATCATGGTGATTATGTCATTGCTAAACAAGACCAAATCCATCAGTACACGCCTTACTTTTGACGATTACTTACTGGGGACATCTTGGTTACTTCTTCTGAAGGCAAAGAGACTCCACCACCCCAACAGGGCCCCAATCTCATTCCCAGTGAAGATCCTCCACTTGCCACTGAAACACATCTCTCCCACTTACAATAAATCTGTACACAAAGCAATCCCAGTTTGAAAATGCCCTGATTTTACAAAATCTTACCATATTACAATTATCATCTATTACTACCTATTACAGTTTGATATCATCAATACATTCTAGTTTGTGTTTACTCCACCTATTCACACAGACAAACACACAAGACAGCCGTATTCCACTTATACTAATAAGGACATATATATAGCACTGAACTCCACGTTGCACAGGCATGCTCTAAGTGCTTACAACATAATGTACATTATTATCCCGGATATTACCTTACTACCACGATAAGTGTACAAAATATCATCTTATTTTATTTTGAAGATCTATAAGCTCGCTCCTGACTATATGACATGTAAATAAAATGGCGTCTGCCTCTCGACTGGATTTTTAAAATCAGTGAAACATATTCTGACAAGCTTTAAACTGCTATAAAAATGGCTAATTATGTTTTAATTGAGCCTGCAAATGATTCAATGTATAAAACAAAAATAAAGCAGTGAAAGTCGGTAAAATAAATGTGTAGCTAATCGAATGATATTCGATATTATGACGTCATACGATTGTTAGTGATACAGCTTCTCAGTGGAGACTTTGGCGGTTACCATGGCAGCAGGTAATATTTTTTCCTGTTTCCACCCTCCTGGGAGGGGTGATATGGAAACTTGAACTTAAAGCATCATTGACCAATGACATTAAAATATTTTACATAAAGGTAAGATACAACATAATGTACATTATTATCCCGGATAACCCAAGCTGCCTGTGAGGTACTAGAAGGTTAATAGTCATGTGACTTATCCCACCAGGTACCCTTTTTCTGCTTGGTGAACATAGACAATATTGGACAAACTCACTCGCCTAAAGTGAGACCACATGTCTCATTATATATCACCATGAGAAATGCCTCAATGAGTATGTGAAACTTTATGGATAACAAGTTCTTCTTTATTGTGTAGAGCAACTGTGTAAGAATCTACATAAACACATCATGCTATGCAATAATCAAAATGTTATCTTAAGTTGTATGCTTTGTTATCCATTATCAACTTCAAGAATGCTGATCAAACAGTTAGTAAGTGAAACTGGCTCAAACCACCCCAGTCAGCAGTATTCCAGTTATACCACACCTCAATATCAATGTTATATACCACCTACTTAGGCTGTTTCTCGGCTATTGCCAGCCTGTCTGCGTCAGGGTCATTGGCAAGGATTACCACACTTCCATTGGCATCGGCTGTCTGCATTGATAATGTCTGAAACAGGCACAGACATCAGTGAAAGCATACCATGCAGCCTTAGTAATTCATTTTTTAAAGCATAGTTCATACCATTTTGGAAGCCGTGGTGGCTGAGTGGTTTGATCGCTGACTTTGTGTGCTGGCGATTAGGTGCCAGTCTCTGAGAAGAAGGGTTGGAATCCCGGATGGGATTCATCCTAACAAAAGTACTTGAATCTGTACTTTACCGAGAAAATGTAATCTCTAATATAATATTTGCCACATTTGACCATTTTCTAAATGGTATTGTGTATTCATAGTTCAGAAGCATCATGGAAACTTGAACTAGTATTCTTGTTGTACTTGTACCAGCTGTTAACGCTTGATATGAATAATTATCTTGCCTCACACATAAATGTCGTTTTCTGATTGGCTGAGCACTCTTCTATTATTTTCAATGTACCCTGCTTACAAGCGAGTAACATTTTCTATGTACCCTGCTGGGAATGCCGAACTCATTTGGTACTTTGTAGCAGTAATTCTTTATTTCAAATAACATTGAATCACGTGTGATGTACAGAATTTGTCGATGCTTTGCAAATGCAAATGGATGGAAGGGAGATAACCCTAAATTTGTTTTCTTGTCGTCTGGTACTCTATACTATGATCCGATACCCGTGCTTCAACAGTTCAAAATTACCATTGAGGTGTTCGGTAAGATAAATATGTTGTTCATTGGTCGCTCGGGGCCCATGGGTTCATGTACCCGTCGGCACCAGTGAACAACTTATAATATCAAATTGTATGTCAAGACAAATTGAATGGTGTGCTGCTGGAGCGTATACAGAGGGCTTCCTCATTAAAGATCCATGTACTAACCAAGGCTCCCTTGCCCTCCTCAGGATTGGGGTATTTCACCGTGGGGAACTCCGGATCTGGCTCCACCTATAGGAATACAACCTCACTTGTGAAAAAATGTCTCATCCAACATTGACCATCACGACATGATAAAATTATCTTCATATTGATTACATCACAACAAGATCATCACGTAATCATCAAGTTGTCAACTAGTAGCATACGAAATATGATGAACAAGTAGGAGATAAAACATCATGTGTGGGCCAATTTCTGGGTGTTATTGAGTATTTAAAGCACGGGAATTCATTTGGAACCGACAGCATTAGCCGGAGGTTTCAAATGAAATATTCCCATACTTCAAATACTCAATAACATCCGGAAATTGGCTAACACATGATGTTTATCGACATTGTAAACACAATAGTAAACCAAAAGGCCCACACATGTTTTGTGTCTGCAGTTATTGACAATGAGTTCGGGTACAGCAGTGAAATGTCATCAGCCGGCCGTTTCGGCTGTCTCCCATGGTATCATCTGGAACAGCTCATTTGTGACGTCATTCGGACTTTATGTCACAATATGATTTGAATGATATGATCACAGCTGAACATCTGTGATTGATGATTCTACATATTAATACGCAGCAAATGTCTGGGAATCGAATACCATTCAATCATGTTTTTCAACCAATCAGATTAAAGAACACAGTGACTTTTGGTTTACAATGAAGTAGGAACCAACTCATTCATATCCTGAATTAAATCAAATTAAATACCTGTTCTTTAACTGGTACAGGAGGAGGAAAGCCGAACTTCTTCAGAGACTCACAGGTGAACTTGTATCCCACACCATGCATGGCAGTATAGGTGAAGGTCACTTTGGAGGACGTATTCTGTTCTCTAAACAGAAGATATTCAATGTAAAGATATAATGCTCAGGGTGCCGTTGTAAAAAGCAATCTTAGCACTAAGGTGACTGTAACTCCCATTCCTTAACATAGACTTGTAACATAGATGGTAGTCTTAGCGCCAAGGTTGTTTTATACAACGGCACCTTGTTCAAGATTACTGCACTTATATAGCAGTCAGCAAGCACATGTGTAAACATGATTTAGTTCCGAGTAGTAAATGTTCCGGTTCGGAATAAATGCCGTGAAATAGAGAATGGATGACACGAATATAAATTCCGCACATACGGCAAATATTCCATCGAACAGGAACAAATACCTATTCCAGTCATTATTGAATGCAAAATAGACTCGTCCAACTTGTCAACATCCGGGATTTCTCAAGCCCGAAATACACGTGAATCATGTTAGATCTAGGTGAAAATCAAATCAATGAGCGGCCATTTGCCACACACAGCAAGGAGGTGCAATACATAGGCCCGACTCCGATGTATTTATAAGTATGACCTATATATATAACATATAAGATATGTTATATATATATGTCATACTTATAAATACATCAGAGATGGATCAGACCGATTATGGAGGCAGAGGAAAACACTGCTCTTTGAACTATGTATCGGACGAGATCAAGGATAAGTCTGCTCCATTGAAGCTTGTGATAACCAGTGACCAGAAAATTAGCAACCATTAGAATGTGCCATATTGATCACTGTACGTTTACCCAAACTGTAGATCAAATTAAAATACAACGATATTTGAACAATTCTTCAGTATTGTCCGGATTTCGATCAGGACCCTTATCACCCGACATGTAGATATTATACATACATCTTTGAAATAATAATTTGAAATAGATGCACAGATTTTTAAAGAAAGGTGAACCATATCTAATGGCAGTTTAGGCAATTTAGTACTATTTTGTATAGCCATAACAAAAGATGAAACCAATTCCCACAAAAAAAGACAAATGGTGCCACTGACGACAATACTATATTGAGTCATTTTATAAGGAACTTTCACACATGATAAATGCTGCTTGATAGCCACAAGATTTGTTCCACATGGAACAAATACCGTAGGATTGAATCCTTTCTTCCTCCCCCCCAAAAAAACCCAACAAAACAAAACAAAAAACAAAACAAAACAAACCAACAACAAAAAAACCAAACCAATTTTTAAGACCACCCCAACAAACAAAACCCTCTTTCAGACACTTTAGGATGTGTGTGCAAGTTCCTATTTACCCGGAATAAATTCTGTTTGTGCGTAACGAAATAATTGTTCCGCATGCACTATTACAGGAACAAATACTGGAATGAAAAGTTCCAACAGAACTTCTACTATGGCATTCTCTTCCCACAGAGGTTACTCCTGTCATATCTTCCTACGTAACCTCTGTTCTAATACGGCCCTTTCATGGTGTGAGTGTTCAAGACTCGTGATTGGAGGCAATCAGATTTAGTTGTGCAATCAGCGACGTTGTTTCAAAAGTGATCATTCGCAAGGCCTTGGTAATTTCCGTATGCTTCGAGAAAACTAAACTTCTTCCCCTGCACGATGCGCAAACGTTTCTTCTAGACAGAACTCAGTCATGTTATGGCGGATCAGTGGCGTCTCCATCGCCCTAGTTGACATCGGACAAGCTAGCCTTTAAACGTCTTGTGTGTAACATCAACACAAGTCCCCGGCAGATGGGGGATATTTGTGGCCCCACATTTGCTTGTGTTAGTCAAGTTGAATCTAAGTCGATGTAACACGTGTTCTGATTGGATAGAAAGAAGGGAGATAATTCGTGTTGCGATCCTTTGCCGCTAGGGGATTTTACGAGAACCGGGAAATATGGCCGTATTAGAACAGAGGTTCGTAGGAAGATATGACAAGTAACCTCTGTGGGAAGAGAATGCTACTATGGGGGAACCAAATCTTTTTTACAAATGTACTGTATACCCCTGACGATCTGGGTTAGAATTGGTCTTCAAGAATATGCTTGTCATAAGAGGTGACTAATGTGATAGTTGGCTTAGCTACATAGGATTACCTGAAGTGACACAGATGATGCAGATCTTTGTTATACAGATCATATATCTCGTCATAGGGATCCTTCAATAGCTTGCCATTAGCAAGACAAGACGTATCCCAGGACGTGGGGAAAGGCTCAAGATGTTCAGTGATGGATGTTGCAATACCTTTGTCGATTGGAGAAATGATCTACAAGAAATGTTCAAGAGTGAGTGAGTTGGATTTACGATGCTTCGAACAGTATTTCAGTTCTATTTTATGGCATGTCAATTCATGAAGAAAAGCACAAGTTAGTCTAAAGAAATTTACCATTAGCATGGGTACCGGCATGATACTGACAACAATGGCAAGGTGCTGACTACCTTGAAACATAATCAGTTTGAAATCAAGTGAGTTACCTGTCCACTCCCTGTATAGCCAGTTTATAATGTATTAACTGAGTGAGTTACCTGAGCTCCGTTTTTCCAGTACACTTTGTAGCCATTGTCTTCCTTCGGGTTGTGTGAGGCAGTGATCATGATCCCACAGGAAGCTCCATAGTGCACCACGGCATATGGCTTGATGTATAGGAACACACAGTTAGCAGGTTATCATGGATACTCTTACATCACAGAATGAACATTACTGCCTTACATTTACATGGTGGTGAGGTAAGGTGAAATGGGGTTTAACGTTGTATTTAAGAATATTTTGCTCATATGACGACGTGCATGCGTGTGTATGTGTGGCTGCTTGTACTAGCCCAGACTTAGTTGGTTTTATAGTGCTAGCCCCTTAGATACCATGCCGCAGTGAAGCATGAATACCCCACTCAGACACATTATACTGACTCCGAGCCGACCAGTCCTTGTTGTACCCATTAATGCCGAGCGCCAGGCAGGGACCAACAAGCACCATATTTAACGTCTTTTGGTAATCAATTTTGGGGAATCAAACCCGCGACCTTCTGCTCTCTGGACGGACACTCTAACCACTACACCACGGAGGCGGTCCTCTTACATGTAATCATGAACATGATAAAACTGTGAGTTCAAATTGATTCAAATATGTTTTAGCATAAATGTTCAAATTAATTCTGTTTTATATGTTTTTAGCACAAGTGTCAGAATTACAGACATTTCTGTTCTAATGAGCAATAAAAACAAAGACTGTAAATAATTGAGTCTGGACCAGACAATCCAGTGATCAACATCATTAGCATTGATCCTGTTAGTCACTTCTTATGACAAGCATGGGTTGCTGAAGACCAGTTCTAACCTGGATCTTCACGGGTCCTGAACTAACTATGCATGTAGAAAGAACAGCTAAACATTCAGGGGTGTGATGCAAAGGGAGGTAACTGCACTACTTTAGGGACACAATCACAGGATACTCACCACATATGGGGTAGGGCAGATCTTGGAGTACTTGTAAACTGGTACACCTTCATTGATACATATGGTTGCTACCAGCTCACTCCATCTAGAATAACAGAGTGAATTGAGTTTTACATCCACTTACAATAGTTTTCTCGATGATCACATGATGATTGTTCCTGCAATGAGATGAGTTACTGTTGTTTCACTGCTTTTACATTGTTAGTATATCTCTGAAGGAAGACTGAGTGAGTGAGTTTAGTTTTATGCCACACTCAGCAATATTCCAGTTATATGGCGGCGGTCTGTAAATAATCGAGTCTGGACCAGACAATCCAGTGATCAACAGTATGAGCATCGATCTGCGAAATTGGGAACCGATGACATGTGTCAAACAAGTCAGCGAGCCTGACCAACCGATCCTGTTAGTCGCCTCTTACGACAAGCATAGTCGCCTTTTGTGGCAAGCATGGGTTGCTGAAGACCTATTCTACCCCGGATCTTCTCGGGTCCTCTGCAGGAAGATGTGATCAATCTTCCACAGAATGTTGTGTCAGGTCAACTATCAATTTAGACAATCCTTGATATGAGCATGCAAACCATTTGGAACTGATGATTCAATTTCAGACTCCTAGAGTTCGATTTCCAGATGGGATTCAAGCACCCCAAAAGTACAAGAATCTGAGCTTAACTGAGAGAAAACAATCCCAAACATAACATGTTACATTGACCACTTTCTCAGTGAAATTGTGTGTTCATAGCTTTTGGTCATGGGAACAGTGACAATTTACATTTATACAAGGGTACGTTATCAAGGTACCATTGTCAGACTTCCATTTTTGTTAAAGCCATGGTGTCTGAGAGGCAGAATAGGTACCTGGGATTGTGCCCATGTGAGGTATTGAACCTAAATCTAGGTCAGACGAATGAATGCTTTGACCACTAGGCTACCCCTCCGCCCCTATTACTAAACTTCTAATTTGGCAATCAAACAATCAAACCAAAGGAATCAGTGATATATTTAGAGTTACTGATACTGACCTCTGGCTGTTGTGTCTGGCGTCGTATCCCACAACCAGCCCGTTTTTCTTAGCATCCGGATCTGTCGCTACAAGGTACTTCACCAGGCCCTGATTAAGATGATTCCAAAATTATGACATGATTTGCTGTGAATAACAACTTTAAATCCACTAACATGTCTTCACACAAAAAACTTGTTGCAGACAAGCAGCAAATTACCTGAGGGATGTTTTTTTGCAAATAACAGTGACGGTGGCCATTTTGAAATTTCAAAAACTCATATTTTAATGTAGCCAGGGACATAACTAATTAACGAACCATTAATCAACAAACATGTCACTAGTGCACTGGAAGCAGACAGAGGTTGAAATCCTACATGGCATAAGCTAGTATTGATGCCAGCAACCAGTCCACTTGAGAAGGAAGAGACATTAAAACAATACTACTGTAGACAATTCCATTTGTTTCTTTGTGAAATATTTGTGTGACAAGACCTACCTGTGTTGCTTGGATGATTGTCAGGTCATTCATCATAGAGTAGCCAGCTCCCATCCGGGCACGAAGACCTGAGATATAGAACTTTAATAGAAGGAACAATTGATTGACTAATATTTAACACACATAAATTGTTGTTCAAATTAAATGTCGTTATTCATTTCAGCTCTCCCTATGTTCATGTATGCTCTGCCAATATTCACGTCCTCTCTCTGCCCATGTTCAGGTCTGTTCTACCCATGTTCAGTTCTGTTCTACCCACGTTCAGGTCTGATCTACCCATGTTCACATCTGCTCTACCCATGTTCACGTCTGTTCTACCCATGTTCATGTCTGCTCTACCCATGTTCATGTCTGCTCTACCCATGTTCATGTCTGTTCTACCCATGTTCATGTCTGTTCTACCCATGTTCATGTCTGCTCTACCCATGTTCATGTCTGCTCTACCCATGTTCATGTCTGTTCTACCCATGTTCATGTCTGCTCTACCCATGTTCATGTCTGTTCTACCCATGTTCATGTCTGCTCTACCCATGTTCATCTGCTCTACCCATGTTCATGTCTGCTCTACCCATGTTCATGTCGATCTACCCATGTTTATGTCTGTTGTTCATGCCCCATGTTCATGTCTGCTCTACCCATGTTCATGTCTGTTCTACCCATGTTCATGTCTACCCATGTTCATCTACCCATGTTCATGTCTACCCATGTTCATGTCTGTTCTACCCATGTTCATGTCTGATCTACCCATGTTCATGTCTCCCATGTTCATGTCTGCTCTACCCATGTTCATGTCTGTTCTACCCATGTTCATGTCTGTTCTACCCATGTTCATGTCTGTTCTACCCATGTTCATGTCTGCTCTACCCATGTTCACGTCTGCTCTACCCATGTTCACGTTTGATCTACCCATGTTCATGTCTGTTCTACTCATGTTCACGTTTGATCTACCCATGTTCATGTCTGTTCTACCCATGTTCATGTCTGTTCTGCCCATGTTCAGGTTTGATCTACCCATGTTCATGTCTGTTCTGCCCATGTTCAGGTTTGATCTACCCATGTTCATGTCTGTTCTGCCCATGTTCACGGTTGATCTACCCATGTTCATGTCTGCTCTGCCCATGTTCATGTCTGTTCTACCCATGTTCATGTTTGATCTACCCATGTTCATGTCTGTTCTACCCATGTTCATGTCTGCTCTACCCATATTCATGTCTGATCTACCCGTTTTTACGTCTGCTCTACCCATGTTCACATCTGCTCTACCCATGTTCATGTTTGATCTACCCATGTTCATGTCTGCTCTACCCATGTTCATGTCTGTTCTACCTATGTTCACATCTGCTCTGCCCATGTTCACGTCTAAACCACCCATGTTCACGTTTGATCTACCCATATTCATGTCTGTTCTACCCATGTTCATGTCTGTTCTACCTATGTTCACATCTGTTCTACCCATGTTCATGTCTGCTCTACCCATGTTCATGTCTGTTCTACCCATGTTCATGTCTGTTCTACCCATGTTCATGTCTGTTCTACCCATGTTCACATCTGCTCTACCCATGTTCAAGTCTGCTCTACCCATGTTCATGTCTGCTCTACCCATGTTCACGTCTGCTCTACCCATGTTCATGTCTGTTCTACCCATGTTCACGTCTGCTCTACCCATGTTCAGGTCTGTTCTACCCATGTTCATGTCTGTTCTACCCATGTTCACATTTGATCTACCCATGTTCACATTTGATCTACCCATGTTCAGGTCTGCTCTACCCATGTTCAGGTCTGTTCTACCCATGTTCAGGTCTGTTTGACCCATGTTCACGTCTGCTCTACCCATGTTCATGTCTGTTCTACCCATGTTCATGTTTGATCTACCCATGTTCACGTCTGAGCGACCAGCGTTCATTGCCTGCTCTATTTCATGTCTGCTCTACCCATGTTCATGTCTGTTCTACCCATGTTCATGTCTGCTCTACCCATGTTCAGGTCTGTTCTACCCATGTTCATGTCTGTTCTACCCATGTTCATGTCTGTTCTACCCATGTTCATGTCTGACCCATGTTCATGTCTGAACGACTCATGTTCACGTCTGCTCTACCCATGTTCATGTCTGTTCTACCCATGTTCATGTCTGTTCTACCCATGTTCATGTCTGTTCTACCCATGTTCATGTCTGATCTACCCATGTTCATGTCTGATCTACCCATGTTCATGTCTGTTCTACCCATGTTCATGTCTGTTCTACCCATCTTCACATCTGCTCTGCCCATGTTCAAGTCTGCTCTGCCCATGTTCACGTCTGAATGACCCATGTTCACGTCTGCTCTACCCATGTTCTTGGCTGTTCTGCCCATGTTCAGGTCGGTTCTACCAAGTTCATGTCTGTTCTACCCATGTTCACATCTGCTCTGCCCATGTTCACGTCTGAACGACCCATGTTCACGTCTGCTCTACCCATGTTCATGGCTGCTCTGCCCATGTTCATGTCTGATCTGCCCATGTTCACATCTTCTCTACGCATGTTCAGATCTGTTCTACCCATGTTCACGTCTTCCCTTCCCATGTTCACGTCTGCTCTGCCCATGTTCACGTCTGCTATGACCATGTTGATATCACATCTGCCTTTTACATGACAACTGATCTTCTTCAGTCAATGGTATTTGCCTCCCACATGTAGTCAGTAACAGTTTCAAATGTACACATTGTCACAGATCTGCACTTTGACAATTTTACAAACCTGCTGTGCCAAACTCCATTCTCTGAAGCAGGCGTTTCCTTAACTCATCAACATTCTTCGCCAAAGCCAGTTTTCGGATCTCTTCACGATTAACCTCATTCTACAAAGAAAATAGTTCATGATGTTCTGCACTAATTTAAGCACCTGTTCAGTTGCTTTTTTATGTAACATTCAGATATTAGATGAGGATGTTCTTCAAACTTTAATGAGTGAGTGAATTTAGTTTTACCCTACTTTTAGCAATATTCCAGCAGGGGACTAAAACTGTAATGGTAAGAAGAAAAATATGTTGGCAGTCAAACAAAAATTTCTTCAAATACAGCTTACCTTTATTAATGAAATGTTAACATATCAGAGTCTCAATGCCAAAGATAAGATTCTTTTGAGCCTTGCCCGCTATTGGCAAAAGGTTTGAGCTGGACTCATCACTGAACATGGTGTAACATGGTGTAACATGGTGTTATATGGTATATGGCGACAGTCTGTAAATAACTGAGTCTGGACCAGACAATCCAGTGATCAACAGCATGAGCATCGATCTGCGCAATTGGGAACCGATGACATGTGTCAACCAAGTCAGCGAGCCTGACCACCCGATCCCTTTAGTCACCTCTTACGTCAAGCATGGGTTACTGAAGATCAATATTCTAACCCGGACCTTCACGGGTTCATTTTGTAAGAATGTCCACATCCTGATAATTCTTATAACTGCCCTGGGGCAGTGGTGTGCCCATCATATGAAAGACCTGGGTTCAATTCCCTATATAGGTACAATGTGTAAAGGCCTATTTCAGGGCTTTGATATTGCTCAAATATTGCTGAAATAAGCACAAAACCATACCCACTCACTCGCTATTACAGTATTGAATTGTTCTCACATGTGAGCGCAGTATTGCAGCTATTTTCATCATTGTGCCATTTGAATGAGACTGAAACCTTAAGCTATATGGTAGCAAATGCTACAAGGCTTTCATCACACTAGATTTAGAAGATAAAGCTACTCTGTTTTCAATTTTGTGGTCCTTTATCGAGCTCTTAAATTAAACATTTAGCGGTCTTAAATCAACGATAAAGGACCGCAAAATTGAAAACAGAGTAGCTTTATCTTCATTCTAGCACGACTGATAAGCGTTTTAAAATTGAACTGTTTGGCGTGAAAGAACACAAGGCTTTAAGGGGCCTTTTTCCTGGAAATCGCTTGGAATCGTCCCGTTGAGGGACAGGTTGACGTTGTGTAATGAACAAAATAAGACATTTCAACAACATAAAAGCTTTATTTCAGGAACCAGTATGCTTGTACTTGTAACAAGTAGCATACATAAGTAAAAAAAATACAGTTTATACTGTGAGCAAGTACAATTATTTGATTTTTTTTCTAGCGAATTATTGATCTCCCCTACTGTATGACAATCGACTTGCCCCAATTGAAGCCGTGAACTCGCTAAGTTTAGTCGCCGCTAACTTTCTTCGCGAAAATAATTGTTGATAACCACCCTACTATTCCCAATTTGGAAAAGACCTGACATGCCACGTTTTATGTGGGATATATGGACAGTGGAAGTTGAAGGGCATTACGGCCGGGACGGAAGCGGTCAGGTTAGGACATATGGGCTGACGGGTGTTGTCGACGTCATACCTGCTAGATCTAGACCTGGTTTGAATACTGCCGCATTTGCGCTGCTGACGAATTTTCCAGATTCGTAGTTTCTTCACTGGGATTAGGGTCAAGAAATTCTTCTTCAACTATTCACTTTTTATTTCAAAAACATCAAAGATGCTGCCGAGGTAGAAATTGCCAATGTCCGACATGTTTGTTTACAAACAAAAGGGTCAACGAGTTCATTGTATTCATACGCGGTGAATCGGTCACTTTAATTAGTGGTCTCAGCCAATCAGAATTGAGTATCACACAATGTCGTGCTAGAATGGAGATCATATCCTACATAATCGAGGATGTCATTATGTAGGCCATCTTGCAGTTTCAGGACACATTTTGCACAACGCCAGCGTAACAAAACCTTAATGGATATTATTTAGCCATTGTGCCTTGTTAGACAAGGGATATTCACAAAAACTATCAAGAAAGGGTTTTACGTATCTTGTTCCCGACCTCTGACTTGCTTACTGCACTGATAACCTAGTCCCTGTTCCACAAAGCGATCGTAGCGTTACGACTGTCGTAAGTCTATATTAAAGTATGGGAGTTATGATCATCCTAGTGCTACAATTGCTTTGTGAAATGGGACCCTGGTCACAAAACAACCCTAGTTCCTGACACAGTTCTAAATAACAAACACTTACAACAACAATCAAATACTCATGAGTAATAGATTTGGAGTTGTGGTCTGCAGCATTAGTGTGTTTTGCTAAAAGTCCAAAACCCAGGTCCAGCAAAATGTCCTTTCTGTCTGTTTATTTAGTGAGCCGATAAAACCCCAAATATTGACATTTAAATCGATTAAACGTAAGTGTAGGATATGATGCAAAAGTTATTTATATTTCCACATGACTTTGAGGTCTTATCCAACTCAAATTTACTCAAAACAAATGCACTTACACAGATACTGGACAGAGGTTTTTGTTTGCTTATGATTGAAATGGGGCACTGAGATCATGTGCTTTCCAAATTACATTTTCAAACAGAATGTGTTCATTATAGCTTCTCTGCTCTGAAAAGATACTTTTCTGCGATAAAACTACTAATGTTCAAAATCAATTACATAAACATGACTATCTGTTGCAGGGCACTCAAACTATTGGACTTCAGATATTCAGATTATTGAATACCTTCATCATAAACGTGCGTAACCAATCTGCAATTAAAATTCATTTCACTTTGTTTTAAGACTTTGTAATAAGATAGAGACAAAACTAAAGATGCAGGTTGTAGATGAGTCACTCAAACAACTGACATGATGCTGATAAACAAGGTCTCTGTAATAATATAATATCATCTTAAAGTATAGCACTATATTCCCAGCTGCCTCTATCACTAGGACACGTGTAGGGATACACTATCATCTGCTACATGTAGTCCCACTTGGCAGTATGGCTGACGTAGACGCCTCTGTACGTCCTGCAGTAATAAATACATGATTGAACCAAACACAACTTTATTACAGTCTCAGGAACAGTCTTGCATCTGAAGCAATGATAAAAAATCAGCAGATCCTGGCATGGCAAAGGGGAGCAAGTCACAGTGAACATTATGAAATCATGTACCCCTGTCTCAACACTACTTCTGTAGCTATACAAGGCTAGCTATTATTACACATGCTTAAACTTGACAACCTTTACTGTGAAAAAGAATGTTTCTTCATGTCCGTACATGAGTTTCCAACATCGTCAGATGAGAATTTCCTTTTTCGCTGATCACTAAATTTATCAGTCAGACAACTGTCACCATCTTTTTCTTCATTATCATTTCCAGTGACCACATCTCCATCACAGAAAACAAGATAGCTTGTATCTTCTTCCCCTGCTGGCTCCTGCTTGATTGGCATTATCTCCCCTTCATGAACCTCACAGGTGGGGTCACTGTACTTGGTCTTACTATCACTTGCTATCTTCCTATTCATTACCAGCTTAACTATTTCAGAAGGTTTACCCACAAACTGACTATTCACTGGGACTGAATGTCCAAACTCTGAAATATAATTTTCATGAAGCCTGTACAAGCCAAATCCACTTTTCCCTCTCTGAAGCTCTGTCCTGATAAACAAGTGAAGGAAATACAAAGCTTGGATCAGGACATCCATGGTTGCCTCATGACAAAGTTCAAGGTCATATAACACCTGTTCCAAGGGAGAGCACTGGTTTTCCTCAAGGACATCCTTGTGAATGACCTTGTTTCTAATCTGCATCCAGTTGTTGCAATGGCTGATTATGTCATTCTTTAGCTGACTATCAAAGAAATTCAGCCAAGATCTACTGCAGTTGTGCTTATGACTCTGAAGAAGTGATTCAAATTCTGACTTGGAGCTGACTCTCATCAGATCCTCTAGATCGGCCACGTAACGGTCAGTTCGTTTAGAATGCATGTTCTTTGTCAGCCAGCATTGAGCTTCCCGTCTGATGAAAGAAAGAGACAGAAGGGTGATGACATTTGGCAGGCACTTCTTAACTGCGGCCATAATGTTTGGATCTTTGTCAAGAATAATTGCAAGAGATGGCTCACTGGTTTCCACCCTCAATGCTGGAAGATGTTCCACAAAGAGATTGAAGAGATTTGTATGACACAGCGAAGACTTATTCTGGTGGATCATGAACACAAGAGGGATAACAGGTGGACTGCTTGCTTCTGTGAGAATAAACTTTGGATGATGAAGTGATAAGACTGATATGAAAAATCCATCTAGACATGGTGATGTGCTATAGGACAAACACTGTATGGTGTCATCCTGTGTCGACAAGAGGTCATTGAGGTCGGAACACAGGTCACAGCTCCCAAATATCATAATAACTTCCGGAGCTGAGCTGAATGACCAAAAATAGTTGTCATTCCTCATTTCAAAACATATTCTCATAATCTCTGTGAATGTCTTCTGACTAAATTTGAAACTGCTGTCGTCATCTTTTCCCATCCATGTGTCCAATTCATCATCATTTGAGTCAACGACACTGGAACCATTGTTACTTGGAATGAGGCTTACTGGTACTGTTGATTTCTTAACCAATCCAGATGTGGATGGGAGAGGCATCTCGGGCTATCTGAGACATGACATTTCCCTCATCTCTAGCTGTGAAAGCAGAAAGGGTGAGATTCATCTGGTCACCAATTAAAGAATTACCACTGTCCACAGATTCCAAATACTCCAAACCAGATGTCGTAGGTCGACTTGACAGCTTATTTCTCTCAACAGAAGAAAACAAGGGAGAGGAAGATGTAGCACCAAAGTACTGAACGACCATGTATTTCAGTTCCTTGTTGAGCGGGATATACACACAGCGGCGGAAGTCAACACTATCTGCATCTGCGCAGTCAATGGTGAAATACACTTTCTCAAACAACGGTGAAGGCTTGGGGTATTTCTTTTTGCCATTGTTTCTCCATCGATAGCCATCATAGACCCATGTTTCTGTAAATGCAAGATGAAACGTATGAGTATCATTTGTATGTTGATGAACTGCATGAGCTCTAAGTTTGGATTACATTTTCTGTGCAGAATTATCAGATTACAAAACCTTACTGGAACAATACCATTCCTAGACAAATTGTCATAACTAATACATTTTCTCATAACATGGATACAAAGTATTAGCTCTCAGTATGTCTCCATCACCAAACACATAATCAAGACAATGTTGTAATTGTTTGCGCTATAATTTTGGGATAGTATAAAGAGGTTTTTACCCTCCAGGAGTGAGTGAGTGAGTTTAGTTTTACACTGCACTCAGCAATATTCCAGCTATATGGCGGCAGTCTGTAAATAATCGAGTCTGGACCAGACAATCCAGTGATCAACAGCATGAGCATCGATCTGCACAATTGGGAACCGATGACATGTGTCAACCAAGTCAGCGAGCCTGACCATCTGGTCCTGTTAATCACTCTTATGACAAGCATGGGTTACTGAAGATCAATATTCTAACCCGGACCTTCACTGGTTTACCCTCCAGGAATATACCTAAATATAATGTCTTAGGGTTGAAGAAAATAATAAAATATTGTATGCATTGTATAAGGGCAGTGTGGTAGTGGTTAAATGGTCGCCCGAAGACCTGGGTTTGATTCCCCACATGGGTAAAACAAGTGAAGCTCATTTCTGGTGTCCCTCAATGTGATATTGCTGGAATATTGCTGAAAGAGGCGTAAAAACAATACTCACTCACTCATTTCAATATGCACCCATCTCTACAGAGCTTCATTTCTCGGGGAAAAGGAAAGCATTACACACAAGGAAATATTAATTAATGGAACAGGCGATCTGGCTCACATACTACATGGATTGATGCTTATGTCAATCACAAGTATATTACAGAATGGTGTCATATAGTTGGAATATTTCTGTGTGCTGTATTAAAACACAAACAAACTTTTGTACCAACAGTGATAACTTACTTTTATCCATGTATGTTTGTTCATGGTGGTAGACATATACCTGTCCTGCTTTAGGGCGGTAAGGGGGTTTTGTGCTCACTCTCTGAAGATCAGGATTTGCTGAAATAAAATTGATTTTTCTTTGTAACCTTTGAAAATTAGTATGTTTCACTGTAAATAATATTACCGTCATCAATAACTATAATCAAGCCTATGGCTGATTGACAGAAATTGCATCATATTTTGGACTAAAATTATCTAATATTAGCATGATCAGTATACAGTCAGATACAGCATAGTCTATATCTCATCATGAACTTTGCTTAAATTCTGTCATGCACTATGACTCTCTTGGCACGGAAGAATTCTACCAGAATCTACTTTTTAATATCTTTTGAAACAACAGTGTTCAAAACAAGAATGAAAGTCATTATAAATTATTTATTTATTAGTATTTAGATCACCGCACAATAGCAGGAAACATGTTCAACAGTCCTTGGACTACCCTTCATTATATTGTAATACTGAATAAGCAAGTCAATTACAGAAAATGAATTTTACATTGACCAGTGCAATATGAACATTTAACGGCCTTTTGATTCAAACATACATACCAACTATTTCCAGCAGATCTTCTGGTGACTTGAATGGCTGTTCTTTGAAGCTGTAGATAACAGTTCTCCTTTCTTCATTGCTTTCATTACTTCCATTGGAAATGTCCATTGTTCCTATCAGCTATCTATATTCCAACACCTTTCATTTACTGATTTGCAAAAATCTCAATGTTGAGTTTCAATCTCTAAGAACTACTTGACAAGCTTCTAAATGCCACTCAAACAAGTTACTTGACAAGCATCATCATATTCTCTGCACAGTCTCTGGTCTCAGAATAGTTCCATCTTCACCTTAAGAAATGGTGGAAACAACCAATTGTTTCTATTTCAAATAAATATATCAAATCTATTCAGTTTGTGGCAGCAAATCAAAATACATATATACTAGAAACATAACTGATCCTGAAAGAATAGTTGATACAGAAATGTTTGGGGTTTCTGCTGAAAATGTCTGTTTCCGTTGCCTCGTCTACTTCCGGCAGAGTCATTTCCAAGTCTTTCCAGGTCACCAAAGGTCAGATCTGGATATTATTATGCGAAAGGCGGAACTGTATGACAAGCACCACAACGATAGCGCGCGTATTCTGTTGAATGCAGACATCTCCGCCCTCAAACGAATGGGAGGTTCAGTCTCACTGTAAATAATAAACGTGTCAAAACATCAGGCATTCCGCGAAAGATCATGAGTACCTATCCGAGCCTATCGGTCTTACCTTATCCCAACGCATCCATTCCTCCACCTTTGCGTCAATGTCTGCATTTCCAGTGTCCGATTTGAAATCCTCCATCTTGAACTGTTTCTACCAACTGCCACGCAGACAACAGCGTACAACTGATTCAACTGAAGAGTAAACTTTCATCAGAAACTGAACCGGACCAGAGAGAACACATGAAGGTCGCCTACGAATGTCAAGGTCAAGGCCGATTCGACGCATTTCCAGCTTTACAACTTTAATCCATAAATTGTTGGGTTTTTTTAAATTGCACTCATTTTTTTATATGATTATGGCCAGGTACACTTTGGTCATAATAGTTATTATATATATATATACACACACACACACAGTATTTTAGTTTACGACACAAGATTGACACACGACAGTAGGTACCTGTTTACGGTAGCGACTGGCGACGCGTTGTTAACTTTTGAGAATGTTGCCCAAGTTTGACCTTGTTTACAGGTTATCGCTCGACAAACAGGAAAGGAAACGCTTTTGCCAAAGCAGGCAAGGTGAATTGGCAGAAGTTGCCATTTCCCAGCAAATGACTCAAATGTGTCAATGTGCGACGATAGCATTAATCTAAAGAGCGCACGGCGATGTGATCTGTCAAATTTTCAAAATGAGAGACTGGTGATTTGTACAAAGACATTCATTCACAATTCACACTCTTCAGATAAGAGACTATTGTACCATGTGGAAACTTCCGCCCGTATCCCCTCTTAAGTTAAATTTCATTCTAGTCAAATCATATCACCTGAATATATATTCCTCATCTGATAAGTATGAGTTTTAACATGTTTCTTTAATTGTATCTGAACATACTGAAAGACATATTCAGTTCTGAAAATGTCACTCAAAGAAATCTTTCCTCGTCGTTAAACTTTAGGGGAGATATGGGTGGAAGTTTGACCCACGAATAGGAAAACTTTCTCACATTTTAGGTTATTTTCTCACTGAAAGTTAAACATAGTATGACATATCCTTATCTAAATCCAAAATGAAAGATAAATAAACTATAAATTGACTTATAAGTTTTTGACCATTTGACAGATACTTGGCTGGCCATGAGGTAGCCGAGAGCCGCGATGCGGTCCTATACAGTCTTGACTGTATAGGACCGGCGGCTCGCGGCTAGCCATGAGGAACTCTGGGCAAGAGACAGAAGAATATGTGTATTTTATCTAGGCTTTGTTAAACACTAGCTTCTAGTCTAATCAAACTGGCAATTAGTATTTTGTTACTCATCTGAAAAATAACTATGACTTTTCAGTCTTCAGCTAATAAAAAACAAGACTGAGCAGAACATAAATTGTTGGATATACTGTGCTGAGCTTAATTATATTTTATCAAGCTTGAACTAAAGGTGACTTTGCTCTCATTTTCATGCATGATTTAAACACATGTTGTTGCTATACTGTCCCTTTAAAACCACTTTACCAAAAGGAAGAGTCTTTCTTTCATTTTCTAGTCATTAATAAAATGTACAAGCATTTCACTCAGCAATGTTCCAGCTATAGTGCGGCAGTCAGTAAATAATTAAGTCTAGACTAGACAATTAAGTGATATATCTATGCAAATAAAATACAAACATAAAATGTCAACCAAGTCAGTGAGCCTGACCACCCAATCCTGTAAGTCACATCTTATGACAAGCATGGGTTTTCTGAAAACCAATTCTAACACATGTGAAAACTACTGAGACATTATTTAGACAAACCTAATCATTTGTGTTGACATGATTTTTAGATGTCAGATACACACAGGCAGTAACTACAATATTCAGGTTAATCAGCAAGTCTGGTGCCTAATTGGCTGCTTAGCCACCAGAATTTCCACACAAAATGGAAGTACCATGTACTTTGTGTACAGCTCTTACAAGTGTAAATTGGCATGGATCCCATTACCAAAAGCTATGAATACAATGCCATGTAGTAAGTGATCAATTGTATCATATGGCATTACACTATCTCATTTCCATTTGTTGTGGAAGCAAATTCAAGTTTTGCAGCATAGTTCATTCCCTTTTTAAAGCTGCGGTGGGTCAGACCGCTAACTTTGTGTGATGACGATTTGGTTCCAGACTCTGAGAGTTCGAATCCTGGATGGTACTTAACCTAGAATCTGAACTTTCCTGAGAAAGTGTAATCCCAGATATAACATGTTACATTTGACCACTTTCTAAATGTCATTGTGTATTTACTGGGGTTATTGTGTGAGTGAGTTGATGCAGCTGGCAGCTTAATACTACATTTCTGAGGGTGATGTGAAAATGACTCTCTTTGAGAGATAAATATACTATGTTTTGAACATTGAGACTGTAACACTTCAGAATTGATGAAGTAATGCATTCCAAAGTAAATATATGTAGATATTGATTCTACAGAGAGACAACCTCATGACACAAAGGTTGTTAACAATACAACACGTGATTGTGATTCACCAAAGTATATGCTGAGTATGGTTTTACGCCGCTTTTAGCAATATTCCAGCAATATCACGGCGGGGGACACCAGAAATGGGCTTCACACATTGTGCCGATGTGGGGAATTGAAGCCGGGTCTTCGGCTTTAAACACCAGCCCCCCCGGAAGTCAGCATGAATGCTGAAGGAAATGAATGGGCATGTCCTCTTGTTTCCTGCTGTTTATTTGGTTAATTGTCTAAAACAACTTCCTTGGTCCAGTAGAGGATCTGCCCACAGAGTAGAAGGATGTGATCCTCATCTTCACCATACCTAAGGATGTTAAAAATGGTACTTGTCCTTACCCTGCCTGGTGCTTGGCATTACTGGGATAAATGTAGTCTGTCTCACAGTCCCTGAACCACATTATTTTCCCTACTGCCATGCCCTCTCTGCAATGCTAATGCACTAAATAGAGCAAGTCTAGATAAATGATGGTTTGGTAAGCTCAGACTTAATATACCACTACAGCAGCAAGATGATCAGCCAGTTGACTTAAGTTTCATCGTGATTTTGAAAGAGGCAAAGACATGACAGAACTATCATGGATTTTAATAAAATCTTTATTTTGCGTAGCAACAAATAAAAAATAACCAATTCAAAGTGTCGCTAATCATTCAGACACTGTAACCTTGTGTTTCTGTTAAATAATGTGCTCATAATATGTATTATTATTAAAGTTATGGCCACAGTTACTGGATTATGAGACAAATTGTGACGAACTATAAAATTCATATACGTTAAAAGATGAAAAACATTAAAATGATTTACTTTTCAACATAATTCCCCTCCACATATTTGTATCAAGGATGTTAAAGGGATTGTATTCTAGTTACATGAAGTGAATGTATTGGTGCTGATCAGCTGCCCAGATCAAGTGGTATCCATACCTGAAACAGAAACTCAAGGTAAATTTTGGATCATAATTACATTGTATGACAAACACACATGAACCCTGTACAACAAGCTCCCACAAACATGACAAACAAAATCTACATTAGTAAATTGAACAACATAACTGACGGAATGAGTAAGCCTACATTACTGAGTGAGTGAGTTAACCTACATGAGAGTGAGTTAACCTACATCACTGAGGGAGGAAGTTAACCTACATCACTGAGGGAGGGAGTTAACATACATCACCAAGGAAGGAGTTATCCTACATGAGAGTGAGTTAACCTACATGAGAGTGAGTTACCCTACATGAAAGAGTGAGTTACTCTACATCACTGAGGGAGGGAATTAAGCTACATCACAAAAGAGAGTGAGTTACCCTACATCACTGAGGGAGTGAGTTAACCTACATCACAAAGAGTGAGTTAACCTACATCACAAAGAGTGAGTTAACCTACATCACAAAGAGTGAGTTAACCAAGATGAGAAAATGAGTTAACCTACATCACAAAGAGAGAGTTAACCTACATCACAGAGTGAGTTAACCTACATGAGAGAATGAGTTAACTGACATCACTGAGGGAGGAAGTTAACCTACATCACTGAGAGTGAGTTAACCTACATCACAAAGAGAGTGACTTAACCTACATGAGAGAGTGAGTTACCCTACCATGTGATCGTCCAGCTACAATATATGTGTGCGTGTGTGTGATGATGATTGTTACGGAGAAGCATGTACAATGTGAATGAAACAACCTAAAGCTTGTGTACAAAGTAAGTGCCACCCCACCCACCCCCTTCCATGTCATGGACAAAATCAATTAACCACCCCACACCCCAATAATTTTAAATTTTCCTATGTACAAAACTGCTGACACCCCCTAGTACATGTTTACAAAATTGACCACACTACCTCCCCAGAACAAAATGGGTGACAACCCCCCACCCCTCCCCTTTAATTCATCATCACCCCAACTAACTAGCCATAAATTATGAACGGTCCCTTACATGCGAGTGTAGGGGATGGATCTTTCATTACTGCAGCATTACTGAATATGAGAGAGCTTCATCACAACCTCAAGATGTTGATCACTGGATTGTCTGGTTAAGACTTGATTATTTACATGCTGCGGCTATATAGCTGGAATATTGCTGAGTGCGGCTTAAAAACTACAAACAAACCAAGCATCACAACCATATTTATAGCATTACACAATAAAGTTGATGATCTGTTAAAAAGAAATAGTTTTGGTTTTCAGTAATCAGTCCAGTTCAATGTATTTCATCATTTTCAACAAAAAGAATTCTGTTCATATTCCATGTCTTGAACACACAAGTTTGGAAGTGAAATGCTGCAATAGTTACATATAAAGTAATCCACTATAGTGCGCAGTTACCTCCCCTTAAATGCACACCGCTTCACTGTCTCTATGGTGATTGTAAGATGACAACTTTGTAGCAGATCATCTCTGGATACCAGTGAAAGTATATGTAAACTTCTAACCATGATCATAGAAATTATTCTTGGTATGAGGGTTGATTAAAGGCCTCAAATAGAAAATAAATACATAACAGTGAAATTTCTTGTGGACTTAATTATTAACATGTCATAGAGATGTATCTAGAAAAAAACTTAAGTGGTATAAGCAAATTGTTTCACAACATTAAGTCAGTATAAGGAGGGCTCTGTGGCATTTAAAAAAGGTCTAACTTAATTTATTATCCATATGGTGAAACAGTGTCATATATATCATCTGTTCACATATCACTTTTGCCTACCAACCATTGTTTCTGTCTTTCATCGTCTGTGACGTCATTAAACAACTGAATGTGACGTCAATGAACAGGGCAGTCACACTTATTTACCGTGTTTTAATGCACAAATGTACATGAATAAAATGGATAATAAAGAAATTACTATTACTTGCAAGTGTGCCACACAACTTATACGAAACTCGTACAAAATTGTGTATTGCCTGAGCAATTTGTATCAGTCATATGACACACTTGCTCGTGTAATAATCTCTATGACTGTCCAACGTCAGTATCTATCAATCAACCATCATATATCTCATTAAAAAAGAATACATTTACTATACGTTCATTGGCTGGTTTTACTGATTTTTTTCTCGTTCTCGTCCTACAGCTAGAATATTGCAGATTTTGGTGTAAAAAAACAACAACATAACTAATCAACACATACCAGATGAAAGAAAGAACATTCACCATTGTGAAGACATTCTTTATTCATAAAAAGAAGTCATGTAAGTTTTCATTCTGTAAACAGTTTGTCATAAAGAAACTTCATAGGAATATTTAAAGGAAAGGTGGAATATTCATAAATCATGTAACACATAAATCTTGATAACTGCACAGTCTTTGGTATACAAATAGTACATTCTCCATTAGGACATCCTCTATTATCCAATGTATTATATGGCCAATCTACTACGACAAATACCCTCAACCCAATCACAATAATAGCTTCGTCTTAGAGTGAGTGAGTGAGTTTAGTTTTACGCCGCACTCAGCAATATTACAGCTATATGGCAGCAGTCTGTAAATAATCGAGTCTGGACCAGACAATCCAGTGATCAACAGCATGAGCATCGATCTGCGCAATTGGGAACCAATGACATGTGTCAACCAAGTCAGCGAGCCTGACCACCCGATCCTGTTAGTCGCCTCTTACGACAAGCATAGTCGCCTTTTGTGGCAAGCATGGGTTGCTGAAGACCTATTCTACCCCGGATCTTCACAGGTCCTTCGTCTTAGAAGTGACATTACTATTTCTCTTCTATTGGTCCAGATTTTTTCTGGTAAATGAGTGCATGTTGATTTGAAGGTTATTTATATCACTGGACTCAGACTCAAAACAATATCTATGGTAGTGAACAGGTCCAGGGTGGTCGAATGGAGATATTATACCCTTGATTATCAGGGGTGTCTTCATGCAGTCAATGCTTTATCTTCAGGATACAAAGAGCCATAAATTATGAACAGTCCCTATTTCAGAATTTCTTATTTTCACTTTTACTTGTACTTGTCATGTAAACTTTTGTACACATCTTGCTCATGGGAGTGAGTCAGTAAATATGGTTTTATGTTGCCCTTAGCAATATTCCTGCAACAGGGGACACCAGAAATGGGATTAAAATATTGTATCTATGTGAAGAATCATCAGTGTCATGACTGAACACGTCAACCACATTGTTACCACATCCCCTGACAAGTCAGAACACATCCTTACACATAAATATACTTAGGTCAAATACATTAACACCTAAAGAAATGTTACCCTCTTACCTTTATGAATTACTTAAAAACTATCAAAAATATGTTAGAAGGTATTAGTTTACACAAGAAATCTTAACAACACAGCTTTATCATTTATGCAAATTACGAACAAAAAATTCTCAAATGCATTCATATTTAGGGACCCTTCATAATTTTTGGCTAGGGGGATGATGATTTTTATGGAGAAGCATGTACAATGTGAATGACCCCCCAATAAAATGTATGTACAAAATAAGTGACCCCCCTGCATGTCATGTACAAAATCAATGACCCCCCTCCCCTTCCCATAATTTCTAAGCATAACATACTTTAATGTACACAATTGATACCTCCCCAGTACGTGTGTACAAAATTGATGCCCCCCAGAACAAAATGGGTGACCACCTTCCCTCTTAAAATCACCTTTAAGACAAAGATAAACCATTTAAAATCACCATTTTTCAACTATTAAAACAAGAAACAACTGTTGTAGATTGTGTAAAATTGTAAAAGAATCATTCCTATGATTTCAATCTTTTAAAACATTTTCTGCTGATTTGCATTAGTGAAAACAAGTAAAACGTGTCTTTGATATTGTGATAAAGTGTTTAGGAACACCTAAAATTATCTTTGTTAACTTTTTTTTTTTGCAAAGTAACATTCTTCCATTTTCTGTTGACACATTAAGCAATATCAATCACCAAAACTTAGCAATATTCAAGCAGTATTTGCAGCAATTTTAGGTGTAGAATGATTCCATAGGGTAAAGAGAGACTAGAATGCATGATACGATACACAAGTACGAGAAATATGCCACGATTAACAGCTGAAGAGAGAGAAAGAGCCATTGGGATGGTACAGATGGGATCGTCAATGCTGGTGCCAACGCCCTCCAATGCCACCGTATCACAGTTATAAGACTTATTCAGCAATACAGACAGACTGACCAAGAAGTACCTCCGGCATTAAGGGGGAAGGGTTACATTTCTTTTGGCGTTTAGTGTAGTATGTTTCTTCATGTCAGTACATGAGTTTGCAACATTGTCAGATGAGAATTTCCTTTTTCGTTGACCACTAAATCTATCAGTCAGACAACTGTCACCATTTGTTTCTTCATTTTCATTTTCAGTAACCATATTTCCGTCACAGAAAACAAGATAGCTTGTATCTTCTTCCCCTGCTGGCTCCTGCTTGATTGGCATTAACTCCCCTTCATGAACCTCACAGGTGGGGTCACTGTACTTGGTCTTACTATCACTTGATATCTTCCTATTCATTACCAGCTTAACTATTTCAGAAGGTTTACCCACAAACTGACTATTCACTGGGACTGAATGTCCAAACTCTGAAATATAATTTTCATGAAGCCTGTACAAGCCAAATCCACTTTTCCCTCTCTGAAGCTCTGTCCTGATAAACAAGTGAAGGAAATACAAAGCTTGGATCAGGACATCCATGGTTGCCTCATGACAAAGTTCAAGGTCATATAACACCTGTTCCAAGGGAGAGCACTGGTTTTCCTCAAGGACATCCTTGTGAATGACCTTGTCTCTAATCTGCACCCAGTTGTTGCAATGGCTGATTATGTCATTCTTTAGCTGACTATCAAAGAAATTCAGCCAAGATCTACTGCAGTTGTGCTTATGACTCTGAAGAAGTGATTCAAATTCTGACTTGGAGCTGACTCTCATCAGATCCTCTAGATCAGTCACGTAACGGTCAGTTCGTTTAGAATGCATGTTCTTTGTCAGCCAGCATTGAGCTTCCCGTCTGATGAAAGAAAGAGACAGAAGGGTGATGACATTTGGCAGGCACTTCTTAACTGCGGCCATAATGTTTGGATCTTTGCCAAGAATAATTGCAAGAGATGGCTCACTGGCTTCCATCCTCAATGCTGGAAGATGTTCCACGACGAGATTGAAAAGATTTGTATGACACAGGGGTGACTTATTCTGGTGGATCATGAACACAAGAGGGATAACAGGTGGACTGCTTGCTTCTGTGAGAATAAACTTTGGATGATGAAGTGATAAGACTGATATGAAAAATCCATCTAGACATGGTGATGTGCTATAAGACAGACACTGTATGGTGTCATCCTGTGTCGACAAGAGGTCATTGAGGTCGGAACACAGGTCACAGCTCCCAAATATCAGAATGACTTCCGGAGCTGAGCTGAATGACCAAAAATAATTGTCATTCCTCATTTTAAAACATATTTTCATAATCTCTGTGAATGTCTGATGACTAAATTTGAAACTGCCGTCGCCATCTTTTCCCATCCATGTGTCCAATTCACCATCATCTGAATCATCTACATTGGAACCGTTGTTACTTGGAATGAGGCCTACTGGTACTGTTGATTTCTTAACCAATCCAGATGTGGATGGGAGAGACATCTCGGCTATCTCAGACATCACATTTCCCTCATCTCTGGCACTAAGAGCAGAAAATTTCATCTGGTCACTAATTAGGGAGTTGTCCGCAGATTCGAAATAATCTGACCTAGATGTACGGTGTCTTGTTGATATATCAATACTTTGAACAAAAGCAACCAGTTCAGGAGAAGATGCAGTTCCAAAGTAATGCACAACCATGTGTTTCAGTTCCTTGTTGAGCGGGATATAGACGGAGCGACGGAACCCAACAGTATCTGCGTCAACGCTGTCAACAGTGAAATAGGTTTTCTCGAACATGGGTGAAGGCTGAGGATACTTATGCTTGCCTTTGTTTCTCCACCGATACCCATCATAGAACCAGACTTCTGTAAAGGCAAGATAATACTGATTAGTACATTGATGAAATTCATGACCTTAATTTTGATTTAAATTTTCTGTGCACCATTATCAGTTTAGGTCAGAAACGTTCCTAGACAGGGGCAGTGGGGTAGCCTAGTGGTTAAAGCGTTCGCTCATCATGCTGAAGACCCAGGTTTGATTCCCCACATTGGTGCAATGTGTGAAGCCCATTTCTGGTGTCCCCCATTGTGACATTGCTGAAATATTGTTAATAACGGTGTGAAACCATACTCACTCTCTCATTCCAAGACAAACTGTCTTAACTGATACATTTCCAGATAAGATCATGGATACAGAGTATTTAGTCTTCATATTGCATGATAATTTACAATCACTAAAAAAATTAAGATGCTGTTGGAATAATCTGGGGTGTGGATTGGGAAAAATGACCCCAATAAACCAGTCATCTATTTATTTGCGGTGGTCACCAAAACATTTGACAGTCTCTAGGAGCGCATTAAAAAAATACACCTATTTGGAGATGGGCATAAAAAATCAATTTTGAATCATAAAATATATAGTGCTTTTGAATTTTGTCAATTAAAGCACCACACCAACCCACCATCCCTTCTACTCCCCTTCCCGTAACAGTGAAATACCAAAACCCTGAGGAGGACAAGGTAGCACTGCTCAATTGTATGAAAAGTGGTAACTTACTTCTATCTATGTATCTCTGCTCATTACAATCATGGTGGTAGACATATACCTCTCCTGCTTTAGGTCGATAAGGGGCTTTGGTGCTCACATTCTGAATATCTGGACTTGCTGAAATAGACATTATCTTGTTTATAATTTTATTTCATAATTAGTGACATTTTTACCTGTGATTAACATAAATCAATATCTGGAATCAAGTTATAAGCTATTGGTGAGTAATTGTACCTTAGCTTCAGTGCATATATAAAACTAGCATGATCAGTACCAAATACAACATAGGCCATTTCTCATGTTACCATGGATACAACGAAGAAGTTACACAGAATTTACCTATTAATATCTTATGAAGTATAAAAGTTCAAAATTATAAATGAAAGCCAAGAACTCCTTTTACAAACCTGATTGCCATTGTTTTAAAAAATAAACTAGAACAAAGAGAAGATCTTATAACAATTAGGAAAAATATTATATTGATATACATACCAATTATTTCCAGTAGATCTTCAGGTGACTTGAAGGGTTTATCTCTGTGACTATATATAACAGTTCTGGTCTCTGCAATGTTCTCGTTATTTACAAAGGGAGTTTCCATTGTCTGTCGTTTATCTTACTTTTCCATATGAATTTTTTTAAATGGACTCATGAATAATATTTTCAGAACAATGATCACTTAACTATTCATTGTTTTTCTAATAAATCATTCTGATTATACCATGTAGGCAATCCTGGAAAGATATGCTCACTCACCAATTTTAAGTATCTTACAATTCAAACAGTTTGTGAAATCTTAATCTACAAAAGTTTGTATTCACACATATATAGTTTGAATCTGCGAAGCCAAAATATGTTCTGGAAACATAGCTATCAGTCCTAGAAAAATCTCTGCTACCCTACAGAAATCTGCGCATTTTCTGCTGAAAATATCAATTTCCGTTGTTTCGTCTACTTCCGGCAGTGTCATTTCCGACTCTTTCCAGGTCACCAAAGGTCAAATCTGGATACATTATGCGAAAGACGGAAAATGATAGACAGTATCGCCAAAACAACAAATCGATTCTGTTGAAAGGACACATCTCCGCAAACGTGAACTAGAGAAAAGCATTGAGCCCTGTCAACAACGAATGTCGCAAAACGTCAGATTTTCCGGATTGCAGAACTTTGACTTATCTCATCCATAAGATCATTCATCCATTCCTCAACATTTGCGTCAATGTCAACGTTTCCAGTTTTCAGATATTCCATCTTGAACTGCCTAGCCGATTTAATGTATATATCGTAGGGTCAACAGTCACAAAAAACTAGCCCAAACCAGGAAACATAAAAAATAAATAAAGGCCGCCTACGACTTTCAAGGTCAAGGCCAATTCCACGCATTTACAGACTTGCACTTTTATTCTATAGAATTGTTCCATATAAGAATTTAACTGTTTACATTTGTGTTATTGATCATGTATTTCCACTTTGGAAAAACACGTTTTGTAATATATTTGGGATATAGTAATGTTAGTTCGAAAGGCGTGTAGTTTACGACACCAGATTTACACACGACAGCATATACCAGTTTACGGTAGCGACTGTCGAGTCAACACACCTGACAGGTACTCGCTCGTCGGACACACAGAAGTTTGGGTACGCTTTTGGCAGAGCAAGATTATATCAAATAGATAACCTTCACATACCTCAAAATGGAAATCGGCGAGGTGAGGGTGGCGGAAGATGCCGATTTCAGAAAACTTAAAACGATGTGTGACGATCATTCTGACTGGAAACTAGAAATCAATAAACAGAGCACGACGGTGTGGACGAAAACAAACGATGTTTCAAATTTCAAAATGGTTAAGGTGAGTCAATTTTTGGTCAGACTTTTTATCCTGCCAATCCTTTGATTCGGAATGAATGAGTGTGCTTGTAGAACAGATAAAAATAACCCTTATGACACAGGCTAGTCATCATTATTACTGTTGTTTATACATATCAGGGTAGGTACTTGATAAGTGTAGATTAATTATCTTGGTCCATTGCTGTGATAATATATCATCAGTCCTACATATAATGGCTAAATACATATCAGTCTTACATTTTGGATTATAGCATTCCCTCAAACGTTAATTGTATAAGGGTTTTGTCTATGTGTCACTTCTGAGGCGTATGGATCATCCATTAAGAAACCTCTACCAACTTGCCACACATCCTGCATCCGCAATAGATTGACAAATCATAAAATACTAAATGTGTACATATCAATGTCATCCTTAATGATTTGTTAGTAACTAACTTCCAGGTATGTTTATCAGGGATTTACCTTGAGTCCCTGGGACTATACTCTTAATTTTCAGGGTCCTGGACGGCGAAATGGGGGTCCCAGACACTTAAATATATAGGACTCCATGTAAATACCTGTTTAAGTATTCAAGATTTATTAGTAGGGACTCCATTGAGAACAAAACATTGGTTTGTATGAATATAGTGGCACCTTTTTCTAACGGGATGATCTGTAGACCCCAGTGGTAACATATATAGAAACCTGATACAAGACACTGAACAGATCGGGGGATACAGAAACCACAACTAACCGGTTATGTACTTCCTAAGTTGCTGCAGAATGATGTGGGTGAATGTATAGTCTAAACATGGAAAATGTGTCACTTTGGTGGACATGATGAAGGGGTCTACGCCATATTATACATCAGTTACAGAAATCTACCCCAGGTAGATATCTGTGCACATATGACTGATAGGTACAACAGATTGTTCACCAGAAATGTACCCTCCCCCTTGCCGCCAATACCTTGAGTAAATTCATTCCATTTGATAACAAACCAGTTTACCACTGTACATTTCTGTGGTTTGTTGATAAAATGGGTGAAGATGTATGGCATGTGTAAGCAGGAGGAACAAGTTGGTCATTCTCTGAATTTCAGTATATATATCAGTCCTAAGTTTGTATAAGACCCACTGTAGTTTCTGTAAACTCATAAAAAACCATGATAACATACATTACTTACGTCACCCTCCTCAGAAAAGATACTGTCGCTGACAATCGAGGCTTGCAGCCAGAACCAGCTTCAGAATTGGGGTTGGGTTCACCAATTGTAAGCTCTTGTGTTGTAGGTTTGACTTGTGTATAAAACATGTACCTGTCCATGGGTAGATTTATTTACTACCTAATACTAAAAGGTAGCCATCAGTATTAGAAGATATTTCACACCAACGAGACTGGTTAACACCACCATACCTACATTCTACACCTGGCAGACACATGTCTGTTCCAATCTACTTTTGAACCTGATTTACAAAGCAATGTTGTCATCACTCATGTCCATTAACCAAGCAGTCATGAAGACTGTAATTGATGTATTTTATCATTTTTAAAATTTGTGGGTGTTTAGAGCATTATGAACATCATTTGATATGATAAACACAAAGTTCATTGGACATTTCGGTGTGCCCTCCATGATATTGCTGGAATATTGCTAAAAGCAGCATTTAGCTATAGTCATTCACTGTAAAGTGTATAATAGACCTAGACCTATAATGTTGCCTTGAAGATTTTTGTGTAGGACCAAAAAATGATAGCAGTTTAAACCTTGTAGTATTATGAACGCGTTTGTTTGTTTGATTGAACATGTTACATTTTATGTTATCATCTTTCTACCATGGTAACAAGTAAGTTTCATCTTGAAAATTAATGTGTTTCCAATTTCATCATTTTCCAGGGTGTGAGTCGTGGAGAAATTTACAACATCATGTATCACTTATGACTGTCTATAAGCCTAATTTTTGAACAAACAACAGAAGAAGGGGGTCGACTTTGTCCATGGGTAGAGGGTAAGAAAACGATCAAAACAAACAACAGAAGAAGACTTTGCAATTAAAAACATCACTAGACAAGATTATTTACCTTTTAAGTTATAAGTTGTTTTGCTGGGCATTGTATTATTTGCAGGGATTAAGATTACCGTCGCGTTTTGTCTCCGCATTAACAAAGCCGAAATAGCAATCAGCTGTGCACACGTTTCCGGCAACAAGTTCAAACATGCACAATAATATAACGGGACGAATTCTGACGAGTCATCAGTAAAATATAATACAGAATACCATTATTTAACCCAAAAGAAATGTATCCTAGCATTGTGTAATTTTAGTTACAGTTTTTGCTCTATAAATTAATTAAGATTACCGTGCGCGTGTATTTGTCTCGTACACAAAGCCGGAAATAGCAATCAGCTGTGCACGCGTTTCCCGGCGAACAAGTTCAAACATGCACAATAATATAACGGAATGAATTCTATTGATTGAATACTATTATTTAACCCAAAGAAATATATCCAAGCATTGTGTAATAGTTTTTATGTAAAATATATATAATCAACACTAAGGTTATACAGACCCTCATGAACGTGGTAAGCACATGGAATGGGGTAAAATACGGAAGCCATTTAAATTCACACATTTTTACCGATGTTACTGTAAACTAGCAGTCAATGGAAAACGAGGCGGTAATCAGTTCGTGATTGTTGAATGGGGTAAAATAAGCAAGCCAGTTTGTTGCTACAATAAATATGATATTTAGAGAAGCTATATTATGCATTTTCTGTCAACTACACTTCGTTTCGATCCGTGAGTAGACACAATATATATGACAGTGAATTCTTTGAATAATGTGGACCAAAGTTATAATTATTGGTAACTGCCAGTTGTCTGTGGTGTTTGTTTGCCGCGATTAGGACCCCATCGCGGGGGATCGACTTATGCACAAAACATACCATTTTGACACTGATTTTAAGGGTCAAGTTTGGGGGTCGTCTTATCCATGGGGTCGTCTTATAGACGGTCATATACGGTACATCCAATCCTTTGTGATGATGAGTAAAATCCTTTATGTTTGGTTCCTGTTGTAAAGCTGTCAGTCAATTTAAGAGGTGTAACAACACAATATATCCACAGGTGTTTACGACTAGCAAGGTGCATCCTAATTGAAACAATGACTACCCCAAATAGAGTGAGTGAGTTTAGTTTTACGCCGCACTCAGCAATATTCCAGCTATTTTGCGGCGGTCTGTAAATAATCGAGTCTGGACCAGACAATCGAGTGATCAACAGCATGAGCATTGATCTGCGCAATTGGGAACCGATGACATGTGTCAACCAAGTCAGCGAGCCTGACCACCCTATCCCGTTAGTCGCCTTTTACGACAAGCATGGGTTACTGAAGATCAATATTCTATCCCGGACCTTCACGGGTCAGCCCAAATAGAACGAACATATACATGTATGAGGACATAGCTGGAATATAGGTTGTTTGGGGTGATCTAGGGTATAAGGAATTTATAGGTGGTATTGGGTGATCAGGGTATATGGAGTATAAGGTTGTTTTGGGTGATCTAGGACATGTGGAATATATAGGTTGTTTTGGGTGATCTGGGGTATATAGAGTGTAAGGTTGTATTGGGTGATCCAGGGTATATGGAATATATATTTTGTATTGGGTGATCTAGAGTATATGGAATATATTAGAGCTGTGTATCGTGGCTTAAGTGGCGAGACGATATATCCCCATACCAGTTTAATGAGGCGAGACAATATATCATGAAAGTATTGGCAAGGAACCTGCGAGACGATTATCATCATGATGCAATTGTGCCGATACGATACGTATCCCGATACTTTACAATTTCTAAAAAAGAACAGATATGGTAGATAAAATGACTGAAACTTTATTTGTTATACAGCAGAACTTGTTTTACATTCACACACACTTAAAAAGCTGTTCATCTCATAAGGTTTCAGCATTTAATGCTTAGAAAGTACAGTCAAACATATCCAGTATACCTTGATCTAATATATATACATTTGAAAGTGAAGTTTCCCTTGGGAAGTTGTGCTTCTGCACCAGTGCTTTCACAAACAATTCAATGTAATTTATATCAGAATTTAGAATCACTGAAAAAAACTGTTAAGTCTGCTCTCTAAACTTTATCTTCACTTTGTTCTTAACAAAGATAAGACATGGTTCATAGCTGTTAATAAATGGTGTTATTTGTCAAACAACTAAAACATATCTGCTTATTTCAATTACTTGGAGACAAGTATTTGACAGGTCACAGAGTTTGTAAAATGTTCACACTCTTACACCAACTCCTTTGCTCATGTAACAAAGATAACAGACACAAATAAATTCCTTTAAAATTCAATTTGTTTTTTACATTTCAGAAGAATTTCAAAGAGACTCCTTTCCTATTCCTAGTGCAATACTCCTTACAACTTTATGTAGTATTTAAGTTGTATCGGGATATATCGTCTCTTGTGGCGATACATTGATGTATCATGGACCCTCGCGATATAAATATCCTGATATATTGCCTAAATGTGTTTTGTATCGATGCACTCGTATCGCGTAGTTGACGATGTAAACATCGATACTATCGATGAATCGTTACACCACTAGAATATAAAGGTTGTATTGGGTGATAGAAGGTATATGGAATATATAGGTTGTATTGGGCGATCTAGGTATTTGGAATATATAGGTATATATTGGGTTATCTAGAATATAAGGAATATATAGGTCGTATTGAGTGGTCTAGGGTATATGGATTATGTAATCTAAAGTTGTATTAGATGATCTAGGGTATGTGTAATATATAGGTTGTATTTGTTAATCTAGAATGTATGGAATATATAGGTTGTATTGGGTGATCTGGGGTATATGGAATATATAGGTAATATTGGGTGATCAAGGGTATAGGTAATATTGGGTAATCTAGAATATAAGGAATATACGGGTTGTATTGAGTAATCTAGAATATACAGAATATATAGGTCCTTTCATTGCTTTTACTGTTTAACCAATGGATTTGCAGGATTCTTAATAGAGCTATAACAATGTTCAAAATAAAATTGAAATGTAAAGAAATGCTGCCATCACCAAAAAATTAACAGTAACCCATCTGAAACCTTAACATTAAGTTGCTTCGAATCAGTGGCTCCAGAATGCTGTACATACTAGCAAAACAGTGTTTCTAATATTTATCATCACATTGATACTTTTATATACTTTGTATTAATATATTGCCAACCAATAAGGGACCATAGTTCCATGTACATTCCATTGAAATGTGGATGGTATTAATGGTTATAATGCAGACAGTAGGGAGGTTGTTTCATCGTACTGTTGTGTGGCATTTTCTGTTTGTAGTGAGTACATGCTGCACAGTTTGGTTGATCTTTGCTGGCAGTAGGGCTGAGGATGTTGATCATTATATCAGCATAATCAATCTTTTACAACTGAGTTAAGTCTGCCCCTCACCAGGATTGCTAGTAAATACTGATTTGATATGAACACATGTTGAAACAGCTGTCCATGGTATACATTTGACATGCAATTATCATGATGAGTGCTGTATGTATCAACCAGCAAAAGAATTATTGATTTTTTGGGTTCTATTCATATGATGAAAAGGATAAAGAATATATTATTAATCATCAAGAATTGAATATTGGACAAAGTTCAAGGCCTTTTGCAATATTTCCTAACAGATATGTTTGTGTTGTAACAATGTTTGGTCCAATGAAATGAATAATCTGAGCGTAATGGATTTATCATTAGCACCTCAACTGTATGAAAAATGAGTTATGGAACTTTTTTATATATATAAGTTTTTACAAGTATGAAAATCATGTTTTTGTCACCTACACAAACACATGAAAATCAGATTAGATGTAAGAAATTACTATGCACAATTACATATTAATCTGAAATGAAAAACACTCTGCAAAAGTAAGATCGATCTGAGATTTTTTTGCCATTTACTGATGCTAATCTTGATATATTTTAAAAAAATATTTGAACAAATTCCCAAACATGTTTTGGTGAGTGTTTGGTTGCGTGTGTTTGTTTTGTTTTTCTGGGTCCGATTGTACTATTTCCGACTAATGCTTGTTTTATAGTGCTAGCCAACTGAGATACCATGATGGTGTTTAACATGGATGTCCCACTCACGCACTGTATACTTGACCCGTGAAGATTCGGGTTAGAATTGATCTTTAGCAACCCATGGTTGTCGTAAGAGGTGACTAACGGGATCGGGTGGTCAGGCTTGCTGACTTGGTTGACACATTGTTATCGTATCCCAATTGCGTAGATCAGTGCTTATGTTGTTGATCACTGGATTGTCTGGTCCAGACTTGATTATTTACAGACTGCCACAATATGGCTGGAATATTGCTGAGTGTGGCGTTAAACAACCAACCAACCACCACTTTATGCTGACTCAGAGCTGACCAGTCCTTGCTTTATTATCTTAATACCTAGTACCAGGTAGGATAACGATAAGTACCATATTTGAATGTCTTTTGTGTGACAGGGTAATGGGAACAAACCAATTTCCACTATCCAACCAGACATTCAAAGCACTCACAGATGGCAGCCATATTGGAAAATCTAATTATTGTCATTCAGTCATTTGTGTTCAAAACTGAATAAATTTTCATACATGTTTAGTAAGCAGTGGGCCGAGGTTTAATTTGTAATAATTTATATTTTTACCTTAATGTGCTCTTCCATCATGCTGAAACCTGGAACTTCTAAATGCTATAAACGTGGTTACACTTTGAATAATGTAATGGTAATTGTTACTTAACATGGTTAGTATTGAGCACATATTTTAGTATGGTAGTATTTTTACCTGGAACTTCTAGAGGATGTTACACAGCCATTCTTTTGGAAAATGTAATGAAAATTGTTGATTAACATATTAGTATAGAGCCTGTGCATATATTTCAGTATGGAAGTCTTTCAAAATATTTTGTTTTCACTGTCCTCATCACCTCCCCATTAACCTCTGGGTTGATGGTACTCAGAAACTGATTTTTCCTTAGTATTCTGTAGAAAATATTTAATATTGAACAAACTTTATGGATAACAACTTCTTTTATTTTATGAGTGCAATGTTTTGAATATTTGATACAGATATCAACCCTGCTTGTCAATGGAACAAGAATCTGTATTGAAACATCGCACACAAGAAATTAAGGAAATTGTTATCAATAAAGTTTGTTCAATATTGTACGTACCAAGTTCTAAAATGCCACTGAAAGAAGAAGAAAATATTCAACTCTCTTCCCAATTAGCAACACTAGTTAAGTCTCTGTCTTTGTTCACTTTTTAAATGGTTGACTACAATATATAGGTACTTATATAGGTGAGCTACATTACCCGAGACACTATTTTTTCAGACACAAAACCAAAAAAAATGTCTATCATTATCTAAAAAATCCAAGTATTGTATGAGTGAGTGAGTGAGTTGAGTTTAACGCCGCTTTTAGCAATATTCCAGCAATATCACGGCGGGGGACACCATAAATGGGCTTCACACATTGTGCCCATGTGGGGATTCGAACCCGGGTCGTCAGCGTGACGAGCCGACGCTTTAACCACTAGGCTACCCCACCGCCCCAAGTATTGTATGAATATGTTTATCATGTGTATAGCATTTCTTCATGTTTGTAGGTTCGCACAATATTTGACGACATTGATGCTGCCACATTGTATGATGTCCTTCACGACCCACTGTACAGGAAGACTTGGGATCAAACAATGCTGGAAGGCTACGAGATCTGTGTCATTAACCCTTTCAATGACATTGGCTACTATGCAAGTAAGATGGTTACAGTGTTTGTTTTCCTCTGACTTAATATATGTGTCACATGTGTCACTTTTCTGATAATTCAGTAAGAAGTGTCTTAAATTTACCAAAAGAACCCAAAATATTTCGAAAGCAAATTACTTGTGAGGATTCGGGTTAGAATCGGTCTTCAACAACCCATGCTAGTCAGAAGAGGTGACTAACAGAATCGGATGGTCAGGCTAGCTGACTTGGTTGACACATGTCATTGTGTCCCAATTGCATAGAGATGACCATGCTGTTGATCACTGGATAGTTTGGTCCAGATTCATATATTTAAAGGCTGCTGTCATACTGCTAGAATATTCCTGAGAGCAGCGTTAAACAACAAACTAACAGAAAGATAAATTATTTTCACATGGGTTTAAAAGACATCAGAGTTTGACATAAAGAAAATATGTAGTACTTGTTACTTCTAATTTCTCCCTGAAAAGATTGGACCTGTTGTCAAGGGTTTTTTCTCTGGATTACTCTCCCAATTGGTTCTGATCTACACAAACTGGACCCATTTCAAACAACAAACCAACTCGCAAGCTCAGTAACCCAGTTACATCCAAATCCTTGTTCAGGGATTGCTCATGATGAGACTTAACATGTTAAAACAGCACAAGATAAATTAGATAGATATATAAGTCTATATTGAACGCTTAAGATGAAAGAGTATATAACCTGTAGTTATCTGTTTTCAAAGCATGTGTTAGACTGTGCGATGTTCCACTTACCTTGACTGTTGATAGTAACAGATGTTCCGAGGATCGAATAACACCCTGTGACACTAGCTTCATACATCAGTACAGTGTCTTCCAGTCACAGATGTTGTGTTACAAGGGTTGAAACACATGTTGTGAACCTCACAGAGAAGGAATTGCATAATAGAGTAGTATTATATGTTTTTCTCATACGTTATTGGTTTATCTCCCTTTTCTTCCGAGGTGCAGTGGAAACCTCTGTCCTATTGTTCCCTATTGAACAGTAAAAAACAGCACACCCCAAATGGGCCTCTCCCTGCCTCTGCATCAGCAACCCACGTGACTTCTAGCTGCTTGTCACCCTCTCCATTTTCGTGGCCAAAAATGTATTTTTGACATGAGCATATTAGTGGAGAAGTGGGGACAGTTGAAAGGGCCCGTACACTATGAGTAGGGATAAGTTTAAAATATCGATTTTATCCAAAAAACATTATGGACCTTACATGATGTCATGGCGAAGCCACACAAACTTGAGTCAGTTGTTTCACTATGACAAGTCAGTAAAATAAGCAGGGCTCCATTGTGTTTTTTGAAAGGACAAACTTGAGGAACATTTAATTATAAGTTTCTTGAAGGTAAAGGGTTAATACAAAAGGCCCCTTCTATACGACCGCTAAGGGGCAGGCTACAGAGTTTAAGCATGGCAGGGAGAGTAGTAAAGGTGACACCCTCCTTTTAAGTTTCACGCCACTTTTAGCAATATTCCAGAAATATCACTGCGGGGGACACCGAAAATGAGCTTCACACATTGTACCCATGTTGGGGATCGAATCCAGGTCTTCGGTGTGACGAGCGAACGCTTTAACCAAAAGGCTACCCCACTGCCCCTCCTCCCTTAAGTCCAGTGATATCCAGATAACCTACAATATGGTGCTGAGCGACTGGCAAATGACTGAGGGTGATATTGCTCGTTCAGTAGACATTTTCGTTTTCACAGAAACATTGGCAATGAAGAAAGTATCTGCTTGTTTAGTTCCAAAGCTTCTCACATCTGATGATTGTGGACTCTCAGAAATGTATGATTACCTGTTCCTATGTTCGTCAGAATTTTTGGTTTCAAAAGTAGAAACAATACTCAAAGATCAATATTTACAACAATGGTAATGTGAACTAGCGTCTACTTCGAAAGGAAAATTTTACCAAAATGTTAAAGACAATCTATGCTTTGAAAACTACCTCTTCCTTCCCAAATCTATATATAATCCAATTCTTAGAGTTAAGTTATCAAATCACAATTTACCGATAGAAACAGGATGCTGGTACAACATTCTTAGAGAAAATAGACTGTAAACTTTGCGATTCTCCGTCTGTTGGGGACGAATTCCATTACCTTTTTAAATGCGAAGCTTTTCTCCAACAGCGGATAATGTATATTCCAAATTATTACTACGAATGGCCTAATCTGTTCAAACTTAAACGGCTATTTTCAATAAAGAAAACAAAGCATTTGAAAAACCTAGCTAAATTTTTTAATGCCTTGTCAAATGCCCTGAAATTGTAAACGAATTGTGATAATAATACTCTATCTAAGTATTCTATTATCCGCCATCTTGATTGTATATTTATGTTAAATTGTATATCATTATATTCTCATGTACCACCGTGGTGTGGGTTTTTAGAGAATAAAATGTTCTGTTCTGTTCTGTTCTGATAATAAACACAATAGGCATACCGTATTTCCTCTAATAAGCGGGGCGGTGGGGTAGTCTAGTGGTTAAAGCGTTGGCTCGTCATGCCGAAGACCCGGGTTCGAATCCCCACATGGGTACAATGAGTGAAGCCCATTTCTGATGTCCCCCGCCGTGATATTGCTGGAATAAAGCGGCGTAAAACCAAACTCAGTCAGTCAGTCAGTCCTCTAATAAGCACCCAGGCACTTAATTTTTCAACAGACCTCCTGACCCAGCGCTTATTAGAGGCCCGGCGCTTTTTAGAGACCTGTCGCTTATTGCGCTTACTAGGTGTACCGTAATTAATTGTTAGTGAGCTTTACGTCAAAGTTAGGGACCATTCCTTAATTGATCTAGTGTTGGATCAAGGGAGAAAGCATTTAAGAAAAATGTACTCACCACACCACACTTATTGGATGCCTAGCACATATTTTTTAAACCACTGTTTTACCCCAGCGCTTATTTGATGTCCGGCACTTATTAGTGACCCCACGCTTATTAGAGGAAATACGGAAGGTCTTTTGATAATCTCTAGTGTGAAGCTGATCCAGAAAGATTCTTGCAGTGATTTGTGAAACTTGGCTTAGCCACTTCTAGACTCCATCCAAATAATAATCCAACAATTGCATGCATTTGACATCATCTCCACCAAAGACCATAAAGACCATCCCATCAGCTGAAATAGTTATCTCCCCTTTGTTTTGGGATGCTGATACTGAGGGAGTCATTACGGCAGACTCTCTTCCAAACAGGCAGACTTATTTACAGAAATAAGACTTTAGGGATGAGGTGAAGCTGAGAAAGGTGTGATCTTCCATCAGGACAATGTATCGGGACATCAAATCAGTCATCACCATGGCTACAGTTCATGAGTGTGGCCTTGAACTCCATAATCACCCACCTTGTTTTCCTGGTGTGGCTAGTTTCTCTTTCCAAACATGAAGAAAATTCTAGCCAAACAAATGTTTCCTCAAACAATTGTCATAGCAGCTGTTTTGGGAGCCAAGAGAAGGACGTTATGACACTGGGTTATCAGTGTTGTTGACAAAAGTGCTTAATATGAAATTTGATTATATGTACATACCAATTGTAATCACACTGGGTTATCAGCATTGCTGGCAAAAGTGCTTAATGTGAAAAATAAGTGGTTTTACTGTCTTGATGTCAGGTATGCCCATGTCAACATATATACCACTTCTAATGACAGCCAAATGCATCTGTGAGTTGAACATACTGTATATACAACTCTCATCCTGGCGAATTTACCAAATCGTTTAACTGATTATTCAGCAAGTGGTTTCATTTATATAGGCTTAGTATCATGGAGGTACCTATGAAGCTGAGGAGGTCAAGAAACTTTATAGAAGCTCCGATCATATAACTAGCATATTGTCGGGTGCAGCATTAAAGCAAACTAGTTCTCAGGACAGCGTTACAAACAGGTTTCTTGATTTTGATCTTGATCTTGAATTTATGATTTCATTTTCAGTTTTGGATAATATCTCGAATAGTATAAAGGCATTTATGTAAATAATCTTGCCATGTTACCATAAGAAAATACATGCAGTAGTTGTTTCTCTAGTGTGGAACATACCACTGTTTGATTTCAATCAGCTGATATTACACACTGTTTAATACCAAAGGGCATGTTGGCAGGAAGTAAATTCACTGACAAACATTAAAAACTCTCAACATTCCTGGTTTATTCAATGTAAATTTTAAATGTTTTTTCACATTATTCATCGCTAAATTTTATTATTCTGTGGATTACATACATCTCTACTTTATTACACAGGATAGTAAAACTTGAAAAGGCTATAAACATCAGTTATTAATAGAAACCTGAATGAGCTCTTGTGTGACGACAATGGTCTCAAACAATTAAACACTGATATCTGAGTCGCTAGTGCTTGTCAGTTACCAGAACTCATTAATTCATTTCCTAAAACTGGTATTACACAGGTTCATGTGTAGTATTCCCTGTGTGTTATATTATGAATCCTACACTAACAAGTTGAGATATATTGTTCAAAATACCACTATATAAACAAAGGTTACCATGGCAACATGACTGTTAGTAGGGTATAAATATAAAGTATACCAGTGATAACGATATATAAACCTCTTTCAACATGTTCAGTCTTTTAATGAATAATTTATGAGCATGTGCTGCTAGTGATGTTAATGTATTGGAACACTATTTCTACAATTCCTAAAATTCTGGAACTGTTTTCATGTTTTGAGAATGTTGAGTTGTGTTAGAAATAATTAAATTCATGTTGGTCTGCAGTTTCTTAGATATCAATATTTCCATTACAAAAAGCCATCAATATCTGTTAAGAATTATACAAACTAATATAGTAGTCATGGTAATTAAGCCAATGAAGGAAAAACCTTGAGGTTGTGTTTGCTAATAAACATGATAAACAGCGATGAACATTATGACACAAATTTGACCTCTGTCTATAACATTCAAATTAAGACCATACAAAATGTTAGCACCAGATTATAACCAGTGTTGATTATCATTCAATTAGATTCCATATAAAGTCATCCCTCGCAATAATGCATTGTATTAAGAGACTTAACATATTTCTGAGACTAATTGTTTGTCAGCTCAACCAACATAGAATGTAAACACCAGAGAATATCCAATCTTGGTTATCCTTCAAAACAGATTCCATGTATTAACAGACTTGACATATTTCAATTTTTGAGGCTAATTGTTTGTCAAATCACCCAAAATAGAATGTAAACGCCAGAGAATATCCAATCTTTATTATCCTTCAAAACAGATTCCATATATTAACAAAACTTGACATATTTCAACTTCTGAGATTAATTTTTTATCAACTCACCCTAAATAGCATATAAGCTTCAGTGCAAAAGAATAACCATTTATTAATAGTCGTCTTTTCATAGCTGGAATATTGCTGAGGTTGTCATTACACTGCAATAAACACATACCTTTGAATGGCATTTAGAAGCAATGCACATAAAGAGGGAATTTATTGATGTCAGCTTCTGTGATATGAGGAACAGTGTGATATTCATCAGGGGAATGAAAGCTAGAAAGCAGAAGACTGCCATATTGTACATATGACTATAAACCTCCAGTGACGTCACTCTATTGTCTCGCCAGGTTCTCCTTTACAGAGTAAACTTATACAGGCAGATTCGTGGGTATTCTCCATGAAATCCCATGGATTTTCTACAGAATTGGCCGCTTCCCGGGTTTTTATGAGAAATAGCCCTTGTCTTTGAATTATTACTTGTTTCAAAGATAGATATAACTTTGTCTTGATATCACTGAATACGAGCGTAAAATATCACATTATTGAAAACTTCCAACATATAGTGCAGATTCCTGGTTTCGAACCCGCAACCCTTCGCCTACAAGCTTGGCAGTTTTATCTACTAGGCTACGAAGGATCTCTGTGAAGAATGAGATTGTCAGTATGAACCATGTGTTCCTCACAAGACGGGTAGTGTGGATAGTGCACGAGCAAGGCAAGGTGTTGGCTGCCAGTCGTATCCCACTTGATTTCAACAGTAAATACCAAATATTCAAATCATATCTAAAGTATATCTTCGGTAACAGTAAATACCAAATATTCAAATCATATCTAAAGTATATCTTCGGTAACAGTAAATACCAAATATTCAAATCATATCTAAAGTATATCTTCGGTTGGTTCATAAGTTGGATCAAAACCGACCCCGAGGTTTTGTTTGAAAAAGGAAGCCCGCGGCAGAGGGAAATGGTGTTGGGCCAACAAACAGCGCAAGTAATAAAATAACAAGGGAAGACACTTATTAAACATTTTATTACTTGTATTGTTTTCACCAGTAGGTATATAGCTGTTTGCTTTCAAGCTTTCGTTTACATGATGAATTGGGGCAGTGGGGTAGCCTAGTAGTTTAAGCGTTAGCTTGTCACGCTAAATACCCAGGTTCAATTCCCCACATGGGTACAATGTGTGAACCAATTTCTGGTGTCCCCCTCGGTGATATTGCTGGAATATTGCTAAAAGCGGCTTAAACCCAAACTCACTCAGTCAGTCATTGCCATATGATGAAGAATTAGTGGTGATCTGATTAATTGAAATAATCGAAGATTGATTGCAATGACTAAACGACCAAGCAATCGATCATGTTTTCTCATAATCGAACACAAACAATTTTGGAACACTTGTTTGCATTTACAGTCTTTTTTCACAAGGTTGGTTTTGTCTGTTACATTTCATAAGCACGACCAGCTTGTTCCAAGTCATGATTGAATTTATCTTACAGGCTCCAGGAAATATATGTTCCTAACATACAAATCATCCTTTAAAGATTTAATTTTTTTTATATTTTTTTGTTATTTTTCTTCATTTTTTTGTGCATTAACAAATATAACCAGGAAAATTTGATAAATGAGGCTAACCAATTATTTTCGCTAATAGATCAGTTGTAATGAACCAATCATCAATTGAGATTTTAACCAATTCCCAACACTTGTAAGAATACACTCTCAGGGCTCGAAAAATTCAAAAATCTGCACTCGCCCTGTAGGGCAAGTAATATGAACTTTCCACTTGTCCTTCTAGAATTGTACTTTCCCTATAGATCATGCATCACAATGAATATAAATTTATATTTTTTAATTTCAAAATGTTTGCTCAGTTGAATAAAACTAAAATAAACATTACTTTCTTTGTCTTCTGTACAAAATCCTCGACAAAATTGAATTGGTTCACCATTTAAGATAGCTGAACTTTAAGGAAAAAAGAAAGATGTTACTTTGAGTCAGAAAACGTACTCGTCCTCTAGGACAAGCAAATTATGTTTTTCACTTGCCCGAAACAAATTTTACTCTTCAATATGAGCGGACGAGTGGAATTTTCGAGCCCTGACTCTGTAACGTTTTCCTCATATTACAGATCTAGACATTCTTAGATTTCACATGTCTACACCCTTTCATTGCCATATTGGGGCGGCGGTGGGGTAGCCTAGTGGTTGAAGCGTTGGCTCGTCACCCCGAAGACCTGGGTTCGAATCCCCACATGGGTACAATGTGTGAAGCCCATTTCTGGTGTCCCCCACCGTGATGTTGCTGAATATTGCTAAAAGCAGTGTAAACCCAAACTCAGTCAGTCAGTCATTGCCATATGTTTATCATGATGAAATCTGTCAAATGCTGGTCTTTTCAAACATTCCTACAAGAGCAGATGTTGCCGGCAAGTACTGAAAGGTGAACAGGTGATGTAAACCCTGAATGTCATCAGACCATCCATTCATGTTGAGTCAACATTCTGTGACGAATATACTCTACATGAAATATGTTCATGAAATACTGTTTAAAATGAATGAAAACCAAGTTCTATGGATAGTCAACTTCTTTATTGCAATGACTATCCATAGAACTTGGTTTTCCTTCATCTTTACAACTTCTAAAATGCTTCTCAAAGAAACTGTTCAAACTGGTTTTCATTGTATCTCTCCTAACACGAAACGTTTTAAAGCTCTCTTCGAAAATACGTACTACCTTTTAAATTTGTGGAATATTTATCTTTGGTTAAATTTGGTTTCTACTAGTCCTGTTATATATTGTGAATTGAACCATATCCCCTGATTAATTCAATTGCTCATTTTTTTGTTCTTGGATATAGACTACTTGGCATGGATTTTTGTTACAATATTTTGCAAAAGAGCTTTACTTGGAACTAGTGTGTTATTTATCAAAAGTGAGATATGCAAAATGGAATATATGCAAGCCATGAAGTAGCGTAACACAGGTCATTTTGCCAAAGCCGCTTATCGTACCATCATTAGGCTATAAGCAGCATTGTCAATATGTATTGTGTTTTCGTCCCCACCCAACCCCCAAATCACTTAACTGTTTCAACTGAAGCAATTACAGTGTTTATTATTTCAATGTTTATTTTTTATTCCTTGATATGAAACATAAATTATTCCTCAATGAATATTCATATTTGCTATTCAATGTTCGTGAAACCTATCATTTCACCTCAAAGTATATTCACAGCAACCCATGAATACCGTAAGCTTGTCAAACACGAGTTTCCTTTTTCAAAAGTGCATCTTGTGATATACATATGATTGCAAATACTTTATGGAGCAGTTTGTTGTTACATAATCATCCAGGTATATGCTACAAAGAGTGAGTGTGCACCATCACAGGCAGGGCGGTGGGGTAGCCTAGTGGTTAAAGTGTTCAGGTTCGCTTCCCCACATGGGTACAATGTGTGAAGCCCATTTCTGGTGCCCCACGCCATGATATTGCTGGAATATTGCTAAAAGCTTCCTACAAGAGCAGATGTTGCCGGCCAAGTACTGAAAGGTGAACAGGTGATGTAAACCCTGAATGTCATCAGACCATCCATTCATGTTGAGTCGACATTCTGTGACGAATATACTCTACATGAAATATGTTCATGAAATACTGTTTAAAATGAATGAAAACCAAGTTCTATGGATAGTCAACTTCTTTATTGCAATGACTATCCATATAACTTGGTTTTCATTCATCTTTACAACTTCTAAAATGCTTCTCAAAGAAACTGTTCAAACTGGTTTTCATTGTATCTCTCCTAACACGAAACGTTTTAAAGCTCTCTTCGAAAATACGTACTACCTTTTAAATTTGTGAAATATTTATCTTTGGTTAAATTTGGTTTCTACTAGTCCTGTTATATAATGTGAATTGAACCATATCCCCTGATTAATTCAATTGCTCATTTTGTTGTTCTGGGATATAGACTACTTGGCATGGATTTTTGTTACAATATTTTGCAAAAGAGCTTTACTTGGAACTAGTGTGTTATTTATCAAAAGTGAGATATGCAAAATGGAATATATGCAAGCCATGAAGTAAGCGTAACACAGGTCATTTTGCCAAAGCGCTTATCGTTACCATCATTAGGGCTATAAAGCAGAATTGTTAATATGTATTGTGTTTTCGTCCCCACCCCACCCCCAAATCACTTAACTGTTTCAACTGAAGCAATTACAGTGTTTATTATTTCAATGTTTATTTTTTATTCCTTGATATGAAACATAAATTATTCCTCAATGAATATTCATATTTGTTATTCAATGTTCGTGAAACCTATCATTTCACCTCAAAGTATTTTCACTGCAACCCATGAATACCTTAAGCTTGTCAAACACAGAGTTTCCTTTTTCAAAAGTGCATCTTGTGATATACATATGATTGCAAATACTTTATGGAGCAGTTTGTTCTTACTCAATCATCCAGGTATATGCTGTGCACCATCTCAGGCAGGGCGGTGGGGTAGCCCAGTGGTTAAAGTCCCAGGTTCTCTTCCCCACATGGGTACAATGTGTGAAGCCCATTTCTGGTGCCCCCGCCATGATATTGCTGGAATATTGCTAAAAGCGTCGTAAAACTAAACTGACTCACTCACCATCACAAGTCCAATAAACATGAACACAATCTCAAACATGTTAAACCCCATGTTTTCATCTCTCTTCACTAACCACATTTTCTTCTGACTTCAGAATGATTTTTAAAGACTTGTACCTGTATATATGTTTGCTATTTCAGTTCGGTGCCCCCCTCCAGTGAGGAACCGAGACTTTGTAACACAGCGGTCCTGGTTGGACACTGGCACAGAGTTGTACATCTTCAACCATTCTGTCAACCACGAGGTAATCATCTCACACAGGCTCTAGGCATGGTATCCCGTGAAGGTCCGGGTTAGAATGAGCCTTCAGTAACCCATGCTTGTCGTAGAGGCAACTAATGGGATCGGGTGGTCAGGCTCGCTGACTTGGTTGACACATGTCATCGGTTCCCAATTGCACAGATCGATGCTCATGCTGTTGATCACTGGATTGTCTGATCCAAACTCGATTATTTACAAACCGCCGCCATATAGTGGAATATTGCTGAATGCGGCGTAAAACTAAACTCACTCACTCACTCTAAGCATGGTGAGATTGGCAGTCCTAGCAAGCTGGGCTCATGTTGTTCAAACCTTGGGAAATCCAGTTTAAAATACATCCCCTGCAGCCAATGGTAATTGTACGAAGTGGCCGACAGGTCAGGTGGTTTGGCATGGTGACTTCTTAGATTTTGTGTCATCATACCCTGGTTGTACTGACAGCATTGATGTTTGCTCACAATATTGATCTCTTGAATACCTGGTTGTCATGGTGACTTGAACATGTTGAGAAGGCATGGATGAGCGTGTAGTCTAAGGCACCACAATATTGTTGTGCAGAGCTGCCTCCTTGGACATGCCTGAGACTTGTGTCTCTAGGTTTGGCATTGGAAGCACTAGCTCATGTGTTTCACAAAAGGGGAAAATGTCTAAAGACTTGCCTGACTTCAGACTTTCCTCCAACATGAAGCTGACACACCATGATATATCTGGACATCGTTTTAAAGCTCCATTACACCAGGGCGGTGGGGTAGCCTAGTGGTTAAGGCGTTTGCTCGTCATGCCGAACACCCGGGTTCGATTCCCCACATGGGTACAATGTGTTTTAGAGCCCATTTCTGGTGTTCCCCTAAAAAATGGTATTGCTGGAATATTGCTAAAGCGGCTCACTCATCCAAACTCTCACTCACTCACTCACTCACATCCACACTCACTCACTCACTCACTCTCACTCGATATGACTGACATGAGGCTGGGATAGGCTCCAGTTTCCTTGAAACAAAAAACAGGATGCATTTGAATTATCTGATAATTAACTATCATGATGACAAAACATAAATTTTGTTTATATGATTTGATGTTTCCATGGTTACTGGTATACTGTAGATTGTTTGAAAATCATTTGATTCAATTTTTGATTCATTGATCAATGGCTAAATCTTAAATGTATTAGGAATTGGACTCTTGTGTACATACACCAGTGTAGTGCCCCCTTTCTTTGATGGAGATTTAAAAAAACCCACAACATTTTGTGTGCTATGCACAGTCCCAAACTACATCATTGTCATTATATTTAGAACATTATTTTAGAACATTATTATAACAGATTTGGTCAGTAAAAATGTGATCTTTACTAGGGTTTAACATTTCAGTTATTTTTACTCTATGTTAGATGTCGTTTTGGGGCAGATATTACGTACTTGTTGCAATTAGCCACACAAATTTTCTCCTCAATGTTCTGGCGATTCAGTAAAAAAAGATAACCAAACATAAAAGTATTCATACAGTGATTGGTTGGTTAAAACAACATTGATGCAGTGATTGGTTGATTCCAACTGAAACTAAAGTGTTGTTTTCTCCCAGGAGTTAATCACTTTTCACTGTTGACCCCAAATGTTTTTCTCAAGGGAAAAATATTTTCAATTTTTTATGACATTCGGTATTGTCAAAAAACTGCTGAAATAATGGAAGCCCTAATTGATACACAAACATAAACATTTGTCAAAATACATGATGTATGCTTGTAGGATGGCAGATAGATACAGGCTATAACTACAATATTCAGGTTGATATAGGACTGTATGCCTGGGAGGGTATTACAAGCTATATCACCAGCTGCATCACCAGCTGTCTCCTATCTCCGGACTGCCAGGCATGACATGCAGTATCAGTTGCCTAACATTTAACTAGCTTTTATATTATCAAAATTGATTTAGTTCTTATTTCATTTTCTATTTTATATACTTGATTCTTATCATACGAGATTAATTTATGGAACAATTGAAACCTAGCTGATCCATCTTGCAAGTTTATCATTATGTCTAATTTGGATAATCGCCATTGATATTTGTAATTTTCATATGGAAAATATTATATTTTGCTCAGCATGTAAGTTGAGTGAAATATGACACTATTCATGACAGAGTGTTGGGACATTTCTTATCTATTTTTTAATTTGTAAATAACTTGTGTGAACTTGTATATTTCTCAATTCCATTCCAGAAATGCCCCCCAAGGAAAGGTTTCATCCGAGGTATTTCATATTTCACGGGTTACATGATTCGAAAGCTGGATAACGACAGATGTCAGCTAACCTATATCTCCCAGTCAGATCCTAAAGGTAGGTCAAAGGTCAAAGTTAAACGTCAAATGAATCACCAATATCTTACCAGTGCATTGTTAATCTAACAATGTTAGATTCTATAGTATTTATTACAATTACTTCACCCTTTTTGCAAGTTTATGTTTTATCATAATGCCATTTGCTTGACTGATTTTGTGTGCTTTGGCAGTGCATAGTTGTGTCCCTTAGATTGTCAGTATCCTCTTATCATGGTTTGTAATCAGGATATTGTTCACACATAACACCTGTATATCACATGTAAGTCCCGTATATCTTATATAACACCTGCATACTACATCTGTATATCACATATAACACCTGCATATCACATATAACACCTGCATATCACATATAACACCTGTATATCACATAACACCTGCATATCACATATAACACCTGCATACAACATGTTACATACCCGGGTTCGGTTCCCCACATGGGCACATTGTGTGAAGCCCATTTCTGGTGTCCCCCGCCGTGATGTTGCTGGAATGTTGCTAAAAGCGGCGTAAAACCAAACTCAGTCAGTCAGTGTTACATATAACACCTGCATATCACATGTAAGTCCTGTATATCAAATATAACACCTGCATATCACATATAACACCTGACCCATGAAGATCCTGGGTAGAATAGGTCTTCAGCAACCAATGCTTGCCACAAAAGGCGACTATGCTTGTCGTAACTAACAGGATCAGGTGGTCAGGCTCGCTGACTTGGTTGACACATGTCATCAGTTCCCAATTGCACAGATCGATGCTCATGCTGTTGATCACTGGATTGTCTGGTCCAGACTCGATTATTTAGAGACCGCCGCCATAAAGCTGGAATATTGCTGAGTGCGGCGTAAAACTCAACTCACTCACTCACGTATAACACCTGTATATCACATATAACACCTGCATATCACATATAACACCTGCATATCAGATATGACATCATTTCAGACTTTCTTTCTGCATTAAACTGAAACATTCACTCACTCACTGACTGACTTATCACATAAAACCATATAATAGAGCCAGGAAACATTGTATTGTTGTACCTTGCCATAAGTCAACCTTTAACCCTTGACCTCGATGTCACCATTCATACCAAACATTGTAGGCAGATAACCAGACATTATTGTTATCATAGGTGTGCGATTCTGTGTCAGCTGAGACTCTCGTCACCTGACTCCATGTGCAGTAACCATGCACGTCACATGTACTTTATTACCAGCATTGAACCATGCTCCAGTGAATATTCATGCCAATTTAAACTATGAAGAAAAATCTTTTGTGGTTGCTGCAAAACAGTTCAACACATGAAATTGATGCTAAAAATGTGAGGGTTCCTTGTTTTAAAGACACTTTTGTTTATCTGGCCACATTGGACTTTTTTGTGATGAAACAGTCAGTCACGTATATAACAAATCTCACATTAAACAATGCAATTGAGTGGTGCATTCCGACGGTACTTGTCACAAAGTACTGGGCCGACCAGTGAAGATCCGGGTTAGAATTGGTATTCAGCAGCCCATGCTTGTCGTAAGCGTCAAGAAGCAGAATTGGGTGGTCAGGCTCGCTGACTTGGTTGACACATGTCATAGCATCGCAGGCATGATGTTAATCACTGGATTGTCTGGCCAAGACTCGATTATTTACAGACCACTATAGCTTTAACTTCTTTGAGTGGCATTGTTTAGAAGTTGAAGAGTAGTGTACGGACAAACTGGATAAATACAGAATAAAGAAGTTGTTTATCCATAAAGTTTGTCTATAGCTTTGCTAGAAAATTGCTAAGTGTGGCATTAAACAACAAGGTAACCAACTAACGAGTTGTGGGTCAGGTGTGGGGACCTTGTGTGTCTTTGTTTGGGTAACCATGTTAAATAGTAAGAAGCGCAAGATTTATTGAACATATGTTATATTTGGGATTACACTTTCTTACTAAAGTACAGATTCTAGTACTTTTACTAAGAAAGTGTAATCCCATATATAACATGTTACATTTGACCACTTTCTAAAATGGCATTGTGTATTTCAAAGATTTATGGATGTCAACTTCTTTATTGTGAATAACACGATGTTTCGGAGTGTGTACTTGCTCCTTCATCAGATGAATGGTAGGGAGTACAAGGGGGGATGTATATACAAGGTGAGGTGAGGTGAAATTGGGATTAACGTTGCTCTCGAGAATATTTCGCTCATATGCGTGTTTATGTGTAGGTGCGGCTGCTTGTACTAGCCCAGACTGAAGCTGGTTTTATAGTGCTAGCCCACTGAGATACCATGCCCGCAGTGAAGCATGAATACCCCACTCAGACACATTATACTGACTCCGAGCCGACCAGTCCTTGTTGTACCCATTAATGCCAAGCGCCAGACAGGGACCAACAAGTACCATATTTTAACATCTTTTTGGTATGACGCGGTCGGGGATCGAACCCGCGACCTTCCGCTCTCCGGGCGGATGCTCTAACCACTACACCACGGAGGTGGTCCGATATATATACAAACAGGAGGCACTACAAAAAAGACATGTATAACAAGCTTAACAATGTTGAAGAATGAATATGTAATAAAAAACATTCTTCAACATTGTTAAGCTTGTTACATGTTTTCTTTATAGTGCCTCATGTATGTATATACATCCCCCCTTGTACTCGCTACCATTCACCTGATGAAGGAGACAGCAACTAGAAGCATCATAACGCTACTCAGTTACATTCTACAGATTATGATGTAAAACACTTTGATACAGTCAACTCTCGTTAATCCGACACTTGTGGTTGCAGAGAAATATGTCGGATTAACGAAAATGTCGGATTAATGAAAATATCAATGTTTACTAAATGTCATGATCGTCATACTGTTGCATGCATATCAGAAATGGTAGATCTAGTTATCTTCATCGTATGTAAAAATATTCACAGAAATAAAAAAATACTAACAATACATACTTGTTTTCATTTATTAACATTCATAGATGGCATAACATACATATATAATCACATAAGCGAACAGTTTCATAGTGTGATGTTCACTGACGCCGGTGTCAAGCAGCCAGTAAGGCACACGCTAATTACCACTCACGTGTGATTGTTTGTATACGGTCGGATCATCCGACCGGCTGTGTTGATTGTCGGATTAACGAATGTTTTTACCATGTATTTACAACAATAAGCTGCTAGATTGGTGTGTCGGAGTCGGAATGCGAGAATGTCGGATTAACGAGAGTAATTATCACTGTTTTAAATGGTTCCCTAATTTTTTGTCGGATTAACGTGATTGTCGGATTAACGAGTGTCGGATTAACGAGAGCTGACTGTACATTAGATTTGAATACTGTATTCATCCTGAGCCATAAAATTCATTCCCTGTGTCATAATCAAGCAAATGTCCCTTCAATAAAAGATATTCCTTCTTTCAAATTATTTATAATATGAAAATATTAGCTGGATTGTTTGCAATTAAAAACATGTCAAATACGTAGAAACCAAAGGGGATTCTGGGTTAGAAAAGTCCCAGCAGCCTTTGCTGGTCATTAGACGTTATTTGGTGGATCAAGTGGTCAGGCCCAGTGACTTGGTTGCTTTAGTATTGATCAGTTGATTGTCTGGTCCAGACTTGAGTATTTACAGGTGGAAGTCTGTTGCTGGAATACTGCTTAGTTTAGCATTAACCAACATAACATATACACCCTTTTTGATTGCCTGCCTCACCATATGTGACTTATGATGAAAGCTATCAAATGCTGTTTTTCAAACATTCCAATTTTAGCAGATGTTGCTACAAACAAAAACAACTATGCATAATTCCTGCATCATGACCAAGTCTGAAATAGCTGAGTTTTGTGACCCAACTCTGTATTCTTGTCCATTTAATTCCTTTACTTCAACATTATCTCCCTACTGATTCTCTGTCTATGATTGTATGGAATTAATCAACTCCCGTCATGCTCTCACACATGCATTTGCAATGCCAATTGCTACACCATAGCCCTCACTCCCTCCCTGACTCAACCCGTGAAGATCCGGGGTAGAATAGGTCTTCAGCAACCCATGCTTGCCACAAAAGGCGACTAAGCTTGTCGTAAGAGGCGACTAACGGGATCGGGTGGTCAGGCTCGCTGACTTGGTTTACACAATTGCGCAGATCGATGCTCATGCTGTTGATCACTGGATTGGTCTGGTCCAGACTGGATTATTGACAGACCGCCACCATAAAGCTGGAATATTGCTGAATGCAGCATAAAACTAAACTCACTCACTCCAAACCACACACACTGCAACACACAATAATAAATGTAATGTTAACCACACTTCACCCCTTTCACTCACTCGAAGTTGACCTGTACCATAAACTGTAACCATGTAATGTGAGTGATGGATTGCTTGTTTTAGAATTTCTGTTTGTAAATAATGTAATTGAATATAGTTGTTGTTTTTGTTGTTGTTTTAAAATTCTTTTGAACTTTGTATCTAAAATGTGTATGAATTCAGACTTAATCTCATCACTATATCAGTATATGGCTGGAATAATGCAGATGTGATGTAAAACCCAGCTCAACAACTCAACCTTTCACTCACTCACTCACTCACTCCAAACCTCACACATTGAAACACACAATAATAAATGTCATGTTAACCACAATTTACTCCTTTCACTCACTCACTCACTCACTCACTCCAAACCTCACACACTGAAACACACACAACTATATATGTCATGTTAGCCACACTTCACCACCTCCTTCACATTGGTGGTTTTGTATGTTTCAGGCAAGTTGCCATCATGGGCTGTGAACAAGCTGACACACATGCTGGCTCCAAAGGTGGGTGGTGTCTATTGTTATTGTCAGCCATTCTCAGCCATTCATAGGTCATTTGTGGCCTCCAGGAAGAGACCGTCTGACATTATGGAATTATTTCAACTCAAGTATAACATATGTTGTTTGAAAATTACCCATTTAAAGACCACTGTCAACGTGACAATTTGCCAATGATTGAGGTTTTATGTGGCCTTTTATACATTAGGTTTTATGTGGCCTTTTCTCGCGCCTTTTTTTCATTAGGTTTTCTGCTAGTAGTTATTGCATTGTTGTGAACAATGATGTTTAGTTCAACGAATAATTATTGGTTGTGGTTGGTGTGGTACATCATAAATTCTTAGTGCTGCTGTAAAGTCATACATGTTGTAATGTTATTCAAAACTGTATCGATATTTAGTTTTGAAAGTATCGGTTTAAATATGTTTATGTATTGTTTACATTTTGCAATTGTGTCATGTTTTTTGATGTTATGAGAGTTATAAATTATTATTTTTCATTCACAAAGATGGCAAATTTGAATCTCTGAGAATAAAACAAAGTTGATCTTTCATGGACAATTATAAAATATGAAATATTAATGTTCAAAATGTAACTAAATTTACGCAATAATACCACGAAAATAGGTATCGTGATATGCATCGAATCGTGACATGGGTATCATGATACGTATTGATTCATGAAACTTATGTATCGTGACATCCCTATTAAAGGGCAGGTCATGTATGATAGGGGGAGGGAGGGGCAGTGAGATTTGGGTTAGGACAGTGTTGCATATGGCTGCTACTCCCCTCTCCCCCTTCTCCCTCAGTGACACATTTTCATAATCTCTATCCTCTTTATTTTTGTCATTTTTTCATGACATGACCACCCCCCTGTCCCTCTTAATCTGGGGCATTCGATTGGATAACCAGGCAATGTTGTGAGCCAGATTTACAAAGGTGTAAGGCGTTTTGTAGTGTTAAAGGACAGGTCATGTATTATAGGGGGTAGAGGGCAGTGGCATCAGTCTTCAGACTTTCTATCTCCCTCCCTTCCATCATGGTAATTTTTTGCAACCCCATTCCCATTTTGCAATGTTTTTTCTTTCCCAGGTTGAGCCAGATTTACAAAGTTGTAAAATGTGTTGTTATGTTAAAGGACATGTCATGTATTATAGGGACTGTGAGATTAGTGTTCGGTCTGTATTGTATCCTCCCCTTCTCGCTCCCTTCCACCATGGTACTTGTTTGCAAGTCCTATCCACTTTTTAAGTGTTGTTTTTGCTTTCCCAGGTTGTGAGTCGGATTTACAAAGTTGTAAAATGTGTTGTTATGTTAAAGGACAGGTCATGTATTATAGGGGCTGTGAGATTAGTGTTCGGTCTGTATTGTATCCTCCCCATCTTGCTCCCTTCCACCATGGTACTTGTTTGCAAGTCCTATCCACTTTTTAAGTGTTGTTTTTTCTTTCCCAGGTTGTGAGTCGGATTTACAAAGTTGTAAAATGTGTTGTTATGTTAAAGGACAGGTCATGTATTATAGGGGCTGTGAAGTCGGTCTTCGGACTTATTGTATCCTCCCAATCTTGCTCCCTTCCACCATGGTACTTGTTTGCAATTCCTATTCCCTTTTTAAGTGTTGATTTTTCTTTCCCAGGTTGTGAGTCGGATTTACAAAGCTTGTAAGAAATACAAAGACTGGAAGAGCAAGAACAACCCTCACTTTAAACCTTGGCTCAATGCGGAGCAGATGATGAGTAACCTGCCTCGTCTTGACCCTGCCGCCATCAAGCCCATCAATGCCGGTATTTCACAAGAGTCTCTTGATGAAGAAGAAGACATAAACGAGGAGGATATACGAATGGAAGATTTTTAGCTTTAGTTGTAGTCAGAGTGTTGTATTATATCAATGACTGGGACCAAGGGTAAATTTGAGGGACATTATCACCAACCATCTTGAAAACCAATACACCTTGTCTATAAAGCAGTAGCCTTATGTACTGTTTACAGAGGCTGACCTGGTCTAAATCACAGACAACAGGCATCTGCTGATGACATTTCATAAGATCAATGGCCAATTCTGAGAAGTGGAAGAGAAACATAACTTTTGTAAAAACTAATATTTAGGACTGTTAAACATGTGAAAGATAGACTACTGACTTATTTTGGGGTCTTGATTTCAGTCTTAATGTCAGACATTTTTCGGATCAATATCTGTTTTTGTTGGCACTTTGAAGATCTTAGCACCAAGGGCACCTGTCAATATGTCTTGGCACCTGTCATTGTCTGTGAAGATCTTAGCACCAAGGGCACCTGTCAATATGTCTTGGCACCTGTCATTGTCTGTGAAGATCTTAGCACCAAGGGCACCTGTCAATATGTCTTGGCACCTGTCATTGTCTGTGAAGTCTTAGCACCAAGGGCACCTGCCATTGTATTTGAAGCTCTTAGCAAAATGGGCACCTGGTATTGTGTGAGGGAGTCCGAGCTACAAGGGCACCTGTCATCATTTGTCATCAGCATGTGTCTTTGTCTGTGTAGACCAGGGTAGCATGCTCTTTGTTTCCTACTCTCTGTAGTTCTCATAATTTCATAGCAATAAGGGGAGAGGTTTGGGTTGTGGAATGCTTTTTAGAAAATGTCACATGACAAACCATTTTCCCAAAATCAGCATTTACGTGAGTCACCTTGATATTATCCAAAAGTTTTGATTCCTTACGGAAAGTAATAAGGTGTGGAACACACAGCTATTAATCATTGTTTTGGTTCTCAGGCAGTGGCAAAAGCACCCCACATGAATATACATTTTGACTCTAATCAACACATAATTAATAATTATCACCAGTAAGCACTAATTATTCAAAAGTCATTGCCTGGTAACCAATACTTTTTTAATCAACAGCATAATAGATAATATAGTGTACACATCAATAACTTCAACTTTTATGTGTGAAATTTTACTTGGGATTGGAATCATGTTGAAAAGGTACCAGTACCCACTGTTTATTACCTGGGGAGCACTGTCTTTTAGAGAGACAAGGTGTTAGTCTTTTCATCTTCAGAAGATGCCATTATTTTTCTTGAAAAAGGGGAACAGAACAATTCAATTCCTTTTGAAACACAATTCTTTTTCAGGACATAGAGTTCTATCATTGATTGTAAATATCTTTTTTTGAAAAGCCTAGGGACCAATGAGTTTTGAAATAAATTTCAAGGTTCATCGAAGTTGGGTCTCTCTGGGACCCTAAAGGAATACACATTCCTTATCCACAAATATTACATGATGAGGTTTTTAAGATGTGAATCTACTGGAAATCACCTTGTTGACATGGACTATTTCATATCATTTGTGTTGGAGAAAGTTAATTGTAGCAGTTTTCATCATAAATTGCCATGTCATCAGAAAATAATTGCTTAATCAGCACAAAAAATGTTTTGTCATCTTGGGGTAATTGCATATTGTTATATATGAATGTTAGCACTATACTTGATCTTGTAGGTTACACTGGAGTGGTAAATGTCAAACACATCCACCATTCTAGGCTCCCTACTACACTGTCACTGTGATACAAGAGAAATATGTTAGATGTGAATTTAAACCCAACTTTCTCATTACTCATGGACGGAAAGGCCTTGGTCTTTCTCCAACTGTACATTAATGTTTTGAGCAGATTACTTTAAACTATATACATACTGTTTTAACTTATCTACTGTCTCAGTACATCGTTTCTTTCAATTGTCCGAGAGAGATTGTATATAATCAAGACTTACACTTGCCTCTTGTAAACCTATACTGATTATCCGTTACAGCCTGTTGAGGCTCATTGAGCCTACACAGGCCTTGTTAGGCCTATTTGAGTCCCAGGAATTACTCTGTTGTTGAAAGCCCTCAGTGAAGGTATACATATTTTTGTATGTGAGGATATATATGTTAGGTCTTTTCATATTGTGTATTTTGCTGCCTTTTACGCAGCTTTAAAAATCAACATCTGTTTACATGTGAGTTGGTGTTTATTATAACTCAGCATTTGATCCATTTTGCACTGGCATCTTAGATCACAATTGTTTCGTAGGGCTGAATGCAGCCTGGAAGAGTCTATTGTTTGCATTGGATGGGTTGACTGTATAGTGTTATGAAGAACTAACTGGCATTTCAGAAACTTTTGTATCAGTGGACATATATCTGTCTTATAGATTTCAACTTCTTTAGTCTTTCAGTGCAATCTTTGTTTATAAATGTGCCAGCATCTACCGAAATGTTGCATTGAAGTAGCAAAGAAGTTGAATTCTGTATGTCATGTCAGTCTTCGGTGTTACAAGTTTTTCTTTGAGTGAATATATCTTTTAACATCGATCCAGTGGTATACTGATATGTGTTGTATTTCCCTAAGGACAATATTCTGGTCTAGAGCAAATAGTGGTAAAATTCCATAGTGAGATTAAAAATTCCAGATAATCAAAATTGTTATTTAAGTTTTTCAGAAGCAACTTGTATGTCACTGAAAGGAACAAGAAAGACAAAAAATTAGTTTTATGTAATTATAATGAATATCAAACTGGTGATGAAACCTCTGATTTTGAGATTATCTGAAACTAAGGGACCAAAGGTTTTAAGCATGAACAATGTAATACTTTGTTCCATGTTCACCTAATGCAGATACTTGGGATATAATTCCAGATAAACGTTCTTCTATGTCATGTCAGATAAAATTGTTTAACATTCCAATATTTGGTAATGAACCATTTGATCAACCACAGAGCATGGGATCGGGACATCTTGGTAGTGTGGGATGTTTGGTTTCACAGGAATTATTAATACTTTTATTATGTATTGCCATGGATAGTTTGCATACTGAAAAGAACCCAGTGTAAAACTTGGTCTTGAATGATTCAGTTGAGTCTAGTGATTTAGCCTCCTATAACATGTATACAAATGTCCCAGCGGTCTAAGGTACTGCACTTTGTTGTGTAGAGTTACACACCTGAGTCAACCAGGGACAACCTTTTCATGGGTTCGAATCTGTATTTCTTCCCCATCATTACCCCTTGGTTTGTCAGCTCCATACCACAAACAGTGTCACCTGCTTTCCACATTAATCTTGTTGCCATGGCAATGGTAACTATGACAACAGAAATGGAATTTGTACACATGTATTAATGATGTTAAGAAATATGCCAAAGGTTGATTTGCAAAGGAATACAAATTTGTCCCAAGGGAGATAATCATTTGGGCTTGTAGTGGAGACTATGGCTGGAGGATGGGTATATGTAAAGTATTGGGGATGGTTGATTGTAAGTGTGTTTAGCGTAATCAATACGCCTTTATTAAAACCCTTTCTTGTCATTAGTTATGCCTTCTACACATATCAATTTCAGACTGAAAAAAGCATTTCCATTTTTCAACCTATTTTAGTATGTATTTAGACTGGTTATCGTTATATAATACGGAAACATTTTTGTGATTAAAATATATTTCCTGAATATATATCTTGTACATACTAATTCACATTATTGTTTATTCACGATGACACTAAGTATTTTATCTCTGATTAATGCACTATGTTATTAAAATCAAATCTTTCACTCAAACCCTCTGTGTCAAGATCTGACATTGTCAGCATAGAAGGTTGTATTGAGTGAACTCTGAACTCAAAACTAGTGGAAGGATGTGAGGGTTACCGGGGTTTTGTTTAGCAAATCAGATGTCAGCTTCCTGATACAGTTTTGCTTCATTTCTTTCCCACATTGATTGGAAAATTTAAATATTAACAAAAGAAAACTGTAACACAAATCTGCTTTCAAAAAGCCTTTGAAGCCTAGAGGTCATACTGAGAAACCAAAAAAACCCAAAAAAACCTTCAACATCAGTGTAGGATGAAGTTCGCGTGATGGGTAAGCCTAATTGTTAAAGCGTTGGCTTGTCATTTTTGCCCCACATGGGTACAATGTGTGAAGCCCATTTCTGGTGTCCCCCACCGGATGTTGCTGGAATATTGCTGAAAGCGGCGTAAAACCAAACTCAGTCAGTCAGTCAGTAGGATAAAGTTCAGCATTTTTGCAGTTTGGAACACCCAGAATATTTGTTTTCGAGATAGGGAAATCAGAAAAGATGAAAGTTCTCGCTCACCAAGAATTTAGAAGCCTTGACACTGATTGTCTTATTGACAACTTTACCTGATGAAACCTGTGTGTCAGAATAAGGATATGATTTTAATGAGTTGGATAAATACCACTGTTCTTTTCTCTATGGAATGATTCGTGCAAACATTGATAACTTGATATATATGTGTGACAAATGGAAGAATGTTTTTTTAGTGACCTATTTATATAATGTGTGTATCCACTGGCCATGATGTTAATGTTTTAACATACAACACTTTGCTTTATACTAAAACCCGTGTCTAGTCATGTGAAATCCATTTTTGTATTGTAGTGGTATTTTACTTTACTAAAAACTACTGCAATCTGTATTCAGTACCCCAAATAATACATTAACTTTTGTTGTTTATGTTATTTATTTTTACCTTACTATCTACGGTAATAATGGAGATATCTTTGTTCATGAACGTGATTCTGTCATGGCATTACTTTGTTCATTCAATAATTCAGTATGAAGGCCATAGGCCCATAACCATTTAATTTTCTTTTGTAATTCATGAGAAAGTCCCTCAGTATGTTAATGCATTGGGCCTACCACATCCAATAAGGGTCCAACCATTTAATCTTCTGGGGATGATTTTGAAAAACATTGTTTAAAGAATATAAATATACATTTGCACATAAAGGAAGGCAGTGTTGTTTGGATAATCATGATTGAGATATATGATTAGTATAGACCATCATTAGTGCAACCGTTTTCAAAACTAGAGTAAACTTTTATTCGTAATGTGATGTAGAAACTTTAACTGACGCCTTCAAGGTGCACAAGTGTGACAGGAATGTGTAATGCAATGTTTAACATCAAATGTTTGAGCTCAAATGTCCATTGGTGGTTTGAATGTCCTGGGAATGTGCCATATTATAGGTCCAAAGTGTACAAAATGTATTATTCTTTACTAACTCCGATATGACCATGACATGTTAGAGCTTTAAATATTCTAGGTTATACAGGCAGCAGGGGTGGAAATAGCTTTAAAATTGCTAGTGTACTCCGGTACAGTGGCACATGTAAAATCACTTGCCCTGATAAGTTTTCCACTATACCGGCCGTTTTCTTATTGATTTTATAAATAAACAACATTATTAACTTTGGAAAGTCAACTGGACACCGGTACAGCGTGATATACAAATTTGCTTGCCCGACAGAAAATAACACTGGACTCGGACGTCGGGCAATGGGTTATTTCCACCCCTGGGCAGTTAAAAGTCCCATGTAGGCGTCGTATACCAGGCATTTACAGATCCTCAGTAAGCAATATATACCAGTACAACAGGTTTATTGTTAAGATAGAGGTAAGCATGTAAAAGTATATCTTTGTTAGTCTTAAGTAAATGTATCTATAAGAAGTTTATGGTCTGTAGGTTAGCATTATATATACGTGATTATTGATCAGAGGTATATATTGGAGAATATCAGTTCCTAGGTATAATTTATATAAGAAGTTTATGGTGCCTAGGTTCATGTTAGAGAGAATGACTTTATAGGTTGAAGATATGCATGATGTATTAGGGTTACAAGTTCCTAGGTAAAGGTTATATATAAGGTTATACTGCCTAGGTTAGTGTTATATATTTGGATTTATTGGTCCAAGGTATGCATGATATATTAGAGGTTACAAGTTCCTAGGTTAAGTTATATATAAGGTTATAGTGCCTAGGTTAGTGTTATATATTTGGATTTATAGGTCCAAGGTATGCATGATATATTAGAGGTTATAAGTTCCTAGGTAAAGGTTATATATAAGGTTATAGTGCCTAGGTATGCAGGTTAGTGTTATATTTGGATTAGGTCCAAGGTATGCATGATTATGAGTTCCTAGGTAAAGGTTATATTTAAGTGTTATAGTGCCTAGGTTAGTTCCTAGGTAAAGGTTATATATTTGGATTTATAGGTCCAAGGTATGCATGATATATTAGAGGTTATAAGTTCCTAGGTAAAGGTTATATATAAGGTTATAGTGCCTAGGTATGCATGATATATTAGAGGTTATGAGTTCCTAGGTAAAGGTTATATTTAAGGTTATAGTGCCTAGGTTAGTGTTATATATTTGGATTTATAGGTCCAAGGTATGCATGATATATTAGAGGTTATGAGTTCCTAGGTAAAGGTTATATATAAGGTTATACTGCCTAGGTTAGTGTTATATATTTGGATTTATTGGTCCAAGGTATGCATGATATATTAGAGGTTATAAGTTCTTAGTTGAGTGTCATACAATATAAGTTTATAGTTCCTAGGTTAGCATTATAAAGTAGGACTTTATAGGGTGAAGGTATGCATGATAAGTTAGAGGTTTTAAGAATCTAGGTAAATGTTAATTATATAAATTCCTAGATAAACTAAATATTTTAGTGCATGCAGATTTTGTAGCATGGGAAGGTTTTCCAAAGGAGCATTGTTTATCTATCTTAGTATCTAGTCAAGATGGAGTTGTAAGATTATTCGGTGAAAAATGTAGATATTTTGTCAGTATTCAAAGTCATTATCTTGATTGCATCATGAGTTGTGTACCATTTTAGCTCAAATTTTAACTTTTCAGTATTTGTGACATTTTCAACTAGTTACATATTAATGCTTTAGAGTCATGCATGGATAATCATATTTAATGAGCCCATTTTGTTTTGTTGTATTTATTTGATGGATTGGTTGTTGTACCTTGACATATAATGATATATTCACAGGATATAACACAGCCATGTTATACAGGGCTATATACCAGTAGCACACTGTCTGTCAGAGTAAAATTCCAGTGTGTTTATGACAAGGATGTTAAGGCTGTTGTTGGAACAGTCATCAACCTTGTCTAAGACCTGTCACAGACCCACTTGTGTGTATTTTTATCTGAACATTTTATGGTAAAACATCAATTTGGTTTAAAAACTGATCTAATTTAAAATTGAGAAGATGTTCCAGTGAAGAGCTAAGAGCATTGGCTGGAGAATGGAAGGTCTCTGTTCAATGGCCAATCCATTTCTATGGTGAAAGTGTTTGGATATAGCACTAATAACCAACAGGAAATTGTATTGTTTTAAAAAGGGCATTTTGAAAATATATATTTTTGTTACTCTCACCTATATGTAGATTGTAAGACTATGTGACTAATGAGGTCATAATCAGTGACACTGTAGTTCAGATATTAGTTTCTTGTCTCAGCAACCATCTACACCATGTCAAGCAGCTTCTGCCTTTCAAGCATCCGACACCATCAATGCTTGTAGCACATCATTCCCCCTGGATTATTTCATTGGGGTCCTGATCCACAAAGTGTTTGCAACGTTACGACCTGTCGTAACTTTGTAGTTTATCATTGGTTTACGAATGTCGTAGCGATATGAACGTTTTGTGGATCAGGGCCAAGGAGTCGAATAATATAGTTATAACACTGTTTCCTAGCTAGCTAGTTACATAAAGTTCTTTGATTTAAAAGTTGAAGGGAGTCTGATAGCCATGACACAGACAAGCAGACGTCATTGTATCTGGACGAGACAATGACAATGAATTCTGGACTATAAACCACTTGTGTGTGGAAAGTATGAACAGTGAAACTGTCGGATAGGAGAATGAAGCTCCCTTATTCCTGTCAAGACCCTTGATAAAATGAACTTAGGTTGCAGTAGATCTTGCCATTTACCATCACAACGAAAGTCCTGAAAGCTGCTTCAGGTTCACTTTCTGTACTACAACCAGGCAGCAGCAGCAGACATGAAATCTCCCAAGTGAGCAAGCTGCCTATGTTCTGTATTCATTCAGCTGGTGTATGCAAGCAAGAAACTTGTTTGTGTGACACTTCAGAAGTTGAGACATACAATATAGGACAAGTTTTTATGGATAACAACTTCTTTATTTTATGAGTGTGACATTGCACTCACGAAATGAAGAAGTTGTTATCCATAAACACTTGTCCTATATCAAGCAAGAAACATCTTCCCAAGACTTGAATGCCTAAATATCTCTGTATGTCTATATGTTTTCAAAGAGGTTCTTTGCTGGTGAATATTTCTGGGAGTAATTAAAATGGAGAGAACAGGACTTTCACAGAGTCATGTTCAGGAGATATGTGTCCTTGCTTGAAAGATTTCTGTCACTATTCCTTGATCACTGCTGATTTTCTTTCACTACAGTCAAAGAGAAATAATCTTTGAACCCAGAATGTGTTCCTTCATTGACATGCACAGTATACAATCTGTCTGATGACATTAATTCAAACTGATAAGTAATATGTTAGATTGAAAACAAATTCACACTGTTTTAAATGTTATTTACTAAGAAAATAGTTTTTTTCCATAAAAGGACAGGCTATACAGTTGTTGCTTTGATATATATATGCATCTCATTTGTAGTTGTGATAATACTGTAACCCCTAATAATGATCTTGGACCCTACCTCCTAATTGTAAGAAGGGACCAAATAGAAAATATAGGGGTAGGAGTTGTACTGTATTATGGTAATGGGATTTGGTTGCATTCACTCTTTGCCAGACATCGATTTCCTTCTCAGCACCTAGAAGGAATGTCTTGTAGATATGTGTTTGGAATGCATTTATCTTCCTTCTCAGTTCAATACTTACATCATCGATGTCATGTTATGTATATCATTTGGCTGTGAAACAGTGTAAAGGTCATCATTCAGCAGTCCTGAAAGGCTAACAGCAGCGTTTAAAATTCCCGCCTGCTCGACCGTCCGGAACGGTTTATGTTCATCTTGAACGTCAAATTTCAAAAGTAGCCTGTCCAGTGGTCTGGTAGATATATTTACCCCTAACAGTAAATATTTAATAATATCAGACAGGTTCTCTTGTTGTCAGTTTGAGATGTTTACGGGACTATGAAAATTATGTTAAACTACATACGATTGAACAGTTCAAGTTACGATAACCAATTACAACATGTGTAATTTCAGTTTATTGTTGAAAACTTGACAGGCAAGTTTGTATCCAGACTGGTAATTTTTTAAAGTTACCAGTCCGGCTGTTTGGCATGGAATTTTGGGAGTTTTAAACACTGCTAACAGACTAAATTGTCTTGTGACAATTCCCTTCTCCCTCAGGAAACATATGTATAATATGTACTAAGTGTTTCGGTATGCTGAGTGATGTTTCCGTTGGGAAACTAAATTAATTATTTAAAAGAGACAAGCTTTGTTCTGCATATACCAGTCAAACTCAAAAGCTGCTTAACATGCTACAATGTTTAACATTGAACAGTATCGTGTTCTTTTCAGAAGCATTTATTTCCACTATTTTGTATAAACAATGGGCCATCTCCTTTATTTATGTGGTGAAGCTGTGAAGTGAAGGAATTCACCTATAGTAATATAGATTAGATAACGAGGGCCTATCCATGGAAGTTAGTTGTCAGCGGAAGGTAGTGCTTGATGATGACCTTTATGAGAATACTGTGATGTTGTAAGTCTGTTGTTGTTAATACTACTAATAATAATAATTGGCTTGTATAGCGCCTAGTTTCCATCATAGATGCTCAACGGTGCTGCATACATCGTTAATTAATACTGGGCCTCTGGAACCATTATGTGGTATCTGGTCTGCTGCATGTTGAGATTAACCCTTGTTTACCCATGCTCTGATGTTTGCTGTGTGTAGGTGGTCCACTAATATCCTACCTGTATCCAGGTAATATTGTTAGAGTCTGTCAAGCCCTGCTTCAAAAGATGTATGTTTTGCGAAAGAATGGGTCCAAAAATATAACTTCTTTCAACAATAATTTTTTTAGGACATTCAGCTTGTCAACCAAACAATCATTTTTCTGGAATATTTTTTCTAAAAACATCAAGGGTACCCCTAGAATGTTGAGGTGTCTGGCCTTGCAGTTGTGTATGCAGACTAACCTACTCCTGCTCTCATTTGTGCCAAACCAGTATTGGTTGACAGAATTACCTGTTATGGTTTAGTTGAGTGAAAACTCCTCTGTTGGCTAGAGAAGTGTAATTGATCAGTGAAAGGTTGCTGGAATGGTATTCAAAAAGTCAATCTTCTGCAGAAATTCTGCAGATTTGATTCCTTTTATTGTGAAATGTGATTGTTTGCCTGTCCCCATGAACTTTGAGAAAATGTCTGTAAAAATGAGTATCGCTGCTGACAAGTGCCAGAATAATGCTTTAATTGCTGTAAAACTATGTTTGTTTACTGGCTTTTCCATTTTGTTCTCTCTTTAGAGAAAATTTCACAGAAACATAACCAGGTATGTTTGAAGCAAATCCAAAAACATGAAAGTATAATTTCAACCCTTGACCAAGTGTGTTTGAAACAAATCCAAAAACATGAGGTTGAAAGTGAAGCTGCTCACTGATCTGTCTACTTCCTGTACGAACCATGGAGATACCAAACTGGCGGCAACACCATGTAGAGAATTTCCCTTATTTAGTGCCTTTCTCGTGGGTATGTATAGTTGCTGCAAGCTTTGTGTTTTTTGTGTAATGTATATATGTGTTACACTGTTGATATAGAATCTTTACTCTAACTTATGCATAATATCTCTGTATTTGTGTTCCTTATGATCTTTGCATGAAGGTGTACACAGCACTAGAGGAGGATGTGTACATTCCACTCTCACTCTTCTGTATATGCTGTAAGAAGTTCTTGTGATGCTGGGGCGGTGGGGTAGCCTAGTGGTTAAAGCGTTGGCTCGTCACGCCGAAGACCCTGGTTCGAATCCCCACATGGGTACAATGTGTGAAGCCCATTTCTGGTGTCCCCCGCCGTGATGTTGCTGGAATATTGCTAAAAGCGGCATAAAACCAAACTCAGTCAGTCTTATGATGCTTTGAAAACTGACAAGCAAGGGGCATGTAGTAATGCTCTTCGTAACAAGTTAATCTTGCGAGGTAGAGTGATAGTGACCAGATATAGTTCAAATGTCAATGAAACCAAATGGATTTGATAATAGTAACAAATATATCCACTTTCTTCACTGCTGTTTCTTATAAATATATGCAAGAATATACAGACTGTTGTGTAAATTTCAGTCTTATTAGGTGGTGCTCATAAAGTTTATTTGCTCGTCACACCAAAGACCCAGGTTTGGTCTCCACTTATGTGATATTGCTGGAATATTGCTAAAAGCAGCTTAAAACCATCCTCACTCACTCACTCATAAAGTTTACCTACATATTACCGAGGAAGTCGCTAATTGGTGTAGGGCGCTTGACATGGCAGTTATGACAGGGTTTTCAAGCAGTGTGTTTTAAGTAAGAATTACATATATATTTTATAATGAACTGTTCCATAGAACTCTTCCAATTCTGGGACGTTTCATCTACTGTTCTTTCTTCTCCTCGATACTCTCTTCCATTATTCTGCCTCCTTCCTCCATAACCTCTACCTCAAACCGTTTGGAAACACCTTAATGAAACACCCTTGTTCAAAACACTATGACATTGATGATAACAGTTTTATGGCATTCTACTATTCACTAGATGAGCATTTAGTATCCTTATCCAATCAAATCTCTTCACACATAACTTAAACCCAATCACAAATGAAATATAGTGTATTCTGATTTTCATATTAAAATTCTATGTGTGGGATAATCATTATGCAATCCCTGTCTTTCTTTAGTGATATATACCAGCTGTATATGGTATAGTTATCTTGTTGACATCCCTCCTTACTAAATTTCCAGGTATATGTCCCAGGCAGCCTCAATATCCAAGAGTTATTTTTCTCTGTCTCATGTACTTGTATATTTCAAAAACATGACAAAATTTACATCACAAAAAATCAGCATCCCTCTTATGGTCTATCATCCTGTATTTCCGTGATGCTTGCCTCACAACTGAATATGTTTCAAATGAATGGTATAGTTGCCATCATGGCCATTGTCTCCTGACAGTTGGATAATCTTGTGGACATAGGTTTTGCTGGTGATGCTGGATTGTCAGGTTTCATTCCCCATGTTTGAAGCACATTTCTGTACCCCCTGCCATGTTATTGTAGGACTATTGCTTAAACCTTTCTGTCTCCTGCCTTAATTGCTGTAAATCTTAATTAAGAACAATACTGCAAAACATTTGCATTTAGTATCCATGGTCATGATTTCATGTTATGTTTTAGTATGAATAGCTGCGAAATTGCTGATGTTGCTAAAAGCAACATTTAATCACACAGTCTATGTCATGTGGAGCCAAGTGGCAGTAAATCTGATTGTCTTTAGTTTTTCTCTGCATCCCATTGTCTGCTCTGGTTCTGTCTGTCCACTGAAGTTAAAGGAGCCACTGACCTTTGGCTACTGTAGTTTGTTAGCAGAGTTGTGTCCCTTCATCACAACAGGTCATGGCTGGTTATTGACATCAGACAAATATTTCCCCAATAATGATCTTAGGTTTACTAAAACCTTACTATGCATGTTATTTCCATCTTTACAGCACATGTTTTACCTTGGGTTTTCTCACATAAAGTTACGTGTCATGACATGACTCAACTGTGTCGAAAGGCCATTCAATACGGGGGCGATGGGGTAGCCTTGTGGTTACAATGTTTGCTCGTCATGACGAAGACCGTGTTTGATTCCCTACATGGGTACAATGTGTGAAGCCTATTTCTGGTGTCACCCCAGCCGTGATATTGTTGGAATATTGCTAAAAGCGGTGTATACATCCAAACTGGCATAGGAAGTTATCAGCATAGTCATTTTTTCAGAATATATAATTTTCTATTTCTTATATTTCCTGGTTGCAGTAGAACATCTTGACGTTGTAAAGTTATTCTTGGATGTGTGTCTGTTTGTCTTTAAAACACTGTGCCATACAAGTGATAGATGTTTCTAAACTGTGAGTTTGATTCCCCACAAGGGTCCAATGGGTTCTTGTACCTGGTGTCCCCGCCATTAAAAGAAGCAGTATAAAACCAGCTCACTCACTGCTAAGACAGGGTCACTCATTAGGGTTTAAATACATTCTCCTATTTTGTTAAGTTAATTCAGGCGTGTCATCTCATGTATTGACATCAATGGGTTGGGTAGTCCTGTGGTTACGGTGTTTGCTTGTCACTTCACAAACAAGGTTCAATGGTTATCAGGTGTAAAGCTATTCTTGGTGTCATGATATTACTGGAACAGCTAAAAGCAGTGTACAACCTCATTCACTCACACTCCAGTTATAGTATTGTTAATTTATTGTCTTGTTAGCTCTGAGTGTGGCAAAAGGGTTATAACATTCCGACATTTGCACGTGTAAAGAGTTGTTTAATGAGACACAGTGTCATCCATTCTTCATGATGTCACATTACGTCTCTTTAACGTTAGGTTGACTAAATAGATGTAAATTTGTCTTCATTTTCTTTTAAACGACCACTTAGACATGGTTATCTGTTCCTGAAAATATGTAAATGAATGCTGTTATTCCCTTTGCTGAAGGCTCAGGGATAAAAAAAATTCCTTCTTGCAAAACAGACATTCCGTATTCTTCTATTTGCTGTAGCTCACTTGAAGTTTGAATAATTGTAACAAACTTTGGGAAATATAGTTTTTCGTCACAACACACTGTATCAACCTGATAATGTTATAGGTATGGTCTCCCATTTATATCATAGATCTCCCCATTGTATATGTCTGATCTATCATTTATCTCATAGATCTCCTCATATATGTCTGATCTATCATTTATCTCATAGATCTTCCCATGATATATGTCTGATCTATCATTTATCTCATAGATCTTCCCATGATATATGTCTGATCTATCATTTATCTCATAGATCTCCCCATTATATATACCTGATATATCATTTATCTCATAGATCTCCTTGGATTTATGTTTTCTTGCTTCTTGTTTTATTACATTTCACATGTTGTTTTCAAGCATTTCATCATATACTACTCAACAGAAGTGATGCTGTGGCAGTTTTACCATAGAAATATAAGAATTGGGTGGTCCTCAACTTCTTTTGTGTAGTATACAATGCAGGGTCTTGTAGGGGCACTGTCGTGCATTGCTTGCTTGTATGAAGCTTCCAGTTTAGTTTATTGTACACGGTTGTGTGGAGAGTACTTTTTTCAGAAGTGCCAAAAGGTATGACATCAATCACAGATGATTAGTGGTGTAGAAAATAGTGTATAATATTAAAGATGGGGGCCAATGAAAATATGGCGCCGAGTGTATCCAGCAATAGTTTTATGAACTTATGCTATATTGTCATGTTTCCTCAAAACATTTTAAGACCGTTTATGGTTGAAGCAATTATTTGGCCCCCATCTTAAATTCTATTTGGGAGGAAACGTCTTAGATAAAGATCTTGGTAAAATAATTATGTTATATGCAATGTTGGATATTGATGCAAGGGTATCAAACAGATTAGAATGATTTATTTAGGTCTGTCATATCAACTGTTTGTGAATCAAGATATTGTTTTAATCAAGCAAATCAGACTCAGGAGTGTCAATCGCTATTTTCAAAATCTGAAAATGAATCTTGAACTGTTCTCATGGAATGAGCATCCAGTTTGGACTCTGTGGGTTCATTGAGGATTATCAAAATAACATGATATTCAAATCACGTCACAAGAGAGTGGAAGTAATCTTTTGGGTGGAAAATTAATGGCATATTATTGAATGCTTCATTCAAACTTTACAGACAAATATTTACAATTTTATGATTTGAATGCACGGAGGTTATGCAACCAGAAGAGAAAACTCATATTCCTAGATGATGGTAAGAAAAACAGACAAACTGGCATATTAACAGTGAAATGGGGTATCGACATCCAGATGTGTCCAGTGACACAGGTGCTGCAGTCTCAGACTAACTCTCCAGTGTTTAATAGAAAAAACGCACACAATTATTTTCATTAGAACTTCCTATGCCTACTAGTGTTCCAGTTGATTTACCATGAATAAATGCTTTTGTTATCATGTCCAGGAATCATGGAATGACCAAACTCCAGAAATTACCTGGTGTATTATTATGTTTTTTAGAAATAGATGTATTATTTTCTTTCCCGGAACTGCTTATACTGGTGGCTTTACAACTAGGTTACTATTGCACTTGATGCTGTCTGCTGCACCGACTATACACATCTCTTGTACAATAAGATTGTAAATAGAGATAATTAAATGAGTCATTGTTTTCTCTGTGTGTCATGTTTTCATTCACAAACATCATGTCTACAGGATCTCCATCCTTGTGAGTGAGTGAGTTTAGTTTTACGCCGCACATGAGCATCGATCTGTGCAATTGGGAACCGATGACATGTGTCAACCAAGTCAGCGAGCCTGACCACCCGATCCTGTTAGTCGCCTCATACGACGAGCATGGGTTACTGAAGGTTCATTCTAACCTGAACCTTCACAGGTTCCATCCTGGGGCAGCCTAGTTGTTAAGTGTTTGCTCATCATGTCGACAGAATGGGTTTGATTCCCCACATGGATACTATGAGTGAAGCTTGTGTTTGTCTTTGCACGGAGGTGACTGTAACTTCTGAACAAGAAAAAAACACAGGCATAGCCCAGAGATCGCTTTGTGGATCGGGGTCCCGAACTTAATTACCACCAAGACCTCTTCAACTTGCAGTGGTGGTGGGGTAGCCTAATGGTAAACGCCTACGCTTGTCCCACTGAGGACCTGGGTTCACCACGTGGGTACATATTCTGGTGTGTCCCGCCATGATATTGCTGGAATATTGCTAAAAGTGGCGTAAAAACATACTCACTCACTCACTTGCACTTGATGGCAACGACATTTCACATCACCGTCTTCCCAGTGTCACGATTCAATGCAAACCGAATTCCTGCTAGTGCAACAAAAAAAACAACTAAATGTGACTTTAAATATGTTTTATCTCTTCGACATCAACTGTGTACTTCATTGAAGTATGTATTTTACGAACAAAGTAACAATGCTATTGTCATTCGTAAACCTGTACACGTATAACCACAACACAGATATACAGGAATGATGATAGTACTAATTACAAACACAGACCACGTCCTCTTCACATCAGTTAAGCAGCAAGTTTATACACAGACTCCCATGAATTCAGACGAAATTATGTTCTTTTATTTCGTGTATACTGTATTTCATCATAAGCCCATAGGGCATTTAGTAAATTGACAAAGGGGGTCGTATTGAATGCATATACAAGTTAAATCTGTTTTCTGAGATCAAGCAGTAGTAAACAAACTTCAAACATCGATGAAGCTAAACCTTTTGACAGCTGCTATAGACTGTTAGCAAAATCCTCATTCTTTGTAGACATGCTTATAATGATTATTTACACAATCCTTGAAGCTGGTTAGGGGGCACTTTTGAGCACAGCGTTAATACAGTAAAAACGGTAAGCCAACAATTTGCATTTTCAAAAGAAAAATATGTTTCTTGAATTACAAATCAACCATAACAATATTACATGCTGCATCATCAGGCCTTGAAAGCAAAAGGTCTAAGCTGTGTCCAAAAAGATAAAAACGTGGTTTATCTGTCCAATTTGCACACCACAACAATAACTTCGAGCCCGTCCAGTCCACACATTAACATCAGTCTGAGGCTGTCATGAGACAATCAAGCACTCAAAACACACTGACAAAGGCGCATGTTGTTTTTCATACTGCTTGGTTGTCTGACAATAGACACGTGTAGTTATAGGTGTGTCAACTGTTCCAGTTTCGTCAAAATGTCAATAAAATCTACCAAACCAGAAAACACCTTGGCTTGGCCAGACCTTATATGTAAAGACGTAAGCATCCATGATTTTATGGCTGTACATTATCTTCAGACCTGCTAAACACATTGTGGCACATAGTATCATGTGGCATCCAAATGGTAATCTGGGTCACGTTTTACAAAGCTATCGTAGTGCCATGACTGTCGTAACTCCTATACTGTAACATAGACTTACGATAGTCGTAGCGCAACGTTAACTTTCTCAAACGGGGCTCATTACAACGTTTTATACACATAGACTTATCGATAGCACTTTCTCGACGGGGCTCATTACAATCTATGTTACAGTATAGAAGGTTATGACAGTATAGAAGTTTCGACAGTCGTACCGCTACGATAACATTGTGAAACGGGGCCCTGTTCCATCAAGATAGCATCAAATTTCTGCTTAACTAGGATGTACAAAAACAAGATTTCTATCCCCCTCAATGAACCAACACGTATTGACAGACCAATTTCTCACTTCTATTTGCTTTCATTAGCCCTGGTTAACGGAGAAAGGTGTTTATGATCTTGCAACGAACAACCACTTCTCGTTTGTGAAACTGTGGGAATGAGTGAGTGAGTTGGGTTTTACACTGCTTTTTGCAATATTCCAGCATTATCACAGCTTCAGATACCAGAAATGGGCTTCACACAATGTACCCATGTGGGGAATCGAACCCTGGCCTTTGTGAATGTAAAGTGAATGCTTTAACCACTGGGCTACCCCACTGCCCTCCTAGGGAATGAGACCAGGGAGAGATATACAGGTGGGACAAGCGCTGTGCTCTGATATCCTTGTCTTAGTTGTAAAGATTATTTAACACTATACAGCAATCTTTTTACAATACAAGTTAAACTGAAACACACAAAGTTTTTCACTGGTACCAACACATTAAATGCTGCTTTGGAAATAGACATCTTTGATCTGAGACTATTCAAACAGTTTCTAGAAAAAAAAAATGTAGCCAGTGTAACAGTGTATCTCAATTGTGACTTTGAGTTTGGTTTTATGCCGCTTTTAGCAATATTCCAGCAATATCACGGCGGGGGACACCAGAAATGGGCTTCACACATTGTGCCCATGTGGGGAATTGAACCCGGGTCTTCGTCGTGACGAGTGAACGCTTCAACCACTAGGCTACCCCACCGACCCAACTCAGTTGTGAAATGATATACCGCAGGTGAACAAAGAGATATTGACAAAACATAATTTGGGCAATTATAGGATTCAGACCCAAGACTCTGGCAGACATAATGGACATAACTCTACACAGCAAAATTATGGTGTATTAGACAACTGGGCCACCTGTGCATCAAGCTGATATTGAATAGCTTTTTTACCACAGCTACCCATATAAGGTATTGAGTTTAAATGTTTGTTTGTTGTTTAGGCCAGACCAATCTTACCGCCTGTCGTATTTTTCATGAATAAGAAAAAAAAAAGAATTAATTTTCCCTGCACAAAAATAGAATCCTAATGTTTTTATTGGCCAAAAATGTAAACATACAAGAAATTTTGTTTTTAGACTTTTGAACATGTACACTTCATAAATTTCCTAAAGTAACATACTTTGAATATTTAGAAGAAATATTACTTTGGTGATTTTTTTTTTTTTCCCCTCCTGCCTTTTGGTTTTCTGAGGACAAAAATCTGTAAAACAAGAAATAAAATTGGTCTGGCCTTAATTGGTCACCCAAATCAGCAATATTCCAGTTATATTGTGGTACTGTAGCAATTGCTGTGGCTTGACCAGACAGTCCAATGATTGATATTATAAACAACCCTTACTGTCACAAAAGAAAACAGTACTAGACTCAAAGTAAAAAGAAACGACAGCAAGATAGATTCTCACACATAAATAATAGGATATCACAGTAAAATTGACATATTACCAGTCAATGCTGTACAGCTGACAGATACTAAGCATGTGTAGCATTCTAGAACAAGAAACAGGAATATATCCGGTCAGTGATGAATATGTCAGCACTCTGCTCTGATATGGACTTCAATACAATGGTCATCAGCTGAGAGCCTTCACGTCTATATCACCAGCATTCGTAACTACTCGTCCCTTTCCGTAACCTGAAAGAAGACTCGTACCCCTCTCGTAGCCATTTTATTGAAAGTGTCTCTGAGCGCAAAAGAGCAGAGATAAAGAATTAGTCTAGTTGCCAAACTATTTTCAAGGTCATGTAACTGTAGTTTACTTGGAAAACAAACATGGCATCCACGCCAAGGAAATATTTCCGCGAACAGTGAATACTTTCCTACACCATAATGTTAATATATCCTGGTCATAAAAATTCAGGAAACCCAGGAGGACTATGTAATAATTAAAATATTCTTGAAGTGTCTGGGAAAAAATTATGCAAGCCGAAATGAAAATTATTTCAACAAACTATTTTGACCCAATTTTTTCTCTACATACGCGCATTCTGATTGGCTGGGGGAATATTTCTCCCGGACATGGCTACAGGAGGGATACGAGTCTTCTTTCAGGTTACAGAAAAGGACGAGTAGTTACGAATGTATCACCAGCACAGAGGGGAGATAACTTGTGAATGATGGCTTTAAGCAGGGATGTAGAACTTTTTGATCATGTATCAACCAATTGTAGCAACTTAAATATACATCAAGCACATTACTGGAATAAGTCTTGTAACATTCACTGTTCATAAATGCTGTGAAAGAGTATTATCTAGGATTTGGATTGGAAAATAGACTGACTAGTGCTACTCAATATTCCAAATATATTCGTATACAGATTCTGTCAATATTAAAACATCTTAAGGCCAATAGAATGGATTAAAGACATTTAACTGCCATGATTCATTACCATTTACAAATTAAATAAATTGAGCACAAACTGATGCATTAGAATGGAATTGATTAAACACACAGAGTGTATAACACAGTTTATAACACAGCACAGCAGACATTCAATGAAGTGCAAACACACAAATAAATATCCCATGGTACACGAATCTATCTAGGTTCCAAAAATTAATTCAGGGACATTTGGAGAATACATGATATTTTGTTCACAAATGGCATTTACCGGGTATTTAAAGTTTGTATTTTCCTAATTTCAGGGCTATTTCAACGTTAAGGAATATTAAGAATTATCTTACGCTTTATTGGTTAAGTCATCATTGAAATACACATCACCTCAATTAAACTATAACATTTGTTACAGCTGTAAACATGAAGCTGGAAATTTGTAATTACATCTGAGAATATTTCCTAATATTTGTTCTCCAGCCTTTGAACAGGCCTAGATAAATCCCTACATGGAGTCTGACCGTATACAGAAGAACAAGTTTGTCATAAACAGCTATACAGGGGCCGTAATCCTTTTCATCTCAAGGGTAGCATTTTCATAAATTGTCGCTAACCCCTGATCCAGTCGTGCGGTTCTTGTGATCTAGAATTACCTGCCCTTGATTTTCATCAGCCAATTTGATTTGCTAGTATACTAAGTCTAATGAACCAATCAAAATGCAAATCAATGGAGCGTTGGTGATATCAAAAACATGGTTGTCCCATTGATTACAACAGAGTTTGCGAGAAATTCAAAGACACGAAAAAGAAGGCCTAAAAATATTTGTAATGGAAAGCTTGTCTCTTAAAAAAGGTGGATGCTTTTGTTCATAGGCAAAACATGTTACCTCCCTTACCTATTTCCTCATTTCAACATTTGATCGGTTGGTAAAATGCTAAAGAAACAAAGGATGGGTAATTTGAGATCCAAAGAAAGGGAAAGGATCAAGGATTAGTGTAGGTTTACTGAAAGTGAATCCTGGAAACACCAGGATGAGGGTCCAAGGCAGACACGTAGATGCTGAAGCAAAATTCAGATGCATGGCTCCATCCTGTTTTGCGGTAGAGTGTGGGCCACGTTTCATTGGGTTGCAGAAAAAGAAGCTTGTTTGAGATCAAGCCTGGGAGACACACAGAACTCATAACCAATAAATACGATACCATATACATAGACAATGTGTCATCTGTACAATATTTGTTACATTTAGAGAACATGCATCAAGTATCCATGGCAACCATGTCAATTACTAATATGCTCTTTGGAACAAGTGCAATTCAACACATACCTGTACACTAACATAGCTAAGCAAGGTCGCATGAGATATATATTATTTTATGTTTGATTATCAGGTGCTAATAAATTGATATTCTTGTGTGAACGTGTATTTGTGTGTGTGTGTGTGTGTGTGTGTGTGTGTGTGTGTGTGTATGTGCAAGTTTGAGAGTAGATGAGGTATGAGTGCTTTGGCCAAGGATTTATCAAAGACTTTGGGAAAAAAATTGTTACATTATTTAAAACTGGTAGATTTTATAGTTATTAGTTTGCCAAACTAAATGTGTGAGTGAGTTAAGATTTCCCAAACTAAGAGGTATTTAATTACTAATTTAAAATGGCACTGAAGCCAATAATTAAATCATTTATTCGTGGTCCTGCCAACAGTGACTTCTACAAAGCCATAACACCAGTTACAACTATCATGTCAATTTCAAATTCTTAATTCTGATTCGCAATTCTTTAATTACATCTTTGTGCAAATTAGGAGCTGAACTATAGGTCTTTGAGCAGGTTTAGATAAATCCCTGATTGCTTTTTTGCTGGAAAAAGTTACAACAGTCTATTTTATCAATTGTCTTGTGAATAACCGAGTAACATAACATTTGAGAGAAACATATATCTGACACAAAATTACCACCAGTTATCTCCCCTCCTAGTTTATCATATTATTTCAAATAACATACTTTCATTTTCATACACTTAGTGATTATATACAGATAAAAATTTAGTTTAACTACTCAATTTCTGGTAATAGAACAAATCTTTTCTAGTTTAGGTACTTCCATTTGGGGTTTCTTCTGATATGAACGGTGAATCTGTTCACATAAAATCACCAAAAACAAACTTCTACCACATGAAAACATGAAGTAAGTGTCCAAGCCATAAACAAACAATGTGGGAATAATCTAACCTAGTTAATATATCAACATATTCACCCCTCAGGTTTAGTTAATATATCAACATATTCACCCATTCAGGTTTAGTTAATATATTAACATATTCACCCATTCAGGTTTAGTTCATATTCACCCATTCAGGTTTAGTTCATATATCAACATATTCACCCATTCAGGTTTAGTTAATATATCAACATATTCACCCCTCAGGTTTAGTTAATATATCAACATATTCACCCATTCAGGTTTAGTTAGTATATCAACATATTCACCCATTCAGGTTTAGTTAGTATATCAACATATTCACCCATTCAGGTTTAGTTAGTATATCAACATATTCACCCCTTCAGGTTTAGTTCATATATCAACATATTCACCCATTCAGGTTTAGTTAATATATCAACATATTCACCCATTGAGGTTTAGTTAATACATTAACATATTCACCCATTCAGGTTTAGTTCATATTCACCCATTCAGGTTTAGTTCATATATCAACATATTCACCCCTCAGGTTTAGTTAATATATCAACATATTCACCCATTCAGGTTTAGTTAATATATCAACATATTCACCCATTGAGGTTTAGTTAATATATTAACATATTCACCCATTCAGGTTTAGTTCATATTCACCCATTCAGGTTTAGTTCATATATCAACATATTCACCCATTCAGGTTTAGTTAATATATCAACATATTCACCCATTCAGGTTTAGTTCATATATTAACATATTCACCCATTCAGGTTTAGTTCATATTCACCCATTCAGGTTTAGTTCATATATCAACATATTCACCCAATCAGGTTTAGTTAATATATCAACATATTCACCCCTCAGGTTTAGTTAGTATATCAACATATTCACCCATTCAGGTTTAGTTAGTATATCAACATATTCACCCATTCAGGTTTAGTTAGTATATCAACATATTCACCCATTCAGGTTTAGTTAGTATATCAACATATTCACCCCTTCAGGTTTAGTTAATATATCAACATATTCACCCCTTCAGGTTTAGTTTATATATCAACATATTCACCCCTTCAGGTTTAGTTAATATATCAACATATTCACCCATTCAGGTTTAGTTAATATATCAACATATTCACCCCTCAGGTTTAGTTAATATATCAACATATTCACCCATTCAGGTTTAGTTAGTATATCAACATATTCACGCATTCAGGTTTAGTTAGTATATCAACATATTCACCCATTCAGGTTTAGTTCATATATCAACATATTCACCCCTCAGGTTTAGTTAATATATCAACATATTCACCCCTTCAGGTTTAGTTAATATATCAACATATTCACCCCTTCAGGTTTAGTTAACATATCAACATATTCACCCCTTCAGGTTTAGTTAATATATCAACATATTCACCCCTTCAGGTTTAGTTAGTATATCAACATATTCACCCCTCAGGTTTATTTAATATATCAACATATTCACCCATTCAGGTTTAGTTAGTATATCAACATATTCACCCATTCAGGTTTAGTTAGTATATCAACATATTCACCCATTCAGGTTTAGTTAGTATATCAACATATTCACCCCTTCAGGTTTAGTTCATATATCAACATATTCACCCATTCAGGTTTAGTTAATATATCAACATATTCACCCATTGAGGTTTAGTTAATACATTAACATATTCACCCATTCAGGTTTAGTTCATATTCACCCATTCAGGTTTAGTTCATATATCAACATATTCACCCCTCAGGTTTAGTTAATATATCAACATATTCACCCATTCAGGTTTAGTTAATATATCAACATATTCACCCATTGAGGTTTAGTTAATATATTAACATATTCACCCATTCAGGTTTAGTTCATATTCACCCATTCAGGTTTAGTTCATATATCAACATATTCACCCATTCAGGTTTAGTTAATATATCAACATATTCACCCATTCAGGTTTAGTTCATATATTAACATATTCACCCATTCAGGTTTAGTTCATATTCACCCATTCAGGTTTAGTTCATATATCAACATATTCACCCAATCAGGTTTAGTTAATATATCAACATATTCACCCCTCAGGTTTAGTTAGTATATCAACATATTCACCCATTCAGGTTTAGTTAGTATATCAACATATTCACCCATTCAGGTTTAGTTAGTATATCAACATATTCACCCATTCAGGTTTAGTTAGTATATCAACATATTCACCCCTTCAGGTTTAGTTAATATATCAACATATTCACCCCTTCAGGTTTAGTTTATATATCAACATATTCACCCCTTCAGGTTTAGTTAATATATCAACATATTCACCCATTCAGGTTTAGTTAATATATCAACATATTCACCCCTCAGGTTTAGTTAATATATCAACATATTCACCCATTCAGGTTTAGTTAGTATATCAACATATTCACGCATTCAGGTTTAGTTAGTATATCAACATATTCACCCATTCAGGTTTAGTTCATATATCAACATATTCACCCCTCAGGTTTAGTTAATATATCAACATATTCACCCCTTCAGGTTTAGTTAATATATCAACATATTCACCCCTTCAGGTTTAGTTAACATATCAACATATTCACCCCTTCAGGTTTAGTTAATATATCAACATATTCACCCCTTCAGGTTTAGTTAATATATCAACATATTCACCCCTTCAGGTTTAGTTAGTATATCAACATATTCACCCATTCAGGTGTGGTATCCGAGAAACACATACCGGGATGACAATGACACTAGTACAATCCTAGTTGTAAATATGTATATATATGTTCAAAACACAACAACATGTAATACTGAATATTAACATCATGGTACATTATTCACAGTGAATATGTGTCGTATTCACCTAGCCAGGTGTACAGTAATACTCAGTGATCAACACTGTTACATCCTGCCTGGAGAATTTTGGATGTTCACAGAAAGAAAATGTGCACTGAAAATTGCAAAATAACTATGTTATAAATCTCCATTAAACAACAAACCCTGAAGAAACTAATACCGTATTTCATCTTTCTTGCCTTAGTGTGGATACGTAGTTGAAAATGTCTGAGTATTAACAAGATCTGAGTGTGTTTATTTTGATATACATTCATGAATAGTGATATCGTATATCGCCATTGATAAAGCGAAAACATGTATGAGGCAGTATCCCTGTATAAACCTTCAAAATCAATTCTAACTTACCGGTAGAAAATAGGGGTGAAACGGTATACCATGGTATCAGTAAAACCGCGGTATTTTGCCTTCGGTTCGGTATACCGTGATGCAATCCCAGAAATCGGTATTTTCGGTTTTCGTACCATCATTTTATTAACCTTTTTAAACCTTTTCTAAAATGTCTAGAGATGGAATCATTTTGTCAAAAATTAATCTATGCTGGAATAGAAACATTCACTTTTAAACAAAGATATTAACAGACTGATCTGCCACGCTGATGCCTGAGAAACAATTCAGAACTCAGCAATATTCAAGCTATAGGACGGCGGTCTGAAATGGACCAAACAATCCAGTGCTTGACATCATGAGCATCTACACAACTGTGATACGATGACATATGTCAACCAAATCGGCAAGTCTGGGAAATGCTTTTACCTTTATCCAAACCCGAAGAACACTTCTTTAAGTGGCATATAGAAGCTGGTATGATGAAGAGGAACACTTTTTATGGATAGACAATTTCTTGACTGCAATAGATGCAATATCTCGGTATAGATCCTAACACTGTTATGCTTGATCTATTGCAAAAAAGAACTTGTCTATCCATAAAAAGAGTTCCTCCTGAAACACTGTCTACAAACCTGAATGAGCTAACTTTGATAATGTTCAGTGACAGGCAGTGCAGCTTTGATCAACTGATGATACATGTGCTGACATCATAAATGAAATCATTGTTAGCAAAATAAAAAGATTATCCTTTCACGACAGTTGCAACAAACCCCAATCCTTGGGAAAGTATTTGGTCTCTACATGGCTGTGCTCATAGCCTATCTCACGGTGGCTTCATGGTTGTTAATGCCTCGAAATACATATCTGGAGAATAAGATACCGAAGATTCATTGTTAATAGATTAAGAACAAACTGGCTAGATATTAAACAATCAACACTACAACATCACTCACATCATCCATTAGCACTGACATATATATAAACATGGTTCAGGGAATTTCAGAATTCATTCAATAAATTCATCAATTTGGGTTTGATACAAGCCTCCAGTCATATACAAACAAAATCAGCTAAATTTGAACAACTACCATTAAGGAACAACAGTCATAAGAGATTATTCGTTTTCCATGGCAGACCAGACATCAATGGTCATCAATATCATCCATAAACTCAGTACACTCTGTCATTTGTGATGACTTCCAACAAAAGTTTAACCCAATGGTTTTGCTTGAGATCCTTCTTCAATCAGGTTTGATGTGAAGCAGACAGCTTCTTGGTGAGCAGACGACTTCCTGTTGAGCAGACAACTGCCTGTTCTGTACTTCCTGAAGAGCCTTATTAGGAATGTCAACCACCTTGATGTGAATCCTTTGCAGTGTGGACAAATATTCCTCAATCAGAAGCAGACCATGACTTTCCTCATCAGAAAATACTTTCTCTCCTCAGGATACCACATTCCTATTTTCCTGTCGACTGTAAACTATAACACCAAACACACTCTAGAAAACAGCATACATACATATCACATGTACACTCGGAAATCTTTGAAGAAAATGTACATCCGATATCCTGTGAAAATGCAATAGGAACTCCAACCATGCATCTGAGCATTAAGCAACAGAATATAGTTGTTTAACGGACTTGGCAACACATGCAGCATCCTGCAAGCATGACTTAATATGCAACGTTTGCCACAAGAGTAGCCCTTGACAAAACTCAGGATTATTTCAATGTAAATTATGACTTGGCTTTGCAAACAATAATGATGAAGATCTCACCCACATTTTGTTAGCACTTAAAGCGATGAACATTTTCGCATCAGCAATGTGACACGTCTTGTGATGTTGACAAGTGAATCAGATCTGACTTCCATTGAAAATTCCTCCTTGTTTCATCATAAAGGGCACAATTTCTGAGGGGTTATGGTCACATCATCTTGTTATTTGAAACATGCAACACACAGCCACTTGTAGGTGTCTGAGAACTCATTCATAGGTTGATATGATGAAGGGGAGACAACTCTGTCTGGCTTAATTGAAGAGAATAGATTCTGGGTCCTGATTCTCCAGCTGTGCGATATGACGAAGCACATCCTTCTTAGTTATTATTCCCAATAAACGACTGCAAGAAAAAACAAATTATTATCACCTTAAAACAAATGTTTGCATACATGGCAAGGTGACTGAGCAAATGCTATCAATCATTTCACACAAATCAAGGATTCTGTTTCTAAATTTGTCCTTGTCTAAACATGTTTTAGTACCTAAATACTAGAGTACTAGAGTATTGTGTCTTATCAGGCACTACTTCTACAAGGGAGATAACTCATTTTTCACAACACCCACAAGATTCTGTGGAGATTGAGATAGGCAACATACTGAACATTCTCATTACCCAAAAAGACGCTTTACAAATGGGGTAGAATGGTGTGGGGCAATAACCAGAGCTCCAGATAAGATTTAGCTCATGTGGGTACTGTATCCACTGTATTTTTATGGAGTGGGTATTATGAATGTTGAGTGGGTATTTCATTTTCCGTTACCCATTGTTTAAAATATGTGCATATTTCAGTCATTTTACTCACCTAAGTATTACGTCCATGAGTAAGTTTACTTAGCAGGTATGTTCTGCCTTATGTCATACCTAATCAAAACCAACTTAAATATAATGGAAATGATTTCATAAAAAATCACTCATCCTATACTGACAGTACAACACTTGTCCTATAGTAACAGTACAACTTGATAGTAATCGATGTCTTTTTCATTACGCAAGCGATTTTTATAAATATATTTCATACGCATTTGTTTTAAACTTTTTGCGTATTTAACATTTTAAATGCGTAATTGGTACGCAACAATTATTTTTCAATGCATAACTGGATGTTTTCTATGCGTATTTTACCCGGATACGCAGTCTTATCTGGGCCTCTGAATAACTGCTATATTCCACTGGTATACAGCCTAGATCTGCATGGTGAATACATGAATGTTGATATATGCTGAGTCAACAGATTCCAGCAATATTCGAGTGAGTGAGTGAGTGAGTGAGTGAGTGAGTGAGTGAGTGAGTGAGTGAGAGAGTGATTATGGTTTTACACTGCTTTTAGCAATATTCCAGCAACATCACGACAGGGGATACCAGATATGGACTTCACACATTGTATCTATGTGAGGAATCGAACCTGGGTCTTCTGCGATGCGAGCCAATGCTTTAATCACTAAGCTACCTCACCGCCCCACAATATTCCCGGAATATTCAAGCAATATTTCACTCAAATTCAACCTATATTACAGCAATAGTCCAGGACATTTCAGCAATATGCCAGCAATCTGATGTGATAAGCACAACAATATGCAAAAGAAATTATTGTTACAAAGGTAAATATGAATTAAATAATCCTACCCATTATGTGTAACGAGTGTTTGACGGAGACCCAGCTTCCGGAACATCTCGACAACCGTCTCCATCGGAGTCTGGTCTGTAATTGTCACTGGAGCCTGAAGGAGGAAATTACATCAAATGACTTCTTTGAAAAAGAAAACTCAAAATGCAAAATCAAACACTAATTATCATCGTTAACTATTCTAAGAATACTACCTCTACTACAGAGCCATTAATCCTGTACTTGTCATCGTGCAATATAAATCACAATTTCATCAGTGTCCCCTTCACTATTCATTATAAGTTGTGCAACTTATCATCTTGCTACAGAGGATTTTTGCATGATCAGTATATCATTTTGCAAACACCACGTCAACGGATCACATTTTCAGTGGAATCAACCAGACTGTGGTCACCATGGCTACGGCCGCATCTTGTAATACTGTGAGCCACAAGGGGTATGACCCCACATGCTACATGAACTTTGTCAGTTTTGTCAATGTACGCATATATAGGGGATACAAAACGACCTCCTGTGTAATACCATTTTTATTAAACGAGGTAATGATTTGTTATGAAAAACAAGTGAAAGCGAGTTTAATACTAAATCTTTCATGAGTTAATTAAAAATGGTATTTCACAGAAGTGAGTTTAGTATTCTGTTCATTACTCTCTAACATAAATTGATAGAAACTGCCTACAGTGTGATGATGACTCTCAGCTTTCCGCGAATCAAGCAAGGTCTACATTGTGACAGAGGCATTAGCATTGTGACGTCATAACTGGAAACCATTATGACGTCATACATCTAGCGCTACTACACTAATGTAATATTGCTGTAAAAATATTACACTCCAGTATCTTCCATGGGCGAGTAATAAAAACAAATAACATTCCCTCCCTGCCAAATCAGTTTCAGAAATAGCCATGAAAAGGAAAAAATATTTCAACGTGGATGTTTTTACCATGTCCAGTATTTTCCTCAGTTTTAGTGGTGCAGGGCCATGAGGGTTGGCAGGTACATGGCCGGTGAAGTACACCATGGAGTTACTGACGACGCCTTCTGTGTTCTTCCTGGCGTTAGCTGAAATACCACAACAAGTCTAACTATGAATAATACAAATAATACTACATGCTAAATAGTTTACCGTCTTGACTCTGTAACTGATAAATCTGGATCATACCCAAGTGTGTAATATATATACTCAGACATGACACAAAACTACTACAGTTTTGTAGGCCAAGCTAAAAACACCAATAAACCAATGAGACCCATCTTATTGAGAACAGAAAAGGCAGATTGACAGCAACATTCAAGCGATGTCATAATGACCTGTAAGCAATATCTGCATCAGACAATGACCTGTTTTATATCCCTCCATCAGGAGGCAGGCAGGAACACAACAAGTACCATCTCTTACTGTTCTTTACCATGAAGCATCCAAAGGACTGAACCACTAAAGATCTGCTATAGCCACCGGACTAGGGAGGTGGAAATCTACTATATCCACTAGACTAGGGAGGTGGAAATCAGCTATATCCCCTAGATTAGAGAGGTGAAATTCTGCTATATCCACTAGACTTGGGAGGTGAAAATCTGCTATATCCACTAGACTAGGGAGGTGAAAACCTGCTATATCCCCTAGACTGGGAGGGGGAAATCTGCTATATCCCCTAGACTAGGGAGGTGAAAACCTGCTATATCCACTAGACTAGGGAGGGGGAAATCTGCTATATCCACTAGACTAGGGAGGTGGAAACCTGCTATATCCAGTGGCCTAGGGAGGTGGAAATCTGCTATATCCACTAGACTAGGGAGGTGGAAACCTGCTATATCCAGTGGCCTAGGGAGGTGGAAACCTGCTATATCCACTAGACTAGGGAGGTGGAAATCTGCTATATCCAGTGGACTAGGGAGGTGAAAATCTGCTATATCCACTAGACTAGGGAGGTGAAAACCTGCTATATCCACTAGACTAGGGAGGTGGAAATCTGCTATATCCACTAGACTAGGGAGGTGAAAACCTGCTATATCCACTAGACTAGGGAGGTGAAAACCTGCTATATCCACTAGACTTGGGAGGTGGAAATCTGCTATATCAACTAGACTTGGGAGGTGAAAATCTGATCTATCCACTAGACCTTGGAGGTGAAAATCTGATCTATCCACTAGACCTTGGAGGTGAAAATCTGATCTATCCACTAGACCTTGGAGGTGAAAATCTGATCTATCCACTAGACCTTGGAGGTGAAAATCTGATCTATCCACAAGACTTGGGAGGTGTGAGGTTGAGCAAAACTGCTTTTAAAGCTACGTCCCTACAGTGTACCAAACACATCGGACAGTTTTACTTCAGACTTACTGATGGCCAGGTTGAGATCTCGACGTAGTACGAAGCCGACCAGGTACTGTGACTCCCTGGACACAACCACGGGGAAACCATAGTGTTCTGTATTCCGCAATACATGCTCTGCAAAATATATACATATATTACAAAACGTGGATCCTATCTGTTCCTATTGTAGTGAATCAGCAGATGTGTAATAGTCTGAAAACCCGAACCTATTATTTATGGTATCCTGGCAATATATTAGCAGGCATATTCGTTAACTGGGTGAGCTATCATACTTCTCATTTAGAGCATCATAATACTTCTCATTTAGTTGTCATCAAAATATCATCATCATCATCACCACCATCATCACCATCACCATCACCACCACCACCACCACCATCATCATCATCATCACCAACATCATCATCACCACCACCACCATCATCATCACCACCACCATCACCACCACCACCATCATCATCACCACCACCACCACCATCATCATCACCACCACCACCACCACCATCACCACCACCACCACCACCATCATCATCATCACCACCACCACCACCATCATCATCACCACCACCACCACCATCATCATCATCATCATCACCACCACCACCACCACCATCATCATCACCACCACCACCACCACCACCATCATCATCACCACCACCACCATCATCACCACCACCACCACCATCACCATCATCATCATCATCATCACCAACCACCACCACCACCATCATCATCATCACCCAGTTACAGTAGTTCATGATTTCAATATGTGGAGGGGTGGGTTGGGGTGGACATACCCTCATCTACACAATGTGGGAAATTAAAGAACACAACTCACCAACTTCATCCACCGTCATTGTGTCTTGTGTAATGGCGCACATCGGGGGATCATTCCTTCTGCAAGAATGGTAAAACATAAATACACATGGTAGTGATACATATCTGTTTAGGTAGGAATTGGACATGTCGGATTGAGAGTAAGTACCAGATATATATGCTTACAAATATATATGCTTACAGGAACTTGGAGATGTTGTTTGAGAACATATAATGTCACTAATTTCACTCTAATATTGTTACCCAGTCTTACCAAGCATAAAACTGACCAAACAAGAATAATCTCCAAATTAATTTCTAAATTCATGGAAGAATACTTCTCAGAGTGGATCATGAACATACTTTGGCATTATAAATAAAAACATATTTGAAAGATCGAAATAACATTCAGATTCATGATGGCGATTCCTAAAGCTGCTTGAGCACAGAACAATGACACAATGCAACACTGTCTAGAACAATTGAATGAGTGTTCCATTGTTCTTGATATCACAAACAATATTCCATATTCCACAGGACAACATAAACAAGACTAAAGTTTCTTTGGAGAATTGACTTTTTCTACATTTCTCTTTCATGAAAACTAATCATATTGCCATGGCCACCTAGCACAAAAATCGTATTCTCTCAATAATAATTATGGTAATATATAGCATAACTAGAGATGTCATTACACATTGAGATGTCTATGTAATCACTAATTGTTGAATATTTAATGTTGTATCAATACTACCTCATGAATACTGATACTTAATTAATTGCAATAGGATCATTAAGCTATATCAAGCCAATCACATCTTCAAAAACAACTTCATTTCCACAATAAGATATTTCTCCTCTATCATATATTTCAAAACATCCCACAAAATAACTAGACTAATCAAGGTGGACATAATTACGAGGACGAGCTGCACATCATATCAAGTCTCATTGTAAGTTGAGCAGTAAGTGAATACTGTCATTTGTGCGGGACATAAATATGTCACAAACTAATATTGAGCACCACAACATCAACAGTCTAAAAAGTCAACATACTTCTGAAATAATGAAGATGTACTGACTACTTGACACTAGTGTACAACACTGAAATGTACATGCGATACAGAGTGATGTGGAGTGAGTGAGTGAGTGGTATAGGTTTCACATTTTTCTCGCCATATCAAGGCATGGGACACTATGCCTTTGTGCATCTAGGGAATGGGACCGGAGTGTTGTTGTACAAAGAAATCTTAGTGCTAAGGTGATCGTAACTCCCATACATTAACACTGACTTATCACTATCGTAGAGCTAAGGTGATCGTAACTCCCTTACCTTAACACTGACTTATGACAATCGTAGAGCTAAGGTGATCGTAACTCCCATACCTTAACACAGACTTACGACCACTGTAGAGCTAAGGTGATCGTAACTCCCATACATTAACATAAGACTTACGACCATTGTAGAGCTAAGGTGATCGTAACTGCCATACCTTAACACAGACTTATGACTATCGTAGAGCTAAGGTGATCGTAACTCCCATACTTTAACATAAGACTTACGACCATTGTAGAGCTAAGGTGATCGTAACTCCCATACCTTAACACTGACTTATGACTATCGTAGAGCTAAGGTGATCGTAACTCCCATACCTTAACACAGACTTATGACTATCGTAGAGCTAAGGTGATCGTAACTCCCATACTTTAGCATGGACTTTCAACCATCATAAAGCTAAGGTGATCGTAAATCCCATACCTTAACATAAGACTTACGACCATCATAGAGCTAAGGTGATCGTAAACCCATACCTTAACATAGATTTACAACTGTTGTAATGCTAAGGTTGATTTGTACAGCAGGACCAAGGGCCCTGTGTCTAAAAAGTGATTGTATCACTACCATGGTCATCGGCCTATGTTGAAGTATGAGTTATGATCACCTCAATGCTAAGATCACTTTTTGAAGAGGGCCCAGGCCCTATCAAATCTGGACCAGACAATCCAGTGATTTACATAATGAGTGAGTGAATGAGTTTAGTTCTACGCCGATTTTAGCAATATTCGAGCAATATCACGGCGGCGATTAACATCGTGAGCATCGATCTATGCAACTGAGATATGATGAAGAGTGTCAAGCCTGTCCCAGTGAGCCTGACCTGACTACGACAAGCATGGGTTGCTGAAGATCTTCATGGATCTTCATTGGTCCAATTGTATAGAATGATGCTCATGATCACTGAATTGTCTGGTCCTGACTTGCTTACTCTTTTAACACTGTCCTGTGGCTGGACAATTGCTGAATGAAGCATTCAACAACAAAGAAAAAGCATTTGAATAAAGACTAAAATTTGCAAACTGGTGATCGAGAGGTGATCTTTCACCACTAATCTAGAAACTGGATCTCAAATTATTTCAGTTTTGTAAGTTAAGCAGTTGTAACACGAGAGAGTATACAACATGAATGATATATCAAACTATAGATTGTTTCTGATTATTTGCACATATAGATTTTTCAGAAAAATACAATCCATCTTTCTACATTCCCAACAGTCTTGGATAAACCATCAGACAGAGAAGCGGTACCTGCTATTTAAAGATTCTCTGGTTTTAGCGAAGTCACCAAAAGGATGATCTTAGCAATTTCTTTCCACACCATGCTAAGTACATTTCAAGTTAAAGGTTTTAGCGTACACTGCAAACCTGTTAGGAAAGGCATCTCCTGATACAAATTACCATCAGGGAGATGAGTCAGCAGAATAATAGTTGCATCAAGATGGCCGACTATTGTCAGGCAAGTCTGTTATAAGCAAACCGGTAGTTAATGGTAAGAATATCGGTCCATGACTCACTTCAGACTATTCTGGGCCAGACTGGAAGGTGTTACTGCTGCAGTCAACAATATCACAGCAAGTTGGTCTGTCGATGAACCATGCTATACATTCTGTCACACCACATATTGTCATCACATATGTTCAGTGTAGTCACACTGTCATTTACATAATCACACTATACAGTATTGTCATACACCGATGCTTTACAAATCTTTACAGCACTGCAGGTAGTCATGCTACAAAGTATCGTCATACATCAATACTTTACAGATTCCTACAGCTCCACTAGTCGGGCATCAAGACACTGATGCTTCACAGATCATTAAGACACTCATACTTCACAGATCATTAAGACACTCATACTTCACAGATCATTCCAACTCGACAGGTTTTCATGGTAAAAAATGTTGTCATTCACCAACAAACTATCAAAATCTTGACAGAAAGTATTATCATACACTGCCCAGATAGCATTTGGACGTTGGCCCAATGTTGGCAATGTTGGCAAAACCATTGCCAAAGTTGGGCCAACGACTGAATGCTATCTGGGTGACAGTTCACAACATTATATACAGCCAGTTTACACTGATACTGCACAGATTGTTAAAGTTCTACTGGTCAGGTAGCCGTAGCTTAAAGTCTCGTCATACATCGATAATTCAGAGATAGTTAAAGCTCTACTGGCCAGGGTAGCTCTAGCATGAAGTCTTGTCATATGCAAACACTTCACAGATAGTCAGGTAGCTCTATCATAAAGTCTTTTTATACACTTATAGTATCATACACTTATAGTATCATACACTTATAGTTTCATACAAACTATATAGAGCTAGTTTACACCGATACTTCACACATCATTAAAGCTCTACCAGTCAGGTAGCCATAGCATAAAGTCTTGTCATATGCAAACACTTCACAGATCGTTAAAGCTCTACCGGTCAGGTAGTCTTCACATTAAGTTTCATCATACATCGATACTTCACAGATCGTTAAAGCTCTACTGGTCAGGGTAGCTTTAGCATCAAGTTTCGTCATACACCAATACTTCACTGGCTGTCATATGGGAAAGTGCTAGGGAATCACGGGTGACACACAACAACCAATCAGATGTACAGCACAACACACAACAACCAATCAGATGTATAGCACAACACTACACTATTGACACAAAGTGTCTGTCACTCACACTCCCAACCCATAGCGCCAGTATCTGAGGCGTGGAGGAAAGTAACAGGTGTTAGTGGCACTTACTCATAATACTCACACTACAGATTGATGTCTTGAATACAATCAATGTTAGATTCTAAATTTCACATCTACATTGATTACAGGTGAATTTACTATCTCTCTTCACTACAGGTAAATTTAGCATCTGGATTTACTAAAACTAAAGTCAAACATCTACACTGCTTCAGTTTAAATTAACTCTTTATATTGAATAGAGGCAAAAACATAATAATTCATTAATCCCAAAACAGAAAAAATACCCATTGTGTAAGGTTAACAATCCCACAAATATTGATCAAAGGTAAATATTTCAGCAGCAGTTATCCCAGGTAACATACTATCAATATTGTTTACAGGTATATTAATAATCAACAGTTATCCCAAATGAAATGTTATCAAAGTTGTTATAAAGGTAAATATACGAATAGTGGTTCCAGGTAAACATAGCATCAGAGATGATGACAGGTAAACATATCATGAACAATAATTCCAGGTAAACATACAATCAAAATAGATTACAATTAAATCTACATTTATCACAAATGCACTTACAATCGTTTCTTATGAAGACAAATTTGAAAGTATGATATATATACATATAGTATCAGGACTACAATTCTAGTGATATATATTCTAAATATTTTATTCCCGACACGGCAATGTTGACCTACACAACCTGTGTAAGAGGCTGATGGTTATTGCCATGTCCGTTATATACTACCTACGATTTATGTTTGTACCAACCTGGGTCTCATGACATCTGCTGCTATTGTTGTATGTGTAAATTCCTCTTTACTGTCCAAGTATGGGTAGCCATTCAGTCGAATGTGAGCATCGTAACTTGCAAGTTAAGGTTCACAGAAATACACAGAAACATCCTTATTGGTCAGAATTATGAGGGGATTCAGATGTATGGAGACTGGACACTTGGTGTTACGTTTATAATCCCATAAACTAAAAAATATCTTGAAGTCAATTCTCACAGATACACATGTCAACTATAATAACTACGAATTGACATTCTTCAATGTGATCATGCAATACGAGCCCTTTCCATTCTATTTTCAGTCAGTCATTAATCAGAAGCCCACCAGTGAGTGAGTTTAGTTTTACGCCCCTTTTAGCAATATTCCAGCAATATTACGGCGGGTCAAGACCAGAAATGGGCTTCACACATTGTACCCGTGTGGGGAATCGAAGCCATGTCTTCAGCATGACAAGCAAATGCTTTAACCACTAGGCTAAGCCCACCGCCTGTTCAGCCCACCAGTAGGCGTGGTCCAGATGCACAGTGTATGGAAACTTAAAGCAAAAACAGTGCTTGGTTATTTAATCAAATGCAGCGGAATGGCATGCAAAATATTGATTGTGAAGTAAGGATACATTCCCTCCTTGCCCAGAGCATCTCCGACCCACTTGCTGGTGATGGCAGCGGCCATGATGGGCACGATGTACTGCAGACCACCGGTCAACTCAAACATGATGACCACCAGGGACACTGAAACACAAACAGTGAGTGAGTGAGTGAGTGAATTGGGTTTGATGCCACTTTGAACAATATTTCAATTATATCATGGTCTGTCAGCATAATGAGTGAAAAAAAACACAGAAATGAGTGAGTGAGTGAGTATGGTTTTACGCCGCTTTTAGCAATATTCCAGCTATATGGTGGCGGTCTGTAAATAATCGAGTCTGGACCAGACAACCAAGTGATCAACAGCAAGTAGAGATCTGATTTAAATGAACTTGGTGAATAAACAATTTGAGTAAAATGTAAAAGTAACTCAAATACTGTTGTAAATGAGGGCTATTTAGTGGCAGATATTCAACTTACTCAATACAGATTACCAGAGGTAAACTATTTTCCACATTTACAACACATCGAGTCAAGGGAGACAACTGACCTGTCATCCTGGTGACCCCTCCCAGTGCTGCCGCAGCACCCACCATGGCGTACAGTCCTGGTGTCACAGTGCACGTCTGCTCCGAGTCACACATGTTGGCAAAAATAGGGCTGTCTTGGTTAGCTCTGGTGACACAACAGTTACACATATAATAAGTGGTGTTCTATTTGAAGGATAAGTGTTGTCCAGCTAAAACAGTGACTAAAGCAAGGGCAACAATCCATTCCTTTGGGGTATCATGCCTTGCAGTCAGCCAACACAAAAAAGCCTCAGCCTGAGATACCTGGGGCCTATTCAGAACTTGAATTCCCACCGTATTTCAGTTACATCAAGGATAATCCAAACATAATGGCTGTCTTTGACAGTTACCACTTTGGAGAAACCCTTGAGGTGAGGTGAGGTGAAATTGGGTTTAACGTCGTGCTTGAGAATATTTCGCTCATATGACGACGTGCATGCGTGTGTATGTGTATGTGCGGCTGCTTGTACTAGCCCAGACTGAAGCTGGTTTTATAGTGCTAGCCCACTGAGATACCATGTCGCAGTGAAGTATGAATACCCCACTCAGACACATTATACTGACTCCGAGCCGACCAGTCCTTGTTGTGCCCATTAATGCCGAGCGCCAGGCAGGGACCAACAAGTACCATATTTAAACGTCTTTTGGTATGACGCGGTCGGGAATCGAACCCGCGACCTTCCGCTCTCCGGGTGGACGCTCTAACCACTACACCACGGAGGCGGTTGAGAAAAACTTGAGCAAGGAAATGGTTATGACAAAGCCAGAAACCAGGATTCAAACCAGGATTCAAACCAGGACTCAAACCAATGGTCCGTCAAGCGATCAAAACGTTACAACTATTGTAATCCATGTTAGATATGGGAGTTATAATCACCCTAGTGCTGAGACAGCTTTGTAAAACTGGGCCAATAAAATATTAACTTAACAATGTAATCGAAGTATATTTTGCTATTATTCATCGTGATTCATTAAAATCGATCAAGGTGACTTACAGGACAAGCTGTTCGACACCGATGCCGATTAGACGCCCCATGATTGCACCTACGGCCATGCTGGGTATGAAGAGACCACACGGGAACCTGGAAGTAGAATGTGTCAACAATGTACAACTATCCATCATTACAAGATTCTAGCAGTCTGACTGGGTCGTCTGTCTTGAAAAGTCCCATACATGTAAGTGACATTGTAATGGGATGTCCTCCGATCTAGTAGCGAGCATTTAGCAATATTCCAGCAATATGATGGCTAGGGACACCAGAAATGGGCTTCATACATTGTACCCATGTGGGGAATTGAACCTGGGTCTTCAGCTTCATGAGCAAAAGCTTTAACCTCTAGGCTACCCCAACTTGTCGAACACTACAACTCACCTTGAGACCAAAAGTCCATATTGTGATGAGAGATTTAAAAATGAGCGCTAGTGACAGCTTCCACAATGCTGTCATGACGCCCTCTCCTGCTACAGCGCTGCCAATGAAAGGCTTCGACTGGGTGAAGTTACGATGGTAGTCACTGAAATTAGGATTCAAGGAACATGTAAGTAAAAGGATTTTGTCTTCATGTTACATTGACACAAGACATTTAGTTGTTGTTTATTATCTAACGATTCACTCAGAAATATTCCAGCTATATGCCAGCATTCTTTAAATAACTGAGTCCTGACCAGACAATCCAGTGATTGACATCATGAGCACCGATCTACACAGTTGGGATTAAGATGGCATGTATAGACCCAAGTCACGAGGCTTACCATCTCTGTATAGTTGTACAAAACTAATTAACTACGATTGTCGTAAGTCTGTTACGGTATAGGAGTTACGATCACCTTAGCTCTAAGATCGCTTTGAACAAGGGCACCCTGATCCTATTAGTCACTTGTTATTGCAAGAATGGGTTATTAAAGGCCAATTCTAACCCTGAATCTTCACTGGGAACACCCCCCATGAAACAACAGGAATATCACCACTGTTATATTCATACAACATTCATTCAGTGCTAACGGTGTTAATGTTTGGGGTTTATTGTTCTCACGCAACAATGGGGCGAGGCAGACAAACTCTAACCCAGATCTTGAGTGAGTGAGTGAGTGAGTGAGTGAGTGAGTGAGTGAGTGAGTGAGTGAGTGAGTGAGTGAGTGAGTGAGTGAGTGAGTGAGTGAGTGAGTGAGTTTTTATGCCACTTGTAGCAATATTCCAGCATGGCAGGGACACCAAAATGGAATGCTTCACACATGGTACCCATGTGGGGAATCAGTGAACATGGGTCTTCAGAGGGATGAGCGGACACTTTAACCACTAGGCTACCCTAGACAGTATGTGCATAGACAGAGTGAGATGTCATTCTTCACCTTCAGGCCAAAGACCCGGGTTCAATCCCCACATGGGTACAATGTGTGAAGCCCATTTCTGGTGTCCCCGCCCGTGATGTTGCTTGAATATTGCTAAAAGCGGCATAAAACCAAACTCAGTCAGTCAGTCAGTCAGTCTGTCATTCTTCAGCTTATACTCACCATAACTCCAAACTGTCCTCAGGCCCACAGCTGCTCACTAGCATCTTGATCAGCTCACTCGTGTTCATTCTGGAATAGAAACAGACTCATACACAAACCATAGAAATTCCTCGCTTTTAAGACTAATCCACAGGGCCAATGTTGAGTATACTGAAGGCAACAAATAAGGGAACACATGAAAGTAAATGTTTTCCTGAATTGTTTTCCAGGTTTCTTCATAAGTTTTGTATTTTACTGTGGGTGAAAATTTGAGTACAAAAGGAACACTGCCATGAAGTGGCGTTCCCTTATTTGTTTCCCTCTGTATGTATTTCAGTAGTCCCCGAGTCTGAAGCCAGTTTGGTTTGAACAAGACAAAATGGTTTACTATTTTTCCACATTCTGTAAGTTTTATTCATTTCCATTTTGTAGGTAATTGGTTCAGAACAACTGCCACTAAAAACTACATCTCAATGAGGACTTTCGATTGGACTAGAATGAATTTTGAATGCTGTATACATTATTCAAAAGTCCAAGCACCAGGCATTGTAGCAAGAAGTTCCATCTATTAATGTCTTTTAGAATAACATGTGGATTAAACCACTGAGCTTCAGCTCTCCTGGCAAAAGCTCTATCCACTAGGCCATTGAGGCTGTCCTGACTCTAACAAGATGGTAACAAAGAGTCACTTACCTGGTATAGGAGTTTGGGTAGCTGAGCAAGGCGGTGATGAACGTCACTATGAGAACCTGGATATAACAAAAATAACAATCAGGTGACTTCCATGTCACTATAATTGATGATTACAGCTACCAGTGAGTGAGTGAGTATGGTTTTACGCCGCTTTTAGCAATATTCCAGCAATATCACGGCAGGGGACACCAGAAATGGGCTTCACACATTGTGCCCATGTGGGGATTCGAACCTGGGTCTCAGGCGTGACGAGTGAACGCTTTAACCACCAGGCTATCCCACCACCCCTACAGCTACCAGTGAGTCTGATAGACAATCAGAACCTGCTCAGTGACAATGTATGAGTGAGTGTCTTGGGTTTAACACCACCTTCAGCAGCATTTGATTTCTATCATGGCCTAGCAGTGAGGCATGTCTTACAGATCTCACATACATAGTGATTTGGTGAAACCCACAACAGGACAGACTTACAATTGTTACCAGAAATGTATGGTGAGTTTCTAAATATATTTGATGCCATACTAAGAAAAGTAATGCAGGGTATTTTGCTATCACCAAAAAAAAAAATCAAAAAGAAAAAAAACAACACAGTGATCATTGATATAGACAACACATAGCGCTATCAGTGTTGCCTGTCGCAGCTTGATGACAGAAGACATTGTGACCACTGGATCCACATACAGCTTGGTACCCTTTTTTGTCCAATAGGAATGAGTGAGTGAATGAGTGTGGTTTTTAGCCGCTTTTAGAAATATTCCAGCAATATCATGGTGGGGGGACACCAAAAATGGGCTTCACACATTGTACCCATGTGGGGAATCGAGACCCAGGTCGTCTGTGTGACGAGCGAACACTTTAACCACCCCACCGCCCCTTGTCCAACAGGAGCTGCTAGGACCGTATTGCTCCCCTATTCCTCTAGTGGATCTGTGTCAAGGTCATGTAATGCTGATTACAGCAGCTCCATGTTAAACATGGGTATGGGTACTGTTGAACTCACCTCAATAATAGGGTAGGTTCCCAGCGATGAGGTTTTTCTATAACGGCACCACATAATGTTGAACTTGATGAAAAAGCTTCCATACAGACCCTATGCAAACAGAGAGACTCTGAGTGTATTTAGACAAAATCAGATGAAATTTTAGTATTTTTGCCATCAAATCATAAAATCTTCCAACAACTGACAAAAACACTTGTAGGTTTTTTTTCTTGAATACAGTTTGTTCGTATTTGATCTGATTCAATTTCCTATAACACTTAACAGTTAAATACAATATTTTCTGAATTTATTGGTAAGGACGGAGTGCACAATATGAGAGTGATTTACACAAATATGCACATAGATAAATATATTAAGCATAATTTATAAAAATCTGTATATGTACAATAATAGCTCCATTCAGAACTAGTCTGAGAACCAACAGTTTAAACCACTGAGAACGGGCCTGAACACTTATACTGTTTTGACTAATCAGAACAAATCCGCCTGCTGATGATATTGTTTTGGCCAATCAGAACAATCCTTGCTATTCACTGCAAATTCCAACTTACCCCGAAAGTGCCCCAATGATGATGAATGCCACCAGCTCCTGGATGTACCAGGGTTCATGATACTCAACATAAAACATGACCAGATGGTCGTTGCCGAAGGGGTTGATAGACCGCAGCACGAAGGCTGCCATTAGGGCACAGAAGAAGGACCGCCATAGAGTCTTCAAGGGGAAGTAGTAACTGACCTGCAAGTACATGTCGCATGGAGGAAAGCTGCTGTCAAGGTCATTGTCAATGTGTTTCAACACAAAATAGATGTGGAATTGAAGTAATACAAGATGTGTTCTGCAAAGACTTAATTTTAACCTGGAAGCCATAGCCGCTGTAGTCAACATATCATTTTACTGATCCACTTCTGTATGTGTGTTATCATTTGTTTGTTGTATAACACAGCACTCAGCAATATTCCAGTTATATGATGGCAAACCGTAAATAATTGAGTCTGGACCAGATAACCCAGTGATTAACAGCATCAGGAACAGTTAGTCACCTCTTATAACAAGCATGGGGTGCTGAAGATCAATTGACACCTGGATCTTCACGTGTTACGAAAAGTATATGTGCAATAATCACATGGTATATAAAATGTTATATTGTTGTAGAACGTTATATTGTTGTTGTATTGTATCATACCTCTTCCAGACTGAAGAGTACACCTCCAATTGGGGCACCAAAGGCGACACTCACACCTGCAGCGGAAGCAGCTGACAACACCTGGAGCACAATTACAGGTGATGTTTAACAATAGAACATAGGAATGAAATTATTCTGAATCAAACTGAGGCTATGCTTATCTTATGTATATTTCAGCATCATTTTGACCGTACATCAAAATTTTTCATTCCTGTTTAAGCAAATTGATTGGTAAATGAGCAAAGGCAAAAGAATAATACAATTTTAAGCCATTTGAGACAAATCATCAGGTTCTGTCTAAGGGAGGCAACTCTGCAGATCCAGTTATTGTTATTGTTTGCATGATCAGTACAGTCTACATACATGAAAAGTTTAATGTTCACCATATGGAAAATGGATCTTCATAAATTAATGACTGAAAGTATTGAAATTCTTTTGTATTTGTTGGATTTGTGCTCATTATGCTTTACTATTAAGAAGTTTCTATTATAACCAACTTGTACTGTAATTACACGAACAACCGTTTTCATTTTATGAAGTTTATTTGTAGACTACTTACCTCCCTTTTCTTGGCTTCATTTCTACCATATTTGGGGAAAAGGTAAGAAAAGATGTTGCCACAGCAACTGGCAACATGGACGAAGGGGCCTTCCTTCCCCAGCGACAACCCAGCAGACACTGCCAGCATCATCCCCACGGACTTGATCAACAACGTCCACTTCCCCAGGTAGCCTCGGATGATGAACCCGCTCAGGATAGTCTTGATCTGGGGATCAGAGTGAGTGAGTCAGTGAATTGAGCTCCATGTGCTTGTCAACTTTTAGTCAATGTAAATGTCATATTAAGGCCATATGTGATGAATGTTGTAGATGTTTACCAGGGATCATCTCATCAATCTCTGTGACTCAAAACCAACATCATCCTGGTATCTAGCTAAGTGAAGCAACTCTACAAAACCAAATACTGGTGTAGTTTGTGGGGAAAGTGCATAGTGATAAAGTGGTCGAACAAGTTCACAATAGATACTAAAGGCATTAAAGAACTTTATCATTGATTCATAAAACTACTGAAATTCTTGTAAATGTTTGCTCAACTGGTATAATTGTCTGACAAAGGGGCGGTGGGGTAGTCTAGTGGTTAAAACGTTGGCGTTGGTGCCAAGACCGAGGTTGAATCCCCACAAGGGTACTATGAGTGAAGCCCATTTCTGGTGTTATGCCACCATATTGCTGGAATATTGCTAAAGCGTAAAACCAAACGCAGTCAGTCAGTCAGTCTGACAAAAGTTTGACAAGAGTTTGCTAATGACATTTTCAGAATATTGTTTTATGCCACCACTCAGTAATGTTCCTGCTTTACACAGATGGACTGCAAACAACCGAGGTTAGATCAGATACTGTAAACCGGAAATATTCTGCGTCAGTTTATATTTTGCGAATGTCGCGTTTCTCTTCCCCATGCAAAAAATTCTCGTCGTAGTAATATTAAGAAAGGTAAATTTACATCAAGAATATCTTAGACATCTTATTCATGAAAATACACAGACAAATTCTTCACACAATAATAACAAATTGATAATCTTCATCCCTGCAAATAATACAATGCTTAGCAAAAACAACTTAGAACTGAGCTGATACTGTTGAGATCAAAGGGATTAATAAGAAACTTGTCATCCTGTATCCCAGAAAGCTGTATCCCTGTAAGAAGCAATGTAGTTTTAGTTAACAATGTTGTTTTTGCAAAGCCTACTACTCTCACAAAAATGATACGTCGCAGAACAGGCTGGGGGTACGCTGATGCAAAATTTTCAAGGCACAAAATATTTCCGGTTTACAGTATTCAAGTAGATGATGACCCGTGAAGATCCGGGGTAGAATAGGTCTTCAGCAACCCATGCTTGACATAAAAGGTGACTATGCTTGTCGTAAGAGGCGACTAACGGGATCGGGTGGTCAGTTTCGCTGACTTGGTTGACACATGTCATCGGTTCCCAATTGCGCAGATCGATGCTCATGCTGTTGATCACTGGATTGTCTGGTCCAGACTCGATTATTTACAGACCGCCGCCATATAGCTGGGATATTGCTGAGTGCGGCGTAAAACTAAACTCACTCACTCAAGTAGATGATACGTGACTATCAATACTGTTGGAGAACAATGACATGCAGTCAACCAAGTCTGACCACGCAATCCAATTGGTCACCTTTAACGACCACGCAATCCAATTGGTCACCTTTAACGACCACGCAATCCAATTGGTCACCTTTAACGATCAGCATATGTTGCTGATGACCAGTTCTGACCCAGAAACCCCACAGAATGTCTCTCAATGAAGTCTTACCTCAGGAATACCAGAGCCACATGCGTATGGTGCAAAGACTCGGACCAACATGGCCGCCATGCCAGCAAAGGCCAAAGCCCAGAGTATATACAACAGATACTTGATGATGTAGGATCCGGCATTGCCATCACTGATGCCGAACAGACGGCTCCACGAGTACCACTGGAAAAGGAAAAATACATTGAGACTGCAAAACCATTATAGTTACTTGTGAAAGCTTGATGTCAGTCAGCAGTTACAATGTTATTTGTGTATATGTGACCAAAGCTTACAGTAGAATCTGTCAAAACTGGATTCTGACCAATACAGATCACTGTCAATACTCAGGATTCATAAGATTATCAGCCATCAAATTTAAAGCTTTCTTTAGGGGCTTTTCAAGGTCCAATCAACAATTTTATTAAACTACAGAAACACATATAACACATATGTAGTTGAATACAGACGAAGGTGGTCCGACCATCAAAGGGAAATAACTCTTAGCTACACGCTGCACTGGGAAAGTTTTGCTTTGAGATGGAGATTAATGAACACCTACTGTTATTGTAAGGTATTTTTATAACATATTACTTTCCTGTAAACTGAAAACTTGACAAGTTTTACTAAACATAGGGCTTTTTTAGGCCAAATCACTGGCAAAAAAGGCCTTGGCTAAAATGAATTTAGGGCCTTTTTAGGGTAAAATGTCAGACCCTGATGCCAGGAAAAAATACTGTCCAGTTAAACATGCAAAATCCAGGCTTTTCTTACACTCGATTGTGGGACAAACAAAATTATAATGTACCTGTTCTCAATATCTGCTTCTGAAACAATAATCAAAACCTGTACAGAATCTTTATCAATTGACCTGACTTGGTATCCTCGTGTCATATAACCCATGTCTTGACACTGGCTTCAGTGTGAAAGTGAGATGACATGTCCAGCACCAAACCTTTTATTTGCGAGACTAGTGAAAGTTGTATTTCAATCCAAAATGGATTTATCAAATTTTCACAACTTAAATTTATTTAAAAATGACTGATTATTATTGAACTGAATTCAGAATATATTTTTTCAACTCCTGCATATTCATATCCGGACAATCGATGCAACTCTCGATAAAATCTCAATGCCCCAAAAAACAATACTGTTAGAACTATCATGCCCAAAGCCTTTTCCCCTCCGCAAATTAATTTGGTTGGAAGAATATCGACTCCTATTTCATACTCCCACTCAATGAAACATTTGAATTTAAATCTGATTCCACGAGTATATTTTTACTTAAAATGCCATTAACTCTTTGCAGGCATATTTTCATCAGTTTTGTCCTTTCATCACCAGCTTACAACAATTTTATAAAAATCAACTCGGATATTTGACTGGAATATTGCTTAAAATAGCTTTTAACCTCAAAGAGTTACAACGTTCAGATTCAAAACGACATTCCACCAACTCAACTGTCAAGGACTGTTGAACTCTATGGATTTACTATCACTGGATAATTTGTTCATTAGGTATTTTAAAGTACAGAGGATTTCTGTCCCAGTAGGTTGATTTTAATGCCCTTGTTTACAGTATTTTAGATGTATTGAATCTCATTGTTTAATGGTCAATATCAGAGCAAATCTGGAAAAGATGACCATCCTGTCCATGCTAGGGGAGACAACCTTAAAACAGATTTTCTTATTGATATCAAAATAAAGACAAAACCCTGCTTCCCAAAATAATGGCACATTAAAGTAAATATTAATAGATTGTTTATTTATTCTGCATGTACCTCATTCCTATAATCAGTTGTTATCAATAGAAATCTGACATTTAGAACAAACTCATTAAAGAGACCATTTTGAGGTTTTTCAATTATGCACATATTTTAATTACTGGGTAGCATTTCTTTATTCTTATATAGTGCCCAAGATTGATTAAGCTTAAAGAGTATTCTAAGTCTTTGAAAATTTAATAAGTTAAAAAAAAATGTTCATAAGTCTATGAGGACTTCAATAAAATAGACTTTTTCATCATTAACTTTTTAAATATTTTTTAAATTTATTAAATAATCTCAACTTCATCCCCCTATTTATATAAATACATATGTAAAGGGTAGTTGGGTATGAGTAAGAGTTTGAGAAATTGTATAATTGTCAGCTTCTTTGTAATTTCAACATGCCAGCAAACATATAACATGAGCAACATTTCACAATAAACTTACAATGACAACACATTTTCAAATAATAATTGAACAGGCTGGCACCACAAATAAAAAGTTCTAATGTGACAGAAGGGTACGTCATTTTGAATAGACTGTTTACATTCAATTTTTCAAACACTTTTTGTCCTTGGCATGTTAAAATATAACTTAAAACATGCTGATAACATGGTTGTTATTATTTTCTAATGTTTCCACAAAAACCCAATTAATTACGTAATCATAACAGAGATGGATGATTGGATAGGTTCTTCTTCCTTTGTCAATACAAGAAAGTCAAGCTATGGTCAGTATTTGAACATCAAGATTGATTCCCTTTGTCAATAAAAGACCAAACACAGCCACATTGTATAATAGTCAACTTATCAGGGTTTATTTGAGGAAGAAAATATCACATCCAAGCCTTGACAGAATGTCGATAATCAATCATGTCTTCCTTAGTCTTGAAACAATGGGGTTCTGGGACAATGGGCATCTGGCAGGTCAGTCTGACCTGCAATGGGTCATGGATAGGAAGAAAGCTGTACAATATGCATTGTATGTGTGTATGTGTTGGCGTGATGCAGCTCTTAGAGTGAGTGAGTGAGTGAGTGAGTGTGAGGTTTTACACCCCTTTTAGCAATATTCCAGCAATTCCACGGCAGGGAACACCAGAAATGGGCTTCACACATTATGCCCTTGTGGGGAATTGAACTCGGGACTAGGCTACGCCACCGGCCCTGCAGCTCTAATAAATAAGTCCCTCTCTGGCAGCTGGACATGACAATACTGTGATCGAAACTGTGAGCAAATGCTACTGCTGGTGTTTGTTGACACAGAATCATGATGATGATGATCTGGACAGATTGCCGAATCTATTTGGTAGACCTCTAAGAGTGAGTGTGTGAGTGAGTGGTTAGGTGATAGGTTTGGTGAGAGTGAGTGAGTTTAGTTTTATGCCACTTTTAGCAATATTCCAGCAATATCACAGAGTGAGTGAGTGAGTTGACAACCTTTTAAACAATACTCCAGCCACATAAAAAATCCCATTTTACATATCCTGTGACTATAATTCAATTTTAGACTCACTGCTGACAGGGAATAAGATCCAGTCAAGACTTAATGTCACACATTCTCTTCCCACAGATGTTACTCCTGTCATATCTTCCTAAGTAACCTCTGTTCTAATACAGCCCTTTCATGGTGTGAGCGTTCAAGACTCGTGATTGGAGGCAATCAGATTTAGTTGTGCAATCAGCGACGTTGTTGCAAAAGTGATCATTCGCAAGGCCTCGGTAATTTCCGTATACTTCGAGAAAACTAAACCTCTTCCCCTGCGCGATGCGCAAACTTTTCTTCTAGACAGAACTCAGTCATGTTATGGCGGATCAGTGGCGTCTCCATCGCCCTCGTTGAAAACGGACAAGCTAGCCATTAAACGTCTTGTGTGTAACATCAACACAAGTTCCCGGCAGATGGGGGATATTTGTGGCCTCACATTTGCTTGTGTTAGTCAAGTTGAATCTAAGTCGATGTAACACATGTTCTGATTGGTTAGAAAGAAGGGAGATAATTCGTGTTGCGATCTTTTGCCGCTAGGGGATTTTACGAGAACCGGGAAATATGGCCGTATTAGAACAGAGGTTCGTAGGAAGATATGACAAGTAACCTCTGTGGGGAAGAGAATGAATGTCACAGAGCTCCAGATAAGATTTAGCTCATGTGGGTATCGACCAGTCATTTTACTCACCTAAGTATTATGTTATTGAGTAAGTTTACTAAGCAGGTATGTCCTGCCTTATATCATACCTAATCAAAACCAACTTAAATATAATGGAAATGATTTCATAAAAAAATCACTCATCCTATACTGACAGTACAAGACTTGTCCTATACTAACAGTACAACTTGATAGCAATCGATGTCTTTTTCATTACGTAAGTGACTTTTATAAATATATTCCGTACGCATTTGTTTTAAACTTCTTGTATATCTAACATTTTAAATGCGTAATTGGTACGCAACAATTATTTTTCAACGCGTAATTGGAAATTTTCTATGCTTATTTTACCCGGATACGCAGCTTATCTGGGCCTCTGATGTCGCTTATAGCACTACTCCCGAACACATTAAGGGTGATACCACCATGTCATAATTACATGTTGGACACAGTTGAGGACAGTGTGGGGTAATACGAGTGATAAACAGCCAGCAGTTCTAGACTGGCCTGTCATATTCAGCATTAATCAATAACGTGTCACTCATCACACTGGTCCCTTGCAGTGAAGAAACTTCTCATTACAGGCAGTACTTGAACACTCTATACAACTTGGTGGTGATGGTATTACATCATTAAAGCTATAATTGTATTAACCAAGCTATTCTCTAATCACTCTCACTCACTAAGCGATATCGCTGTTACTGCTCATGCTGTTCTTATAGTGTCTAATGAATGGTAAAACCTTGGTAATATATCCCAACTCCAGATAACCAGAGTATGTGTATGAAACAGGAACAAACCCTGGTATCTAAACAAAATTGAGCGGCTTACAATTATGCATCGACAGTTTGAAAACCCCAATAGTATAAGACTGACTGTCTGACTGAGTTTGGTTTTACGCTAAACAATCAACACCAGAAATGGGCTTCACTCATTGTACCCATGTGGGGATTCAACCGGGTCTTCGGCGGATGATGAGCCAATGCTTTAACCACTAGACTACCCCACCACCCCCAATAGTATAAGAAAAGTAGTGAACATACATTTCTTACAATATCTTCATTTCCTAGCTGAATTGTTGCATTTCACATACATACCCTCTACGATCGTAAAACAGATGCTATATGTTGCTTATTGTTGCCTTAACTATCTACCATTGTTATGAGTTTGTTCAATATATTAAACACATGAAGCAGGACACAAACAAATATATAGCCACTGAAACAACATTTCAAGCATTATTGGGGCAGTAGGGTAGCCTGGTGGGTAGTGTTCATGCCAAAGATATGGGTTTGATTCCTCACATGGTTATGATGTGTAAAGCCTATTTCCGGTTTACCCCACCATGATATTGCTGGAATATTGTAGGGACACTAGAAATGAGCTTCACACATTGTACCCATGTGGGGAATCAAACCCTGGTCTTTGGTGTGTTGAGTAAATGCTTTAACCACTAGCCTACCCCACCACCCCATACTTGTAGTAATCTTGAACCTGGTGTAGATTTTCCTGTGTTAACGAGATATTCTCACCTGTCCACAGTCCCCATCCTCGATGTAGGTGGCATTCTTGTCTGACCAGCAACACTGTTCTTTGTTGAACCAGAAAGCCTCGAAACAGATTCCTTCTTTTAAGTCTGACATCCATGTGGCACCAATGTCAATGATACCGGCACACACACCTGTAATGAAACACAACAACTCCATCACCTGTAATTAAACACAACAACTCCATCACCTGTAATCAAACACAACAACTCCATCACCTGTAATCAAACACAACAAGTCCATCACATATAAGTCGGCTTGACATCTCAGGTGGGTGAGTGAATGATAGTTAACACCTTACTTGGGTACCAGGGATAAGGGATACAGCACTGAACAGTATTTTCTACCTAATTAGACTGACTGACTGACTGACTGAGTTTGGTTTTATGCCGCTTTTAGCAATATTCCAGCAACATCACGGCGGGCAACTCCAGAAATGAGCTTCACACATTGTGCCCATGTGGGGATTCGAACCCGGGTCTTCGGCGTGACAAGCGAACGCTTTAACCATTAGGCTACCCCACCGCCCCCTAGCTAATTATACAAATGGGATTGCAGTTCAATACTAATGCAGGCATTCCTGTGAGTTAGTGAGTGATTGAGTGGGAGAAAGAGAAAAGAGATGGGAGAGACAGAAAAAGAGAGACAAAGAAACAGACAGTTTAAGAAAGTGGGTGAGTTTAGTTTTACGCTGCTTTTAGCAATATTCCAGCAATATCACGGTGGAGGACACCAGAAATGGGCTTCACACATTGTACCCATGTGGAGAATCGAACCCGGGTCTTCGACGTGACGATCGAACACTAAAACCACTAGGCTACCCCACCGCCCCAGAAAAAGAAAGTCAGAGAGAGAGTGAGTGAATGTGTGAGTCTAGTTTTACTCCACTTTTAGCAATATCACAGCAGGGGACAACAGAAATGACACACAGAGAGAATGAAAACTGTTTTTTACGGACTAATTCCTTGCAAAATCAAACAACTTGTAATTGGTTTAAGACAAAATGCATCAAGAGGCATCAAAAGGCATGATCACTCTATTGATTTTGTCTTATAATCTGAATCAGTCCATTCACTCCCCACTCAGACGATGGCACACCTGCTGCCTTGTCTGAAGAGACACAATTACTGCAGTCTTTTCAACTTCATTACCACAACGAGGATTTCAGTAACTACTCCGATGTGTCTCCTGCATTTGGCAGTTGATGTATTGGGCAAAAGACAAACATTAGAAAATCTTCATGGAAAAAACTTGAATTTGTCCTGTTACCATGGTTACTCGCTCCTAAAGCATAAACGTCTGCAAACAGATACTACATTGATAATATCAGTTGATGGGATAGTGGTACTAACTATTATCTGAAGTGTTCACATCTCATTACATTATGGGCGGTGGGGTAACCTAGAGATTAAAGCACATGAGTACAATATGTGATGCCCATTTCTGGTGTGCCCCGCCATGAAATTGCTGGAATATTGCTAAAAGCGGCGTAAAGCTATACTTACTCACTCATTTCATTATAGCTTCAATATTTATTGTTGGTCAACAATATTCCCATCATACCCAGTGGTTGATGCTGTGAGCACCAGCAATGTTAACACACCGGAGCATTGTTAATTGCTAGAGTTAGTGAGTTTAGTTTTACGCCACTTTTCGCAATATTCCAGCAATATAACAGCAGGGGAGACCAGGAATGGGCTTCACACATTGTACCCATGTGGGGAATCGAACCCAGTGTAACAGGCCAAACTTTCCCCAGGCTAAACCTTCCCCAGGAAAACTTTGGCCTGGGACAAACTTTCCCCTGGGTAAGAATATCCTTGGACAAAACATCCCCAGGGAAAGTTTGACCCTGGCCAGATTCTCCTCGGGAAAAGTTTAGACAGGGGAAGAAACGGCATGCTACACCGGGTCATCGGCGTGATAAGTGGATGCTTTAACCACTAGGCTAGTCTGTCTCACAGTCCCTGAACAACATTATTTTCCCTACTGCCTAGCCCTCTCTGCAGTGCTAAAGCCCTAAATAAAGCAAGTCTAGATTTCCTCAGGTTCTGAATCTCTGGTCTCCCTAGGGCTCCTTTTCAATATAAATGGGCTTGTTTGTTACTATCCAAATTATATATATTCAGAGACTAAGCCTTAGTCTACCACTAGGCTAACCCACAGCCTTGTTGATTGTTAGAAAAATGATTATTAAACCTAGCAGTAATGTGGGTAAGAGTATGGCTCATTTTGCTGAAACATAAGGTGAGCTAAAACAATGAAACATGAGCATTTATGATCTTTTCTTGTGATGAGACCAGAGATGTGAAGCATTTCATGTCTTTGACCAAATACCCTTTTTCTTACAGGAAGACCTTTGCCATTTGCCAAGCTGTCAAATTCAAATTCCCAGACTGTGATTTCTGCCATTTGATGCTTTGTTAGAACTGATTGTGGCTCGGTTACTCAACGTGCGATGGCTTTGCTGTCTGACTTGGTGCCTAATTGAGTCACTGGATATGAAATGAGGGAGAGAGGGCACATACTCACAAAGAGCTGGGAGGGGGTCTTGCTCCCAGACATTTCAGACATTTTCAGGGTCATATTACAGAGACATAAGGGAGGGTTACTCTACAGAGACAGCTGGGAGGGTCACATAAAACAGCTGGGAGGGTCACATAACACAGCTGGGAGGGTCACATAACACAGCTGGGAGGGTCACATAACACAGCTGGGAGGGAGGGAGAGTCATACTGCACAGAGAGCTGGGTGGGGGTTTGGGGGTTACACTACACAGACAGCTGGGAGCGAGGGTCACATGGCACAGACAGCTGGGAGGGAGGGTCACACTACACAGACAGCTGGGAAGGTCACACTACACAGACAGCTGGGAGGGAGGGTCATACTATACAGACAGCTGGGAGGGAGGGTCATACCACACAGACAGCTGGGAGGGAGGGTCATACATACACAGACAGCTGGGAGGGAGGGTCATACTACACAGACAGCTGGGAGGGAGGGTCACACCACACAGACAGCTGGGAGGGTCACACTACACAGACAGCTGGGAGGGAGGGTCATACCACACAGACAGCTGGGAGGAGGTCACACTACACAGACAGCTGGGAGGGAGTCACACTACACACAGCAGCTGAGGGAGGTCATACCACACAGACAGCTGGGAGGGTCATACCACACACAGACAGCTGGGAGGGAGGGTCACACTACAGGGCTGGGGGAGGGTCATACTACACAGACAGCTGGGAGGGAGGGTCATACCACACAGACAGCTGGGAGGGAGGGTCATACTACACAGACAGCTGGGAGGGAGGGTCACAGCTGGGAGGGTACACAGACAGCTGGGAGGGAGGGGGAGGGAGGGTCATACTACACAGACACTACACAGACAGCTGGGAGGGAGGGTCACACTACACAGACAGCTGGGAGGGAGGGTCATACACAGAGACAGGGAGGGAGGGTCACACTGGGAGGAGGGTCACACAGACAGCTGGGACACAGACAGCTGGGAGGAGGGTCATACAGCTGGGGAGGGAGGTCACAGACAGCTGGGAGGGAGGGTCATACACACACAGACAGCTGGGAGGGAGGGTCATACACACACAGACAGCTGGGAGGGAGGGTCATACTACACAGACAGCTGGGAGGGGGTCATACTACACAGACAGCTGGGAGGGAGGGTCATACTACACAGACAGCTGGGAGGGAGGGTCATACTCACACAGACACAGACAGCTGGGAGGAGGGTCACACTACACACAGACAGCTGGGAGGGAGGGTCATACTACACAGACAGCTGGGAGGGAGGTCAGACACTGGGAGGAGGGTCACAGACAGCTGGGAGGGAGGGTCACATGACACAGACAGCTGGGAGGGAGGGTCATACTACACAGACAGCTGGGAGGGTCACACACAGACAGCTGGGAGGGAGGGTCATACTACACAGACAGCTGGGAGGGTCAGGGTCACACAGCTGAGAGGGACACACATGACAGACAGCTGGGAGGGAGGGTCACTACACAGACAGCTGGGAGGGAGGGTCATACTACACAGACAGCTGGGAGGGAGGGTCACACACAGACAGCTGGGAGGGAGGGTCATACCACACAGCTGGGAGGGAGGGTCATACTACAGACAGCTGGGAGGGAGGGTCACACTACACAGACAGCTGGGAGGGAGGGTCACACTACAGACAGCTGGGAGGGATACTACACAGACAGCTGGGAGGGAGGGTCACACTACACAGGGAGGGTGAGGGTTCATACTACACAGACAGCTGGGAGGACCATCATACTACACAGACAGGGAACCGATGACATTTGTCAACCAGGGACAGGACCACCCGGGTCATACTACACAAGACAGCTGGGAGGCAAGCACATGGTCATACTACACCTATTCTACAGCTGGGTCCAGGAGGGTCATACTACATAGACAGCTGGGAGGGTCATACTACACAGACAGCTGGGAGGGACAGCTGGGAGGGTCATACTACACAGACAGCTGGGAGGGAGGTCATACTACACAGACAGCTACACCGACAGCTGGGAGGATACTACACAGTCATACACACAGCTGGGAGACAGCTGGGAGGGAGGGTCATACTACACAGACAGCTGGGAGGGAGGGTCATACTACACACAGACAGCTGGGAGGGTCATAGCTGGGAGACAGCTGGGAGGGGGGTCACATACTACACAGACAGCTGGGAGGGAGGGTCATACTACACAGACAGCTGGGAGGTCATACTACACAGACAGCTGGGAGGGAGGGTCATACTACACAGACAGCTGGGAGGAGGTCATACTACACAGACAGCTGGGAGGAGGGTCACTACACAGACAGCTGGGAGGGAGGTGGGAGGGAGGGTCATACTACACAGACAGCTGGGAGGGGGTCATACTACACAGACAGCTGGGAGGGAGGGTCATACTACACAGACAGCTGGGAGGGAGGGTCACACTACACAGACAGCTGGGAGGGAGGGTCATACTACACAGACAGCTAGGGAGGGCACAGACAGCTGGGAGGGAGGGTCATACTACACAGACAGCTGGGAGGAGACAGCTGGGAGGGTCATACTACACAGACAGCTGGGAGGGAGTCATGACATACACGCAGACAGCTGGGAGGGAGGGTCAGGACAGCTGGGAGGGACAGACAGGTGGGAAAGTCATACTACACATACAGCAGGGAAAGTCACATGACACAGACAGGTGAGAGGGAAGGTCACACTGAGTGGGTGAATGTGGATGAAGAATTGTATAAATATCAACAGTAGAAATGGGCTAAAAATAATTATGAACTGGGAAATCTAAGCTTGTCTTAATATTGCTTGTGTTTGTATCAGTGAATCAAAAACCTGACAGTATCAGCAGCTGTTGACTGATGTTAGCACACCTACACCTTAATCCCAGAACTTCAGCAACCACAGCTACCATCACATGGTAGCTCCCAAACAAATTCATACTGTGGCGTCACATTGTCGAGAATCACAACGGTAGAAGCCCCAGACTATTCTCAACCTCATCCAGTTTATATGCTAATTTCACCCAGATAAATCCATGCCCACTGCCAAATGTTGATGAAAAAGCACATCTCCAATTGAACCAAATACATCAAAACAAGTAATTTCTCCTCAAGAAGTCGCTGATACAATCGGTTTGGGCATGATAACAGGTTACAAAGTAACCATATGATATAAAATATTTATGACATAATTACTCCAGGCTTAACTTTGGCACAAGCATTAATGATGGAACCATGGTTCCTCTCTCATCCTTGCCTGCTGCATATGACCTTTTCCCTCCCGTAGTCAGGCTTTTGTGAAGGTAACAGCTCCTTCTTCAAGGGCACATAGGTTGCTGTTATTTCTGAGAAGAAACCCCTTACATTTTGTCATGTAAAACTTCAACTGAAGAGCACGGATTCCTCTGTTTAATACATGTGTATTTGGATTAATTATGTTAGCATCAGATTATGAAATTAATGAAAAATGAAACTCTTAAATAATAATTCTTGACTTTTTTTTACAACTGAAGAGCACTTATTCCTCTGCTAATAATATTTGGACTAATTATATTCACATCAGCTTATGAAATTAATGAAAAAAAAAATAATATTCATTCTTGATATTATTTAGGATATTTAAGATTTTGATTTTGTTTGACTAATATAAATGTCTAAAAATACACTTCTAAAAACCTATTTTGATAGGAACATCTCCAAAGTGACATTCCATGAATAGAAAAATCAATTTAAAAATATATATAATTCCTTTTAGAATACACTGAAACCATTGAGATGATGAAAGACAACTCAACTGATGAAATACTGTGTCTGTAGTGCATTGTAAACCTTTGACATATCAACCAGATATCCTGATGGATGTTAGCGAGTTCAAACTTAGCGTTGTATCGCCATTACTTCAGCCAAACAGCATCAGCTGATGGATGTAAAGATTTCATGTGGAACACCATTAGATTGTAAAACTCTGCATGAGACAAAGTTCAGGCATATATATCTGGCTTAGAATAGTTTGAGTCTAAGCCAACTATTTTTTTGGTCGGATGTGACCCCGTCGTTTCTTCTTAGTGCTAAGCGAGCTGGGATTACTGTTGTTTTGTACAGTATATTGCTTAACCCACGTGTTCGCTTCATGTAGGCGGAACTTGTTGGAATCACCGTAACCGAGAGTCAAACTTAGTGATGACAATCTAAGGATCGTAACAAGGGAGTAGCCATGAACAGAGGATCCTGGCACACCAAAGGGTCACAATTATGCACAATCCAAAAACACATTTTCTTCAAGATCCTACTGTTTTTAGTGCAGAATAGACTGACACTTAATTTTTGAATATATATAACTTTGATAGAACAAATAATTCCTGGTTAAAGCATCTGTTCGCCACGCTGAAGACCTGTGTTCGATTCCTCACATGGGTACAATGTGTGAAGCCCATTTCTGTTGTCCCCGCCGTGATATTGCTCGAATATTGCTAAAAGCGGCTTAAAACTAAACTCACTCACTCACGGAAACCAATGACCATGGATTATGGTGATGACAAACCTGCCATCATGATAAGCACAAATATGGGATTCGAACCACGGATCATAGGTAAGAGATGCTACTTAATACTCAATACTGATCAACAAACATATCTTAAAGCAACAATAAGCTTATTTATAAATATATAACGAACTACATAGTCACTATGCGCTAATACAAGCTAAAGGGATACAAATAAAGCCAAATGGGACAGGAGCCAGTGCTAAGAATACTGTAAACCTATATCAAAGTATTTTAGTTACGATTACGTTACTAGCACGTTAGAAACTCTCCACAAACATATGAGCACGTACCGGCTGAGACTCCAACAAGAAGTACGCAGACCCATCCTGACCACGCGTCATGAGCACCCTTCACTTTTTCCCAGCATCCCTCTTGTTTCTTCTTGATAATATGTCGGTGTCGCATGCGATCGCGGGCGATGTCCCGCAACCAGTCAATGGTGTGAAAGTCGTCATACTGACCAATCCCCACAGGGAGGTCATCCAATGTGTCCATGAGGTTGGCCGATCCTAAAAAACAGATACATTTGAATTCACGAGAGGAAACCCACATACACACGGACTGAGAGAAGTTGTGTCACTTTGCTCAGTAATAATCAAATAGTATTGACAGAATAAGGAAAAACAACACGAATTAAGCAAATGATAGACATGGTAGGTCTGCACATCGTTGAAATGAGTAGGATTTTCTACTTCTACATTGTCAACTTTGTACTCAAGTCGTTCATGTAATATCATCATGTAATGTCACATTGTTATGCCATGTCACATGGCACCTTGTCATACATTTTGCCATATCAACATGTCATCTGGTTATAACACACTGTTCTGCCCTGTCACATGACATCACAATGACACTTTGTCATACATTTTTCCATATTAACATGTCATCATGTAATATCACATTGTTATGCCATGTCACACGACATCACAATGACACCTTGTCATACATTTTTCCATATTAACATGTCATCATGTAATATCACATTGTTATGCCCTGTCACATGACATCACAATGACACCTTGTCATATTATGCCACATCAATAGGTCATCATGTAATAACACATTGTTATGCCCTGTCACATGACATCACAATGACACCTTGTCATATATTATGCCACATCTATATGTATCATGTAATAACACATTGTTATGCCCTGTCACATGACATCACAATGACACACTGTCATATATTATGCCACATCAACATGTCATCATATAATAACACATTGTTATGCCCTGTCACATGACATCACAATGACACACTGTCATATATTATGCCACATCAACATGTCATCATATAATAACACATTGTTATGCCCTGTCACATGACATCACAATGACACCTTGTCATATATTATGCCACATCTATATGTATCATGTAATAACACATTGTTATGCCCTGTCACATGACATCACAATGACACACTGTCATATATTATGCCACATCAACATGTCATCATATAATAACACATTGTTATGCCCTGTCACATGACATCACAATGACACACTGTCATATATTATGCCACATCAACATGTCATCATATAATAACACATTGTTATGCCGTCACATGACATCACAATGACACCTTGTCATACATTATGCCACATCAACATGTCATCATATAATATCACATTGTTATGCCCTGTCACACGACATCACAATGACACACTGTCATATAATATGCCACATCAACATGTCATCATATACTAACACATTGTTATGCCCTGTCACACGACATCACAATCACACACTGTCATATATTATGCCACATCAACATGTCATCATATAATAACACATTGTTATGCCGTCACATGACATCACAATGACACCTTGTCATATATTATGCCACATCTATATGTATCATGTAATAACACATTGTTATGCCCTGTCACATGACATCACAATGACACACTGTCATATATTATGCCACATCAACATGTCATCATATAATAACACATTGTTATGCCCTGTCACGACATCACAATGACACCTTGTTATACATTTTGCCACATCAATATGTCATCATGTAATATCACACTGTTATGCCCTGTCACATGACATCACAATGACACCTTGTCATACATTATGCCACATCACCATGTCATCATGTAATATCACATTGTTATGCCCTGTCACATGACATCACAATGACACCTTGTCATACATTATGCCACATCAACATGTCATCATGTAATATCACACTGTTATGCCCTGTCACATGCTAGTCTGACCCAAAATACCCTCAGAAAGACAAGTGTAGGGTACGGGGACTAATTCTGCCATCAGAAGTCAGAGGTCTAACAACGACTCACACCTCAACTTCACAATCACAGGAAGACCTTTCTGGGTACTTTTCACCAGGCCATCAGTAACACCCATCATCATCAGTCAGAACTGTTAACCCTCAACACAAACACATAACCCTTTTCAAATGAATATGTCACATGCCACACCAAATATTTGGTCACAATGTACCTAAGTGACTTGCCTGACCTTTATGCAGTATGTCAGTGTGTGCGTGTCTGCCATTATGGCAGGCTACCTGACCTGGGCTGGCTCTGATGTTAATGGACACAGAAATAAGTTGTATCATCAGACACACAAAAGCTCCAGCGGAACCAACAGCCTATTGACATAATGTACACAAAGGCTGAGTGGCCTTAAAGACATTCTTGTCGTTACCAATTAGGCATGCAGATTCACAATATGTCGGAACCTTAAACGATGAGGCAAACCAAATTCACAATTTTAGCAAATGATGTGAAACTAATGGAGCAGGCATGTTTTAATCCAGACTGGAATTCCATGAGGATTATTAGATTATTGTTTGGATTATCCATACAATTTGCATTTTTATATATGATGAGGATTAAGAGGAGAAATTGAAACTTTAATAGAACAGAAACACGACAATTGTGACCTTTACATGGCTGGCTGTAACATGCAAAACCTTTAACTTAGAGATACAACGTACTAAATACTACCAAACCCATTAATTCAATGAATATAATAAAGGACTTTTCTGATAAAAAGAACATAATTAAGGTTGGACAGATATGATAGATGAGACAAGAAAATCCCGATAAACATGATGAAATATTGAAAATACCAATCTCTCACACAAAGCAATCCGCAACACCTTAACAGTTTGATCCAGGTGATTAGGAAAATATCAAATTTGTTTGGAGAAATGTTGAAATGCTTTCTTTCCTTTTTAATTAGCTATTATTTTTTTCAACAACTTTAAAATTCTGAAGATCTGGGCCCACTTGCACAAAGAGATCTTAGCTCCATGATTTTCTTTGGTCCATGTTACGATCGGCATTGGGCTAAAATTGCTCTGTGCAAGTGGCCCCTGGGATAGGATTTGTGATGAGTGAGTGAGTTTAGTTTTACGCGGCACTCAGCAATATTCCAGCTATATGGCAGCGGTCTGTAAATAATCGAGTCTGGACCAGACAATCCAGTGATCAACAGCATGAGCATCAATCTGCGCAATTGGGAACCGATGACATGTGTCAACCAAGTCAGCGAGCCTGACCACCCGATCCCGTTAGTCGCCTCTTATGACAAGCATAGTCGCCTTTTACGACAAGCATGGGTTACTGAAGACCAATTCTAACCCGGGACCTTCAAGGGTATATGCTAGTAGTAAAGACAACTCAGTGGATCTGCTTGTCAGGCTCTCTGACTTTGTACATGCATGTCATTGTATCCAAATTTCACAGATCAATGCTCATGTTCACTGGATTGTCTGGTCTAGATTCGATTATTTTCACACAACCTTCATTCAGCTGGTTCAGTACTCACAGCAGAGAATTGCTTTGATAAATAAGAAACAACAATATCAGGAGTGAGTGAGTGAGTGAGTATGATTTTACGCCGCTTTTAGCAATATTCCAGCAATATCACTGCAGGGGCCACCAGAAATAGGCTTCACACATTGTGCCCATGTGGGGATTTGAACCCGGGTCTTCGGCGGGACGGCGGACGCTTTAACCACTAGGCTACCCAACCACCCCAACAATATCAGGAAATTACAAGGAGAATATCAGTCCATTTGTTTCTGTACATATATTTCCACACACAGGAATGAAACACTGATCTCATTCACAACTCCCTGGGGAGAGTACTCACCATCAGGATTCTCTTTGTCATGGAAGTTAGGTACCACACTGAGGTAATCCTGGTCAATGCCAGGGCCAGACATACTAGTTGTTGACACACGCTTCATAGTTCAATCAAAAGCACGAGTAAAACTGTTCGTTTTCTCAAACATACATGACTTCCACGTCTGTATTGTCCATCAGAATTATCATTCACAATCAATTCTGTCACTAGAACACATCCATATTCAGACACAAAATAATGTCCTTGCTTCGCCTGGAACGCTAGCCACTGGTCCAAAGCCCAAGTCTAGTTTAATTCAGGTCAGTCAATACATAGACCATACAATAGGACAGGTACGTACAACAAATGAAACTAACAGCCAAGTTTGGAGCAGTAGATTAAAAATCTTATGGCACAGACAGCTTGTCCATATATTTAGTCATGGGACTAAAGCCAACATGACTGCACATTACAATCGTCAACTTACATGACGATCGACATGTCCACAATGTAGTACCTGCTTCACTACTGTCCTGTCAAAACCTACATAGCTTCTTCAACAGTTATCTTGGGCATGTATATTTTAATCCATTAACCAGACAGTTATAATTAGTGTGTCATTAAAATAGTCTGAACAAGTCCCACATTCTTGCCTCAAACAAAATGTTTTTCTAAAAACTTCTACAACTTGGTTATAAATAAACTTTAAAAAAAATCAGCATGTTCAAACATGCATACAAAGTCCTTATAATAATCAAACAAAACAATTATCACTTACATAATGATGAAAACCTATCTTAATTATACAAAGTGAGAAGTGAATGCTTCAACAGAAGGAAATTTTATCACAGTTAACCAGTGCATTAACGATTGTATATAACTCCACCTTTCACTAGTATACATATATATATTCCACCCTTATATGAACAATATACATAGCTTTTCACATTATCTCGAAAACCTTAGTCCTGTCAATGAAATCTTTTCCAAAAACCCACAATATCCAGGAACTTTAATGGTCATCAGAAGACGATTGGAGAGGGTGTTATCTGAATACCAACTTAAGTAGTACTTAAGGAAAGTCAGGATATATAAAGCACTGAGAGGATATGGGTCATATCGACATACATTTCACTACCATCACTATGTGATATTTCACCTTATTCAACAACCCTCTAACACAGTATAATGCTATGTGCATATAACTATGTAACTGATCTCTGTGACATATATATTTTGGAAATGCATTATGTAATAAATTTATGAATATAAATATAGCCAGTTAATTAACAACGGAAACGTATCCATTAATACAACCCTTTCTTCTGATATCCAATGGGAATAAACAGCTGATCACAAATGAAATCTTCAACGGTCCAATAGTGAAGCTGAAACAGGTGACTGATCCATAACAACGGGTGACATCTCATAATGACAGTTATCACAGGTTGGTGAGGCTTCTGTGCATAAGGAGGCAGATATTCCTGTTATCTCTACTAACAACAGTTCAATATATTAATATCCATAATAGAGACACATGGCCAGTTGAAAGCCAGGTAGAGACAGACAGCTTGGAGGTACAATCAGATTCATACACCACACGCCCCCCTCTAAACTCTCTCCACACCATGACCCTTTCATCAGGGGTCGTATAAACACTCTTACATGCAATTACAGTAATATGCCTCTGGGTTATATATTACATGTCCTAATGCTTATCTGGTTTGGGTTAATGTATATGTAGGGTGTACCTGGAATAATATAAAGTATAAGAGTGAATCTAGTAGTGCATTTTTATTTTATTTTAAACTTTGGGGATGTCCCCTATAGCTTATCACTCTACTCCAGATGGAGGCTGACATTGACTGTCACTGGTTCTGTAAGTTGATATACACATCAGGCAGACAGTATGTCAACTTTTATTATATTAAATGGAATAACATCAAATACTGTCTCATATATAATAGACAGACTATACATACACTGACATACTAGGAAATATTTACTTGTTTTTCTATTATCACTGACTGACGGAGTTTGGTTTTACCCGCTTTTTAGCAATATTCCAGCAACATCACGGCGAGGGGACACCAGAAATGGGCTTCACACATTGTGCCAATGTGGGGATTCGAACCCGGGTCTTCGGCGTGACGAGCCAACGCTTTAATCATTAGGTTACCCCACCGCCCCTTTTCTATTATCATATTACATACCAAATACCATACTGCTTATTATGATAATACAAGTGATTGGTGAGATGACATGGGTCTTACCTTATGTTCAATATTACTGCACTCGAGTAGCAATGGAGGCATAAATGAAGCATGCAGCTTTATGGATGACATGGATGGAAGCTGTCATCCATCAAGTTCTATGCTTCATTATTTAATCATCAACTTTTAGAATGCTGATCAAACAATTATGTGTGCATATGTTTTTCATTGTATACCACTGAGGTCAACAATGCTGAAGTTGGAAGATTGATAAACTTTGGTGGGATAGCCTAGTAGTTAAAGCGTTCGCTCATCATGCCAAAGACCAGGTTCAATTCCCAACATAGGTACAATACGTGAAACCCATTTCATATTGCTAAAAGTACTCAGTCACCTCACTCACTTACTCAGATTGACCTTAAACCAGTCATCACTTGTTCTATTCTCTTAATGCCTGAGCTAAAACTACTGACCTAGTGAGAGAGCCAGAGATGCTGTATCACTTGCTTCACTTACTGTACAAGTTACACTCACTTAAATAATCAAATGCAAAAATTTAAACAGGAAAGTTGGTAAACAACATTTGCTATATTTTGTTATGATTGTGGCAGTTGAGACAGATGAAAGTCTTTTTGTAGTGATTGTCAGTAGCAGCAAGTAATTGAAACACTCATAAAATATTGAATGCTGGTGTGGTTGTAACAGGAAGTATGAGTTAGAGTTACCTCCCATTGTTGTTGACAACACATATGATCATCTGAGGAACTTCAGGGTGGAACAGTATGTAGAATGCTAAGTAAGGATAAGAAATATGGATGGACAACATCTCTTTCATGACTAAAAGCAATGTTTAACACCATTGTGTCAGAACATAAAACATCACTCCTAATTGAAAAAAAGAAGTTGTCCATCCATATATATATTATCCTCACTTTCCACACTTACTTCTAAATGCCCCTTTAAGAACTTCCTACTACAGTTCCTGTACCAACATCTGTGCAAAATGAGATCCAAGGCCTTGTACAATCAGACTTGCACCTTATCTAATTGAATAGTGTAGAATGAAAATGCTAAAGTCTTCCTACCTTCCAACACTATTCCACACTATGAAGAACAAGCAAAGGCCTCTTTCAAGACATTTGACAGTGTCAAAATTATACGTTGTTGACCTGGGTCATGTTCCACAAAGTGATCACAGCACTGAGGTGATCGTAACTCCCATACTTATTTGTGGACTTACGAGTATCACAGCACTGAGGTGATCGTAACTCCCATACTTATTTGTGGACTTACGAGTATCACAGCACTGAGGTGATCATAACTCCCACACTTATTTGTGGACTTACGAGTATCACAGCACCGAGGTGTTCGTAACTCCCACACTTATTTGTGGACTTACGAGTATCACAGCACTGAGGTGATCGTAACTCCCACACTTATTTGTGGACTTACGAGTATCACAGCACTGAGGTGATCGTAACTCCCACACTTATTTGTGGACTTACGAGTATCACAGCACTAAGACATTTGTTGAACGGCACCCGGTCCTTGTTTTATCCCCTTAGGCAGGGTAACAACAAGTAACATAATTTAATGTCTAACAACTACACCCGGGAGGTGTGTTTTGTCACGAAGGAATGAAAAACAAATGATGAGATGCTGATATCAGTTAATACAATTAATAACATCTGTCAAATGGATGAGTGCCTCCCCCTTTACCTACCAAGACCCCCCAAGCTACCCGGCCCCCACACAATACAAACCTTTTTTCTACCTTCACAATTAAATAAATAAATTATCATAGACAGTCTCCCATTTTCATCAGTCACTCTTATTTTGTATTGGCTCATGAAACAATCACAATGAAATTACTCATGAAATAATCTATAATCAGGACCTCTTGACAGCAAACTCATAACACAAACGAAAACATGAAACAATTACAACAAAAATCCATCTAATTGGTTTCAGCAACACTGCACTCTTTAAAACAAAGTTGAGATATCTAAAACAGGTTACAAACAAAGGTGCAACCAAATGCTCGGTGTCGTTATGTCCACTTAGCCTCAATTGACGTTTCCAATGGCTGCACTACTTCATGCTACTTAGCAATAACCAAGGTTTTTATAACAAATCATGAGACAAACTGTGCCTAATGGCTGCTGAAACCTGCTCAAAGGTTAAAGAATGTCATCGAAAAACAGTTAGGATCTCATTGCAACAGTTCTGTGTTCCAAACACGATTATTCCATTAACGGCATTTGGACCAGACTACAGCATGTTAAAGATCAATGACATTTGCTGTTGTGAAGCAAATGGCGACACTCCTCTCCGAAGTTACGATAGTCACTTCTGTGATCTTAAGAGCCATTTAACATTGGAGTGAATGCCACTTATGATTGGTCCCTTGGGAAAATTGCCCTGGACTGGGTCAATTTCACGCCAATATGGTTACAATGCAGCAAATCAGTCACATGCATAACAGTTATCAGTGCAAGCACATATTTAACTTCTGTAACTAAAGATTTCAATTTTATGCATGTTTTAAAGAACTTTGTTTCACATAATTCTCAAACAATGTAATTTTTATATTTATCTTTCTATTAACTTGTTGCAGTCAAATATAAATATCTGTCAATCTTCAGCAGAGATAACTGGCAATACACCAAAACAGTTCCTTGTTATAATAATGTCCTTTAATTGTTTCCACTGCCAAACATATCAAACCTCTCTTACTTACATGAACGAAAGGCAACAAAATTGTCTAACTCTCTAAAGCAGCCTTCACACAGCAAACTAAAGTTTGACAACATATTGTCAAACTCAAGTTTGTGAGTGTGAACATTCCAACAACGCCACCAACACCAATTTCAATGTTGTCAAACTGTTGTTGAGAAATATGATCGGTCTTTATTCTTTTCCATCAAACTTTCGGTGTTGTCACATTCGAGTTTGAAGTGTTGTCAAAGTTGTGTTGTTCAGAAACAACCAATTGCAGTCAATGAAACTGTCATGTGACCGCATGAGACATGGCACTCAAATGACACGAAAGTTTGACATGGGTTGGACGTGTGAAAACGTGAGTTTGACAACTTTTGAAATTTTAACATGTGTTGTCAAGCTTTAGTTTGCCGTGTGAAGGCCGCTTAACACACCTCAGCAAAGGCCAAAAATGGAAACATAACAGTTAACTCATCTTATTTTGTTTTCACCAGTGCTTCGTGTAACAAACAAAGTACAAGTCTATTCAGATAAAAATGATTAAGAGTTATGTCCCTTTGAAATGGCTCATCTGTTCACGTATCAACTAGAGGAGACAGGTCTACTTAACCACCAGCCAACTGAATTCCCAGGACACTTCTTTGCCATAACGCTGGATGTATTTCATTGTTAGATGCTGTAAAGAGTGAGTGTGATTTCAAACACTGAGACGTCAGTTAACAAGGGACAAATGAGCCACCAGTTGATGAATTTATCCCTGACATAAAAAAAGACCAAAGCGAACATAATACAAATGAGAGCAAACATTTGATTATTCCCAAAAATTATTGTAAGTTCCATTAGGTGTCTTTATGCAATAGATGAGCATGTCACCTGATGAATGGGTTCAACTGAAGATGGACAGCGTAGATACTCAAATGGATTCATCAGTGGCACTGAGTCTGTAGAAAAGTGCCAACTCGGCATGTTTTTGCCACCCACACATTCATTCAGAAGCTGTGGAGTAGATGTAAAGCAGACTTCCTCTTAAGTCTGATCCAGATCCTTCGAAATAATGCTTTCCAACAGGAGTGACGGATTACCAACTCAGCTGACACATTCAGCTTCATGGCAGACATGTTGTTTCTTGTTTAATGAATCACTGGACTAATATGCCAAAAGTCAGGAACAAAAAGAAAAGAGTTAAAAATGTTTTAGCATGTTTTTGCTGGATGGAACATATTCTACATATGCAAAACACCATCATTTTATCTCGACATGTCTCTTATATTTTCTTCAAATGAACTTATAAATATCTTTTGTTGAAAACATATAAATGACCTTGGAAGGTTGGTTGGTTGGTTGTTTGACGCCACACTCAGCAATATTCCAGCTACATGGCAGTGGTCTGTAAATAATCAAATCCAGTGATCAACATCATGAGCATCAATCTACACAATTGGGATACGATGACATGTGTCGACCAAGTCAGACAGCCGATCCCATTATTTGCCTTTTACGACAACCATGGGTTGCTGAAAACCAATTCTAACATGGATCTTCTTGGGTCACCTTGTAAGGTGAAGTGAGGTGAAATTGGGTTTAACGTCGTACTTGAGAATATTTCCCTCATATGACGACGTGCATGCGTGTGTATGTGCGGCTGCTTGTACTAGCCCAGACTGAAGCTGGTTTTATAGTGCTAGCCCACTGAGATACCATGCCGCAGTGAAGCATGAATACCCCACTCAGACACATTATACTGACTCCGAGCCGACCAGTCCTTGTTGTACCCATTAATGCCGAGCGCCAGGCAGGGACCAACAAGTACCATATTTTAACGTCTTTTGGTATGAAGCGGTCGGGGATCGAACCCGCGACCTTCTGCTCTCCAGGCGGACGCTCTAACCACTACACCACGGAGGCGGTCTCACCTTGTAAGGAGTTTGCATTACGTGCAAAGAGAAAAGCAGCACAATCCCTATTCACACTCCTGAAGACACCAGAAATGGGCTTCACGTGTTGTACCAATTTGGGGAATCGAATGCAGGGCTTTGGCATGACATATTTGAAAGAGATGGGGAATCTAATTTATTAACTGCTCATATCTACAAAATGTGTTTGCAATGTCTCCCTTGTGTATCATAACTGTTTCGTGTTAAGACAATATCTATATATCAAAGGGATTTATCTTGGATTCCGAACTTTTAGTGATCTTGATAGGCAGAATGGGAGAAAAATGTTATTTTGTTCAAAATTGTGATTTTTTAAGGTTTTTACTTTTGAGGTCTTAATATAGCATTCTGCTTTCAGTGCACTAATACAAACTTGTGCATAAATATGGTTTGTAGCCACTTTTAGTAACATTGTTGCAATATCATGGTGGGAGACACCAGAAATGGGCTTTACACATTGCACTAATGTCGGAGTGAGTGAGTGAGTGAGTGAGTGAATGAGTTAAGTTTTACACCACACTCAGCATATTCCAGCTATATGGCGGAGGTTTGTAAATAATCGAGTTTGGACCAGACAATCAAGTCATCAACAGCATGAGCATCGATCTATGCAATTGGGATATGATGACATGTGTCGACCAAGTCAGAGAGCCTGACCACCCGATCCAGTTAATCGCCTCTTACGACAAGCTGAGGTTACTGAAGACCAATTCTAACTCGGATCTTCACGGGTGCACTAATGTCGGATATCAAACTCGAGTTTGATTTCGTTATGAGCGAACCCCTTAACAACTAGACTACCTCAATTCCCTTGTAAATTTATTATTCACTGTCTCTTGCTAAAGAGGACCACTGTGAAACACAAGTCATCTTTATTAAGCTTTCACATTTATCATAACTATAACTCAATGAATTAGAAATCGTAAAATTCCATTTGGGAATTTTACTGACATTTTCCTACAGACTTTGTGCAGTCTAGATTCATCCCAGTAGCCTGCCAAATATGGTGATTTCCATAATTCCATTTGTCACGATAATTACAAGAATCAGACCATTTGCAGAGACTGCAGTGAGAAGGAGCCTACATACAACACAATATATATCCACTATATGATTTAATGTTACCATGGTTACTGGCAATACTTTATCAACTGCAGCACAACATTCAACAGTATTTCAAGAGTTAATTAGTATGGAGAAAAGACACATCATATATCAGATCAAATACAGTAGTGCCTTACTTGTGACAATCACTCATGACGGATACGTGTTCACAATCTGTACGTCTTATAAACACAAAAAAAAGAAAATAATGGCTCATGGATGTTTGTGGGGATATTTTTGCAGTTTAGAATGAGAACATTTCATAAAAACTTCCCAAAATAATTACGATTCTCTGACATATTTGTTCAAGTATGTTTAACATGGAATTAAACCTGAACTCGAAAATGTCACATCAAATGTGTTTTAATTTACTTGGATCACTTTTCCACTTATATGGCTATAAAGTCATGACTGTTTGGAACTGGAATTTAATAGTGAGTGAGTGAGGATGGTTTAACTTGGAATTAAACCTGAACTTGAAAATGTCACATCAAATGTGGTTTAATTTACTTACATCATTTTTCCACTTATATGGCTATAAAGTGATGACTGTTTGGAACTGGAATTTAATAGTGAGTGAATGAGGATGGTTTAATGCCGCTTTTAGCAATATCTCAGCAATATCATGACGAGAAATACCGGAAATGGGCTTCATACATTGTACCTGTGTGGGGATTCGAACCCAGGTCTTCGGCATGATGAGAGGATGCTTTAACCATTAGGCTACCCCACCGCTCCGGAATTTAATAGAGAAATGAACGTCCTAACATGAGAGTAGTGAAGAAACTGAGTAGTCAAAGCATTTGCTTGGCACTTTATGACCTGGGTTCGATTCCCTACATGGTACACACATTTCTGGTGTTCCCCAGCTAAGTCAGTACTGACTGACTGACTGACTGACTGAGTTTAGTTTTACGCCGCTTTTAGCAATATTCCAGCAATTGCTACACCAGCAGCATAAACATTGTGCCATGACTCTGAATCTCCGGCGTGACGCGCCAAGCTTATCTAGGCTACCCAGTAAGTCAGTAGTGAGTGACAAGCAGCAGTGAGTGAGGTGAGTGAGTGAGTGAGTGAGTGAGTGAGTGGGTGAGTGAGTGAGTGAGTGAGTGAGTGAGTGAGTGAGTGAGTGAGTGAGTGAGTGAGTGAGTGAGTGAGTGAGTGAGTGAGTGAGTTTTTATGCCACTTGTAGCAATATTCCAGCAAAGCGGACGACACCAGAAATGTGAGAACTCAAACCTGGGTCTTCAGCGTTATAAGTGAATGCTTTAACCACTATGCTAAACCAACTCTTTTAGAATGTAAAAAATCAGATTCAAAATGGCTGTATGATCCTGGCAGGGCTTTATCAACTGTGAAAACTGAATTTAGATTTGACAGAGATATGGACTAAAAATGTCAGATCAAATAAGGTCCTATTTAACTGACACAAACTGCCACTGTAAGATACTATCCTATCCCTGCATGCTATCCCAAAGCTATTGAAACTTTTGTAATAATGATGGAATTATACATGACATAAATTTAATCAAGCACTGTTCCGCCTTACTACCAATACATTATCACTGTTAAAGAGAACTGAATGCATTTGCAGAAATCTATAATAAATTATTATTATTATTATTATTATTATTATTATTATATGATATTTATATAGCACACATATCCAGGCAACTAGTGCTTGCTCAATGCGCTGGTATATTTTCCCTCGATCATTGGATGTCAATCTCAACGGCACATCGTGTTATCAATCTCAACTCCCTGGGGAGTATCAGATAAATTATTGTTTATATCTAACTGAGAACATCATTTCAGTTGCTTAAAAGCCTTGAATACTATCATCTGATTATGGCTCTGGGTTGACTTTCGGAAAAACTAGCTATTTCACATGTTGCACATGATATAAATCAAATTAAAAATGGTTAAAATTTACTAATAACACTTCATCAACTAGGACAGAGCATTACAGAGTAGTTTAGTGTCTGTATATCATTCACACTCAGAAAATCAGATCAAACATGGTTCCATTTCCATGACAACATCCTCAGCTTGAAGGTGAGTTAATTTCAGCAAAGGTTTCTTCATCAACAACTAATTACCTACCGTCAGAGTCATAGTCCTTCTCCAAGTCCTCGTACTTTTCCACCATATTGTGGTACATTTCCGTAATCTTATCCATTGTGATGGGATTGAGAGTGTCACGTAAATGACAGCCCTCAGATCCCTTGAGCCTGGTTCTAACTGTCGTCAAACTCGGAGCGGCAGCCAGCTAGCAGCTGATGGGGGCTGCTCAAACAGTGTCTAGTGACCACTAATCTTCTTCAAACATGCACAACTCTCCACCATAAACGACAAAGCAGGGATGTCACCTCAATATGAAAAGTCACTTCAGAAACAGTGTCCGTCTGCTGGTTCTTCAAAAACTTCAACAATTCTGCATTCTTGAAATGGCATGTTTCCTATTCTTCTTCCAGTTTTATCAAGGTGACACTTTTGGACTCAACCCCTAGTGTACTCGTCCTTCGTAAACGCACCTGGCACAGAGCTGCTGGGAGGCAACAGGACAGAGCGATTCCTCCGCAACCTTGATGTACTAGGACATAACTTAACTCCATTGTTCACACACTGAAATTTACTCCACAAATATAATACTAAGATATATTATGATCCAACCTTTGAAAATATCTTACAACTTTTTCATCACCCAGGAACTCCAGGAAAGAAATTCTAAAATCTGACATCAATAAGCTTTAAGTCATCCAATGTTCGTATCTGTTTTCAAATCATGAACCAGGAAACCCATGATTACATGCACCAGTCTTAGGTTCCCGTCTGAGAAGGTATTCTTGTCCACTCGAATATTTCCACTCGAGAACTTGCCCTAATCACTTTGCATTATTTCTCCGTCCACTTAGACAGCTTCCTGGGATCGCCATAGTAACCTGTGTCAGGATTTGACAGGAGCAGAAGCCACTTCCTGTGCGAAGTGATGCATGCAGCCTATCAAAGAACCTATGTCTGAACCAATGAATGGATCTCACATCAACCATCAAGGTTATGTAAAAAGCTGGAGTATTCCTGTCGAGCAGTACTCGGCTTTACAAAAGACTCTAAGTCGATTCAATAAATGTGTTCTCGTCAGAAAAGAATTATGCATCAACAGGTTCACCCTAATTTATCTACTCCCAAGGTTTTGGGGAATGAGACTATTTTCCCTTCTGCTTCCTATGACAAATGACAAAGATTTGATAATCAATTATATTATTTTTTCCATCTGAAAAACTATGCAACACATAATGACTTTTAAAAATAGCCTGAAAACAGATTTCTTACAAAGAACTAGTTGAAATCAATAAATCTATAAATGTACAGAAAACCGTTACTATGGCGACACAAAAACTGTGAATCCTCTTCAATGTGACACTTCAATGTCAATTTGTCTAAAATAATCCAATACAAACAAAATTACCCCAAACGAAATACCACAGAAACAATATATTCCAAGGATATCAAAATAACATCCCAAACAATATTCATCCCATTTATCCCACCATATGGTGACATTTTCAAGAGATGCCACACTAAAAGACCACCCTGTGTATGGGCAGGACTGACCACACTATAAACCAACCCTGTCCCCAACATGTGACACTGTGGCGAGAGATTCCATGTTGCAATAGTATTGATCAAATCTCAACTAACCAGGAACAAGGAACTATGTTATGTTAGTGTGGAACAGAATGTCTTGGAATAGCCTACAATGTTCACTAATCAGCTTCTTTCCCAGCTTCTAGCCTCCATGTATTGCTTAGAATCTTTGATCCTACATCTTAATAAGTGTGCGCAATGGCGCTATACATCTTTATCTTATCACATTTTTTTTCCACATTTTTCATATAATTTTCAGCCTTTGATCTTATGAGGATGAACATTTTCAACTGGATTAACAAGTAACAAATTATGTGGATATTTTAAGAATATGTTAATATTAAATAAAAGTAAAGATCATCTGGAATTATTTAATGAATTCTTTTAACATTGAAAACAAAAAAAGATATTGAACTCAAAAATGCTATTTTCAACAACTATGTCTCACCACACTTCACCTGACTTACCGGTAGTCTTTCACTACACTAACTTACCTATGTTGTCCTATCTACTCCGCCATACCAACCCTCCACACCTTGCCCCACCTCTATACTCCCACCTTGCCAACATAACACACGTGACCCAACCTCTCTTAGTCTCTACTTCCACCCTACAAACCAACCATACCCACCTTTCTAACCACCATTTCAACCAAGCATACCTGACCCTCCTCTCTAACCACCCAACCAATCACACCTGACCCAACCTCTCTAACCACCCCTACCATCCACCTGACCCCCATTTAATCCACCCTACCAACCATACCTGACCCCACCTCCAGCCACACCTTGACCCCACCACTCCTAACCACCCAGCCAACCACACTGGACCACCCTATTTAACCACCCTACCAGCCATGGCCTGAGACACCTCTCTACCAAACCAGCCACACCTGACCCCACCTACTCTAACCACCCAACCAACCACCATACCTGACCCCACATCTCTAACCACCCTACCAACCATCCATCTGACCCCACCTCTCTAGCCACCCTACCACCTGCCACACCTGGACCCCACCTCTCTGCCACCACCCTACCAAGCCAAGCCACACCTGACCCCACCTCTCTGCCACCTCTAACTACCACCCTACTCTCTAACCACCTATACCTGACCCCACCTCTCTAACCACCCTACCAACCAGCCACCTGACCCTCCTCTCTAACCACCCTACCAGCCATCCACACCTGACCCCCACCTCTCTAACCCAACCTACCAACCACCACCTGACCCCTACATCTCTCTAGCCACCCACCACCAACCAACCACACCTGACCCCACCTCTCTACCACCCTACCAACCATACCTGACCCCACCACTCCACTCTAACCACCCTACACTCAGCAACACCTGGCCCATACAGAGATATGGACTGTCAGATCAAATCTATTTAATTGACACAAACTTCTGTATACTATCTAATTCTGCCAAAGCCAATATTAGTGGAATTATACACCTGTACCTGGACTCCCACCCTCTCACTGTTAACCAGAACTTTTACCAAGAGAATCTATAATAAATTATTATTATTATTATTTATTGTTATTATTATATGATATTTATATAAACATATCAGCAACTAGTGCTTGCTCCAATGCGTAGTATATTTTCCCTCGATCACTGGATGTCAATCTCAGGCACATCATGTTATCAATCTCAACTCCTGTGGAATTATCAGATAAATTATTGTTTATATCTAACTGAGACATCATTTCAGTTGCTTAAAGCCTTGAATACTATCATCTGATTATGGCTCTGGGTTGACTTTGGGAAAAACTAGCTATTTCATGTTGCACATGATATAAATCAAATTAAAAATGGTTAAAAAGAATTTACTAATAACACTTCATCCAACTAGGACAGAGCATTACAGAGTAGTTTAGTGTCTGTATATCACATTACACTCACAAAATCAGATCAAAACATGGTTCCATTTCCATGACAACATCCCCTCAGCTTGAAGGTGAGTTAATTTCAGCACAGATTCCTTTCTTCCATCCATCCATCCTTCCACCACTGTGCCTTCCATATCCTCCATTATTCCATGCCCCTCCGTCCACCCATCCATTCCAGCTTGTTCTGCTATTTAACCAGCTTCCTGACCACCACCATTCCTTCAAGGTCCTCCACACTGTCCACTATCCATCTACTTTCCTTTCATTCCATTCTTAAATGCATATTTCCTTCTTCTTCAATTTCCTCCTTTCCACCATCTTTCTTTCATTTTCAGGCTGTATACAAGTTTCGGCATTCCCTCCTTTTCTTTCTGTGCCATTTTCCTCCATTATTCCACTATTATTTTCATTCTCATACTAAGATACTCTTCTACTCACTTAACCCCCACAACTACTTCATCCACCCAGAACTCCATCCTGGCATCCTTTCGTCATCCATATTCCATTATCCATTTCCATCCTTTTCCGGCTCACCGGTGCCACCAGTCTTCCCATCCGTATTCTGTCTACTCCAGGCTCTTCCACCACCCAATCCATTATTTCACCATGGACGCTTCCTAATTTTTTTTCTTCCTATATGTCCGTTGTTTTCCTGGCTCTGTGTCCATGCCTCCTCTGTTTCCATGGGAATGAATCTCCACATCCTTTCCACTCCGTGTCTCGATTCCACTGTCCCAGTGTCGGTCCATGTCGTGTGTTCTCGTCCGGTCCAGTGGGGTTCCTGGGTGCCTCCTTGGGTTTGGGGTCTTCCTTCCTTCCTGCTGGCTCGTGGGTTGTCCGTTATATTTTTTCCTTCCGTGTCATTTCGATTCTTCCTGTGATCTGTGTGTCACTATCCGTTGTCTCCTTCCATTTCCGTGTGGGGATCCATTCCACTGTGTGTGTGTGTCCTTGGTCGTGATCCGTCTTTATGTGTGCTGTGTTCCTTCCTCCATGTGTTTGATCCATGTCTGCTTCTCCCATCTTCCTTATCCACATTTTTCCTGTGGTCCTGGGGTGGTCTGGGTCTTCGGTCTGGGTCCTCTAACCATCCTACCAACCATGCCTCATACCTGACCCTACCTCTCCTAAACCACCCTGGACCAGCCAACCATGATCTGGGCTCCCTGATTATCTCACCCTGGACCCTCTAACCACCTTACCAACCAACCACACTCTGACCCCATCTCTAACCACCCTACCAACCATCCATATACCTGCCACCCCCAACCATCCACTCCTGGACCATCTAACCACCCCTACCAACCAACCACACCTGACCCCACCTCTCTAACCACTTTACCAACCAACTACACCTGACCCCACCTCTCTAACCATCCTACCAACCATCCATACCTGACCCCACCTCTCTAACCACCCTACCAACCAACCATACCTGACCCCACCTCTCTAACCACCTTACCAACCAACCACACCTGACCCAATCTCTCTAACCACCCTACCAACCAACCATACCTGACCCCACCTCTCTAGCCACCCTACCAACCAACCACACTTGACCCTACCTCTCTAACCTACTTACCAACCAACCATACCTGACCCCACCTCTCTAACCACCCTACCACACCCCACCTCTCTAACCACCCTACCAACCATACCTGACCCCACCTCTAACCACCCTACCTGACTCTACCTCTATAACCACCCCCTACCAACCAACCACACCTGACTCCTACATCTCTAACCATTCTACCAACCAACCAACCACACCTGACCCCACCTCTCTAACCACCTTACCAACCAACCACACCTGACCCCACCTCTCTAACCATCCTACCAACCACACCTGACCCCACCTCTCTAACCACCTTACCAACCAACCACACCTGACCCCACCTCTCTAACCACCTTACCAACCAACCACACCTGACCCCACCTCTCTAACCACCTTACCAACCAACCACACCTGACCCCACCTCTCTAACCACACCAACCACACCTGACCCCACATCTCTAACCATCCTACCAACCACACCAGACCCCACCTCTGTAACCATCCTACCAACCATCCCTGACCCCACCTCTCTAACCACCACCTTACCAACCAACCACACCTGACCCCACATCTCTAACCACTCTACCAACCAACCAACCACACCTGACCCCACCTCTCTAACCACCTTACCAACCAACCACACCTGACCCCACATCTCTAACCATTACCAACCAACCACACCTGACCCCACATCTCTAACCATCCTACCAACCACACCAGACCCCATCTCTCTAACCATCCTACCAACCATCCCTGACCCCACCTCTCTAATCACCTTACCAACCAACCACACCTAACCCCACATCTCTAACCACTCTACCAACCAACCAACCACACCTGACCCCACCTCTCTAACCACCTTACCAACCAACCACACCTGACCCCATATCTCTAACCATCCTACCAACCATACCTGACCCCACATCTCTAACCACTCTACCAACCAACCAACCACACCTCACCCCATCTCTCTACTCCACCTTACCAACACGTCATCACCTGACCCCCACTATCTGATCCCCCCCCCACCCTCAACCCCTTCTACATCTCTTCCCACCCTAACCACTTCCTACAAAGTTAAAGCATTTGTTCATCATGCTGAAGACCAGGGTTGATTCCCCACATGGGTACAATATGTGAAGCTCATTTTTTGTCACCCACTTCAAACTATGATTGACACACTACCAAATTTCCACCCTACTTGACCCATCTCAAATAACCTCACTTCTCTCACCTGACCCCCTTTTCCCTCCCTTCCCCTACTACCCATCCCCATCAACATGATCGACCTCTTCTACTTAGTTGTCATTAATCAATACTAGTAATACAAGCATCATCCAATAATTCTGAATATGATATATTCCGAATGTCTCCTACATCTTCTGGCCCAACAACATATGCACATTCCCAGGGACAATGCTGACTACTAATTCCTGCCATTGTATTATTCAACAGCATATCTGACATCAAATATGACTTTCATGAAGCTGGATCATCCTATCTGTAACCCATCAGATCAATAAAGGACATGTTTTCAGATTCGCTGACGACAGAATCTTGTCGTGTCACCTCCTGACTGCATTGCCCACAGAACCAATCCACACATTAATTGTTCAGTCAAAGAAAGCCCTTCCCCAATGGGTCTTGTTACTGCATGCAGCCTATCACCAATATCGTCACTCCTCATGTTATATGTGATACCAATTTACATCATGACTCCTAAAATATGTTTCACTGTCGAGAGAGTCCTGATGTGGGGTTAGCTTTGGTTTATAGTGGTGTCGGGCGGGTGGGGTAGCCTAGTGGCTAAAGGGTTTGCTCGTCACGCTGAAGACCCGGGTTCAATTCCCAACATGGGTACAATGTGTGAATCACATTTCTGGTGTCCCCAGAATAGAGGCAGTAGGTAATGGTAGGCAAGAGTAAAGAAGTGGGACTTTGATCTCCCCTTAAAAGGTTCAAACTGGCCAGGGATTCAAATTCCTTTGTTATTTTTTATTAAAGTGTTAATAGCTACTTTAATTCTGCATATTTTGTTATTGGATCCTTTCATCTTTCTAATCCATCAAAGATGGAGTGGTTGGGCAAAAATAATACATTTTTTTTACGTTGATTATTCTTAAAAAGGTGAAGGTTTTATCATCTAAGGATTCTAGAGGGCTGTGATTACCAACCAGCACAGATCCCTTCTTTGATTTTGAAATTCAAGATAGAACTCTCAGCTTCTCTGGGTTTGTTGTTGAAAACAAACTTGTTGAAAACAACAAACAGGACTGGAAATATGGCTGCTAAATATGTGAGATGGATACTGAGGAAACCAAATCCCCTTGGCCTATTGTCAAGGTTGGCTTTCAATATCATTAATGTAATGACAAAAAAATCATTTCCTGAATAGCCAAACTGAAACAAAAATCAAGGTCGAACAGGTACAGATCTCAAGCATCTCAGGGCCCAGTGGTTAAAGCATTCACTCGTCACGCTGAAGGCCAGGGTTCGATTTCCTTCATGGTTACAACGTGTAAAGCCTACTTCCAGTGTTCCCCGCCATGATATTGCTGGAATATTGCTAAAAGTGGCACAAAAACACCTCATTCACTCACTCAAGCATCTCCATAATTTTTCCATAAAAAATCACTGTACCATAATCACTATAACCACATCACTTCACACCACAAGTCTCACTTCACATCACACTAAATCCAGTCAAAGTTTTCTAGTCAAACATCGTGAGCATTTCTCCTACAAGACAACATGCGATTCCTCAAACAACTACAGACACTAATGAAGGCCGAATTATTCCATCACAGGAATACTGGAAAATCCTAGTGGAGGAGATGCATTTCTCAACAGATACCTCCGGGCAATTCATTCCCTATTTAACCCCAAGACTAAGGAAAGTAAAAAACTATCAATATCTTCATCAGACGAATCGGAACAAGTGCGTCAACGAAGCAGATACAAGCAATTCCCCGTCCACGAATGTCACTAATGTCATTGCATAATCTGCCGAAATGACAGCAGTGTTCAAGTCATTCTACCCACAATACCAGGCAACCGTCTCAGCCAATCAGAACATGTTGTATAATTGGTCAGTTTTAGTTATCATTCAATCTGTTTCCCCAATCTTAAGCCCCTAGGTGAAGGAATATAAACGGGCTTGCTGGCCACACCATCAACAAGTGCAGGATGGGAGGAATCCACGATATTTTGACAATCAATAAATATATAATGTGCTTTATGTCTGAGGAAATTAGTCCTGTCTGTCAGGAATACTGCCGGCACTGAGAAGGCGATTGGGGTGACTCGCATTAACCTCGATACGGAACTAAAGACAGGACTTGCGAAATACGATCCACGGGTAATTAATTCGACTGATTTGAACTACAATTCCATCGTTATTCTTAATTATGTGCTGCAAAAAGAGAAAAAAGACAGCTATTCCTGTTTTCCAATATTTTTTGAAAGGGCGATTTCTAATATTTATTGATACTTTGCGCTGTGAATTAATATCAAAATGAAATTGTGTTCTGAATAATATCAAAATGAAATTGTGCTCTGAATTAATATCAAAATGAAATTGTGCTTGGAGATAATATCAAAATGAAATATTGCACAAGACATTCAAATTATATGACTAGGTTTTTGCTTAAATTTGTTAATGTTGTATGTTAACACGACAATATTCCAGCTATAACACAGCAGCCTGTAGCACATCAATTTGAGATCAGACAAGGAGGGGAGGTGGGGTAGTCTAGTGGTAAAGCGTTGGCTCGTCACGCCGAAGACCCGGGTTCGAAACCCCACATGGGTACAATGTGTGAAGCCCATTTCTGGTGTCCCCCGCCGTGATGTTGCTGGAATATTGCTAAAAGCGGCGTAAAACCAAACTCAGTCAGTCAGTCAGACCAGGAAGTGATTGACAACATGTTAGGCGACAATGACATTCAACTTGGTACGGCCTACTCCCCTATTCATTTAGCTGATTCTGAAAGTTGTAGACGCTTACTACCTTCACAAAAAAATACGACAAAAGATTCGGTGAATCTTGGATTTGATTGATTGATTGTTGTTTAACACCGAACTCAGCAATATTCCAGCAATATGGCGGCGGACTGTAAATGATCAAGTCTGGACCAGACAGTCCAGTGATCAACAGCATGAGCATCATTTTACACAATTGGGATTCAATGACATGTGTCAACCAAGTCAGCTAGCCTGACCACCTGATCCCGTTAGTCGCCTCTTACTCTTGGATTTGAACCCACAACCAATGAAACAAGCCATAGGTAGGGGACATAACTCTCCATACAGCAAAATGTGGTGTATTTGACCAAGGGTTATCGAGAACTTGGTATTAAACCCAGTTTACCAGCAGATCCTGGCATCACAACCCATCAGATCATGGCCACAAAGGGCCACCCTGATTCCCAGGATGATCAACTAAAAGTTATTTTCACAGGGTTCCCTCCCACCAAAGCACACAAATTTGGTGCAGTCAGGAGGTATAGTAGTATATACTACTTGTATGAATGCTATACATCATACTATCTGTAAGGAATCAAATAGGTAGGACCCCTTTAAAATATGTTATCAATATTACTTTTCTCTGTAAATCAAGGCCTTCCCTGCCTTTGATAAATAGAAATTGGGCTGGCCCTGTTTTACAAATATACTATATGAGTGAGAGTGAGTCCGTTTAGTTTTACACTGCAATATTCCAGCAATATCACAGTGGGAGACCCCAGAAATGGGCTTCACACATTGTCCCCATGTGGGAAATCGAGCCCGGGCCTTGGCATGACGAGCAAACTTCTTAACCACTATGCTACCCGACTAACGCTTATATTACACGAAAAGCGATTTTATCATCGCTGTTCACACTTAATTGAAGGTGTATCCTGTGTTTGTTTCTCATTCATTAGCAAGTGTTCTTTTCTGGAAGACCACCACATCATTTAAATTGAAATTTAGTCCAAAATTGGTAATCACAAAAAGGACCAGCCTTTCTCTCAATAGATCTTCAAGTACGGTACTCTAGCGGCAAAGCACAATGTCTACACTGAAGCCTGGAATACTCACACCGTTGTACTCTGATGGCACTGAAATGACTGCTTTCTCACAACAGTTGACAACAGTAGAGGCATCAAAGCCTGATTTGCATTTCAGGACCCTCCACAGCATAAGCCTCCAGAAAGATTTAGACGTTTTGCTTATCAATGGTAGGCAGGTCTGTTCAAATTACAGCAAGAACCTCTCTGCTCATGAAAGTGTCAGAGTCAAGGAGACAACTTATGATGTGTAGATAAAGAGAAATTATGAGGGATTACCAATCTAAACACAGAAAATAGAAGCCTCTTAAAAAATGCCAAAATGAATCTCACGCATGCAGTTTCTGCACAAATAAATGCTCTCAAAAAACAAAACAAGGCACCTTTCACTTCAGTCTGTCTTTATAAGAAAATAACAAAATTCATCAAAATTCAAACCATCTTCGATAATACAGGGTTTTATATCTTCATTTTATTATAAGAACCCTGGCTTCATATACTTAATATACTGAATCAAACTTATTAACATCCTTCTTCAATGACTATTGCAATGGGGGCCTTTGGTTAGAATAAGTTCGAGCATCAAGGTTGTAGTTGACCAAATCAATTTGGTGGTAGAGCTCACAATATCGATCATTGGATTGTCTGAACCAGACTCAACAACGCAGACACTGCTGTCATATAGCTGGAAATATTTGTGAGTGTGGCATTAACCAAACATATGAGGTAAGTGTATGCTCAATAAAGTGACAAAACAAAATAGATACAAAGAAAAGATGTGCTTTTTTAATAGCCATCAATTACAAGGCAAAGTGAGTGAATGAGTTTAGTTTTACGCCACACTCAGCAATATTCCAGCTATATGGCAGCGGTCTGTAAATAATCAAGTCTGGAACAGACAATCCAGTGATCAACAGCATGAACATCGATCTGCGATATTGGGAACCAATGACATGTGTCAACCAAGTCAGCAAGCCTGACCACCCAATTCCATTAGTCACCTCTTACGACAAGCATAGTCGCCTTTTGTGGCAAGCATGGGTTGCTGAAGACCTATTCTACCCCGGATCTTCACGGGTCTACAAGACAAAGAATAGTCTTGCTCCAAGGCTGTACTGAATGCTAAGGCCATGGATGTAGAGTAATTATTTCCTTCAAAGAGGCACGTCTAGATCTGTTAGAGTGAGTGAATTAGTTTTATGCCGCTTTCAGCAATATTCCAGCAATATCAAGGCGGGGGGACACCAGAAATGGGCTTCACACATTGTCCCCATGTGGGCAATCAAACCCGGGTCTTTGGCATGACGAGTGAACACTTTAACCACTAGGCTACCCCACTGCCCCTAGATCTGTTAGAGGGACAAAGGGTTCTTTTTATGTACATGTTTTACAAATTATCATTTAAACTATTAATTATTAACTTAGAGACTTTAGCTAGTCTAGACAAAGAGTTACCATCCTTATGCTGATCTGATAACTGATTTTCTTGATTAGACTGAAGTTTGTTAAAATAATGAAAATGGAAGCAATATGATGAAACCTTTATGAACATCCTGCACAGCATATTTATACACCAAGTGATGAAATAAGGACTAACTACAATGCCAGCATGGCGCTGTGTGCTGATATTGGTATTCTTAGGACTAATTGAAGGTGGCTGTCTCCAGCCGACGCCGGCAGTGTTGGAAGGCGTCAGTATGACACATGACTAACACAACCACAAGAAAAGGTCACAGTTCTGTGTATCTGAGCAGTCTGAGCAGTCGGAACAACCCAAACTGCTCCAAATACACCACATATATTCACAATGCAGTATCTTAAATCAACATTCTAGCACGACATTGTGTGATACTCGATTCTGATTGGCTGAGAGCTCATCAAAACCGTACTTAAATGGCAGTTTAAGACCGCTAATTAAAGTGACCGATTCACCGCATATGAATACAACTAACTCGTTGACCCTATTGTTTGTAAACAAACATGTCGGACATCGGCAATTTCTATCTCGGCAGCATCTTTGGTGTGTTTGAAGTAAAAAGCGAATGGTTTGAAGAAGAATTTCTTGACCCTAATCCCAGTGAAGAAACTATGAAGCTGGAAAATCTGTCAGCAGCGCAAAAGCGGCAGTATATTCAAACCGGGTCCAGATCTACGTGTGTTGACGTCGACAACACACGTCGGCCCACACATCCTAACCTGACCGCTTCCGTCCCGGCCGTAATGCCCTTCAACTTCCACTGTCCATGTATCCCACATAAAACATGGCATGTCAGGTCTTTTCCAAATTGAGAGTAGTAGGGTGGTTATCAACAATTATTTCCATGAATAAAGTTAGCGGTGACCAAACCTAGTGAGTTCACGGCTTGAATTTTGGCGAGTCAATTGTCATACAGTAGGGGAGATCAACAATTCACTTGAGAAAAATCAAATAATTGTAATTGCTCACAGTATAAACTGTATTTTTTATTTATGTATGCTACTTGTTACAAATACAAGCATACTGGTTCCTGAAATAAAGCATTTATGTTGTTGAAAATGTCTTATTTTGTTCATTACACAACCTGTCCCTCAACGGGACGATTCCATGCGATTTCCAGGAAAAGGCCTCTTCGCGCCTTGTGTTCTTGCGCGCCAAACAGTTCGGTTTTAAAACGCTTATCAGTCATGCTAGAATAAAGGACCCCAAAATTGAAAACAGAGTAGCTTTATCTTCTAAATACTTGAGTGTAGTCCATCCCAATACTGACAACTGGTTAAAAGGAGGAACCATTCTGTGAACAATTACTGTCACATAAATCTGGATACACAAATAGCTCAAGTAAGGATTCCATCTAACGCATCATACAGAGTCACATTTTGTGTTACTGACTGACTGAGTTTAGTTTGACGCCGCTTTTAGCAATATTCCAGCAATATCCCGGCGGGTGACACCAGAAATGGGCTTAACACATTGTGCCCATGTGGGGAATCGAACCCAGGTCTTCATGCTTTAACCACTAGGCTACCCCACCACCCCCACATTTTGAGTTATCCTGACACACCTGTACTGCATCTACATCATGAAAGTGGCCCTTGATTTTGTAACCAAGCAACTGATCTAGGTTTATTTTTCATAAAACTTCCAACAATCGGTTGGTTGGTTGGTGTTTAACGCCACACTCAGCAATATTCCAGCTATATGGCATCAGGTCTGTAAATAATCAAGTCTGGACCAGACAGTCCAGTGATCAACAGTATGAGCATCGATCTACGCAATTGGGATACGATGACATGTGTCAACCAAGTCAGCGAGCCTGACCACCCGATCCTGTTAGTTGCCTCTTACAACAAGCATGGGTTACTGAAGATCAATTCTAACATGGATCTTCACAGGTCTCCAAATATCGGGCCACAGCTACTGCATGTACTTATGGACTGCTCTTCCCTGATTCTCTTAAAATAATATTGTTAGTTGTGAATGGAATATTGTGCAAAATACCATTATTTCGTAATTTTCTATAGATGATTCTGTGTTACTGATTAACCAAGCAGTCTGTTAAATTATTGTTGATATATCTATTTATAAGAATGACTTTAATATGATTTAGATTATTCTGTTATTGATTAACCAAGCAGTCTGTTAAATTATTGTTGATATATATATTTATACGAATGACTATAATATGATTCAGATTATTCTGTGTTATTGATTAAAGTAGCTGTCTGTTAAAAGATTGACTTCAAAATTGTATTGCACATCTAATCAATGTGCACATGTTTTTTTACATTTATACTTCCATAAATGAAAAAACATATTTAAAAACGTCCTTAACTAAAAGGGAAAAGGTAGATATGATAAACAGAAAACCCCATTTGTGTTTTAAATTATTGGATATATCAACCATATATTCAACTGTACTTGTTGGCATAAAGCTCAACAATCTACAGATCAGCATCAGCATCTGATAAAGTAACACTTTTTTGTTCAATTTAAAAAAAAAATGAATGGTGAATTGTAATTATCCAAAGAAACATGGTAAATAAAATTTTATAAACAAAATAAATTGGTTAGTCAATTATGAACTTGAATTGCAAAACACTGCAAACAAGCATTAAACATCAGCAGCACTTCAGAGTACATTGGCTAGAAAATGGTCAGTAAGCAGTCAGTGGCCAGTCAAAGATACTGGTCATAACACTGTAAAACTGTTATTCGCACAGCAATTTCAACAAAGCTCAATCAACTCAACAAATTGTTACCTGTAGACAGATGTTCCATGTCCAAATATTCACCTGTGTAATCAACAAACAGGTAATTTGAAGGTGAGATAACTACAGGTAAAATCTAAAAAATGACTTTACCTCAATCTAAATTCTCTATGAACCATTCTCTGTGAACACAGTAACATGACACACATACTTGCACAATTTAACATAAAACATCATGAATAAATGAGTGAGTACTGAATGTAAAAACCAAAATATTTTCAACTACTGTAAATCATGAAACTAAAGGTCACGAATTTAATGCGAGTGCGAGGGTCTAGTCTAAAATGCGTCATGAAATTAACGCCAGTTTAGGAATCTGTGTTGATGATAAAATTAATTTAGCTTGTTAAGCAATGAATGGACATGAGCTGACGATGTTTTGATTACGCTGCCATGTTTGATCACGTGATTGCTTGCTACTACTTGTCTTATGACAACATGTAAACGTAATCCGACTTGAAAGACACAAGTCATCTACCAAGGTACAACAAACAAGCTGATGTGCTTGAGTGACTTTAAACAATGACCAGTGATTGTAACAAGTGATAATTACATGTGGTTTGAGATACCTGGAATGAGGAAGTGACCTGTATTGGTGTAATGTGTAGTGTCAACAGATTTACTTTTTCTGTCTCTTATTAAGTAGACATGACTGAAATGCGTCTTTATAATAATGCGAGAAGAGTACAGACGCATTTTTCGCATTAATAAAATGCTCGCAATAATTTGATTTACAGTATGCACATAATTCAATACTTGTTTACAGGATCATTGGCATGACGGACAAGCTTATCACAACTCAGAAGTAAGATGACTGATATTAAGCAATTTCATTAAGATCAGATATTTATTACTTAGATTTGATTCCTCTCGCCATCAAGATCTGAATGAGTCGATGAGTGAGTGAGTACGGTTTGACAGCACTTTTAGCCATATTTTAGCAATGTCACAGTAGGGGACATATAAAATAGGCAAGTTCTGGCAAACACCTTATAGGCGTCATGTCCTATGAGTCCAGAAAGGATCTTGACTGCATTATCATTTCAAAGCTGAAGGATATAGATTGTCTTAAGCCAATCAGATGTGAGCTTTTTAAGAACATTCAGTTTGGCTTCATATCTTCATCAGACTGATTTGGAAATTTAAGTCTTCAGAAAAAGGAAGTGAAGCAAACCCTAAATACACCCTAAATACACTAAATACACCTTAAATACACCCTAAATACACCTTAAATACACCTTAAATACACCCTAAATGGTTTATCCTCTGGGAGTAGATGTCATGGCACTAAGGAATGAATGAGTGAGTTTAGTTTTACGCCGCACTCAGCAATATTCCTGCTATATGGTGGCGGTCTGTAAACAATCCAGTGATCAACAGCATGAGCATCGATCTGCGCAATTGGGAATCGATGACATGTGTCAACCAAGCCAGCGAGCCTGACCACACTCAGGAATGACAGGTTGTATAAAATATTCACAACACATAAATCACAACATTTATCATTTTCCATTCAGAACTGCCTGATTATGCTCATTTTATCAAGACAAAAATCAATAGCTCCGAATACCAATGGCTGTCAAGATATGCTAGACATGTGCTGTGACTTCTTTTGTGGGATAGTCAGATGTTCATGACGAGAGGTTTTAAACCAAAATAGAAGTCTTGATTTCAATGAGATTACACAAAACTAAACTATGCATCCAGACAACCATACAACTACCAAACTACTGACAATGTTAATTCAGGCTTTCAACTACAATAGTCTACCTCACAACCAGGTGCTCACTAACTCAGGTAAGATAACAGCTCGGCTACAAACAGGTGAGTCTAGACAGGTGAGTCTAGTTTGAGAAAAATCTTGTTTGGGGATTTTTTTCAAATCTAGGAATTTATCATTCTTGTAGAAATTACATATGTTTGCATATTTTTCATGAGAACCAATGAGAAAAGTAAGTTTCTGAACATATTTAATGATGTCACAAGTCATAAGAATGGATAAATATGTATTCCTTACTCAATCTAATCTCATTTTCTGTAATGTTTTAAATCGATAAGATGAAGTCAGCCAAAGTTCATATTTTGCTCTTGTTTATGCTGGATCTTTTGGCTTGATAACATGAGTTGTCTCCCTTGAATCTTCAGCTTTGATTTAAATGAGTGAGTACAATAATGACAAATTTATGGAAAACAAACTTTATTTTGTGAGTGCATTATTTCGATACAGATTTGTGTACCATTGTCAAGCAGGCATTTGTCATTGTAACACTGTTCAAATGAACAACCGTCACTGTGCTAACAAACTTTACACCAGCCATTAGCAGCAATGGATCCAACAATGGCAGCCCTAGAACCATGTTTGGAATTAATCTTGGCGTTCAATGTTGTTACCATGTCGATCAATACACTACACGATCGACATCAAACAGGCTAATAGTAAATAGTGACCACAGCCAATGTCATAATAACAGTAGTAATATCATGAACACTTAAAATATCTTAATAGTAGTGACAATGGAAATCATTTCTGTATTTAAAATGTCATTTCACAAGGAAAATACTCCTCATCCTTCTCAAACTCCATAAATTTACACTTATCATTTTCATCACAAACACATGATTATCTTGTGATTGATTTGTTTTCATAAAAACATCCTCAACACTAAACTTAACATTCATATTTTGAAAAATAACAGACAGAGCCTAGTCTGTAAATAGCATATCCGGAGTTCTGTCCCTTGTCCTTGATATACAGAATTTGCTAAACTCAACTCCATTACCATGCAAGTAAATGTACCCACTGAAATTACTGATTGGTTAGCTATAAAAGTGCAATTCAAAGGGTGCCAAATGGCACCAGACAGATAATTTAGCTGTGCCTTTGTGAAAATATGTGCCCATACCTATTGATGGTCAGAATAGTTCAGCTTCATTTGTCCTACACCCATAATCTAACCCACAAACTATGGTACCATCCACAACAGGATTTCCTGTTATGACTGACTGACTGACTGAGTTTAGTTTTACGCCCGCTTTTAGCAATATTCCAGCAATATCACGGCGGGGGACACCAGAAATGGGCTTAACACATTGTGCCCATGTGGGGAATCGAACCCGGGTCTTCGGCGTGACGAGCCAACGCTTTAACCACTAGGCTACCCCACCGCCCTCCTGTTATGAGCACTGGCATTCAAAATGGTCACGCCCATGTAAAACTGTGAAATTAATGCCACAGATAAAACGTTTGACAGAGTGCAAAAACAGATTTGGAATCATTTGAGTTGGTCAAATTTATTGCATTTACCATTACATGAATCATGGTAGCATCTTCATAATTTTAGTCGTGCCACCAGGGCACATTGAAAACTTTGCGTCTATGCCATTTCAATATTTAAAGTGCCATGGCGTGCAAATTAAGCACTATTTTGATCTCTGTAAGTACATATGATGCGACATTTCTTTCCCTAGGTGTATTTCTCACGTCCAACTCCTGACTTTGTCAGAAAAAAAAAATCTGCAATTAAACAAAGACTAATGTTTAGATCTAATAAACGTCATGAAATGACTGAAAAGTGGTAGCTTACCTTGTGACCGATCAACTCCATCAGTGGCGATGCCTTGGTCGTCTCTGCCATCCATGGCGATGTCAAGCATTTCCTCGTCTTCACTGCTGTGGTGCGGTGAGGGGCGACGACGACCAACAGCGCCGTTGGAGTTGCCGCCGCCGCTCACGGTACTAACACCACTATATGTCACAGCATTAGGATCCATATACTCTACAAGTAAAGAGTCTGTCTCCATACTAGATAGCACACACTGGCATCAACTAACAGGGCATCAGGAACAACACTGAAAATAAAATAAAACAGAATTAACACAATAAATACAAAAATGGTAAGAAACATTTTTCACATAAAAATTAATAATATCAAATCATGAAGACATAGCCATGATAACAATACTTTTGTCATAATAAATGGTAGGATTTTTATAAATTATGAAGCAAAGAGTTTTAGTTTGGTGAGGTTTTCATCTTTTCCTCCTTGAAATGTCTGAGGAAACTGGAGGATACCTTTGTCGTGTTTTGACCAGACTATTTCTAAACAGTTTACAAACCTCTTGGCTCCAATACATTAAAACATGAAAAATATATATAAATGTTTTGTTTTCATTCCACCAACCAGATTGGTAAATGTTTTACCAAATACATTACCACTACCAACATATTATTTAAAGCACCTTTTGTGACAAATGGTGATAGATCATTGTTTTAAAGGAAGGGAGGTAACTCTACACTTGCCATGTCAACACACTACCATAGTCAATCTTACACTTCACATATTCAAGAATTAAAAAATTTAAGTTTGAAATTTAATCACCATTGATAAAGGAAGAAAAAACTTTGTGGTCTTCTACCACCCCTTTCAATTCAAAGTATGAAAACACTTCCCTCACTGATGTGAATTAAATTAAATTGGGCCTCCATTATCAACATGTTTAACATGGTAATATTTCTTTATCTGTCATGAAAGCATATCAAGATTTCTTGGACATTTACCAACCAGCATGTCACAACACAGTACTTGAGGGTGCACCACAACAGATCTCTTCAACAGTTTACATGTAACATGACAACAGTAGAACAAAAGATAATTCACAAAGCGGTTAGATAGTGACAATTAAGGGGTATCACTTCATGCAATCCGTGGTGCTAGGTCCTGGTGATAGCATGCTGGAAACTTCTGGCTAAGAAACTGTCTGACAATCTGTGCACAGCATGATGGTGCATACAGACAGGTACAAATCTGAGTACACTGAGTTGTTGAAACTTAGCGACCAGTTAACAAGATATGTCAGTAAATTGTGTACCCCATCTTAACAAGGGTAACAGTGGCATCTGATTTCTCACGACATTGTGAAATCTTTTCTGGTTTCTTTTGACAAACGTATAGACTATTCCACTGTAATAGGGATTTTTAATATCTTTTCATGATATACTAAACTGATTCTTTTAAAATGTTCAACATATCAAAAGTATATCTAGGGGCGGTGGGGTAGCCTAGTGGTTAAAGTGTCCGCTCGTCCTGCCGAAGACCTGGGTTCGATTCCACACATGGGTACAATGCGTGAAGGCCATTTCTGTTGTCCCCTGCCGTGATATTGCTGGAATATTGCTAAAAGCGGCATAAAAATATACTCACTCACTCACTCACTCAAAAGTATACCTAACTATGATGACATATCTGGTGGCGCGTGAAGATCCGCCTAGAACTGGTATTGCTGTAAGAGGCAGCCAAAGGGATCGGTTGGTCAGGTCAACTTACAGTTGACACCTGATCAAATCTCAGTTGCTAGATAGACACTTATGATATTAGTCACAGATTTGTTTGGTTATTTACTAACTACCATTTTATGGCTGGAATATTGCAGATTGCAACATTAATCATCAAACAATCAAACAAAAAAAACATACATGTATCTGGCTATCCAAAAACATCTGAGTATCATATAAACATGATAAAACCGGCTACAAAACACAAACTTTCTTCAACACCAATATTACCTGTTGTAAACATAACGTTTCTGCTTCAAGACAAAGCAGAACATATCTGACAACCAGCATTATTTAAACACCAGTCAAACAATCGAGAAAATCCAGCTCAGATTTCTATTTCAGCAACTTCCTGTGGAGCTATTGTTTTTATTCCCCAGCCAACCGGTCTATAAGTGCATGTGTAATGAATATACATGCGAGATGCACAACTAAGGCAATGGTGGAGGGTTTCACACATGCTGTAACAATATTAACACATGTCCCACGTGACACACAAACTTGGGATACAGAGAACTGACTTTCTGGGAGAAGCTGAACAAGAAATATATGCAGCTATCATTAGTGTTCGACATTAGGAATACATAGCAACCAAGAGTCTATTTTCACAAACTGATATGACATCTTCAGCTGTGTTTGAAGTGGAACTTATTTTAAGGTACATACAAGATAAACAGGTTCCTTCAAACTAACTCACTTTGTAATTAATTTAATCCATATCCCAAAACTAAGAAGACAAGACTCATGTACTATGAAATCTTGTTAACCCAGATGGTATTTATAATATAAGACGAGTATATGGATGGCAACTTCTTTTTTATTGTATAACACGAAGTTATTCCGCTACTTCTTGCCCCTTCTTCAGGTGATTAAAGACAGATGTAGAAAACAAACTACATATACCAGATTTACAGGAAGCCAGACATGTACAACAATGACAGTTGGGATAAGGTAAAGCTAGTTGACACAACAATCAGTTGTTGCCATCCGTATACTCGTCTTATATAATTACCAACTTCTAAATGCCTCTCAAGAATCTCACCAGAACGTATTGCCAGTATTTGACCTTGCATGGGCGGATCCAGGAATTTGGAAAGGAGGGGGTTCAGGGGGTTCGAACCCCCTGAACTCTCCATTGGCTCCGCTAACGCAAAAAAAAATCTTCAATGTGATCTTAAGTCATTTTCAACAGTGGGGGGTTCAAACCCCACCTCTGGATCCACCACTGCCTTGCCCTACAAAACAAGGAATTCAGAGGATCCTGATTTCTAATTTCAAGATCCTTACATGAAACATGAAGGTCCTGTAAAGTAACCATGGTAACAGTGTACAATACTGTACAATAAGATGGAGAATTACATTTATAACAGGAACTTTATATTTCTTACCTAGAACTGGGTACAGTTAATATTTTCTTGCATCCCTTAGGATGCACAATCTTTTTCTGCGGTCATTCTACACATTTGTTCATAATGGTTGTACATTTCTATTCATGTAAAACCATGTATCACCCAAGGTGAAATTTGAACAGCCTGTTAATAGCCTTTGATACAGAGACATTGTCATGGAACACGAGTAAGATTTCCATTATTACCTGAGTGACACAGGCATTGACATACAAGTTGACTACCTACAATACCTGACAAAGAGGGCCCCATATCACCATAAATCAACGAGATTGTAAGTCATCAACTAAACAAATATCAATAAATATCACAGACATAACTGCACAAACAGTTTGAGTGAATCAACATATTTCAAGTCATTTGAGACTGAGTACGGAAACATCTATGAGTGGATAACTAATAAAAAATGAACATTTTGAACATAACAAAACATACTTGTTGTTACTACATGGTCGATAATTATTTATATAACACTGTCTTTATTTTCATGTCAATGGAAAGAAAAATATTGAAATTTCCTCTCAACTGACATTCCTCCTCCTGCCTATCTATGTGATAACATGTAATAGTCATTGTCAGAGAATGATGCCAGTGTATAACAAGTGTATATGCATAACTGAAACATGACATTCTGCATATGCAGCTATTACAACTAATAGCTGACTGTACTGATTATTATCAACATAATCCCCGTGATCTGGCAAACACCAGCTTACATCTAATAAGCCCAGTATTACTAGGAATGCATATTTTAGAAGAAAATGGAATAAAAACAACAATATTTCAACTATACTGATGGAAACAAATAAAGGAACACACGATGGTTTCTTTGCATACTTTGTAAATTGTATAGCACTGTGTGGAAATGTGGAAGTAGATATAGGAACACTTAGCAATATTCCAACTATATGACAGTGGTCTGTAAATAACAGATTATGAACCAGACAATCCAGTGTTGCTCTATTCAATTGGGATATGCTGTCAATAAAAAAACATGGTGAATACATATGTATAATTTTATGCTACTTTAAGCAATATTCAAGCACTATCAAAGAAGGGACTTCATATTGTACCAATGTGGGGAATCAAACCCAGACTTGCAGCTTGACAAGTAAATGCTTTAACTGCTACACTTATCCACTGTCCCTCTAGAATATACCAGCTGTAAAGCCTGAACAGAACATAGCAAGTCTATCCAACAAAACCTGGGACTTGCAAGTTGCAAGATAATAGAGTTCATCAAGTCAGACAGAGTTGTCTCCCTTAATTCCTCCAATGAATGCTTCCTGACACACCGACATTTCAACTCATGTGTTATGTTTCCAAAATGTAGGAAAAATAACAATAGGGATTTGACAAACAGTGATATTCACTTATAATTTAACATGTTTAATGCGGCCAAATACCTCAAATTTTGGACAAATATAATTCTTTGTAATTATCTTGTAAGTAAAATATGTTATTCATAGCTAAACAACCACAAGAAGAAAGATGAACACAGACAACAGTTAATCACAAAGAGGTTCATGATATACAACATCGACTTGTTTAGAGAAAACATTAACACACTACACAAGAATACAACAATCTTAGAACACATCTATCACTACAGTGCAAAACATTGCAGGAACTCATGCACTGGTTGCTGAACATCGAGTGATACAGGTAGGTGGGGTGTACGGGACAGTTATTGAGACTAGTCAGTAGGGAAATACTACAACACACAACTTAGTGTTACATACCTCATAGCTTGGGATTGGCTCCAAGACAATGCAAGACACCAAAGCAATATGTAAATTATATGTGATAATACCCATATCATCATGATAATTATCAACATTTATACACAAGAAGGTAAATAAATTTTATATTTAAAACAATTTTATCTTGCAATATACTTATAAATATTTAAGGACTCATGGCTTGCTACTTTAGTGAGTGGAAGTAATGTTAAGTCATAGTCAAGTAACAAATGACAACTGGCAGTAAATAAATGGTTCTGGAACAAACCTCTGATTTATAGACTCACAGTGCACACCATCATGACACATAATCAGCAATATACACATTGTAAGCAGCATTGAGATCCTCACATTTGTCGATTTGTATGAACAGTAGAGCTAACGAGGTTACCATGGTTACTGGTAATTTATTCTGACCCTGATCCAGCTGGATGCCATATACTACATACACAATATGCTCAATTCATTAACATGATTATTCTTTTTTGATAGATGACAACTGCATGTGAAGACAATGCCATTGCTAAAAAATTCCACTCGTCCGTTCGTATTGACAAGTAAAATTTGTTTCGGGAAAATGAAAAACATAATTTGCTCGTACGTTTTCTGACCCAAAAGTAACATTTTTATTTTTCTTTGAAGTTCAGCTATCTCAAATGGAGAATGAATTCAATTTTGTCAAAGATTTTGTACAAAAGACAAAGTAAGTAATGTTTATTATAGTTTTATTCCAAGCAAACATTTTGAAATAAAATAATTTAAATTTATATTCATTGTGATGCATGATCTATAGGGCAAGTACAATTTTAGAAGGACGAGTGGAAAGTTCATATTACTCGCCCTACAGGGTGAGTGCAGATTTTTGAATTTTTCGAGCCCTGAATGCCCAAACATTCAGTGAGTGAGTTTAGTTTTACGCCGCACTCAGCAATATTCCAGCTATATGGCGGCGGTCTGTAAAGAATTGTGTCTTGACCACACAATCCAGTGATCAACAGCATGAGCATTGATCAACGCATTTGGGAACGGATGACATGTGTCAACCAAGTCAGCAAGCTCATCAATTCTAACCCGGATCTTCACGGGATCACTGGCATTCAAAATGGCTACATTCATGTTATGCTGTGAGACTGAGAGTACCACCAATAAACAGTTTGATGGGGTGCAGAAGTAAGTTGGTTAAATTTATCCCATTTTTCTTTTAATGAAACATTTTTAGCATTATTTGTATAATTTTAGTCATGCTGGCAGTGCACACTGAAAATATTTCATCCGTGCCATTTTAATAGCTACCGCACCATGGCATATAAGTTGTTGTCAAAAAAGGATAAAAACTCAATTTATTTGAAGATTCTACTTGACTTGATATATCATACTTAGCTTTGATCATGATAAATGTTATGTAATATAAATAACTTAGTAAGGGGCCATTGCAACACAAAATAATAATGAACATGAATATTTTGCTGGTACTAATCCAGTGTAACTACAGTTTTAAAGTGCTATGCCACTCATATACCCTGCCACAGTTTAACATTTACACCAAGCACTGACTTATGTTCTATCCCCTTAATGCTGAGTGCCAGGCAGGGTAACATCAAGTACCATCATTTAATGTTTTGTTGGTATAAGGCCAGGATCGAACCAACATCCTTCTGATTGATGGGCAGATTCTCTATCAAGAGCAAGATAGGTCTCAGAGATGGCATAAATGAAACAGAAAGGCTCTTGTAACTGTAATTGAATAAAGTGTATTCAATATGCATTTTCCAACAAAAAAAACCCATGCTTAATGTTCCAGCGAATACCATGAATACCATATTTCTATACATTTCTATAGAACAAACCACCATATGTTGCAAAACGTATGCTTCAATATATTTACATCTTGTCATGATTTTATCAATGTTGCCAACGAATGCCTGAGACTATTTCAATAAATGACTAATCAACATCAAAATAGCTCAAAACAAAGTGACACATGAGTGTTAATACACTTAGAATAATCATTGAATATCATGTCTAAACAAACTTTCAGTTTCTCAGGATTTCTGGGGACTTCGTTTAGATTTTTTCTAATATTTTGAGAAACAATGAATCCAAAAATTATTTGTCATATGGTAAAGGTCAGGTCAACCATATCCTGATACCTTTGAGCATGAAGCTGTAATGTCAGTGTGCAGAAAATTGTCAATAATTTGTAGAATTTACTTTTTAAAACAGTTGAAGTACATAACTCATGGGCCATAGTGGACTCATGTGCCATGTTGTTCATAAGGTGAGGTGAAATTGGGTTTAACGTCGCGCTGGGAGAATATTTCGCTCATATGACGGCGTGCATGCCTGTGTTTGTGTAGGTGTATGTGCGGCTGCTTGTACAAGCCCAGACTGAAGCTGGTTTTATAGCGCTAGCCCACTTAGATACCATGCCGCAGTGAAGCATGAATACCCCACTCAGACACATTATACTGACTCCGAGCCGACCAGTCCTTGTTGTGCCCATTAATGCCGAACGCCAGGCAGGGACCAACAAGTACCATATTTTAACGTCTTTTGGTATGACGCGGTCGGGGATCGAACCCGCGACCTTCCGCTCTCCGGGCGGACGCTCTAACCACTACACCACGGAGGCGGTCTGTTGTTCATAAAATGTGTATGCATCTGATATATATGAAGTGGAATAAATAGCATTAGGCAAATGGGTACAGATTTTACTAAATACTATTGAAATGAGCATGTCAACCCTGCCTTACAAGATATATTAAACATGTTAAGGTACACCTTGAGTCTAAAGATGTATTGAAGTGAATTCAGTATGACTCAGCATGTCATAATCAAACATCCTAAATGTTATTACCATTTTACCACCATCTCAATAACATCGTAACTTCGAATGATTCATAAGAAACACTTAAACATGCTGAAGGACCAACCTCTGGCATGTTTCAACCATTCATCCGGTTCAATCATGCGGCGATTTGCATGGCTAATTATGAGAGTACTTATGTCATTTAATAAATGTCTTGAGCTACTTTTTGTTAGAAACGTGGTATTTAAAGCGTTTACGTTTCATTTTTAGTAAATATGACAGGCAATGTTGAAAAAAAAGACTACAGTACATGACAGAAGAGGTGCTCACATTTCTGTTCCAATGAATGGTGGAGCATGACTTTGTCGTTTTGTTTACACTGCCTATGTCTATACTAACCTGCAAAGGATCGGTCTTGTTTGTTGCAACCAGTAACTCTGTTTCGGTGAAGGACAAAGAACCGTTTTTAAAGAAACGAATCGCACGAACAGCGTAAAAATATTGACAACACCACCAAAATAATAGTCTCGTGACCTACGGGGTTGCTTCTCGATGACTTCCGGGTTCAAACACATTATGAGTTCAAGAGTTGTTTCCCTTACTAATCACTTCAGCTTTTACAGGCGCTTCACGTAGTCACAGTACAACGCACCTGCTAACGTACATATTATTGGTGTATAATGTCAGCACAAGACTGAGAGTGATGATGTAGTAAATTCGGGAGGGGTTGGTCGTCGTTCTTACGATTAATTAAGCCGAATATACGTGTTAACGTATTTTATTATCTTCTTAAGGGTGAAATACTGTAAATATTGGTATTTTCACTGAGTAGAATAACATGTTACTTCACTGAGTTAAATATCACTTTTGCCTGGAACTCAAGGGCTAGACTGTAGTTGGGTTGTGTAATAATATGCAGACTAACTCGGTGTCTCGATCATTTATAAACGATGATCAAAATATTATAAATAGAAAATTTTGTTAATGTTGTCAAATAACATGTATATTTCATCTCGTGGTCTGACAAAGTTGATATGTTCCCGAGTGGCGCCACTCGGGAACATATCAACTTTGTCAGACCACGAGATGAAATATACAAGTTATTTGACAACATTAACAAAACATCCTCTATATGTTATAACCAGACATTGCCAGGAGCCATTGAATAAAATGTACTGTAGAAAAGAAGTGTTAAAACTATCAGTTATCATGGTGGAGTCATTACGTGCACACAGTATTGTCACTTTTCTGCATTCAGACGCATGTACATACAGCCATGGTGTAGGCGATCGTGAAGAGGAGTTGTTAATTACATAATATAGTAGAGTTTGCAACAAGGATGTTCGCACGACTGACCACAATAATACTCGGTCATTAGTGAGTAAGTTTAGTTTTTCGCCGCTTTCTGCAATATTCCAACATTATCACGACACCAGAAATGGGAGGAATCGAACCCTGGTCTTCGAGCGAACGCTTTGTCCACTAAGCTACTCCACCGCCCCTCATCAGAGTCAGGTGGTCACTCTCGGTTACTTTGTTGATGCATGTCATAGTATCCCAGTTGGACATATCTATCCTCGTGATATCGATCACTGGATTGTCTGGTCTAGCTGGAATAACTAAGGGGTGCTGCATTAAACAACAAACAATTGTTACCACCACTAAAAAAAAAACCCCCCAAAAACCCCATCTTTTTATGGCTCTTGGATTTTCTGTTTCTATTTGCTATTGTTATGTTTCTTGCTGTAGTGTGGGGGGTTACTAAATTAAAAGGACTTTTACAGGAGCAAAATATACTCACTAAATGCTTATGTAATTGGTGTATCCTGATGATTGTTCGGCAAGGTTTAGCAGGGCACGTCTAATTCCGACGATGTGATACTGAGAACGCTTAGTCTGTCGTCAGTGCCGTTTCTCCGGTTTTGGGTTGTCGCTGTAGGTTTTGTGGAGGCGTAGACAGAGAGAGGGCGGGTCTGGCGCCGCTTGTCACGCGACGAGGGCGCGCAGCACAGCAAACAATTCAGCTGAAATGTAGGATAATATTGTACATATTTTACTAATTTTGTCCGATTTAATCAGTTTTTGTCGTTTTATTATTTATAAATTAACATGACATCATATAAACGAACACAAATCATTTCATATATCATGTACGCAGGCTCAGAGGAGGACCAAGAGGTTTTGTTATTCCCACAGAGTGAAAGTGAGTGAGTGAGTGAGTTTAAAGCCGCTTCAGGACTGCATAAAATTCAGGGCGCATTGAATCCCATAGTCATACAAATCCGTGCCCACTTTCCTATATACTTCGACCGCCTCCGTGGTGTAGTGGTTACAGCGGAAGGTTGCGGGTTCGATCCCCAGCTGCGTCATACCAAAAGACGTTAAAATATGGTACTTGTTGGTCCCTGCCTGGCGCTCGGCATCAATGGGCACAACAAGGACTGGTCGGCTCGGAGTCAGTATAATGTGTCTGAGTGGGGTATTCATGCTTCACTGCGGCATGGTATCAGTGGGCTAGCACTATAAAACCAGCTTCAGTCTGGGCTAGTACAAGCAGCCGCACATACACCTACACATACACAGGCATGCACGTCGTCATATGAGCGAAATATTCTCAAGCACGACGTTAAACCCAATTTCACCTCACCTCACCTATATACTTCAGTCTTATTTGTGTGTAAATGGTCAATACACGAAAAAAAGGGATATACATATAATGTTTTCAGTCTTAGCCACGGGCGGATACAGCTTTTTGAGATTCAAGCGGTGTGTGTGTATACGTGCGTGCGCGCAGTTCATTTTCACCCGTTTTGACGTGAGTTTCAATGGCCATTTAATAAACGTTATAAAAGAAAGATCTGGGTTAGAATTCATCTTCAGTAACCCATGCTTGTCGTAAGAGGCGACTAACAGGATCGGGCTCGCTGACTTGGTTGACACGTGTCATCGTCTCTCACTTGCGTAGATCGATGCTCATGCTGTTGATCACTGGATTGTCTGGCCCAGAATCGATTAGCTATACAGACCGCCGTCATATAGCTGGGATATTGTTGATTGCCTCGTTACAACAAACAAACGAGAAGACCAGAATACGGATCGGGAGGGCAATCACCTACGTTGTCGGGGTACACTGACATATAACTCGACCATACGATCCACTTGATCACCTCTTAAGACCAACCTAGGCTGTTAGGCCTATTCTAAAGCAGCATTCGGAATAGTGCCAGAATAAGGATTGGGAGGGTAATGGCCTACTGTCGTTAATCAAAACTCACTCATATTAACATATGTATATTTTAGTAATTAACTTCTAATATTTCACTAAATAACTGCGAAACAACTTATTTTGTACATACAGTTAACGCTCCCTACCTTCTCGAAGAAACCCATTATACAGCCATCTTTGTCTCTGCACCCAATGTGATTGTATAAGTATAGACAACGAAGGCCAGATTCCGAAAGACCTCCCACTCTCGTATCCAGCCAAGTTAGAAATGTTTCCACTGCTCATTCACAACAAGTGTATCTAAATGATAGGGTATGGTTGTTGCCACATGTACGTTATCTTCAGCTGTAGATCTGTGACACACCGCTACCCGACACCCAGCGTTAGCCCTGGCTTCTTAAGAAACAGGAATTGTGTATTGTACGTGTTCATCTTTCTGTGTACGTGTGGGTAGGTCCAAATGTAGCGTGGTGATCGCATGCTTGATAACATCAGATCGGAATCCACATGAACACTTTGTTTACAGACACACCATGACCCATGCAGAGTGGATATATTACTAAATCGACAACAATCTATCTTGTTTTCGAACTGAACGAATTAATATAGTTAACGGAGAAATTATAACTTCTTTGAGTGGCGTTTAAAAGTTTGTGTGATGAACAACGAGGAGAGTTCTATGGCTATACAACTTCTGTATTATTAATACTTGCTTGATATCGGTGTTAGTAACTACGCCGAAACGTCGCTCATATTAATTTTAAAGAAGTTGTTGGGAGAAATCATGTTTGATGCGCATTTAATTTTCACAGCAATCCTGATCACGTTTTTTCACGCACTTAAATTAATTCCATCCGGAAGTTGAAATAAGTATTATCTAGTATCCGTATATGTTCCAATTCTGAGACTTGATTCAGTTTTACATTGTAAAACCTTGAAGGGCCTCTTTTAGGGTGATGCCCGATCATCCATACAATGACATGTCTGGATGAGTGGATGTTCACAGGAAGTACTGAACGCCGCCTGGTGGCAAGTGCCCGTTACCTCCAGCAACTTCCGACTCAAGGGAACAAGCCGGTGGAGATGGACTTGTTGAGCATTTTTTATTTTCTTTTGGTGGCTGCCTTAATTATTTTGTCCCTGGTGAGTCAAATAGCAACGTACTATGTATATTTTAGTTGTGCAATAAATGACACAGTCATTCATTGACTCTGAAGGCTCTAAAGTGAATAATTTATCCTAGAGGGCTGACGACCAATATTGTTGCATCAGTTTGACTGTATGTATTCATGTGTTAAGCTGTGCAAACACCTCCCCGCTGGGAAGTATAACCTTAGGCCTCCGTTTAGCAAATTGCCACTTTCCGTACAGGTGGTGACGTGGAGCCATGATATGATTCTAAAATGCACAAAATTATCAGTTTCCATATTTTAAACATTTTTGTTATTGGTTGAAATACACAGATAATCTTGTGGATGAAGAGTGTTAAAAGATGATGAAATTATATTTTATCTTATACATGTATTTTTGTTTTCATTTTAAATGTATTAATGATACCATTTCTATTGTTTGCAGTGTCTAGTGATAATATATGTCACATCTGTAGCTTATCCTGACTTGGGAAGATATGAGAGTGAAAAATCTTTCCATGACCCCAAAAGGAAGACAGAGGGTGAATTTCCAAGCATCCATGATCCGCCCAGCGTCGACTTGACTGTGGTGGTCCCAGCTTACAATGAAGAAGCAAGATGTAAGAGAGTTCTAATTATTGACGTTGGTTTGAATAGATGATTGATTTGTTTTATATCTGAATGTTCATAGACTGATAATTCAGTAGTGGTAATTATGGAAATAAAGTATAATGTAATCATATAAAGTAATCAAATATCATGTTGCTTGGCATTTTAAAAGTTGATGAATAATAGGAAAGGTATGATACTTTATGGATGACAATTTCATTGTTATAGTATAATGCAATGTATAAGAATCTATACCAAGACATTGCATAATAATGAAATAAAGAAGTTATCATCCAAAATGTATCATACCTTTCTTATTACACACTTCTCATTACCGTGATTACACTTGAATGTATTTGTTAGTAATATACAGGCTACAATACAGTTTCACTTAACATGTTCAAGAAATGTGAGTTTGGGTTAATAAGTAAATTGCATTAGCTGATGTATTAATTGCTGTGTTTTCATGGCTAACATACTCAAGAAAGTAATGAAATCAAAACACTGATGCCATGGTTTTTTCTGCAGTATCCATTATGCTGGATGAAGCTTTAGAGTACCTTGAGGGCAGACAGGTGAGTGTTTGGTGTCATGTGTTGCAAGTAATTACAGAATTAACATGTTAACAATTTGCATAACATGTTATATTGATTTATCACTTTGTTATTAGTTTGTTGTTGTTGTTAGTTACAAGATAGACAATACTTGTGTAATTCAGGATGTATCCTAGAATGGAATATTTGAACACTAATGCCAATTAACTGATAATGTTGAAATGAAATAGCATATGCATTTGTATGTTCATTTCAAATAAGATAAACATCAGTGCCCTTCTTCACTAGTAGTTTTGTAATAATGGTATAAATGCCAGTATTGAGACCAAAGGTTAAGTCGTACAAAACAAAAACATTATCTTTCTTGTTTTTATTTCCAGCAAAGCAACCCGTCTTTCAGTTTTGAAATAATTGTTGTTGACGATGGCAGTAAAGATAAAACATCTGAGGTATGTAAACTCAATGTATTAAAATGTTTGCTTGTAATGCCGAAGACCCATTTCTGGTGTTCCCCGCTGTGATATTGCTGGAATATTGCTAGAAAGCTAAATGAGCCAGACAAATCGGATTTAGCTCCTGTTCCCTCAATATACCTGTATTTTCTTGTATATATGTTAGGTACAGTCAGCATTAAACGTGATGTTTTGTTTGTTTCAGGTAGCTTTAACTTATTCTGAAAAGTATGGTGTAGACAAAGTGCGAGTTCTAACATTAGCGAAGAACAGAGGAAAAGGAGGAGCCATTAGATTGGTATGTATACATGATTCTGCAACAGGGGATTGGGTTGATTGATAATATCTGAGCCTCATATTGAAGGAATTGCGTTATACTGAAATCTTATGTAGTGGACATTACGTGATGTCATTTAGGTATATCCCCCAAAACTTGAGGCATTTACATTTCTGAAAAGTTATCTGTGACTTAATAAGAAAATGGCTAGTCTTAAGGAATGTTGCAAATCAGTTTTCCAAAAGTCACCCCCAGCTATTTAACAAACTGTGACTTAAACGTAATCCTTATATTTTATTTCAGGGTATATTTGTGGGTCGAGGCAAACTGATGTTGTTTGCTGATGCTGATGGTGCAAGTAAATTCAGTGACTATAAAAAATTAGAAGTGGAACTGAAAAAACTGAATGATCAGGTATGTTGAGATTTGCAAAGTGAGATTCTGTCAGATGTAATGTTGCATAAGTAGTGCCATAACTTCATGTCCCCTGTACCCTAAGCTTGTTATGTGTGGTAACTGTGAAATATACTTCCACCAATGCTTGTAATAAGTGTGTAAATACATGATTAAATTGTGTACTTAATTTTGTATTGTTTTGAGATGGTATTTCTGGTATTACGCGCTAATATAATGAGATGGTGTTGGGATAAAAACCTACAAAATTGTCATGGAATTTATAATGCTCACATGTTTTAAGAAATATATAGTAACAGTTATGTATGCGGATTTGAATAAATAAAATTTAGCTGAATTTTTTGTCAAAGCCTGCAGATTATTTTATGAGCTACATAAACGTGACAGTTTATTTTACTATATTTTCCAGAACAATATGTGTGTTGTGTGTGGGTCAAGAGCACATCTGGAAAAAGATTCTATAGCTGAGGTAAGTTTGATTGAAACTTGCAATAGCGAAATGTAGATGTTTTGTTTAACTGTATTTGCTTTCAGTTATTTTGTTGCTTCTAAAAGATGATGAGATTGTACCATGTTTCTTGTCTTCTGGTTGGGGGTGAAATTATGTAACTTTGGTGTTTTCCTTTCCTTTCTTAGACACTAGGGGCGGTGGTGTAGCCTAATGGTGAAAGTGTTCGGTTGTCACCCCAAAGACGATTCTGGGTTCGATTCCCCACATGGGTAAAATGTGTGAAGCCCATTTCCGGTGTCCTCCGCCTTGATATTGCTGGAATATTGCTAAAAGCAGCGTAAAACTAAACTCACTCACTCTTTGACACTACTTGAAAATGTGTCAAAACATGGACTGTCTGAAAGGTTCACCAGCAATGGTCTGAACTGCAGAATCTTCAAATTCTTTAGGAAAAACGTAGATGTGGCTGGTATAATGCATAGATTACCTGTTGTTTAATACACTGTCAGGTCTGTACATTTAATTCCATGTTGGGCGGTGGGGTAGCCTAATGGTTAAAGCGTTGGCTCGTCACGCCGAAAACCCAGGTTCGAATCCCCACATGGGCACAATGTGTGAAGCCCATTTCTGGTGTCCCCTGCCGTGATGTTGCTGGAATATTGCTAAAAGTGGCGTAAAACCAAAACTCAGTCAGTAATTCCATGTTCAGTTTAGGATGGTTACTCTTACAAGAGGTGCGGTGGGGTAGCCTAGTGGTTAAACCTTCACTCATTACGCCGAAAACATGGGTTTGATTCTCCACATGAGTACAATGTGTGAAGCCAATTGCCAATGTCCCCTGCTGTGATATTGATGGAATGTTGCTTAAAGCGGCATAGAACTAAAGTGACTCACTCACTTTTACAGTACAGAGCCAGAGATACCTTTGTGAAAGCTCTGGTTACCAAGGTAACATGAAAATACAGGATGTTTGCATCCTAGTTGAGCCATTTTCTTGTATTACTTTAGCTGTTACAGAAGAATCAAACATAGAATGTTTTTGTGTGTTTTCAGCGTTCCGTTTTCCGAACATTCCTGATGTATGGGTTTCACTTCCTGGTGTATTTTCTCTGTGTGAGGGGGTCAAGGACACACAGTGTGGCTTCAAGCTCATGACAAGGGAGGCGGCCATTTTACTTTTCTCAAATTTGCACGTTGAAAGATGGTGAGTTGTGAGAGCTTAGGATTACATATGCTCCTCAAAGTTTGATAGGGATACTGGGAAGTGAGATGTTTAGTGTAGCATATCATAAAATGATATAACCCTTTAAACATTGTTAAGAAGTTAGTTTGTATATTCTCTATTGAATATTAAGTAGGTAAAATAATATTGTTTGTGCCGTCATGACTACAAGAAAAGGTGACAAATTCTGGATAAAGTAACTATGTCAGTGTGGGAAAATTTCTTTTTTAATTTGTCAAAGCATGCTGTATTATTGTGTATTCCAAAAATAGCATTTGAACAGGAACTCCTAAAGGACCCCAATTTACTAATTTACATGACCTTACTGGAGTCCTGTGAAGTGATGAAGTAGCTTCCTGTGCTGTAAGATTTAGTAATTACTTTGATTACATGACCTATGTATTTCTTGTTAAGAATTTTGTACAGTGAATATTATCAGTTCATTATTGTTGGTCCCACAGGGTGCAAGATATACTTATTGTCTGCATACATTTGTACATTTGTACACACACATTTCTGCTTCATGTAGAACCCAGTTAGAATTGATCAAAAGATATCAATGCTTCTGTTCATCAGTTTTATAAAGTGTTGCTTAGAAACGATTTTGTTAATTTCAGGGCATTTGATGTAGATATGTTGTATCTAGCTCAACACTTCAAGATTCCTATTGGAGAGGTAGCAATTGCATGGCAAGAGATTGAAGGTTAGTTTCTGTGTAATAGGTAAAGTAATACTGGTAAGATGAGATAATGTATAGTCAGAGACGTAATTTGTACGCGAGACGGCCTATCGTCTCTTGTACGCGAGACGGGTGCGCTCCGCGGTACTAACTGAAGCACTTGACCCTAATTAATTCAATCACCATGGAACCAACTCGATTAGGTGCGAACACGGCGCGGGGTGATTAAAGCGTCCCGTAAAATCCCCAAGTGTGGTGGTTACTTGACAGTCGTGAATGAACAGGTTTCTCGGCAAAGCAGAAACACATGGTAGTTTACATATGCAACTTACGTAAAATCAAGTAATCGCATTTGATAAAGTGATTTACTTCAGTGGAATGTCATGGCTAATTTTAGAAATGTTACAGTATTCATCTTTGCAGTAAGTTCTGGAACATTTTGAAACTAATATTACCTCTACCGCGTTTTTGTGTGACATGCAGAACTTCCCTGTCAGGCAGTCACGCGAATGAGTGACCCCCTCTCAGGTAGTCACTTGTACACGTAACAGGGGACCGTCTCGCGTACATGTTACATCCTCTACTGATATACTACCCATCGAAAGCTTAGACTCAACACTAAAACGCAGCTGTTCACATGCACGATATTGCACATACTTTCCAGCAATTTGATGCATGATCCCTGTGCAATTCATCTGCATAAGGTTTGCTGTTGGTTCGCCCAAGTAAGAGGAAACATCAATCTTCGATGTAACCATATATATATACATAACATATAGTGAGTGTTTTAAGTGAGTCTAAACTTTTGATGGGTAGTATATGTAGTAATAGTAGGGAGGGTTATTGGAGGTTCAAAGTGTATAACAATATGTTGTGATACACAAGGTTGTATTGTGATACATTTCACAATATGTTGTATACTGCATTCCAAAAGAAAGTGAACATTGCAGGCGTTTGAAATTACATGGCTATAAGACATAACTTAAGTCGAAGTGGTGTGTTCAAGGCTCAGATGGCCATTCTTGTCATTTGTGTGTTCTGGTGATCTGGTGCTGAAATGGCTGCTTTTGGAGGCCATGCTCGATACTGAACTGTCATTTCAAATTTAACATAATGACGCGAACTAATGATGTCTTATTGATGTGTTTATGAAAAATGTGTGGTTATGAATAAAGATTATTTGTATTTTCACTTTAAGCACTCATGTTGTTTTCTTTGCATGTTTTCATTAGCAAACATCAATCTCTTAATTCACCACTGTATCACAGTTTTGTGTTGTTTGCATTTCTTTTGGAACTGAGTATACAATTCTAAAATTTGAATTTAGGAGCAATCTCAAATATCCGTCCAAAAAAATCCACACTGAATTTTTTGGTCTCTTTACTTAAAGAATATCTAATATCTAATCCGATTATTAATCAGTATATTGACTGTTGATTTCGTGATACTTTTAAGTTGACATTGTGACGCTAAAATTTGTAGAAAATTAGAAATGGATATGAATTAGAGGTATCAAAAATGAATGTGGAAATTCATTGTTAATTTGATCTTCACAGGTTCAAAAATGGTTCCGTTCTGGAGCTGGATGCAGATGGGTCGAGACCTGCTTCTTATACGTCTACGGTACATACTAGGTGCCTGGAAGATCAACAGTAAACCAAAGTCAGCATAGAGTTGTCTCCCTTGCCTGTTACGTTCGTTGCATCTACTCTAAATGTCGTGTAGGCAGCTACTTTAAAACAAAACTTTCTTTTTCTGAAAAACGGAGTTGTGTTCATGCAGTTTAAAAACTGTTTCTATTTCTAATTTGGCTTTAATGCCAGTTTAAATGGGTGGATTTTAAATAAAAATCCTGTTTGGTTGTTTTTCACATCTGTTCATTAGATTATGTTCTTGCATTCAAGATGTTGTTTTTGTTTTCTTATTGCTACATTGTTGATGTTAATATGGACATGTTTTCCCATTTGTTTAAAATGAATGTTTTTGCACAAAATTTAGACTATCCTTCTTTACAATCTTCAAAATCGTTTTTTCTGTGTAACCCTTTACCACTGGTTAGTAAATTTTGATGAAATTAAATTTTAGGGAATTGTTATTAAGTTGGCCGAGTACAAGTTGGACCAGAAATACTTAAGTACTTAGTGTAGAATCTAATGTTTTCAACATTTGTATATAGGTACATGAGAGTTGTGTTGTATACTAAAAGAGACCATCTAATTCTTTCATATTACTAGGGTTATCGATTATTACAGATTACCTGTAGCTATATGAAACAATGTGGTGGTCACAAGTTTTTGTAAGTAGTACATATATGTTTAAGATTTGCCCATATTTCTAGTTGATATTAATACACAAATGTATAATCTTATCTGTATCCTCAATATTTATGCAATTTTTAATGTAAGAAGAGTATTTTTAAAATGTATGTGCTAATTCATTGAAAGAATGAATGGATGTATGGAAGCCATATTGGCCTGAAGAACATAGAAATATTTTTCATGAATGAGTATGTTTTTTTCTTCAGCATTTATTATCTTGTGCTGTAGGTTCCCATTTCACACAGTTCATACTGAAAGGTTGTTTTTGTTTACGTGTTGATATGAATTGGAAGTACCTGTATACATAAAGCTGAATATCAAAATCCATCTACCCTACTGAATTAATACGACATTCTTTTTTAATATCACTCTGATGCAGTAGAGAATATTTGCCAACACACAATTGTTATTATCATGTTTTATATTCAACACTTTGTATGTCCATGGTTGTTTTTGAAACATTGTGAATCACACTATGTAAGCATGTTGATATCTTACAGGTACAGTAAGGTAAGTTGATGAACTGGGTCATCCTGAAAGATGAAAGATTTGTTGTGAAAATCAAGCAACCCCTGGCCACAAATATTCTTCCAACACTGCTGGATATTTCTGTGTATTTATCCTCCCTTCCAGGAATGTTAAAGTCCTCACACACTCAAACGCTATGTATCCCAAATGCATGACATGCAGACATTTTCCAGGGTGTGGACAGAGACATTCTTGGTACCTCTCTTCTCCCACCTGTCGCCACACATAAATATGGTTGTCAGTTCCAAATTCTATCTGAGATTCATTATTAAACTCTACCTTGCCCCTGAAGCTATGTATTTGATAACTCAGTTCGATCAGCACCACAAAACTGCCTATTTTTCTGTTGATCCAAATGCGTTTGCTAACAATCCTTCTGTGATATCCTTTCTGATGTTAGTTATGCTCAAAAGTTCACCTGGAAAAGTGGAAGACCTTGTTTTGTTAAAAATATTTGCAATTTCTGCTAGCGATTTTCTGTTGACTTAGGACATCATGAATCAGCACACGTCTGTGACGGTTGCTCAGAAGCTTCGGTCTACTGGTTCATGGCTGATTTTCCACACTTCTATTGTTGCTATAGCGATGAATAACGCCATGCACAGTACACTTGGGAGATTCAGCAGTTATCTTACTTCTCAACAGGCTTTCTATTCAAATACTGGTCTATGATAAGTTCTCATTAGTCTGGTGACAGAATGTTCCTTTTCTGAGGGGGCGGTGGGGTAGTCTAGTGGTTAAAGCGTTGGATCGTCACGCCGAAGACCCGGTTTCGAATCCACATGAGTACAATGAGTGAAGCCCATTTCTGGTGTCCCCTGCCGTGATATTGCTGGAATATTGCTAAAAGCGGCGTAAAACCAAACTGGGTCTGGGTCCTTTTCTGAAATCAGTGGCAGAAATAGAGAGACGACTAGCACACGACAATAAACTGCCTCGTACTTGATACTCAATGACATCTTCAGGTGTGGGGCCAAATTTCACATCATAAAACATTTCACAGTACGAAGGTTAGACACAATAAACCAAACGGATGCTCCCTTGTCAAACGTACATCTCACATGTTCCTTAATTTGGGGCATGATAATGTACAATTGTTTTATGTTACATTTCTAGAAATTCTTGATTAACAATTAAACTGACTGTTTGTAGCCATGAAGGTAATATGTCACAATCAAATGTTTCATCACAATTGTTTTTTCATCATTCATTTCTTTGATGTAAATGCTCAACTTGTACAGTGTTGATATTTTGAATTATCTTATTCAATTTACACCAGATACCTGAAAGATTGTTAACTTACAGATCTTATGAATAATAGATTATGTACAAATTATGCACTGAAATCTTTAAAAGGTTTAGGATAATTCTGAAATCATAGCACTTACAAACGCTCATGGTATACCAGAAGATTTTTAAAAATTTAGTTGTAAAATGAGGTTACCATGAATGCTGTTTAGTGATATTTCACAAGAGTCTAAACTTTTAAACGTTTTTCTTTCCAACAACCTTCATTTTATCATTTATATAATATTACTGCTTAAAAGCAGTTAAAAACCACCCAATTTTTTCATATTGCCATAGTTGATTTGTCATAGTCTGAGAGACTGACAATAGTATTATGACACTCATGATGTGAGTGAGTGAGTGTTGGTGTATGCTGCACTCGGCAATTTTCCAGCTATATGGTGGAGGTCTGTAAATAATAGAGTTTGGACCAGACAATCCCGTGATCAACAGCATTAGCATCGTTCTACGCAATTGACATATGATAACATGTAATCAAGTCAGCGAGCCTGACCACCTGATCCCGTTAGTCGACTCTTACGACAAGCATGGGTTACTTAAGATCAATTCTAACCCGGATCTGAATTGATCTTCATGGGGGACTTATGGCAAGACAGATTAACCATAGCAATAAGAGAGAATTGGGATCCTTGATTTCTTTTGAGTGGTATAATTGGTAAATAATTAACTGCGCAGTGTCGGCACTGACATTTGGAACAAAGTTTCCGAGGATATTTAAAAAATTATTTATGTTTAGCCGAAACTGCTGATAGTTATGCTGAAGGGGTCATACAGGGTGCTCCATCCCTGAGCCACATTACTCTCCTTCCACCCGATCCTAACTGTGATGCTATAGCTCTGGATACAAAATGTACTGCATAGCCATTTATTTTACTTGAAATGCATTCTGATGTTCCAATTAATTCATATTGCCGCGACAGTCATCAGTTTTTAACAGCTAGTTTTGCAGCATGATATTTACATTACAAGTAAGACAGAAAGCATTTTCTCACTTTTTAACAGACTGGTATATTTTCTGTTTCATGTTTTTGGCCTGGGTGCATTTTTGTATGCTTTGTTACGCCACACTCAGCAATATTCTAGGTATATTATAGCATGGGGATGGTCTGTAAATAATCCAGTCTGGATCAGGCAATCCAGTGATTGATCGATCTAAACAGTGGGGTTATGATGACACGTAAGTCTGCAAGTCTGAGATACCTGAGAACTTCTTTGATGTTTAAATGCAGAACGGTACCTTGGGGAATCTTCTGAAATACCTTTCATGACAATGACACCTTCAGCTATACTGATTTCAAAGGTCCTCAGGTGCTTAATGTGTAATTATTTGTTGCAAGAATGAGTATTTATCGTGTTGGGCTATGTTGGCATTGTCTGGATGGGGGAAATGTGAATGCAAAAATAAACAATATTACTCTTTTGTCTTGTATGGTTTTGTTTTTACTTGCCGGTCACTTGTTCCTGCAGTTCAGTGTGCAGAGTTAAGTCGCTTAGTCCCACAGGAACCCTGTGATCATTAGTTTGAAGCACGGTCCGTCCTGATTATATTTCTAGGTCTGTGAGCACCATACCTTTGCTAGTGGGTTTCATCAAAGCGAAAAATGTTTGAGACAGACTTTCCTCCCATCACCAGAATACTATTCAAACCGTCATTACACTGAACTCATTCACTCACACATGAACATGCTGGTTGTCTCCCTTGGCTCAGTGAGTGAGTTTGCTTTTATGCTGCTGTTAGCAATATTCCAGCAATATCTCGGCCAGGGACACTAGAAATGCCCTTGGCTCAGAATGTGTTCAGTGATGTATGCAATGCTATGATACTGGCACTGGGTCACCAACAGTCTGAAGAAAGTCACAAGGAAAACAGTACACAACACATTAGGTTCAAAGTTTTATTTTTAAAATTATATATTTTTGCCCTTTTATAGCATAAACAATATATGTGTATGGGCGAAGCCATACCAAAAATTGAGCTAAGATTGTTATGCTAGATAATCCTCATGTTCAAGACTTCCTATGTAGTTTTAACAGGACATTGTTTACAAGTGGATTGACGCTGTTACCATGGAAACAGGCATTATGACATATGGGATACGACTATTATGTAATGGTAAACAAGACATGGTCAACATGTAAACATCAAACGTGTTATGTATAGACTGTTAAGAGATTCTTGGTAGCACTGGTATTTGGATGAAGTCAACACAGAAATCAACATAAACAAAACATGTCACTAATATAACTTCTAAATATAGTGCGTAGAATTAATTTCTGTCAATTTTTATTAATGTGAAAATAATATATTCACACCAAAAAGCTGATTTTCCATATTAGTAATGACTTGATTTGATATGATGTACTGGCTCTTGTAATAATGTATAATTCTGACTTATTCTGGCCAATGTTTATATACTGAAGAAATAAAGAAAGGGAACAGCAGCATAATTATAGAGATTCTGATGCTATCTTTAGCATGAATGCCTCAATTATGAAAACAAATGAGTAAAGAAATGAACTAACTCTTCAATATATTAAACAATATCTGGTAACCTACAATCTGTTCCGTCAAATCAATCAGAAATCACGTCCAACATTTTCTTTAACATCTGTTCCCTTAATTCTTCCATTCAGTATACCCTGATTAACAAAATGTAACAATATTTCAAAATATGAAGACCTAAAACATTCCTCCAAATTGTTACGTATACAATTAGTGTCTTGACTTACTTTAACGTTTAGATTCAGAGAGAAATGACTATGCGCCATCTTTCTTTGTGTTAGTAGTAGGACTGGAATCAGTTCAGAAACAAATCAATGGTTTTCGGAAAACCAATAGTTTCACCAGTTGGTTACATGCAGTTTCTAGGGAAATAGTACACTGGTGTTTCAGTGTAATGATCCTTACAGGCTAACATGGGTAGTCCGACTAGAAAGGCTTTTCCTGAGTAAAGCTGAGTAACATACAAGACAATCATTTATATGGTTGCCATGGAAACTGTACACATTATATTTGCAACATTCTATTGTAAGATTGATGAAATATCACTGACACATAACTCCAAACTGAAGCTGAAGTAGGTATTTTAAAATGTTAATTGCTATTTCTAGATCACAATCTTTGATTAGCGTTGTGTCAGTTTTTGATTGCAGTCCAATTTTGATTACTTGCTCCGATATGTCAATATCCAGCATAATATCATACCAACAAATTCAAACCTCAGTTACACTACTGATGGTCACATCAATACAAAAATGATGGAAATGGATTTATATTAAAACATATTGGAACCATTATGAAACAAATTACATCACCTCTATTATCTATTATATATTCAAAAAAAAAATCTACCAAAAAATGTTTCACCAATGATTTGTTTAAGTCTTCAGTTGAAAGAACATGCTTACTGTACGTTAAATATTGCATATTTGAAACATTAAAATATTTTAGAATAAATATGAAACAAATTACATCAATTTTATATGTTCCCAAAAATATCTACCCAAAAATGTTTCAACAATGAATGTTTTATCTCTTTCAATTGAGAGATCATGCTTACTGTAAACTAGATATTGCATATTTGAAATAAACATACAGTTTATGTTTTTAAAGGTGGAAGTGTCAATGATAGGGTGTTGTAAGGAGAAGGAACATACAGCTTGTACAAAAAACAAAATCCCTTTGATTTCGACTGTACAGACTGCCATGTCTCACTGGTTTGTCATATTTATTAATATCTTTTTGGTAACTATGGCAACAACCATTTCTATGTACAACTATCTTCTCTCCATCACTTTGGCACATATGAGTTGATTATTTTGTACATCATAAATAACTCTATGATATATCTACAACATCTCTTTTCCTTCTGCAAAGCTTGACTTAACATACCCTCATATCTGAGGTATCTAAGTCGTCTTTGAAGCACAAGAACATTAAACAATCAACATTTTAACAATTTGAAAAATGTATACATCTATTTGGTAACCTCTGTTAATATAAAACAAATAACAGAAATTTGCATACAGTCCAGTTGTTTCAGATGCTGCTATAAAATTGCCCACTTTTATCAATATACACACGACCAATAATGGGCGACTCATGATAAAACAGTTTTCATATAAATGTGAAATGAAAATGTTAACTGCACTGTCGCATGGATGAAAACATTGTTTTATAATGAATTATTGCTTGTATAAAAATGTTAAAAAATCTCAATGTTATCAAAGTTTATAGGTAAAAAATTTAAAACAGCAAATTCTGAACCAACGTTTGCCTAACCCTTCCTACTTTCGACGTACAAGAACATAGATTATAAATATACAATTAACGATTGCACTTTCATGACAGTTGGGGCAGTTCTTGTATTATTTACAAAACTAATCGCTGGCTCAGCATGTCTGCATACATATATATATACACACTACAATACAATCATCATATTCTATTTTTGCATAGATTCCCTTAGTGTTATTGCAAAAACAAGTGTTAATATGAAAGACATTATGATTTAGATTCCTGTCCAAGCGGCACGTTCAAACCAGCTGTATATTGTCAACTAATTTCACACAGCGGTTGAGCATTGTGTTGTCACCATGGAAACACACCTCTGAAATCATTCCCGGTCACTGAGCAGTGGAGTTCATGGAATACCGGTTTTCCAAATATTCATGGATTTAATCCAGCACATCTGTAAATCAGTGGAAAAATGCCACAGAGGTCTCGTATCTTTCAAATATTTGGAATTGCACATTCTTTGCCCATAACACACTGGTTCTCATACAAGTGTCTCTTGTTCATAGCCTTCTCCTTTCTTATCAGCTGCGATCATTTCCCAGTGGCGCCACCGTTCCCTCTGCCATTCTGCAGACCCGACAGGAGCGTCTTCACCTTGGTTGAGATTCAAAGGTCGCCTCTGTGATGATGACCTGCGGATTGGTCGAGGTGAGCTTGTTCTAGAAGATGGAGGTGACTGGTTCGACCACTGTATTGAGGTGTCCGACCCACCTGGACTGTTCGTTGAGGACAAATAACTGCTGATGCTAGAGCTGCTGTTCTCTCGGAGATAACTCGGCTTTGGAATGGACAAACTGTGAGAGTATCCCTCGGAATAAGGCCGGTCCCCACGCACATCCACGTGTGGTCGTAATAACACCTCAGGACTAGAACTGTCTCTCGAAACCTTCACTGTCGGAGTCCGAGATGTCCGCTGACTCCTTGATACAAGTGGACTAGCGCTCTTTTCAATATTTACACGCACTTTGGGTCTATCCTCACTGGAACTTGCAGTCCTTCGTTCCTCTACAACAGTCCCTGACTTTCTATGAGCAAGTGGGGTGCAAGGGTCGGCACTCTTGGAGGCCCGGAGCGTCTGGTGGACGCTAATGTAGCCTCGGGAGTGGCAGAGGAGGTCGGCGTCACTGCTGGGGGAGTGAGGCATAGAGGGCGAATCACTGTCGTCAAACACACTCGAAGATGTGTCCGGATCAGGTTCAATCCTGGAAAACAAGTCAAAGACATTTATGTAGGGTTACTGTGTTAAGTAGATACTGAAATTATTGGTGATGACTACCAAGATCTTTCACTCACTCATGCATCCACTTACATCCCGATACAAGTGTAATTATTGTGAACGTGACTCTAGATTGAGTTTCACTCCAACACTAATAAAATAATTGAATCCCCTTTCTCCACATCATTGAGACCTGAGAATCGTATCACCACCACATCTGAGATCAGCTGCTATACTTACACAACATCATTTGCTAGTTGTTTGAGAATCTTATCTGCAACCTCTGGGCTCGTTTCCATTAGCAACCGTATAACATCATCATGCAGATCAGGCGAAATCTGAAATAAAAGAAGACCAGTTAACAACAACCATCAACATCAGAATACAACAGGCTGTTATGATCTTGTTTATGAATACGATTAAAAAAATGAAATGCTAAAACTTCATACATCAAATTTGTTTTCAATATCAATTTGAAAATAATATTTAAAATAGTATATTTAAATCATGTATCTAACAAACTACCTTACATTTTGAAAAAATGACTATTTAAAATTGGAATTTTATAATTTCTTTCAACTTATGCACATGGTTTTTAGTAATGCCTAATGCTGAATGACCATAACCTGAATGAAACAATATCTCACTACACAATGAGTGAGTGAGTTAAGTTTTATGCCGCACTCAGCAATATTCCAGCTATATGGCGGCGGTCTGTAGATAATCGAGTCTGGATCAGACAATCCAGTGATCAACAGCATGAGCATCGATCTGCGCAATTGGGAACCGATGACATGTGTCAACCAAGTCAGCGAGCCTGACCACTCAATCCCGTTTATACAGTACACAGAGTTCAATAATCTAAATTATCTAGAAATGTTCCACCTGTCATGTTATAACTTTCAGCTCACCTCATACAACTGACGATAGCCATCGATCATCTCCTTGACGACCTCTATGACCTCCTTGCTCTGCTCCGCATGTTCCGTTGTTTCCACCCGGAACTCCTTGTCCGGTGACGACTTAGCTTTGTGGAGAATGTTTGGTCCAAACAATGTTGCCAGATTATGGGAGTCCATCTTATTCCCAGAGAGCTAGTGAAAGACAATAAATTAGTATCATTTGATCATGTTACCAGTGCATATACCATTTGCGAAAAAACTTTTCCTGTGATAGACAACATAGATTAAGTCATAATTAAAGAAAATAACATTGTGAGGAAATCTGTTGAAATGGAATGAAATCTAGGATGTATTAAATGTGATTGTTGTTTATTTTGTTGTAATTTTATCCATTTTCATCATTTCAATACACAATTTATCAAGCTTTTGTTCCATTGGTACAAGGTAGCTTGAGAAGCCTTTCAGCCTTTAAAATCTTTAAGTGGGAACAGAGTTGTCTCCCTTAGTACAACAACCGATCAGCAAACTTTAAGCTATTACAGTCTGTGCCGTAATTGTATCTCTTTAACTCAACCTAATATCACATTTGACATATAATGTTAAGTTCCATAACAAAGACAGACTACTCTGCAGTTGTCATTCAGAGCTGATGTTTGTCAGTTGAGATTGTGAAGCAGAAATTGGTTCTCCCTTTTGATACAACATACCTCGTTTCCATGTTCATCTATAGTATCTTTGGAATGTTCGACAACCTTTGCCAGGAACCTCAGCAGTGCCCAGAATGTGTCACGATTTGGCAGTGGCAGTAACGACACAAGCAACCTCAAAGCTACCAACCGCTTCTCTACATCTTTTAATTCTGGAAGGTAACACAAAGAAGGTTAAATAGAAGTTCAAAAGGCATTCCTCACAGAAGAAGGACCCAAAAATGTTTCAGGGTGATACTGTTTTCCTTGCAGCTAATAACATATGCACAAAATTGTCAACAATGTTGAAAAATATATTTCATCAAAAAGCTGTTATTAAACAAATTGTGGGTGAGGGAGGGGGTAAACACAGCTATGATCCGACAGTATGAGTCAATCATTACATGTTTTGAGAAGAAAAGTCAAATAAATGAATAAATTACTGTATTGGTAAAGTTCCTAAGCACCAGACCAAGTGTATAAATCAGAGCAATTCTGTTATTTGCACCATAACTGCAAATCCTAGCATGACTAAGGGATATAACTCTGTACATTGGGTTACAGTGCATTAAACACTGCCCATCAGTGCCCCCAAACCAACAATAAATCAAACCTCAGTTATCCAAATTATCCAAATGCAACTAATGTTTTATGCAACAAATTTGTAATGTGACTGTCATGTGACCTACTTCTGGTGGAGATGAAAGGCGTGTACAGATCCCGAGTGAGGAGTGGCTCTGGCAGATCCCGAAAATATTCCTTCAGCAACGCCTCAACGTCATGAGGGTTGTGATTTTCATTTAACGTTATGCTCTTCCCACTATCAAATTCTTCTTGTAACTGTTTCACTCGCTTCTTGGATGAACCAACACGAAAAATACCAAGCACTTGCAAACCTGAAACAAAAAACATAATTCTTACTGATCGTATTGCATGTCTAATGTGATTAGTTGATGGGAAAGCTTTATCGTATCACTGGACATAATTTCAGTGGTAGTTTTACAGGTTTGAAATGGAAATACCATAAACATTCAAATTAGGAATACAGCTTGTTTGTTATTTAATATTCCTAATGTATTCAATACAAACATATGCTATAATTACAAGCCTATTTACGCTTTTTTGTCTTTAAGTTAAAGGTACCATATGGCTCAGATTCTGGTTTCCAAAATCAAGGGCAGGTAACTCTGAATACTATCTATCCATAAAAAAGTGTTTCCTCTTCACTATCTATCACAGATGAAAGTTCGGCAGTAGAGACATTACATGATGGCAGCCTGAATAACTGAACCTAGAATCGGACAAATCATTGATTGAGACTATTAGCAGCACTGGAGGTCATCAAGGCACTTGACCGGTCAAGAAGCCCGACCACCCATCCACTTAGTTGCCTTGTAAGACAAGCATAGGTTACTTGTGTGATACTCTAACAAGAGACCGCTTCCGTGGTGTAGTGGTTAGAGCGTCCGCCCGGAGAGCGGAAGGTCGCGGGTATGATCCCTGGCCGCGTCATACCAAAAGACGTTTAAATATGGTACTTGTTGGTCCCTGCCTGGCGCTCGGCATTAATGGGTACAACAAGGACTGGTTCATGCTTCACTGCGGCATGGTATCTCAGCTTAAGTCTGGGCTAGTACAAGCAGCCGCACATACACATACACACGCATGCACGTCGTCATATGAGCGAAATATTCTCAAGCACGACGTTAAACCCAATTTCACCTCACCTCACCTCTAACAAGACCCACAGGGTTTATGTTTACTACAACTAATGAAAGAGAGCGAGCACGTTTTGGAATAACACCTCAAGAGCTACAAACACACTTTTACACAAAACGTTGATGAATTACTTCAGACAACACTTTTCTCCTTTTTGCCAACACTAAATCTGGAACTAAATCAGTATATGAAAACTTCAGAATGAGATTCCTCCCTAACTGTATGACAACTGATCCTCACCATAGGTTTCTATATGTTTAAAACAGGAATTGACTATCTGAGGAACTTGAGGCGCTCCCGTGGCGTAGCAGCTTTGGTTATCTCCCCTTAGTTCTGACTGCGTCGAGGCAGGCTGAGTGAGAGACAGGGAGAGGGCATCGATGAGACTAGAACTTGTGTTTCTGCTACTTTCCGATTCCGACAAAGAATCTGAACTTCCTCGTCTCTGAAAAAAAGCATATTGACACATTAGTAAAATCAAAAAACTTCTCACTCCTTCCCCAATGCCAGAACAGTACAAATGAATTTTCTTCTGCCAAAGCAAGATAATTTTTTTTATCACTTTAATTCTTTCTTGTAGGTATGATAACTGCAACACTATATTGTATTTTTATTTATTTGTTTCTTTTTTATTTATTTTGTTATTTACTTGTATTTCTTTAAGTATTGGACTAGATGTAAAACTAGTTTTATGACTGAATTTCAGCAATGTGTTTATTTCTGTAACCGCAAAAATAACTTGTAAAAGTACACTTAAGCACTTTTAAACATTTCAATCATTTCATGCCTAATTATTAACTTCGGATCTATTTCTAAATAACTTCCTCAACCCAAAACCAAATTATCCCTAATTAGTCAATAAGTTATCTATGGAATTTCATGACATTCAACCATAAGATAAATCCAAGTAACCAGGTGTCCTGTCAATATTCACTTGAGGTCCTTGACATATTTTAGCCCCAAAATGGAGGCCATCTGTCTAGGTCAAGGGAGATAACTCATCTCCATGCATTCCACAGACAGAATTCACAGGTGTAAGATTGAGTAATCTCTGCTATCTGTCGTGTATATCATGCTTCAGCGACCAACTTGATGGGCATATATAATATGCAATCACTTTATGAGATCTTACTGCAAGTGATGTGAAACAGCTCCAGGCAAAGCACCTGGGTAATCAGCTACCAGGACTATAGCCTAATAAGTGGTTAATAATCACAAATATTTAAAGACTTCCTTTACCCACTAGAAACATTCCATAAATATTACTGATTTCTCTAACAGTTGTGACTGTTAGGAATGTACAAAATATTTATTGAGTGCATATTTTCAATTTACATTTCCGATGCCAAGTGGCTTAGGAATTCACAAAATGTATTAATTTCACAGTTTTAAATTTGGATTTTGTAAGCTGAATTTGGTAGGGGTTTTCATTCACGTTTACTGAAGTTTCAAGATAACATAGTTTGAGCACTGGGAAGGATTATTTCAAAAGACAGGATATGCTTAACGATTTAACATGTTAATAAAGTTTGAAATTCGGATAGTGTCCATTTATACATGTATGTTAAACATGTGGAAGCAGTTATGTCATGGCCGTATAATTTTATAAGAATCTTTCCTTGTTTTACAACCATTTTAGATATTCCTTCATTTCCTGGGTGACAGGAAGTTGCATGCTTACCCCATGAGAAGGATTGTGGGATATTGTGCTGCCGTTGTGGGGAACATTGTCCAGAGAGCTTTGGGAGGAACTACTTGACTTTCTGGAAATAAAAACATTTGTACATTAGACATAGTACATAAGAATGTGTTAAAACATTTCATTCACTCACTCACTCACATTTCAATCTAGTTCTCCATCAATATTCTTCCTTCTGACCAACCAGTCAAAGAAAGAAAGGTACTGTTAAGTCACACAGAAATCATCCACAATGCAGTATTAATGGCGACTCACCTCTGACCATGGGGAGACAATAATACATCAGCACTTTCACTGCGGACCTTTAACGACGCTGATGTACGACAACTTTGTCTTTTATATATTTCTCTGTCATGAGCGATACACTTTGACAGTGGAATTCCAAACACCATTCCATCTGAAACAAAATATGTAACAATGTTAAAACTGAAAAAGACTTCAAATGCTTCTGATTGGCATCTAGAACACTCCCCCGCCTTTTCAATATTGTCAAATAATCTTTGAATATCAAGCACAGTTTGTACTAAACATGCCAACGCAGAGTCACACAAAAGTGTGACAAAATGTCACTTCAATAAACTTTCCTCAAAATGACACCAGTGAGCTTACTTAGCCATAAAGAGAGATACTATCCAGTACATCGGTATATATCTGTAACTAGCCATTTCTAAAAATTCTGCGATTGCTCCACAGATAATTTTATCCCACCTTTGTTTCCCAATTTCTCACAATCCTTAACAAACAACAACCTACTTTATTGCGTTGATACATTTGAATCCCACTCTCTCTACCCAGTCACGTTTCTACAATCAAATTACCAATACTCTGAAGCATGTGTCATCAGATAGCTAATGAAAAGCTTCAAGTCATGATAGCAATTTCTAAAGTCCAATGGTTTACCATCCGCAAAACATTTATTTGATTTAGAAAAGATATGACTCGTATCACCACGTTTCAGAGTTACCAAGTGCTTTAATATCACAATGTACTATTAGTCATAACTGGCAGGCGTTATATGCTATATTTCCACCTGCCTACAAGTCATAGCATGTGTCTGTTTACATCCTAGCATTCTACTCACTCAGCTTCTTAAACTAATTCCCTATTTGACGATTACAATACATTATCCCGACCCTCTCACAAGATCCCTTCTAATGGCAATATAATGATTCAACAGGAACCCCTGCTTGGTTAACCATCACAGTAGCAAGTGGTGGTCTACCGGAGTTATTTTTCAGTGTCACTAGGTCGTGGCAATCCCTGACAGACTGTACTTTTTCAACGTCACATAGCAGTGATGACCTCATTGTTTATCTCAGCAAGGGGTCTATCTGAAATCCAGTCAGTTTAAGAATACAGCTGAGCATATGTTATCATTGTATGATATTGTGAAACACAGCCGTCACGTGAATCGGTCATCATTGTTCTTTACAACTACCAACCACTGACTTACATAGCAGGGAGGACAGTGGCAATATAAGGTTTTATATGTCCCTGAATGAGTTATCAGATAATATTTCCAGTTCATATAATTATTAACAATATAACTTAATATTATTTTTCATGGCGTCAACATTTCAGATTCATATCATTATTAACTATATTACTTATTATTTGTTTCATGTTAGATGTGGGGCGGTAGGGTAGCCTCGTGGTTAAAGCATTCGCTCGTCACGCCGAAGACCCTGGTTCGGCTCCCCACATGGGTACAATATGTGAAGCCCATTTCCGGTGTCCCCCCCCCGTGATATTGTTGGAATATTGCTAAAAGCGGCATAAAACTATACTCACTCACTCATGTTAGATGTGGAAGGCACTACTCCAGAATCATATCATTCTTAACAATTTTACTTAACATATATTTTATATTGTTTTTAGTAACATAATTTCAATTTGCATAAACTCTCATCAAGTCAGTGAGTTTGATTTTACTATGCTTTTAGCAATAGTCCAACAATATCACTGCGGGGTACACCAGAAATGGGCTTCACACATTGTACCCTTGTGGGGAATCGAACCCAGGTTCCGGAGTGACGAGCAAACGCTTTAACCACTAGGCTGCCCCACCACCCCGCTTGTCCAATAAAGCATAAAAATATATTGAGAACTTTTATGGAATATTGAGAACCTGAAACCACATTAATAAAAACAAGTATGTGACTTGACCTATGTCCTCAATCCCATAGTACATTGTGTAAATTGATCTGACAGCATACAATTGATACAATATCTCAAAGTTAGCCAGCCATTTCAAACAAGAAGGTACCATATTCACTGTAAAAAGCGCCATGAGCTTACAAAATTTACAAAAGTGGGGTACTTGTTATAAGTGAGTTATAATTATTTGTATTCAGATCCTTTCTAGATCCACTGATAGTTATGTTGTTCAATGGTGTTACTCTGTCTCACAGTCCCTGAACCACATTATTTTCCCTACTGCCTGGCCCTCTCTGGAGTGCTAAAGCCCTATAGGAAGAAAATCTAGATATCCCTAGTCTGTCTCACAGTCCCTGAACCACATTATTTCCCCAACTGCCTGGCCCTCTCAGGAGTGCTAAAGCCCTAAATGTAGCAAATCTAGATTTCCTCAGGTTCAGGAATCTCTGGTCTCCCTGGGTCTCCTTTTAATTTAAATGGGTTTGTGTGTTACTATCAAAATTATATATATATTCAGTGAGTAAGTGAGTGAGTGAGTTTAGTTTTACGCCGCATTCAGCAATATTCCAGCTTTATGGCGGCGGTCTGTAAATAATCGAGTCTGGACCAGACAATCCAGTGATCAACAGCATGAGCCTGACCACTGATCCTGTTAGTCACCTCTTATGACAAGCATGGGTTACTGAAGATCAATATTCTAACCCGGACCTTCACGGGTAATATATATTCTGAGACTAAACATTAGTCTATGGTGTTATTTGAGATACATTGAACAGATAACTGACAGCAGCTGTTCTGTTCAATGCAGAGCATGGAATGATGATGTTACATTTTCTAGGTTATGGCTGGACACCACTCATGTCACAGAAGGTCCCAGGAAACAATATAATATATGCTATGTTCTGGTCGCTAAACATTTTCATTAATATATTTGCCTCTGCCATCAATATGTGTCTCATATGTCAGTACGTACAAAATAAAGTTAATTTGTTTTTACATATTTTCTTCTTTAAACCACCCACGCAAAGTATTTTTTTAGTTAAAAAATGTTAACAAATGAATATATTCAAGATTTATATATACCAAAGTGAAACAAATTTATGCTGAAGGTGAAAAACATGGACAATACAGGTAATAAAACTTTAGGTAAAACTGAAAAAAAAAAAAAAAGTAAAAGTGTGTTTGGTCTGATTGATTAAGATTAGTCAGGAAAAAGGAAACTACATTTTTATTTTGACCTGATAAATACACCATACAGTTAAATTATTAAAGAGTCGCATTGGTTTTGACGAATACTACATAGAGACATGGTTGCATAATACACTATTTTTTTATTATAGTGGTCAGTCTTAGTAAACTTAGCCTCAGTATTATTCGTTACCTTAGTACTGAGACTAAGTTTACTTAGACTGTTATAGTGGTTTAATAATATATTACGATTTGTTACCTATTTCAAGAGGCAATATAACTTAATTTCAACCTCTAGAAAAGCATCCCCACTTCTTGGATACGCAACTGATGTGAAATATGCTCATATAATGTAGAAATTGTATTTGAGACTCTCCCTGGAGGAGACGGTGTGATTTATTGAGGTATATTATATATCCATGACATAAAAATGTTTATCACTGTGCATAAAGCGTAACCCAATCTTATATTCACTGTGTGGAATACAGTGACTAAACTCACCAGAATAATACCATTAAGTATTAAATCAGAAGTGTAATTGAAATCTGAGTAAAGTTTAAGTTATAAAATATTTCAGGAATTTATGATATCTTTGAAATGTTCCAGATAAGACAGACAAAAACAGCATAGATAAAATTCCATAGTTCACATTATCATTTTGGTCCCTAAGTAGAGAGATGACATATTTTGCCCTGAAATATATTTGCCATTCACAAAATATTCAGATTTAATGTGATTGATTATATATTATTCATATAAATCACAGAAAATGCATTGTGATATGCTGTACAGCATGTCAAGAAATATTAAAATATTTTCACAAGAGAGGACTGAATGATAATTCAATCATAACAGAAACTTTTCAATTTCAATCTAAAAATTATGCAAAGTTAATTAAAATTTAACGTCGAAAATATTAAATAAGAATGTAGAATATGTGTTTATTCATTAGCAGACATAAAAGGGAAACTAGGCATAGTTTATTTGCTTATCGTATACATTTTGATTGACATATGTGTGAAGACCATTTCTGTTGTGCCCTACAATGAAATTACTGGAATATGTCTAAAAGCCTCACTCACTCACTCTCTGTCATAAATGGTTTAAAACTCTACCTGTACCACATGAGATGGGACACAAGCTGATTTTGTCGCCATTAAGTTTTTAATGTTCTGCGGAGTTGCCGTAAGCATGACAGTGACATCTCAGTCGAAAAGAGATTAATCATGCTCTTCAACACCTCATTAATTCTTTCCCAAACCTTTACCAAGAACAGAAACTCCTCACACTGTCCTTGTAAACAGCTGAATGTGAATGTAAATCACTTGACAAGTCATGATTACTTAAATGTTATGTGTTACAATTTTCTAATTGAAAAAAAGAAAAGAATGAAATCTGCACTTTCACACCAACGACAACACTAACTGCATTTGAGCAAAGAATATTCAACAAATATAAAATTATCTGAACTAAAACAGAAAAACTGTTTTGAGATTTTCATCTTTACAAACAGTTTCATCATGTTCATAGACAATATCATCAAAATAGATGGAGTATATTGCCTTCCTGGTCAATAAATATATTACATACCTCTAGTCAATAAACATATAATATTACCTATCTAGTCAAACGTGAACCCATCCCTCCTATTAGCTATGTAAACACAGTAAACACTGTAAACATCTTTCAGCCGACAAGGTCAGTAGTTCCAACCCTCGGTTTGTACATGACCTACATTCTCCTACATGAAGCCAGAATTCTATTATTATTCCGGAATTTGGTCAAGGGCTGGAGCTCTATACATACACCATATCTATATTTACTACACACCTGTACATCTAAATGTTACTCGACACCTTTAGACTACAAGTCTTTTATGACCAATACAAATGTGTTGGTTGATACAGCTGACATAAAATGTTTTATCTGAGTTACAAAACTTTTTCTTGGTTATTCAAACGGAACAGTAAATACAAAAGTGAGATATACGTAAAAGCTTTTTGAGAAACATCAACAACTGATTGTGATATATTTTCTCATACTAGAAAGGTTGACAACCACAATGACACATTTAAGAGTTTTTTAACCATAGTATAGCTTTAACCTTAAATCACATGCATTTACATGTATTTGACCGTTCATTTCTTGTGTATATATTTCAATACTGTATAAATATCCTATATTGATATTTATCTATACCTGTTTAGGGCCCAATATTTCCCCAATTTTGCAGCAAATGACTGTTAAAATACAAACGATTTCCCCAATGATGTTATAAAGCCATACTAATTTGTATTTCACCAATTTTAGCTAAAACAATATTTTGTTATCAAAATGCCTGGCAAGGGATACTTCACTTGGTATCCTGGATAGTTTAACTAAAATTACCTGTGTTATTTGGACTATTTTTCCACTTTATTCATGTTTTGTTCCTATACATATCTCCATATTGGTCACTGGACACATAACTTATAACATATGCAAATATTCCCGACAGTTTCAATTTTGTCAGGGAAACTATGGTTAGATGAAATCACTTCTATTCTAGTGTACAGGGAGTGTCAAGATATAGTCAAGGTATTTTCAAAACACAGGTGTCATAATTTACGTTGAACACTTTCAAATTTTGCTTTCAACCTTTGGACGTGATCAAGATGCAAACACTACAAGTTGACCTCTATTCACCTCAGATCAAGCCAGTGGCATATATTCTTCATATCAGGATAGCCTGAGGATTCAGGGATAGGGTGGATATTGTTCGTATCACACCATCTCGACAAGAGGCTATCCGTGGGGCCAGTCTGGTCCTCTCTTTGTGTGGAGGTGTATGACTGATTTTCAAGAGATCTTTGAGATTAAAGTGGATTAAAATATGGATTATCATGGATTCTGGAAGTGCAAGATTTTGAGGTGAATCTGACGCCAACTGATAGAGCATGCCTGACCAGGGTCAAACGTTGACATGAAAGTTTAAACTGTTGACTGAAGGAGGAAAGTGTTTATACGGATTAGTATGGGTAGATACCACAAAGGTTGCGATATGTTGTCATACCAGGTTTCTGTTTCTAGTATCTGCAACGTCTTGACTTACCAAAAGAGAGGGTTAGATCAAACTCATTGGTCACTGATTTCTGACTAGTGAACAAACATTACTAAATTATTGTGGAAAACATTTCCAGATCTTCACTAATCTTGCAACTCACAGCCTTGTGGAATGTGTACAGCAAAATCTCATTAGAAATAAGAAAATTTATTTAATATTCCTGATAATTAAAATAATGAAAATAATAATAACAATGAAAAGTTTCCAATATTCTGTCAACAAACAAAATAGTAAATATAAAGAAGGATATATTAATAATTTTTAAGTATTTAAGGTATATACACAGGAACACATTTCTTGGAGGTCAAGGATAAGTCTATCAACTAGCTCCGGTCATGATATCACTCAGGTTAAGTTGGCCAGGTAGGGTTATGTGACATGACAGATCCACCCTGGAGCTAATTCTATTTCAACTGCCCATAACTCCTGGAGTTTTGCCCAGAGTCAATGTGGGGGTGGATGTTTTTGACCTATATATTGACTTGGGAGTGTCAGGTTGCTCTTGAATGAAATACCACATCAATACCATAAACATGATAAAGATATACATTATTTATCAGTCGTTTTGACATGAAATATGGTCATATCTATTTATAGCTGAATTATTCATGTTTTACATTAAACATTTTTTACATGTTTTTTCATTATTTATATTTTATTACAATGCTTTGTTTCATTCAGAGGATACTAATGCCTTGTTTGTTTTCAAGTTCGGTCAATTTAAATCAAATATGTTGTTTGATAAATATTTACAAAATTCCTTATAAATATTCATGTTTTCCTATTTAACTTTATAAATAACTGACAACACCAAAAGTTTGGATATCAATACAAAATATTCATTCATCCAAAAGAAATCTGTTCAGAAAACCAATGAATGTCTAGGATACTAGAAATTACAAAATGATTTAACCACAATAATATTCTGAATAAATCCAATAAATGTACTTAATGTCTCGCGGCACACCACATTATAACAATTACACACATTGTAATGCAAGAACTTGAACCATAACATCCAGTCAATATAACATTGGTAGCAGTCATGTGGAAAATAGCTTCTATCTCCAAGGTCAGAGGATGACTTGGGTACTGACATTTCTCATGCACCACTGACCATGCTGTAGGCGTGGCAGGTTGTTGTTTGAAATATAACGCACCCCCTATAGAATAAGTTTCAATCACACACCAGGTCCTTCTATAAATCTGCAGCCTCTCTTTCATTATGGTGCCCTTTGAGCCTCTGTTTCATTCTATCCATATCAATAACTGTCTATTCAAATAGGTCTTCTCAGTTAGACCAGGGTATATGACAGAAGCATAGATAATGGTAATTGTGTAGTTGAACTATTTCAATGGTGTTTATTACAACCAGGTGTAGGCCTTTTTACATATTTGTTTGGTGATTACAGGACAATATATCTTGTTACCATATTTGGAACTTTGCAGAAACCTGTTTATTATTTTCTCAATAAACTGCCTTTCAGGGATACACATAAAGGCATGAATTTATGGACCATTCAACTGATGAAGGAGTAAGAATATACTCCGAAGTGGTTTCTATCAAAATAGAGAAGTTGACATTCATAAATTCTTGCCTTTCTGTTTTTCAAAACTGATGTCTATGTTGTTTCTTTAAAATATTGCAAATTTATTTTTACATGAAACTTATTGCCTGAACAGTTCGGTGAAATGAAGAATTTGATTTTAAATCAGTTTCAAGACTATATTATCATCTATTATACAAGTGTCACATACTATCTCCTCATGCAACATTGTTATTCTTTCAAAATCCAAATGCTTGAAAGTAAAGGTGCAATATTCTGGTACAACGAAACCAACCTTTTGGGTTTGAATCCTTCTGTTTTTCTTTCTCAGCTAGAGTGTCCAACAAACCAGCCAGGTTGGCGGACTTTGACCTTCGTTTCAGTGACAGCACTTTCTTTGACCTCCGGTTGTCATCAGAATCTCCTGGAAATAGAATAACATGTGCTCATAATATATATAACTATATAACATGATGATACTTACAACCTAAAATAAACATGGTTCACAGCAAATATGTTTCCCTACATCCCTACCAGGCGTTATGTCTCCTCATCACTCTCAGCTTAATTCATAATGTTTCCTAATTTTGTCCTCAGTTGGTTGGTTGGTTAATTCATGGGCGGATCCAGGAATTTTGAAAGGAGGGGGTTCATTTTCATAAGGGGTTGGGGGGGGGTGGGGTGGTGTGTGTGTGTGTGTGTGTGACCAGTATCATGAGCATCCATCTATGCAATTAGGATTTCGTCCAAAGTATATACCTAAAGGTGTGGTGTTGGTGGGATTGAGTTGGTGTGCCTGTGAGAGAGAGAGAGAGAGAGAGAGAGAGAGAGAGAGAGAGAGAGAGAGAGAGAGAGAGAGAGAGAGAGAGAGAGAGAGAGAGAGAGAGAGAGAGAGAGAGAGAGAGAGAGAGAGAGAGGGGCGGGGGAAGGTGGTTACGAACTAACATTTAATGAGCATGTGTATACCTTTTCGCACTTATATTTAATATATTTTTAACATTCAGGTTTTTCTCTATATATACAAATGGGGTAAATCATCCCTACAAATAAATACCATGGAAAGTTAGCAGTTCTCAACATTCGTGGATGACGCACAGTCTCCACAGATGTAAGCGCAGTGGACTGTGACATGTGACATACTTCGCCCGCTCCTATTGGTTCACTGTTGTTTCGACCATCACTGCCATCTATCGGTAAAAACCATTACACCATGCCCGAGGGAAAACATATAGTAGACCTACTTTAATACTCCACATATTTTGTCACACGACATCAAAGACAATGTGTAAATCGATGAAATAAAACATAGCAATAAAACATATTGTTTATATTCATGAATTATTGACAACTGTTTCTGAAAATGTTTCAAGAATCTACTCGAAGTCGGTGTCTAACTTATGGAATACAATGCACCATAAAGATATGCATTTTCGACAATTCTGAAATACTAATACTGTTAATCAAGACTACAAATACAAGGTAATTGTTCCATGCGATCAAGTTATTAAAATTGACTAATATTAAATACACATGACACATTATGTGTGAGTATCAGCACAATTTATACAGTCAGGAGCCGTACGGAAGCCAAGTGGTTAGAACGTTCGCCCGTCACGCCGAAGGCCCTGCACCGGTGCAGCTGTACAAAGCGATCTTAGTGCTAAGATAATCGTAACTTACGACAGTCGTAGAGCTAAGACTGCTTTGTACAACGTTACCTTGGGACCCGATCCACAAACCGTTCGTAACGTTACCACCTGTCGTGATTCCCATATCTTAACATACACTTTCGACTGTCGTAGAGCTAAGACTGCTTTGAACAACGTTACCTTGGGACCCGATCCACAAACCGTTCGTAACGTTACCACCTGTCGTGATTCCCATATCTTATCATACACTTATGACTGTCGTAGAGCTAAGACTGCTTTGTACAACGTTACCCTGGGACCCGATCCACAAACCGTTCGTAACGTTACCACCTGTCGTGATTCCCATATCTTAACATACACTTTCGACTGTCGTAGAGCTAAGACTGCTTTGAACAACGTTACCTTGGGACCCGATCCACAAACCGTTCGTAACGTTACCACCTGTCGTGATTCCCATATCTTATCATACACTTATGACTGTCGTAGAGCTAAGACTGCTTTGTACAACGTTACCTTGGGACCCGATCCACAAACCGTTCTTAACGTTACCACCTGTCGTGATTCCCATATCTTAACATACACTTATGACTGTCGTAGAGCTAAGACTGCTTTGTACAACGTTACCTTGGGACCCGATCCACAAACCGTTCGTAACGTTACCACCTGTCGTGATTCCCATATCTTATCATACACTTATGACTGTCGTAGAGCTAAGACTGCTTTGTACAACGTTACCTTGGGACCCGATCCACAACCCGTTCGTAACGTTACCACCTGTCGTGATTCCCATATCTTAACATACACTTATGACTGTCGTAGAGCTAAGACTGCTTTGTACAACGTTACCCTGGGACCCGATCCACAAACCGTTCTTAACGTTACCACCTGTCGTGATTCCCATATCTTAACATACACTTATGACTGTCGTAGGGCAAAGACTGTTTTGTACAACGCATCCCTAGTTCCTATCCTACGCGAGCGCAACGCAGTGTCACCAAGGTGATAATGCAGGAACATTAAAAGCGGCCTAAAACATTATTCAATCATTCTTGACCAAACGAGTCAAACATGTTTTGGGTCCCAAGACGCATAATATATTCCAGATCCTGCCCATTCAACCATGCTTTAAGGTGGAAAATAGACATCATTTTCGGGAATACGTTACTTTTTACAAAACAGAAATATCAAATGATCGGTCCATTTACTCCGTGGCAGTCAAAATGGCCGCTAAACGCAGGTTTTCTGTAGACGTCAAAAGATATATCAAAAGCCCTTGATTTTCATGAGGCCAAAATACCGTCATGATAAGCGCCCTGCTGGGCTGGACAGTGCAGGTCCGTGAAGATGACCAACACCGACAAGCCATACATCACCCCAAATATCTTCCCTGTTTACCACAAATCACGACCCATTGTTGGGCACCCGGTGAGTAATTCTCTGCAATCCCCAGGTGTATGGGCCGTGAAAGTATGCTCGACGAACATGCAGTCATGCAAAAGAACGCTCAGGGAGAAGAGCAAGAGAGATAATTCACTATACTTAAGCCCTCTTTCATCTTACCACTTCTACATTTGCGCCCAAACAGAACTAATCTTCTTTTTAAAAATAAAAAAAAAAAAATAAAATTCGGAATAAATCACGAGAAACCGACATACCTGCAAATGTTCAAGGCTAATTTGAGAACACTTAGTCATAAATTGTAAACATACTAGTGAGAATACTAACGTTTCACTACTTACGCACTATTTCGAAACGCTTGGTTGATAAGAAACGATTTGAAAGAAATGATCGTGATGTTATGGTCCTGGAAATTGCTCCAGTAAATTGATGCTGTCGTTTGACGTATGGTTTGCATGGCTCAAACGTCACCGTGCTTATTAGAATGTGAACATTCTGAAAACATCATTATCTAATTATTTCCCAACGTAAACAATCATTGGTGACTAATACATAAAAAAACAAAGTTGTTTCCAAGGTGCGTACGTCTATATTTGAAATGGCCCCTTTGAAATCGAGGCCAGTGGGACGGGTTGGGGTATTTCATCTAGAGTACGTTCCATATGAAGCCTATGATTGTGGGTTGGAATCCTATTTCTCCCCGATTATGTTCCTGAGTTTGTCCACACAATGTCAAAGACCTGCATCAATTCGGGCTCTCCTCCCTCATCCCAGAACTCACTCACTCACTCTATATTTTGAAATCCTGATGTGTCGTAAGTAAAGCTCGGAATCAAAGGTAATATTTGAATACATTCTGGATCACTGACTTCCATGACAGTTAAGACACATTCCAAACTTTCCAGACACCCATTCTTTCGGGATAATCGTCTTCGAGACACAAAAATAATGCCTGCTCTATCCGCCATTCAAAGACCTATGTCAAATTCTTCAAAGCTGCTTCCTGAAGGCGTCACGAATCCTGAAACATCCACAGCTGTGATACTTTGTCATCTACGAGAACTGACACGATTAAGCTAAGAATATTTATACCAAGTCATTTGTTAAAGGAAACGCTGATATATTTCTTAAAACAACGTGGTTGCTGAAAAAAGCAGCATTTGCCGACATCTTGTCTTTTCGCCTTCCTGTCGCCCGGTGACAAATCATCTGCATGGCTGTCCGAGATGAGTACGCCAGTCGAAATGATGACAGTTTTAAAACCATAGACTATTTTCAGCTCCTTTTTGACACTGGAACCACCTTTTTGACTAATTTTCATTCCGTGACGTTTTAACGTCTTCCTGTTCTTTAGCAACTAAAGGAGACCATCCTTTGTAATTCTGTCACCCTGACAATGTGTTCATAGAAATGTTCATTTTTTATTAAAACAAAAAATTAAAACCGAATATCTGACATGATATGTTAAAACAAGAGTAAGATATTTGGAAAAATTATTTGAAAAAATAGCGTTAATAATAACTTAAGACAAGAACTTCCTTGTGTTCATACGCGGACATTATTCATCCATTACCATATAAGGATATCAAAGGAGCCCGTACGAAATATAGTCCCTATCGATAGTTCTCGTTTGTGTGTACGTATATAATTTTTTGTGTGTGTTTCGAAAAACCTAAACAGGTGTTAACATGCAGAGCACTGACATACCGGGAGAAACACGCGTTATTCTAACAAGACTGACTGACTGAGTTTGGTTTTAGGCCGCTTTTAGCAATATTCCAGCAACATCACGGCGGGGAAAACCAGAAATGGGCTTCACACATTGTACCCATGTGGGGATTCGAATCCGGGTCTTCGGCGTGACGAGCCAACGCTTTAACCACTAGGCTACCCCACCGCCCCTATTCTAACAAGAACTACAGGGTGAACCATATTAGAGTCTTCCGTGGCACTACAACCGCTCGGTCATCACCCTGTTACTCTCTAATCTTAACCCTTCAGTACATAAAAACGTGGTATTTTAGTCGTACAGGTAACAGACATTAAAGGCTACAACCCACTAGCGCTCATAGGTTAATTGATGTAGACGACTAAATATCACGTGAAAATTCGACCATGTCACGTGATGTATTATCAGCATCATTTAATAAATGAGCCCCAGACATGACGAAACGAATGATGAAGAATTAGACCATTTACGTGGTGTCTGGGTGTACTTAAAAGTACACTGGTGCACCACGTGTGCAGAAATAACACAGCTTGGATCAGTTGTCAGGGTAATATGACAGAAGAGATATGCTGACGATGACAAACACGGACAAGCACCTGCAGCAAATGCCTATACACGTTACGATACACTGATGCGAGGGGTATAGGTCGGGAGCGTCGAAACATTATGCCGCGGAAAGTGACCTACAGGTTCAAAGGTGAAGGTCGCTTTGACTTTTAGGTCACCATTGTGAACATAAACTTTTGCTTTCGTTGTGTCGAGCACCCGTGTCATGAGTTCTAATTGGTGCACATAATGTATGTGTCATTATCTGTGATTCTTCTGACTAGAAGCTTGTAAATGAAAGTATAAAGTATATTCTCTGACGACCACTCTCATTGACATCTAGTTTGACATGAATATTTTACGGTGTCATAATTGTGTCACATGTGAATTTAGGCAATTTTAAAGAAACACCTTTTTATGTCAGACTGCAGCCAAAATACATTGATTTCAAGGAATCTTACAGAGTGTCCGGACACAAGAACGCTGAACAGAGGTCAAGAGTCTCTTTAGTAATCTCCGAGGGACGCAGTTTGAATCCACGAATATGATCCTCCCATATTCGTTCTAGTTGTTCCTTAAACAATTCGTATCCACAACAAAAATACAACAAATATGACAGGTTTTCGTGGTGTCTTTATAGTCTCATCTCCGTCCAAGAAAAGAAAGTAAGAGTCGAGACAAAATGGGAATCGAAACATTTACAAAAGTTATCGACTACTGTTTAAACCGGAAGTCGCCAAGCCTTTGCACAACCGGACAAAAGCATCATATAGAGCCATTTACAGCAATGACCGACTGATCGGAGTCAAAACGGAAATCGAAACATTCACAAAAGCTATCGACTACTATGTTTAAACCGGAAGTCACCAAGCCTTTGCACAGCCAGATAAAAGCATCATTTACAGCAATGACTGACTGATCGGAGAAAAAACGGAAATCGAAACATTCACAAAAGCTATCGACTACTATGTTTAAACCGGAAGTCACCAAGCCTTTGCACAGCCGGATAAAATAACATCATATAGAGACATTTACTGCAATGACCGACTGATCGGAGACAAAACGGAAATCGAAACATTTCACAAAAGCTATCGACTACTATGTTTAAACCGGAAGTCACCAAGCCTTTGCACAGCCGGATAAAAAACATCATATAGAGCCATTTACAGCAATGACCGACTGGTCGTATGTGGACCTAACTTCCAACGTCTAATCCATCTATCAAGACCATCTGCCTTACAACCTATTACTCCATATGCCGTGACGTTCCATCAGCTCATCTCCCACCTGACAGGTGTTGCGTGAACCACGTGGTTGGTAACCCTGCTTGTACGTCCTGATCTATGACCTTGATCCACTGACACGGATGACAGTATCGGCCAGCAGCTTGTACAACCCGTATGTAAGCGTTTCCATCTTGTCATTTGGACAGTTCATCAATAACCTCTTCTCCCACGACATTTATGTGAAGAGACCCCAAGAAGATCCTGTTCTGTGGCCACGGAGTACCTCTCTGAACATTGCTTTCCGTTGGGTTTTGGGACGATTAGGTCGGTTTGGCTACATTTTCATATCCGCAAATTTAAAGCCGCATCAAAGAAATTCTAAGTCTTTGATTGTTGTTGTGTTGCTGGAGGACTGCAGATGAAATTGAGATCTCGGTTCGCTTAATCTAAATTTCCTGCGATTCGAGCTGGGTCTTCTGTGTGACACACGAGCGCAGTAACCAGTATGTCGGGTGATCGTATTCAACACCAAAACGTCTACCTTTTTGTACTTAACCCAGTTCTTGAAGTTTATGACACTACACTTTCCTGTTTACGTAACCGTTCCTCGATAACCTTTGGACGTACACGTGTGATTATAAGTATGCTTTACAAATCATTACACTTTGATATGCCCAAATTTTATACACTTTTTGTCAAAGGTGTGATAAGCCAAGCTTCAAGTAATTACAAAAACGCTTCATCAAAGTACACTAAATCATCTGGTTCGGAGTGAAGAGACAAAATTCTAAACCATAAAGCGTAACACACATCATGACGTTAGACTTATACATATTGAGGTTTACTGTTCTGCACTAATACACATTACCAGAAGGGGCACTTGCCTGCACTTGCCAGCAATACAGTCGCGCCCAGACGTAACTGTCAGCGTGTCATCCCAGTGCGACTCGCTGACGTGACGTAAAAGGTTTAGCTTCTTGAAAATGCTCACTCAGTTTAACCTTGCAGTCACCTCACAATGATATGAATGAATAAACATGACACTGTAATACTATGCGAAATGGTAATTAGTCTATACGTATCCCACAATCCCTTGCGCAACGATGACCCGCCAGTCGTTCGCCATTTTGTTCGTGATGGCATGGGTTTACTGAGGTCAGGGCCAGTGGTTGGGTGGTGACCTTAGAGGCATATATCTTGTTTACAAGAAAAGCTGACAATGGCTTGCTTACTTTTCCGCATTCCTTTCTCAAGTTCAACTGTACGCCCTTGAAGATGAGAAAAGGTAAAAATAACAGAAGAAATATCTAACAACTCATCCTGAATTCTTTGATGTATAGGGGCGGTGGGGTAGCCCAGTGGTTAAAGCGTTCGCTCGTCACGCAAAAACCCGGGTTCGATTCCCCACATGGGTACAATGTGTGAAGCCCATTTCCGGTGTCCCCCGCCGTGATATTGCGGGAATATTGCTAAAAGCGGCGTAAAACCAAACTCACTCACTCTGATGCATATATCTTTCCAATTTATGATGATACACTTGCTATCGCAGCTGCATTTGGCTTACGTGGGGAATGTCAAGTTTAAAACATGTTGCGCTTTCTTAATATTCCCCTATCTGCCTGTCAGCCATACAGACATACCATATAAAAGTGGAATCAAACGTAACACCATAACTCACACTGGATGTGCGTATTAAATGAAACATTACATTCAAAACACAAAGAGAGGTTGTTCTTTATGTAAAAGAGGTCGCATTCTCGGGAAATGATAAATGTTCATGTCAGGGATTAGGTAATACGATATGAAGTATATACCCCAATATAGCAATATGAAGACATGTAATAACTTGACTATGTGATGCATTAGTAGACTTGTCATTGCAGCAGACGAGAGAGGTAATTTACGAGAGAAGGTTGTATTTTAGACATGTGGGTCATCTTAAGCGTCCTGATCTTCCCTCACCACCATGTTGAATTATTATGTGCACGTATCACGCATAGGATGGGCTTTTACTGACTGTCTCGGTTGCCATATCAGGTGACATACAGTGACAATGATTTTGATTGGGATATTTGCTTTTACACGATACAGGGACCCGATTCTCTGAGGCTTATATTCAAATATAATGATTCTGATTACGCCTATCAAACGTTGAGCGGTATATTTTTAACACATAGTAGTCACAGCGTCTGTGTGGGCGGTGGGGTAGCCTAGTGGTTAAGGCGTTCGCTCGTCAGGCCGAAGACCCGGGTTCGATTCCCCACTTGGGTACAATTTGTGAAGCCCATTCCAGGTATTTCCTGCCGTGATAATGCTGGAATATTGCTAAAAGCTGCGTATACCATACTCACTCACGAAGTCTTTGATGTGAAAAAAGGTCCTTTACAAACGATGTTACACGTGGTGACGATAATACTTTTCCACGTAATGTCGCCCGTACTAACTCGCTTTATTGTCCAGGGTCTCATGACTTGAATATGGAACATGTTCGGTTGACCACACTATAGCCTTGGAAAGCCAATACCTTATACTATGCCGTTTAATCTGTTCCCTATGGCGCCAAGAGCATATGCAGATGGCCAAAGTCCCCCACAATGCACCTGGCATCCGGTTTGACCATGGTTTATGTTGTCTTGGAATGAAATCAATGAGAAACATTCACAGTCCAAACCAAGTGCTCAGCATTACTTCCCCATATTGACGCCAGAAATTGCAGAAGGGTCGTCATGTTAGTCCCACTGTGTTTTGAATTATCTCCCTGGACAATAACACGTTGCTTTTATCGACCACCAGGTGTCGTTCGTGGTATCTGTTAGCCATTCGGACATGCCTCAGAGGAAAACATTGAGTGCTCAACACGTGCTTTTCATGTCGGTTTCAATACAGGTGGCGTGGTCGTAATTACTTCGCGCGTGGTCTGGACAAAATGGAACTAATTGGGAGTTTGAAGTGACCACGCTTTTATGTCTGGTCTGGTCCGAACTGACGGCTGTCTGCGCATGACTGCTGCGCCATTCAAGGGATAACGGACTCCATGAATGACCGTCATTGACTTTTCCATACAGATTAATATACATGATGCAGACTATGAACTCATGCTGAGCTCACACAAACATTTGATTCAGGTGATAACGTTAACACGGCCTTAATGAGAATAAACATGGTCACTCTATTTGGGTGTCAGAGAATGACAGTTAGGATATTGTCTGCTGCCTTTGCTGTGTTCAGAACTACACGTGCACGTCCTTGACCCTTTAGTGCAAGTGACCCATGTGACCCAACGCGCACAAGCACACACACATGCAGGCAACCTGGGGGAATATTTCATTAGAGATAGGAAGTGCTAAAATCATTCTTAGTTAAATACACGTCGGAATATAACTGAGTTTCTTTAATTTCATATTTTCCAAAACTTACAGATTGTTAAAGTGGCTTGTAACTCTATGTAGAAGACGTTTTTTTGCCTTGAATAATTTCAAAAGATCAACGCGAGAGAATACTCAGTCTTGTTCATCTGTCGAAACTAATGTCATAGAGTAGAAAGGCAACATTGTCATGACAATGATGTTAATGGAAAACTGAAAAACAGTGTTCACGAAAAGGGTAAGCAAGTCGGACACCTCTTTACGAACAGGAGCCGGAATGCATCCTCAGCAGAAATCATACGAACTATAAGAGAGACGATAGATGTTAGTTTTAAAAAGATCAGTGTTTTCCTTACCTTTTGGAACAGATAAAGGACCAATGTCCATAGACTGAAGTTTGGGTAGGGCTATTTTCTGTAGCGCAACCCTTTCCGCATCCGTCAGTTGGAGTAAACTGACTGGTTTTAGCACTACTTTCCTTCCGCTTACACTGCACCATGTACAAGAACCCTGCAATAACAGAAACAGAAGCATATAACCATGAGTGTCACACAAGGAAGGTACAGCTTCATGAGTACCAACATGACCATTGTTAAGATGATAACTCGCAAGTTAGTCTCATGCAAGGGCCAAGGTGTTATGAAATCTTTAATTAAATTTAAATCGAGTTTAATGCTCGAAAATGAGTTGTAATAAATTAAATACCCCTTGTTGTGAATATGATATGTAAAATATGTCATATACTGCTCTTGCAGCACCATTGGTGGTTTATGATGAAACAAATAAGTATGAAGTTCTGAAAGTCGTAAAGACATGATGATGATGATGATGATGATGATGATGATGATGATGATAGTGATGGTGTGAATAGCATGACTGGGATGTGGTGGTGACCATGATGATGACGATGATGATGATAGTGATGATGTTAATGGCATGAATGTGATGATGATGATGAAGATAGTGATAGTGATGATGATGATGATGGTAATAATTGATTAACTATGTCTGCCAACTGTCTCCTTGTTTATCAATAATGCTATCTCCAGTCCTCTGATCTTCCACTACAGTACTACAATCCACACCCAGTGACAACAGGCCTATTGACAAGGTTATCTGCGACCATCAATCTGGTTACCCAGATGTCCAATCATAATCTCATCTCCCTCACTCACTCTGTCGTGCACTGTTAAAGTTTGCTTATCTTATCTTACATGTCAATATTTACACCTGGGACACGCGATACATCAACGTGACTGTTTGGGAACGCTACCTGCATGGTAACAATATTCATCAAACTAGAATTTCGTCTTGTTTTATGTTCACTGCAACCCATAATGAGTCATTGGTGTTAGATTACTGTAATCATAATTCGTTGATTGACATGCATTAAACAAGCTTCCTTGGATTAAACTTGGTTTAACGTGACCATTACCCCGGCCATTGTGATCGTTTATGTGAAAATCGACCAGCAAACTCAGTCCGGCTATTCGTAGCTTTGGGCAACACCATGAGATGACCGTTCGTTCACGTGAACTTCTAACCTCACGCGACAAGCGGAGTCGTAACTTTAGCAAGGGACATTCTTTGCTGGAGAAACGTGTCCCCTCTGTCCGCCCGGGTCATCTGTTTCAAGTGACACCGGTTTACGAGCAGGAGCCAACATGTATCTTTCACATTAATCCCTCGAGCTATAAGAGTGTATTTGATGTTGGGATGGATTAGCGAGAGGGGGTAACTCAGAGGCAACGAGTTGACCCAAGAGAATATGTTACCAGTTTCAAACAACTAAATTTAGGAGAGCAAGCTTGGGTTGGAGCCATCTAGAAGTGCATTTCAGATAAATCACGGTGCGAGGGCGTACTGGGTAGTAAGTGAGTCATGGGCGGATCCAGGAATTTTGAAAGGATGGGGTTCAGGGGGGTTCGAACCCCCATTGGCTCCGCCAACGCCAAAAAAAAAAAATTCTATGTGATCTTAAGTCATTTTCAAAAGGGGGTTGTTCCAACAGCAAGTGTGTGAGTGAGTTTTTCGCCGTTTTTAGCAATATTTCAGCAATATCACGGCGGGGAACACCAGAAATGGGCTTCACACATTGTACCCATGTGGTAATATGAGAAGTAAGCCACGAAGACCGAGGTCGTAGTCAAAGAGGGAACAAAATTGGTGAAACATAATGTCAGCAAATCTGGGATTTGAACCCTGTAATTGAAGCTTAAACGATACGAGGTCAGCACACATACCTCTCACAAATGTATCGCGTTCGCTTCTAAACACCGCCTACTGTCATATAGTTGTCTCATGTGACGCAATTAACGTGTCGCGTATACAATATCTTAAATCTTGTTTTTCCCAAACTGTTTCAGTTACAACTCAGCAGCGGTTATTGGTTTCTCAGGGAATATCAACACAACAGATCCTAGTGATGGCCCAGTGGGCCAGGTGATTTTCAGATATCAGTTACAATAACTACGATAAATGGATCACCGGACACCTGTTTTGAACTGAGTGTTTTGTTTGACATGACATCAGGTGTAACAATGACTCCATGAAAACTAGGGCACATCATCTCTTTCGTTGTTTAACGCCGCACTCAGAACTATTCTAGCTACATGACAACGGTCATGAAAATAACTGTCTGGACCAGACAATTCAGTGAATGATGTCATGAGCATCGATCTACGCAGTCAGGATATGATGACATGTCAACAAAGTCAGCGAGTCCGACCATCCGATCCATTTAGTATAACCACAAGAGGGCTTTTGGCTAATTTTACAGTGTATATTGAACATTCGTCGGATATTATATTTCCTCATAAAGAATCATTTCTTCCTCCTCATTATCATTTCTTCCTCAATACAGACCGAGCAATTCAACTGGAGGATGCAGATTGAATGTTTAGTAATATGATCCATTCAGGATACTTCCTCTCATTAGAAATCTTAAATCTCTTTCAGTATTTCAACACATTCATAACTCCCAGCATCATGGTGGGATTATATTTCAATTATTTTAAACTCTTTGGTCTTGCGTCCTGTGAAACATTTGAAAAAACCCATTCAGATTCCTTTTGATGATTACTCCATTGTCAGCAATTAGCGTGTCACGTTGTTGTGTCAGCGTTAATTACTTCCTCGGAGAACATGCGATATACACCCCCGATATAAACACAAGCAGCATGGGGTAATGAAGTAATTAGAATACATTACAAACAGTTATCGAATTACTGAACCTTTGTAACAACACGTGTGTTCATTAGGGCTGATTAATGGTCGTGTTTCCCTACACCTGTACCAACAATGGCGGGGTTGTACCTTCAGGCCAAATTCGAATTTACTCTAATTACTTAAACATACGGCATGTAAAAAGAATGACACCCATCTTGCCCGGGGAGGACACTAACGCCTGCATTGACAGACGGCCTGAACTTATGCATACAACGGATTTACACCCTCAGCGCTCTCGGCATGATGGGAACGTTATCTTAACAAATACAATGAAATATGTTTTATCTTCTTTGCTTCGAAAAAGGTGATAACATTCCGAGATATTCCTATGATCATGACTGTTAGCACTTGTTACTCATCATATATATATATGATTCATTATATATCTTGTTTATGTCACCCGTGAAGATCCGGGGTAGAATAGGTCTTCAGCAACTCATGCTTGCCACAAAGGCGACTATGCTTGTCGTAAGAGGCGACTAACGGGATCGGGTGGTCAGGCTCGCTGACTTGGTTGACACATGTCATCGGTTCTCAATTGCGCAGATCGATGTTCATGCTGTTGATCACTGGATTGTCTGGTCCAGACTCGATTATTTATAGACCGCCGCCATATAGCTGGAATATTGCTGAGTGCGGCGTTAAACTTAACTCACTCACTCTTGTTTATGTAGTTTATAGAACATTGTCACTGTTTCTGTATGGAACGTTTGCACAATAAATATTTTATCTATTTAATCTTTATCTTTATCAAACGCGTTCGTGGGTTGGAGATCTTAATTATATACTTTGAAGAAATCAGTTGAAATGCATTAGGCGTTCAGACAGTTGTGCCAGGAATCCCCCATGTTTCAGCTTCCTCAATTATGCTCAGGAAAGGTTAACTGTTCCAGTTTTATCAAAAACTGAAATCGTGTCTTGTTACGGATAACGCATGTAAGTTAGTCAGCACAATATAACCACCCCGAGTAATGGCGTGGTAGGCAGTCATTACTGAGAGCGACAAGCAAGCCCCAGTACCCTAATAGCTGTGGCTACTGCCCAAGTTAGAATGCCACCTAACAATGTCTGCTACATTAGTCGTACATATGCCCTCGGCTAACCTCGGGATTATTTCCATTAAAATACCTTCTGAATGCGTTCATCAAATATCGTTCTAGTGGCCTGCAATAAAACTTCTACCTAGCTCCTTTATGCGCTATTGCCCTAACAATCGACCCAGAAATGCTGTTCTAAATTCTACACCCTCCCCCCAATTTTTTAACGCAGGTCTGTGTGTAAGTGATGGGGATTTAGTGTCAATGTGATAGGAAAAAATATACGTTTACAACTTTTGCGAATAACGAGCTATGGTGCTGTCCAAGGACCCTACTCGGTACGAACAGATACTAACGGTACTTATCAAACGAACAGCGGATCCTGTAACGTATAAGGGACAAAGCTCCTGCATGGCCTATTGCATCATCCTAACCATTGGGAAGCCCTTTCACATTTTTGAAGCAGCGGATGTTCCACTTCATGGCTAGTGTCTTCATACATGACCATATACTGATTTGTTGACTCAGCAAAATAAACCTAGACGTGACATCTGAGTTTGATCATTCGTGCTGGATTCTTTTAACCTGTTTCGGTCCAGGAGTATGAACCTTCTGGCTATACTTACAGACATGCAATTTGTAAATTTTCATGGTAAAATACACCCTTTCAGACAAAAGGTCAACGCTCTGTGACCAGCGACGAGATAAAATAAAAGGGGGAAGATAGCATGATGATATCAGCATTGCAAGGCTGGCCGAGTTTGTTGCCCCCTCTCATACAGATAATGGCCACTTCATTGGTCTGTACAGAGAAGCATGTCGATTCTTAATGCGTACAAATCTGCTTGTTATGAAAAATGGGGGTTGTTTGGGCAATTTAAGCTGAGGTATTGTACAGCACCTGTGAAGAATGCTGGGGGTATTAACCTATATTGCCATCCATTTTCACCTTTTCCCTTAACATGGCGTGATATATCACTCTATATACGCCAAGCGGAGAATAACTACAGCGGCTGTCCATGCTGGACAAAGGAACACGGCTTGTTAGGGGAAGTGGGCATTTTAAGCTGCGCTAATTGTGTATTTTTGACAGTTATCCCCCTTCGTCATTAATTTGTCACAAGACGCTGACACCACCCCCTTCCCCATTGGTCAGTGGGGTCAAATATACCGTCTAACGCCAACTAGGTAATCCTCAAAGACCCCCCTGTGAACATCAAACTCCGCAAAGAGGCAAATGGACGTTGTTCACACAAGTTGAGGTGGTCTTAGCTAATGGCCGTGCAAACAATCCTACAGTTATCCTTTCTAATTCGGTAGAAGTAAACACGCTGTTTACTGCGGCTTCGTACGACCTTTAAAGCAGCATAAGTAGGCACTGATGAAGACTACACATCGTAACTGCCTGTGTAATATTGTAACGGCGCCCCTTTAGGAAGTATTATATTTCACCGGTGCAAAATTCGTGGGAAAGACAACCAAATTCCTTTGCTTTTACTACAGATAACACTACCGTGCTAAAAGCTCAAACTGGCTTGACGTAATGATTCGACAATGATACGTCCGTGTCACTAACGCATCGCTGCAAATGCGAAACCCCAGTCTAACGCAATGCCTTTCTTGTGGGTTTGTATGAAAGGCTTACGGTTTGTAATTACAGTATTTATTCAGAATGTGCATAAGGGTCTGTAATTGCACGTGATAATTTAAAGCCCCTTTCCTCCCCTTTCAATCTCTGAAATCCCTTGTTCAATCTTCTCATATAATTTGCTGGTTCGAATCCATTGGTCCTCCTACTGATTAATTCCCCGCCATTGTGAAATTGCGGCGTCAAGGTCTTTCATCAGTCTATCGTTATGCTCAGCTTAGCACATTCTTCACAAGCGTCTTATCAGCCTGATGTAAAGCATTACACCTCGATTTTACTCAGTGTTGTAATTTCTATAGGTTGGCACCCTTGACCAGTCGAAGAGGATCAAGCACTGACACAGTGGTGTCAATGGGTACATATCCTACACTGGTTATTCTTGAACAGGGCTGTGTTAATGTTAAGGTCAGCTGATCCTACGGTGAGAAGTGTCAATACATTATATCCCATAGTAAGTTTCAATTTGCTCAGCTTTCAGCATCAATCAAGTTAGAAAGTGAAAATTCCGTATCAGCAATTATGCAGCCATTCGCGGCGTCCACTATACTACCCGGGGACAACAGAAATGGGCTTCACATACTTACTCAAGTTGGAATCGAACCTGTGCCTTCGGTGTGACGTCTGACTACTAGTGAGTGAGTGAGTTCAGTTTTACGCCGCTTTTAACAATATTTCAGCAAAATCACGGCGGGGGACACCAGAAATGGGCTTCACACATTGTACCCATGTGGGGAATCGAACCCGGGTCTTCGGCGTGACGAGCGAACGCTTTAACCACTAGGCTACCCAACCGCCCCGTCTGACTACTAAGGTACGGAGCTGTGCATATGACGTAGAATACTAACATAAGTATATATTTTGTCTTATCTAACGACATGGTTATACACTGTGAATCCCTTTACTCTTTAATTCTTGCCTGACGAGTAGACAAATAGTTACTTATAAAAGGAATCGAACCCGGGACGTTGGCGTTAACCACTAAGCTGTGCCACTCAAAGACGTATGTATTTGAACATGCTCTGAGCCATGGATACATATATGTACGCAGTGACATATTCAGCCACTACTACAATGATTACGTCTTTGTTAATTTCCAAATGTGCCCGGTTCTGTTCGAATTCCCAGTGCGAAAGGCATTGTACTACGACACAATGCTACATTCTCCATGCACGTAGTAAGTGAAGACAGACTTGCCAACACACGCCAATACACGTAATACCATTAACTGTTGAAGCACTCGTACTTCATTCTTACAATGTTGACACTATAAATGCTAACTGTTTGATCCGACTTCATTGAGAGGGCTTCCCCAACACTTCCACAAGCTTAGGGTTAACCCCGTTACGTCAGACCATCATGTCGTGAGCTCACCACACGCCACACTGAGTAAGTGACCCTAAGATAATGGAGTCATGCCGAACAGAGTTATGCAAGGGTTTCCTCGGGTGGCTCCCTCTACCAACACAGTTAATGGACGGGATGTAACTCTACGTAAAGTGATCATTTGTACTGAGCACTGACTGAGTTCCGACCATTATGGAAGGATTCCTGTTTGTATGCAAACAGCACAAAGACCCGTATCAAATCCACATCACACCCGAGAATTGGCATTGACACCAACACGTTTTATTTGTGTTGTTACTGTTGTAATATCTCTGATGATCCAGGTTAGGACTGGACTTCAGTAACCCGTGCTTGTCGTAATAGGCGACTAACGGTATCGGGTGGTCAGGCTCGCTGACATGGTTGACACATGCCATCGGTTCCCAATTGCGATGATCATGATGTTAATCACTGGATTGCCTGGTTCAGGATCATATATTTTCAGACCAACGCCAAAAAGCGGGAATCTTGCTGAGGGCGACGTTAAACGACAACAACACCAATATACATGTACTGCTGTGATATTCGGGTCGATGCAGTGTTGTAAATATTTCAGATTAGTCGTTTTTAAATAACAAAAACGAAAGTATGGGGAAAGAATGAGGTCGAAAGAATGTAAGGTTGTTGTTTTTTTCAGATTTGATTTCTGGTAATACTTATACAGATGGTTCCCAAAGCCGGCAATGCTTCACAGAGGAATTCGGAATTTGGCCTTATGGTGAATTGCACTTAATGGCTTTGGCCACATGTGTTTCAGCAGTCACCTCCAGACCAGGGGCTATTTTGGTATGTTCATAATCCCGTTTGGGGGACTGGGTAAAAGCGGCAATCAATACGCCATCTGGCGGGGTCGTAGTGACGTAACGGATCAGACCAGAGCCTCGTCATTATCCTCAGATGCATTTCATCTGTGACAATACAGGTTATGACACTGTTGGATAATCGCGTCGGACACACATACCATCTAGTCATCTGGAAGATCTACCCTTAAGAACAATGCCCGCGTCCAATTCGCGTGCTGGATTTCGAGGAATTCATGACTTGTAATTCAATACAACCCGCCATGTTCCATTACCTAGAAGGCGCCGGGGAAGCCTAGTGGTTAAAGCGATCGTTTGTCACCCCGAAGAGTGAGTGAGTGAGGTTTAGTTTTACGCCGCTTTTAGCAATATTCCAGCAATATCACGGCGGGGGACACCAGAAATGGGCTTCACACATTGTACCCATGTGGGGAATCGAACCCGGGTCTTCGGCGTGACGAGCGAACGTTTTAACCACTAGGCTACCCCACCAACAACAACCCCGAAGACCTCTGTCCGATTCCCGCATGGGTACAATATGTTCAGCCAATTCCTAGTGTACCCCGCCGTGATATTGTGGAATAGTACTAAAAGCAGCTTAAAACCATACTCCATGGCACAGTGCATTCCTGAAATTTACAAGAGTCTCAGGACATAACATATACCCCTCAAAGCTCCGTGACGTGATTTGCGTTTAACGTCGTTGGACAGTATTCCAGTTACACCGCAGCGTGGGTGAGTGAGTGAGTTTAGTTTTACGCCGCACTCAGCAGCGTGGGGAAGGAAAGGCGTGCAGGTCATAGGCGTTTACTACTTTGTCGAAACCCACCAGGATGGGTATGGTGCTGACTGAAATCACTGTCAGGGCGCACTGGGACTCGAACCTACAACCAGAGGTTACTGGAGTTCCCAAGAGACATCACTCTACACAGCGAATTGCGGCGCCTTAAACGACTGGTTCACCCTTGCCCCAAACTGTAACCGAAACAGATCAGGGATTTGTATCGGTATTGTCAGCTGGGGCAAGACCTTCTCCCTCAGGAAAACTGAGGCACGTACATTACGATGATTCAGCGAAACATTAACTTGGAGATTATTAACGCCGAGTCGTTCTGTCTAAAGGCGGAGACGGTTAGACCAGACATGTTATCAAACACACGTCTCAATAACCGGGTAGAGATAAAACGATTGCAATCAGAACACACGCTAGGATGTGATTATTGAATCGGAGTGCGTTATGTTATAGAGATCGTTATCTTTCATTGTGTTCACCATCTCCGGTATCAAAAACCCGGGCTGTACAGGCAATTTCTCCTACTTGGTCATTATAGTGTTACGTGGGGGTAATCATCCGGGCACCTCAGCCAGAGACTGGTATCGGCCAATCAGAAGTCTTAAACATCCTTAGGGGTCGTTACAAACGTATTACCGTTATATATACTGGCGTGGAATAACTTAATTATCTAACAGTTCGTCACGATGGTTTTGGTTGGAGCATACTGTCGTAACGGAGTCAATCACAGACGTATAATGCCCAAAGGGTGACTCTGGAACAAGACTTGGGGGGACATCTTGTCGCACGCTCTCCGGGATCATGGTAACAATACGACAAAACACCCCTGGATTTCAAGGATTCCATAACATTAGCTACAGGATAAACATCAATCCCCTTAATATATCATTGAATGTCTATTTTAATTCAATGATCCGAGACCGTTCCTTTGTCACCGACCAGCGGACGGTGCCAACAGAGGATGTCCAGCAGAAAAGTGACTTTTCATACAGACACTGAACTAGACTAAGGCTTAGTCTCTGAATATATATAACTTTGATAGTAACAAACAAGCCCATTTAAATTGAAAAGGAGCCCTAGGAGACCAGAGATTCTGAACCTGGGGAAATCTAGACTTGCTTCGGTTAGGGCTTTAGCACTACAGGGAAGGATAGGCTGTAGGGAAAATAATGTGGTTCAGGGACTGTGAGACAGACTAACACTGAACTAAAAGTATCCGAAATCCACCAGAAAGTAAACAATACTTTGGCAAGTCTAGATTTCCTTTGCTTCAAGCAGAAATTCTCAAGACTCCTTTGCTATTCCGTGTCAAATATAAAAACAGAGAAATCTTTCAATATTTTCATTTGTACACAAAACACAAACGTTAGTGAAATGCTTTTTTTATTAAAAGCGGCGATGGGGTAGCCCGGTGGTTAAATACCCGGGTTCAATTCCCCACATGGGCACAATGTGTGAAGCCCATTTCTGGTGTCCCCCCGCCGTGATATTGCTGGAATATTGCTAAAAGCGGCGCAAAATTAAACTCATTCACTCGCTCTTATTAAAACCACACTTTCCGCAGCATGACTTATGAGATCGTCCCCAGTGGTGATGACAGCCAGTAAGCCTACGACCCCTCTTGTCGACTCAAACAGTTACGGGAGAGGCTTACGGACGTCACCATTGTTTCCTTTGCCAATAAATCCCGATACTGCTCCTCATTTTGCCTCCCACATCCACACAGAACAACCCTCGCTAAGTACCACCAGCAGGTTGATAGGCCTGATCAGAAACTTCAAAGACACCGGTTTCACAGGTAGCTAATTAACGAGTTCTTAGCGTCAACTCGACCCTCACTGGGTCAGGTCCGGATCAGTAAAATGCGGACAGTGCGAATTGTGATGTCTTTATGGTGCTTTCAGTGAGCCAGGAGGTGCACTGCCCCGAATAACAGTGGTCACTTACTCCCGGACCCAGAAGGTCAAGACCAATCAGTCCAAAGGTAATGGTGTCTGATTGTCGTCTGCGAGTGTAACGTCATGAAAGGCTTATATCATATGGTTGTCTTTGAGGTTGAAGTACTGCTTAGTCACCATGGTCGCAACCCTGTTTCACTCACTCACTTACTCAGTTACATGACCAAACTACTCCCCACGACCTTTCACTGAGTAACATCCCATTCCAGTAAGCCTCAGTTCCATTCATCCTTTTCACTGTAGTCTGTCTCACAGTCCCTGAACCACATTATTTTCCCTACTGCCAAGCCCTATCTGCAGTGCTAAAGCCCTAAATAAAGCAAGTCTAGATTTCCTCCGGTTCTGAATCTCTGGTCTCCCTGGGGCTCCTTTTCAGTTTAAATGGGCTTGTTTGTCACCATCAAAGTTATATATATTCAGAGACTAAGCGTTAGTCTATTTTCACCGCTGTAGCACCTGTTGGGAACTCCGGGCCAGAAGTGGTCCTGAGACTAACGCGAAGTCTCTGAATATGTATGATTTGATGGTAACAAATAATTCCTTTCAAATTGAAAAGGACCCCAAGACTAACGATAAGTCTCTGAATATATATAATTTTGATACTAACATACACACCCATTTAAATTGAAAAGGAGTCCCAGGGAGACCAGAGATTCAGAACCTGAGGAAATCTACTGACCTTTCAATGCTGATATACATAAAGATCGGGCAGTTGGTACCCAAATACACTGACCTTTTGCTTTTGACTTACATAATGCCTTTATCATCTTGAAATATTCATTAAAAGCTAAAGCCTTTTCTTTTTCGATAACACCGCAAATCCTTATCAGCCACGGACAAGTTAATGTCCATTTATTTTAATGACGATTATCAGTGAACCGACAGAAGTGATTTCCAAAATGGCCGTCTGCTCCAACATGGGGACAGTGGAGATGTCGTCTGCCGGACAAGATCGTCTCGTGATGACCCCTGCGACCTCGAGGACCTTTCAGATGACCAGGACATAGAGAGATCACCCACGCGATCACAACGTAGACCTAGAATGACCATTAACCTTAATATCCGAACCCACTGACCGGAGAGTGACCAATGGACTGCTACATTCCATGTCTAGGTACAATTCACAAGTTTTCAATTGCAAGCGGATTACATGGACGTAGGTTATCTGATAACCCCCTATTGATAGAGGTGTGGGGGACATCCTATCTAACACTTAGATATGGCAGGAATCTTAACCTCTATTGTAGAACGTCACTCTTGACCCTAGTCGTCCCGATATGTATTGAATAATCAGGCCAATCCTACGACTTCGAAACTGGGACTCCGAACTCTGACGTACACTATAGTGAACTTCAGTGAACTAACGTTTACCTACACTATGGTGAACTTGAGTTTACCTTGATAAGAAGTTCAGGGCAATTAGTACAAAATGGTTAAAGCAAGACAACTATAAACACGATTTGCTGACAATGGTGGTTGAAATTTAATGAACTCCGAGTAACCTCAAGACAATACTTGGTCTTTTACATGCATAATTCCTCAGCATTGGAAAAGGCCAAGCGTAGTATGTCCATCTTTACACAGAAATTGTACAAGCTTGGACATAAGAATTTTCACAACGTATATTCCACATATTTACGTCATTCTTTGGTCTAAATTGATTCGGAACGTCTGTTTACATTCAGGGACATGATATTTTCCTTGTATCTCACATGTTGGCTGTCATTCAAGCGCATTTTTCAAGAACGTATGTTTTGAACTACGATACAGTAAGCTCCAACGTAGCAACAATTCTTAACCGAAATTACAAAAATGCTATTTACACATACTTTACACATACTCCCTAGGGGGTTGAACATGAAAACTGGACAATGATCCACTGTAATATGGCATGATATAATACTGAATCTCTTTGATCATACATAGCGTATGGTTTATTCGAAATCGGGTATTATCTTTGAAATTGATCTTCTAACTGGACAAAAACGTGCTTGCACAATGACAGCTACCTGCACAGCTGACAACAACACAACCACGTTCACTACTGTATGTCGACACCTCCTCATTGACAATACTGTTATTGCTACAACTACACGTGGTCCTAACAAGAACCCTACCTGTGTACAGGCGCGCTCATGTTGACACTTGAGTTGTCAAGTCAGGCTCATCAATCTCTCAATACCTGACGAGAAACAATGTTGCAATTTATCAACCTATCAGCCTGTCCGTGCTCCTTGACAAGCATGTCATGACCACAACGACAGTGACGGTATTATACCACGCAACGTCGTAAACAACAGCTACTTGACTTCGTCTACTCTTTATCGTATTTCACTGCAGCCTTTCAGACGGTGTTGGTCCGTTACTGCACTACGATATACAAACACTGCGTTAAGGATACACGGCCGGTTTCACGAGGCAATCTTGGCGTAATGACTATCGTATGTCTAAATACTAGGATCATCTTAGCACTAACCACGGTTTAAAACTTAAAAGTCATGTAAACGTCAAAAGGTGAAGTTCATTTTTGTAAACGTCACTTTTTGAATTTTGTTGAAGAATGAATTATGTGATCATCTAATAAACACCGAAAATCCCATAAACATTAAAAGAATACTGTATTGACAAATATTTTCGTTTTAAAGACATTTCCCCACATTTTTAACAAGATTTAAACAGTTTAGAGTCTTGACTCAGAAGTCTATAACACACTGCTATAAACAAGATAAAGTTATATAGGCTCCATGCTGTGAAGATTTCAGCGGGTAAAATTTAATCACAAAACTACGTTTGAAGTTTGACATAACGGCTTTCATCTATGATATTATATAAAACACACCATAAAAGGTAAAGACCCATTAACCATTAACCAAGAAACTACGTCAGCCCAAATACAACCAACACTGTAGATTAATGTTTGGTCTGTGAAAATACTTAACTTGATAGACAAACAAACAGCTCCATTTAAACTACAAGGAACCAGAGAGATATTCTGAACTTTAGGAAAACTTTGCTTCATTTGGGGTGGGGCTTAACCTTGCTCCAAGGCTGTACCGAATGTTGAGCCCATGGCTGTTGCGTAATTCTATCCTTCGAAGGGGCAAGTAATTTATTACTTTTTGTAGAAATTATCATTTGACCAATTTATTTTTACCCTAGAGGCTTGTGCAAGTCTATTTGGGGCTATATGATTGCATTAAGGTCTGGACGGAAGGGAAATTAACATGGGTCAGGGACTGAAACAGACTTCCGGTGCATGAACCGGTCTCGGATCAACTGCTGGCTTTTGACCGGAAGCAGAAACCATATATAACGGAAGCGACTCACTCCGTCCCTCTGTCACTTTTCCGAAGGTCTTGCTGTAAAATGAAGCTACAATACATGTGAGTGAGTGAGTTTAGTTTTACGCGGCACTCAGCAATATTCCAGCTATATGGCGGCGGTCTGTAAATAATCGAGTCTGGACCAGACAATCCAGGGATCAACAACATGAGCATTGTCTGCGCAATTGGGAACCGATGACATGTGTCAACCAAGTCAGCGAGCCTGACCACCCGATCCCGTTAGTCGCCTCTTACGACAAGTATGGGTTACCGAAGATCAATATTCTAAACCGGACCTCCACGAGTACTACAATACATGTAATATCAAACAAAGATTTCCTGTATGGGCAAAGCACTACATCTGAAAACGGGCATTTAATTCTTGTTGCGGAAACGATTGTGAGTGTGAATGTAATCATCTGACAGTGGACATTTATACCAAAAACTTTACTAAAATATACTCTCACTAACGTAATGTTGGTACCCCTAGCGACACTTCCGGTCCTAAATTTCCTCCAACGATATAGTTTCCTTTCCCATTTCTGCATGTAACAAAGCGGTCTGTGTGTCCACGGTGTCACTGACGGAAAATACCTTTCACCCTCGCAACATTAGTAAGTAGGATCAGATATCGCAGCTCCTTTAAGCGCTGACAACTTCAAAGCCACCTGTAATGGCTATGACTGGACTGAGCAATTGTCTGTATCTTTTTATGAAAATTTCAAAGTCATTTTGAGGCTAACAGTGACAATATGAGTCAGAAAAAGACATTTAGATAATGTCCCCACCTCTGAACCCCAGGGTAATGTTGCACGCGTCCGTAGAAGAACGTCGTGTCTTATTTGTGCAGGCGAGTGTGACAGGTCGGATCTAACTACGCTTAGTAGGTCAAAGTGGGAGGAATCTCGCTAGCGTTATGTCTGTCTCGGCTTCTTATAGACGGAGGTCGAGTCAAAGTGTCACTTCATGCTTTATTTAGAAACGAGACTTAAGACAGTTACATTATCATCTAACAGTACTTTTATCAACAGTTGTATGTTTACACCCTGGAACATGTGTTCAGTAAACAGATATATAAATGAGTTCATTGTTGAATGATCATCATCCATGAATTATATGTCATCCTTGACATATATTTACGTGGAATAGATTTGTGTTTTCATCGTTTTTATGCAACCCTTGTTGGCTTGAAAACATGTAAAACAGTCAACATGTTCTCCAGCTGGTCTAGACACTATTCACTCTCGTTTATCCATTTTATTATGCATCCGTCTTTTAATATAGATGTAATAGAAGATGGCTATACACACTGGATGACTGAAGGGGTGATATTATGCTTCATGCATTAAGTGGAGTTTGAAAGACCCTGGATGTTTGACGTTTGCTGTAATTACGCTATGGTCTCCAAAATTCTTGAACAAAGGATTCTTGCAAATGTAGAAAATCGAAATGTCATTTCTCCTAAGCTGACATCCAAGTTTCATCAAATCAACAATTGTCAGAAATGACTATCGTGAAAAATGTTATCAAGGCGTTGATTAAATGACTCTGACAGATTGACTTCCTTAGGGGGCTAGTCCGGACAGGAAAGCCAGTGAATTTAGCTATGATTGGACTATTTCATAAATGAGAATTTATCGATCTTGCATCAGCTCTACGTGCCTTCAAAATCACAACTGGACATGGAAGAAAACGTCAAGCGTGTCTGTAAACAGTCGTCTGCTCGTCCTCCATTGTCGTCTGCCCAGTGACTCATTGCATTATTCCACTTTGTCTCTCGGAGTCAGGGTGGCCGGGTCAATTAGGAGATGATTACTACAAATTCCAATTACAGATAATCGAAAGTTCAACCAGCGTTCACCATAGACTTCAACTGCTCTCACACTGGTAGTAGGCGGAATAAGGCCGCGACGAAAATTCTCCTAGGGCGACTTTTGTAATGGCAGACTAGAAGTTCATTCATGTAACGTGTAATAAATTACATGGTTTGATACTCAATGGAACTCTGATCCCACATTAAGAAACAATTCAACACCTAGTCCACAACTGATCAATTTCATTGTAGTTGCGACTAATCAAATATCGACATCATCGGGTGATTAGGTCATGTGACACATTCCACTACTATTCGTGAGTCCCACCCACTGGCTGCTCAAACGAGGACACCCATCCCCACTGTTTATAAAACAGTAAAGCTCATTTTAAATATTAATCGGCTTATGTCTGAAAGACCTCTCAACATTTCAAAATGTGTCTCAAAATTCGACACTTTCAGAGATTAAGCTTTAGCCTACATATCAAAGGTATTTCTTAGTTCAACCTTGGACTACATTTACCACTTGTCAATCATGGACATCGACATTGGTTTCAATAACGCGGTCAATATGCCTGAAAGGTTATAATTTATCCAGCTGAGTACTACAAGCAAAGGCAATGTTATCAATAATGATTAAATCAATTTAATATCTTTTGGTTCTCCTCAGAATACCTATTTATGAAAAAACCTGCTTCCATAGCAACGTTCCTGCCAGTACCGCAGTTTGACGCTTCCGGTTCCGGTGGTTATAATTACGTCAAATATTTAGAAAAAATGTCTGAACAAATGCGGAAAGCAGAGACAGTTTCTAAATGGGAATGTGTAACGACCTTCTCATCTGTTTGCAAGAGACCTGCCCGTGCGCGTCCAGTGTGTTTAGAGCCTCGATGTGAAGTCAGTCTCGTGCCAGGGATGACTTGACGTGACTAAACCCCCATCTTCAAAGGGAGAAGGTGTGAATTACGCGAATCAGACGGTCCGACAGCGTCCGTCTCCTTTACTGCCACGACAAGCCTCAACTTTGCCGTGCAATTTCACACTAACAATAAGCAAAATAGGAACCATGTTTACTTTATCAAGATTTCTCCTAGGCCGACAGAGTCGACGCAAATAGAAAGGACATGGCGTCACAGCCTCGATGTGACTGATCTTCTCGAGAAGAAATCTCGTCTCGTATAACACGTGCTACGGGACGATATTTCTTCGAAGACTAAACGGTTGGGTTTCCACCGTCCATGTTTCCTGGTCTGTATTGGAAATAAGGCATGCGCACTGGTCATGGTAATATCGAGTATATTGAGCCGTGTTCTGAACTAGCCTGAAGGTGTAAGGCTACTGTTTGATATGACGATATATGGTTGAGGGTGGACAATGGTATCGGATGTCGATCATGAGAGTGGGCTGTCCACTGTTAGCGGTTAGTCCAGCAGCAGGAATGGCAGTGTGACAACAGCGTCCGTGTACTTCATTGTTCAGAAATTGATCACTGAAAATGCTTACGTCGACAAAACGGGAGCACTTAATTGTTTTCTGCTTATGTGTTTTTCAGACAATGCCCGTTATAAAATGACCGTGTTGGCATATTTGTGTCGCAGTCGGTGGTGAGACAATGAGCCCATATTCACTGTATATACACATCATTATTGATAGATAACGATCACGCATATGACGTTGTCCTAGCTGACCAGCAAATATGGAACATTCATGTCGTTAGCAAAGACGATTAACTCGGAGGAGGGGCGGTGGGGTAGCCTAGTGGTTAAAGCGTTCGCTCGTCACGCCGAAGTCCCAGGTTGTATTTCCCACATGGGTACAATGTGTGAAGACCTTTTTCCGCCATGATATTGCTGGAATATAAGCGGCGTAAAACTAAACTCACTCGCTCACTCACACTGAGGACACAGACCTCGGACAACTAAAGTATCAGCTTACACTCAATCATTCATTGTCAAATATCTAAATTTACAAAATAATCATGTTCTCCTGCAATCTAGTGTGTTAGTCTGCTAGAGGTCCCTTTATCCCTCCCGTTCAACTGCCTGACTGACTGACTGACTGAGTTTGGTTTTTACGCCGCTTTTAGCAATATTCCAGCAACATCACGGCGGGGGACACCAGAAATGGGCTTCACACATTGTACCCATGTGGGGATTCGAACCCGGGTGTTCGGCGTGACGAGCCAACGCTTTAACCATTAGGCTACCCCACCGCCCCCTCCCGTTCAACCCCTACTTTAATGTTATATCATTTCGAAGTAAAAGTATATACTTGTTCTTATCAAAATGATAAATTTTCAGAGAATAGGAGTTAGTTTAATGTCTTGTAGGCCTGATGTCTTTTGCTGCCTGAACACAAATGTAAGCTGGTACAGTTTATTCTCAAAACAAATTCCACCCACGGTGGCACATGTGTATAAATGTATATATACCACGCGAATGTAAACCATGCGCCACGTGCAAACCGGCAATTGTAATATAGGCCACGGGGCCCTCATAACGGAAATAGACACCTGTTCTGTTGTACATAGTTGCCTGCACATAATGTAACCCCTTCGGCTGCGAACGATTAACGTCAGCGCAAGAATGTCATGGAATGAGACCAAGGCCAAGTTCTATAACATGATTCCAGAGCAAGGACCCCCCTTTGTAGATATTAAGCATTGCAGTTGCGATCGACCTTACGCTAACATGGGTTGGTGAAGAAGACCCAGATCCTCATGAAATTTACATATGTCAAACCCTTATATGTCAAACACTTACAAATCCTTACCTCTTCTAGGGAGAGAATTGTGGTTTGTATTAAGGTATTTACATATTTATCCCGGTACAAAGTCGATGAACATTTGTTCAAAGTCTTATGAAAACAGCTAAGTCACTTCCATCTTTGACACAATTTATTAAACATCTCATCACACCTGTATGTCCACAAGACATAAGATATTAGCTACTGATAGACGATCTGCCAAATATCTTTATTACACTTTGACCTTACGCTGAGTTCACAATCGCCTTCTAACTACTGTTGGACACAATACAGCTCCAGATAGATAAAACTGCCGCCATTGTTGACATTTCTCTTTGTCCCGGGGTTAATAAGCTTACTCGCGAGTCCACTCGCGTTTTACCCTACAACCGGAAGTATCGGGTAGATGTGATCGTGCACAATCCGTTTTAGGACCCTTGACCCCCTTTACAGTTAGCATTTTCAGTCAGATTCGTCATGGCACCGTTGCCTGCGTTGAAAGATTTACATCTAAAATAGGTAGTCAATACTGTGATTTATGTTAATTATTTTGCTAAGAAGATTATGGTCAACAACAGAATTTACCGAATCGCCCAGACTGGACAAGGATTAAGTGTTGACTACAAATGAAGAGATTGTTGGATTACTTGCAAATTTAACCGTTGCATTTGATCTAAACTATAAGCACATTACCATATGAAATGTAGACGTGTTTCAGCACGTTAAAGCAGAAATCCACACAGAAGTATCAGAATCAGATTTAAGCTGTAGTTAAGCTGTGGTCGTCTGCTCTTAAGACGCAGCCATGTCACTGTATCCAAGTTTGCGTTATCTCTCAAGGAACACTATCATGTATGTATCATCGCAGAGGCAGAGACGACATGACAAGACGCGCGTCCTGATCACGTGTATAAGATAGGAGTTAGAGGGGCAGTGTTACCTGGTGACCTAATACCGACACATCTTCACATTAAAGGAGCTGAAGAAAAACACTGGTAACGTGTACACCTGGCTCCGTCTGCACATATATATTTACCGGTTGCGCATCCCAAACCTGAAAACAGTCACGATATAATAGACTGCAAAAACGCACTAGACGCTGTCTGAACATTGTATCGTCCGGTAGCGCATTCCAAAAGCGACGCCAGTTAAAAACAGGCGCTATGTAGTCATAACCTACATGAGTGCAGTCCATTACAAACTTCGTTCTCTCATCAGTTTCCAGACGACAGTGATGAAGGTGTCGTCTGCTCAACACAGAGGTACACCTGGCCGAGACCGGGACGTATCGGGCACGTAATCAGCTGGAGATGAATAGTGCAAGAACAAAGAAACACATGAATCTTCTTGGTTAGCCGAAAAGTATTTCTGTGTATAGGTTAGTATACCTTTTGTAAGGGGGTCAGTGCACCAAGGGAAGACAACGCTTGTTATCTCTGCCCTTAATTCCGCCGTGCAGGACGTCTATTACAGACCTAAAAACATATCAACCATTCACACCATATCAGCTGTATTGAGCCCATACCAAACCCATTCTCAGCAGTGACAGCCTAAATCATCCCTATTTCAGTACTATCACCCTATATACAATCATTTCTAAATATTGTAAGAACTGTTCCAAGGACATCATGCTATGCTGCCATCTACTTGGCTACGACGCCATTACGACGCTTTAATCTCCATCTGTCCCGTTTTCAACTGGCTAGACAGATACGCTAATAACTAAAATTCCCTTGGAATATCAAAATAATATCTAGAACTTCTGAGGACTTTAAAGAGTTTTTAATTGTCGTATGAAATATCTTTTTATTGACCATTAACCACAAAGCAGCGGAATAGGGTTGGAAACATCCACTTTGTGCATGCATTGTCCAGCTCCAGTCACCCGACCAGTGGTGCCTCTTGAGTGGCAATGATAACCTTTTTAGATATAAGAAATGAAGGGTTTTACCTCCCGCTACAAAACTAAGGCCCCAGAGGACCATAATTATTAATTTCAAGGGCCATTACCTGGAAGGTAATGAAACTGTGTAGTGTTCTTAACACGAACTCGGCATATCTTGTCGAGCATTCGGTACAATGAATATTACCGTGCGTCGCTCGGGAAGCAATCTATATATTTTCAGAGTTCATTTTATACATTTGTGCGTAGTGGACACACACTTCTGTGTGGCATAAAAACCAGAAATAGTTACAGTATGTATATTCCAAATAGCCGTCCGGAAACAGGTTCAAGGCGAGTCCTTGACACAATCCACCATGATTTACCTGTCCACCAAACATCAAAGACACCGCCAACAACAAACTGACACAGTAAAACCTGTTACATCAACCGATTAACCAATTTCTCGCCAACCACATGACATCGGTTGTCTTTCAACTGATCCAAGTATCCTATAGATCATCGTAGATATAACTCCCGCGGACATGCCCCACCCCCAGGCACGACTCACCTGAAAACTCCACGCCGAGGATGCCCTAATTAGGGGAGGTACGTTATTGTGTTTTCATGAGTATAATTTCCCTAGCATCTGGTGCGGGTGACGAAATCATGGGGGAGGGGCACAGCAACGTGTCACGTGAGAGGACAGCGTTAGATGGAACAATCAAGCACCTGTGACAGCAAACTTCAAAGAGTGAAAAATTCGTTAATATTGCTACATTAAATTAATGACCCCTACTTAACTAACGCGTGAAATGGTAAACTGATGGTAAAATTTCACCTGTTAATCAGAAGTCGTTCCAGAAACATTATTTCTAAACAAATGTTCGTTCCCAACAGAAACAGGTAACAACTTTGTGCCACCTTCAGGGGCAATACCGTTTGGGCAATGACAACAATTCAGCCATTTTGGGTAGATGAAAAATAGTTAAATGATTGTATGTGCTTTTTGAGACATCTTTTATCAGAATCTACTGGTAGAAAGACAAACATACATAAAACACCACGTGTACTGGTCAGCAAGTGCAATACTTTCACCAAATTCTTTCTCTTCAACGTGTTCAATTGCTTAGAAGACCATGTATGAAAGTGGTCCGGCATATTATTTAGCGAGGGCGACCCCCTTCAAGTGTCAATTGTTCATATCTGTATGCCTGAACCCCTTTCACGCTTGGAGGGGCATAAATGTCCCCTTGACCATCTTTAAATCAAGCGAATACCATAACCACAGCAGAACGGACAATGTCCACTGAGCGTCCAAACAACGCGGACTGTGGGGGAGAATGGGTGTAAGTTCGTTGACAGATTAGTGTCAAGTCCGTTTCATTCTGGGTCGCCATGTCGGGTATCTACGACTCTGTTGATCTACGGGTGCTCGGTTGATAATGCTTTATTTACACCAACTGACCACTCCGCTTACCAAGACTAGCCAAACAGTCCAAACGAGAACCACTTGGGAAGATCCGGCTGGACCTTCTTGAACGCCATTCATGATGGTCATATCGCAAACGATGTCAAGGAACAATAGACTCACTGAATCTATGTAAACACATAGGCATAGGTACAAATACAACATTAACAATGATCTGGATAAAGCTATTGATTTTGAAAACAACTATGACAATCTTACTATGTAGCTTCCGTGCTTTCTTTCTTCTTCATTTGACAAGGTCCGTTGTGGCCCTTTCTGTTTAAGACGATGTCGGTCAAATCAATTCAAACATGATCATTAACAGCTCCCAAACACATTATAATACATGTACACTACAACTTTCAATAAACTGAGTTCAAAAGAACTCGATACCATTGAGGTAGTAAACTTTCCCTGACCCCATTGTTTTGATGAGTTTTTTTCTCAAAGAGAATGAGCTAAATGAGTTCAAGTGACGTTAAACCTACAACTTCAACATGGAAATTAATTGCCCGTGTTTTAAATGCTTCCTTGTTTTCCCTCCCGGTTAACCATGTCCGGTTTGTACCTGAAATCACGTTTCTGGCCGAAAACTGAGGGACATAGTTATTTTACCTGCTAATGACCTTTTGTCGGCGAACTTCAAAGACAAAGTAAATATGCCATAGCCCAGCTAAATGTCCCTCTTTCACGCCTTAACCGACCAGATAATTGAAGAAAAGCTTTTTTGTACACATGAGTCTAAAAACATCCAACACACTGCAGAACACGGATTTGATATATGCCCTATTTACATATTTATTTAAATGATGTCGTCCAAGTAATCTACTGTCCTATCATTGAACCATTTTTAAATATGTCAATCGAAATTTAGAAAAAACAAATTATATATAGATTCACAAATCTACATGACAGTAAATACCTGATAGGACAAGCTGCAAACCCTGTGTCAACTGGTTATATGACTGAATTTTAACTATGACATAGAACAAGAACGTTAGAGCGGTCTTTTGTACCTAACAACATATGCAAATATACCATATATAATAACTTACAAGTAACCCTCACAAACGAGGATTTGAGTCAGTCACGTCTCCGGGGCGTGACAATGCGACCACAGCGGATATCTACACATTCCTGCACAGACGAAGATAAAATAATTGAACATCAAGCTAGACCGGCACGTCCCGTGCTCAGATCCTCCCTCTGAACAAAGAGGTTGCGATAGGTCTGACTCTGTACTTCATCGAATTCTAACCAGATAACCTCTCGTGTTTGACTTATAAACCCGACCTCGATCGCCTGAAATGACTCACTGACTTGGGGAACATAAATACTACAAAATATCCATTATCGGACTATTGTGAACATGCAAATACCCTGAAATAATCAAGCAGTGCTGATTCAATTTGGTGGATATCACATATCATACGTGCAAACATCCAGAAACATCCCCTACCGACGTTGTCAGGTGCACAAAGAACATGGAACCACGCCCTTCAGTATCGCCCGTTTGCTGTCGGATATCTACACTATGGTGGTCATTTGTCAGTTGACCCTCGGTCATTAATAACGGCCCGTTTTTAAACGAGAACAACTCATTTTAGATCCCGACCCCTCCCATAGTTCTATCCCCTTTTTAATCCGCTTTGGATATTATCTCGAGGAAATTATAGTCTCTTTGGCTCTAAAACTTTACGCCTGGTTCCCTTTCAATATCTGCATTCCGCGGAGAATATCTCATTGTCGTCTGCTCGTGGTTTGGGTTGCTTGTTGGTCATTCTCAACCTCGAATCAGGTCCCGAACAATGCTTGCGCTCTTTACCCAGTGTTTTGTAGTCAGACAGACAATAGGGAAAGGGTAGGCGTCCTGCGCGGGCTCCCTAGGGTGCCGACGTCAGCGTTTGTACATCGACCCGACAACAGAGGTGCAGACGAGATGGGGACGGGATAATCTCTTTCATCAAGTATACGTCCGCTCAACTTATTGCTTCATTAGGTCTGAAGCATTCCATCACCGCTGATAATGAATGATAATTAAACAGAGGTAAGGATCTATCTTTAAAGACTTCATTTCGTTACGTCAATTTATTTCAAGTATGCTGATGTGAGAATCCTGCACCATCACAATGATGAAACTTCCTGATGTATTGTGTCAGACATTATTTGAAGGGCCTGTGCTGACGGATGACTTAGGACATTAGCCCTGGGGTATTTTTCTGACAGTCTCAAGTGACCCAATGTCCGGTCAAGTCTTGGCGCACTTGACCAAACAGGTTGAATATTCCCCTGGCACATTCCTCTGCAGATGTCGTAGGTGTCTTTCAAGCATCTGCATGCCAAGGAAGCAGACGACAAGAAAAGCAGACGACATATTTATGGTCGTTTTCTGTCATACATGGAGGGCGGATAGCGATGGAATCTGACCCCGCTGACATCAGAATTCCAGCCAATCAAGGGTTACCAATGAGACTATGGAAAATGCTACCTGACACCCTCAAAACTGATCCCCGCAACTATCGTGTCACGCCCGCTATGACACGCCTGGGACGCGTAATAACACCTGTTTTATACAGTCATGGGATCTGCTTCCATGAATGACCAAATGTCTCTCCCTTCGGAGTTATCACAAATATACAGTGCGCATCGGAGTAGATCATATCTGATAATTCTCCTGCGAAAACCTAAGATCATCTAGCCCAACTCTTCAGATATTCCGCTGATAACCTTGTCTTAAATGAAAGACATAGTCCAAGATAATGTCTGCCATATTCAAGGCTAATCCGCCCGTATTCTCACAAAGAAGATATTTCGGGGCCTAGTTAGGGATGACATATCAAGCCTTATGTTGCCTTGTGCGGAATGAATTTAAGTAACAATTATTTGTCTCGCCGACATAATGGCCATTCTCCAATACAAGGTATACGAGCAGCTTGAATGATTGAGTAAATATAGTTTCATGTCAGCAATATTCAAGGTACATTAGGTTCACAACCGCGACTGGACCAGACCGACCTCGGAATAATGTTACGAGCAATGGCCATTGCCATCGGTTTACTATTCTGTCTCAAAGTCCCTGAACCACATTATTTTCTGCAGTGCTAAAGCCCTAAATAAAGCAAGTCTAGATTTCCTCAGGTTCAGGGACTCTGAATCTCTGGTCTCCCTAGGGCTCCTTTTCAATTTAAATAGGCTTGTTTGCTACTGTCAAAATTATATATATTCAGAGACTAAGCATTAGTCTATCGGTTTACAAACACACAGCTGGGGAACACATTAGTCTGTCACACAGACCCTGAAGTAAATATATCCAAGGAAGTCCACGCAAGTCTAGAAAATGTGGCAAGTCTAGATTTCCAGAGCTAGAAAGTCTCAGGGATCCTTTTCATTATCTATCTATATATATATATATATATATATATATATATATATATATATTTATATTTATTTATTTTTCACTATGAGCTTTTTTCTGTAAAATAAGTTCATTTCAGAGACTAGTTGTTAGTATAGGCAACACATATGAACCCAGGATTCATTTTCGTTGGTATGTCAAACCTGATGTTCATTCTGCCCTGAAATCCCTACTTGCGTATCTTAACGACAGTGAGGGAAAACTACATCCCTAAAAAGAAACACCCAGGTCAACAATAATGGACGTCGCAGGTCCTTCTCTCTCTCTCAGGGATTAGAGAAGACATTTACTGGGAGTCCTACTCAAGTTTAGATTGATTTGGCAAGTCCAAATTGTTCCAGTTCTTTTACCCTGAAATTAAGGAATGTTCTGAGCTCCATTCCGATTTGTCATAGAAATATATTTTTAGATAAGAAGACTTTTCTGGGACTAAACAGTCTAACAGTCATGGACCTTTCAAAATGTCATTGATCAATTATCAGATATATCGATCTGTTTCCGAAAGTCATTCTACCAATATCTCACGTAATCATCATAAACCCGATTCCACGCCAATCCAAAAGCATTAGCTGTACTTTCACGTTCATTGACATCAGCAATACCGTCATCTCAATACTAATATCAGCAAGAAAAATACTCTGTATGCGTGTGCATTGAGCACACGTCATAAGTGTTTACCCGATCCCGGGGGGTCAAGCGTTAAGTGTCTATTCACCACCCATCGAGATTGGCCTTGGCATGTGGAAGGAAGACTTGCCCATTGTTCTGGGGCAGTGGTAGCCGTAAGCCCAAACATGCCCTTCCATGTTGTGTACGTCTCTACATAGCAAATCCGATATTTCTAAGCTTAGTGCCTTCAGGATCGTCTAGACCCCATTAGGGCATGTGGCCATGTGTATATGCCAGTCTGTAGGTACCCATCCAGTCGCAGTTCTTGGTTTGTTGAACAGTTAAAACTGATGCTTCCGCTTGACAACGTTCGTGTCAATATTGGGATTCCTTAACATGATTTGCGAACTCTTGCTTCGTTCTACCATTAATAACTGTTTGGGGTCATGGTGACATCTGATGTATTCTTTTGTAAAGATGCCAGATCTGTCTGAAATTGTATACGTTTGATAGAAACAAAGAACTCTATTAATACTGGAAAGGAACTCCTGTGAGCAGAACGTGAGGAAAATCCAGAATCCTTCCTTTAGGGGTTAACCTCTACAGGGTATATAATATATATCATACCGGCTGGGCGGGGCGGAAATAGTATGGTTCGTGGACTTGTGACACACTGGTCCTTCCTGAACTCTTTCAACACTCCGATGTTAATATAGTTCAACCTGTGGTATGTCCTTTTATGTTAACGAGATATATTCCTCTGAATATGCTTGTATGCTAATCGTGTTTATGTAGTCTAGATTTGTTATTTTTCAATATTGTATTCAATCATATTAACCTACATGTCTACGTATGACCGACATCTGTCGACATGGAATCAAATTTGGTCATCGTTTTCGCTCATCTGTTCACGGCCATCTGACCACCGTGAACTGTTATCGGCCGCCATCACTCAACTGTGCTTCATTCATCGGCCACAGATAGCACAAATGATTGACGGAAACGCGCCAGGTGAATTTTCTACGATTCATGGCTGACCTACACTTTGGTTGTCAATATTCGTGTCACGTGACACGAAGGAAAAGACATGATAAGTGTCAGCCAACAAGATTTTTGACAGCATACACATATGTCTTCCCGGACAGCCATGTTTTCCCAGGGTTCCTCATTCTCTCTTCCGGGTGTACACCTGTGGCCGTCAAGTCAGCGCTATGACGGCAACACGTGTCCATGGTTTGCTACGTTAACTAGGGATGATAAATATTAACATGACATTCTCAATCAGACTGGAGATCCAGTTTGACGGATTGATTTTAAACACTAGAAACGGTTGAAAATAATTCCAGCTGGTTTATATGAGCAACAGCTGGTCACGACTTCACAGGTTTATATTTCCGAGTTGTACTTGAATCACGATTCAGATATAATTTCATTTGTACTAACAAATGATGTTGAGGACCTAAAGAACACATCAAAACATTTGCCGTTTTAAGTAAGGTTGAGTTAGCATACTGATGGACAGGAATGAGTGAATGTTACCGATTGGCTTTTCCATCAGGAACTACAAATGAGTGAGCGAGTTTGGTTATGTCGATTTGAACATTATTTCAGTTTTTGACAGTGACATAAGGGAGAAAATGTAGCAGATTTTTTACATTTACCACCTTGGTTAAAAAGTAAGTAACATTGAGGCACTGACAAATCTAGGCCATTATCAGGGCCAACTACAACTCTTCAGGTAAATAAAATAATTCCCTGAAAAAACGTATCTAACGAGAGAACATTGCTCAACTCCCCGTGGATACCTCGGGGCAGTGTAGGTCCCGAATGTAACCTCCGGTGGGTGGGCCTTCCGGTTTGATAGCGAGATCTGTTTATGAATAAATTTTAATGATGGCATATCTGGTTACCGGGATATTTGTGAAGCAAACAATGCTAGTTAGTAAACAACCATTAACTGATTTCTCGACATGCATGACCCAACCTGTAACACACCTGAGAGAGCCTACTCATGAAATCACGGGGAGTTCCATGTTCACCTTAATCATTGTCTTTCACGAACGCTGAGCCACGCGAGGGGGACACACACGGGGTGGGTCGGCTTTCACCTACATTATCTACCAGGGCTGGCCTATTATTGTTTATCAAGGTATACAGGTGTACCAGACCCCCCACCATTGTAAGCCCTTACGCTATTAAAGTATAAGTTTGCGGACATACCCCTGCGGACGGTGAAGCCCATTAACGGCATTGGTCTGCCGTTCCTCTCTATCATGCTTCATTATGTGAGGTCAATCTGTAGTCAAGGTCACGATTAAGGACTTGAGTGGGCATTAAGGTAGATATACTTTAAGGACAGAACTTAAACAACGGGTGAGATATGGTCTTTGATGTCAAGGTGAGCGAGTCAAGAAGCTCTTCTCCAACCCATATCGACGGTATGAGATTTATCGTGAGGGTTCCATGATACACACTGACTTTATTTCTCGACTTTCCAAATAGAATATGGAAAATATGATATGCTGGTTTTAGTTCCCAACTTACACTATCTCCACGAAAACGAACAGATGTTGAGTCAAAAATGCCACCTTTGGAAACAAATTTATCACACTGTACAAGGTTTTCTTCACACTATCACTCATCATGACCATCATTAACGATTTATTTATTTTAAGTGAAGAAAAATTCTTTTTTATGTTTATTTTTCAGAAACATGTAATACCAATGGTCATAAGATTGAGTGTGGTAGCTTAGTGGTTAGCGCGTTGGCCTGTCACGCAGAAGATCCGGTTTGAATCCCTCAAATGGGTACAGTAACTACACATATGCCTCGTTACCCCTCCGTAATATTGCTAGAATATTCGTACAAAATAAATAATAGTTTTTGGCCTAATTCGTAAAATAAACATTCTTAGCATTTTGTGATTTGTTATCATGTTCTGATAATTGTTCTGATATGTTGATAGTAGTCGCTTTCCAAAGTCTGCAGAGTCGATGGTGAACATGCCGTGGCTTCCCACATCAAATGTCACACATATTACACTACTGGGTCTAGATTTTCGAAGCTCTCTTAGCGCTAAGATAGTCGTAAGTGCCATACATTAACATTAACTTACGACTATCTTAGCGCGCTAAGACAGCTTCGAAAATCTAGGCCCAGGTTTATTTCTATCAAAGCTATCGTAGCGCTACGACAGTCGTACCTCCTATACTGGGCCTAGATTTTCGAAGCTCTCTTAGCGCTAAGATAGTCGTAAGTTAATGTTAATGTATGGCACTTACGACTATCTTAGCGCTACGTTAGCTTTGGAAACGGGGCCCTGGATGCTTATGTTAGGCTATGATACACACACCAGGTGTGAGGTACACATTTACCTGCCACACACATCAACAAAGGGTTTCTCTTTAACGTAAGCCTCTTCAATGATAAACGTATTGACGACGCCTTGTTGTCAACCAGGGGGGCCGTCTAATTATGGGAAACTACAAAATCATACTTTCACTGATTCATGTTTAGTCCAAATAACACCATGTTCTCACGGTACTGGTAAAAACAGGCATTCTGAAGAAGATAACATTAAATGACTGTTCTTTTCGACTTGACATTTCACAACACATATTGTTAACCTTTAAAGACGTTCCATGTGAGTAGATATCTCTATGGGAGGCTTGAGTGGTAAGGTGCGTCTGGAAGGCAGTGTTGCGTTACTTTACTGTTCAGTCTAGGAGATAAATGCCTGGCAATTAACGTGTCCCAAAATCCATGACCCGATAGCAACCAATCAGCGTCTCTGTCTAAAGCAGCGTGGTGCAGAGGTTGAATATTACGCATTTATTAAATGTTTAGTCATGTTCTACAGTTAATTCAAAGACTTAGTGTTGTTATAGTTATTATACTTAAAAACATTATATGACAAAAAGATTCTATATATAACTGGTCGAAATAGCTTTGATGGATTTTCGTAGCCAAATCAATTGAAAATAACTCAAGCGATGCAAGTTTAAGGAACAATTTGAACATCAATAACTGTTCTCCGCGCGGGTCGGCGGTATGTGGAGCAGGAAACACGATAGGTTAACAAAGTACTGCCCTGTCACGACTTCTTGTACTATATATAAACCTGGGTTAAAACCTCTTGGTGCCCGTGACATGTCCCCGCATTACCTCTCCACTAAAAGTCCACCTTACAACTCCATTGACTTTTACCTTATAAACACGCTGAAATGAGTTTGTACACCCCTTTAGAAAAACACTGTATGTACTTCTAACCTCGACCATGCGGTCAAAATCACACTGTATCTGAAAACCATGTCATTTTACTGTGGATGTTAAACACAAAACAAATAGATTCCTAACCATTCAGGATGTCAAAAATTTGAATCACAAGATCTTTACACATTGAAGATCCCATCCTCGATATGTCCAGGATATACGTTCCGATAAATCTCAACTATAATGTGGAGATTTATCGGAACGTATACCCTGGACAGTTGGAGGATGTGAAGATCCATGACAGCACAATATTTCGGAAATTGATACCAATCTGACGCAAAAACGTGAAAGAACATGCTAACGCCTGTTTGCTTGTTAGCCAAACATGTCTCACAGTCCCAGTCAGAATAATTTCCTTTACGCCAGCCCCTACCGTTATGTTATAGACCTTAAAGAAGCAAGTCTAGATTTTTCACAACTTCACTAGGGCTTTTCAGCATTAATTGAGTTCGTTTCTATTTGAATTATATATTTTAAGACACTAAGTGTCTTATGTTAACCCTATGGCATTAGTGACCCTATAATTAGAATTACCCTACCCTGCCAAATCTTAGCACGGAGACCGTTCTCATAACAGCAACGCCTAGATTGCCATTCAGATGACTATTGGGGTATTCGAAAAGTCTTAAGTGAAGAATAACCAGAGATTTGGTCACTCAAAGGTACTGAGCGTTCTTGCCACAGAGTAAAGAGGGGGCGGTAAGCGTTCCACCTGGTAGCCGGTGGTCAGCCCCACCCCTGTAATTTATTACCCCTGGTGTGAGGAAGGGGATGTGTTATCTCGAGGGTGCTGATAGTACCTAAAACCGTGGTGGTTCCCAAACGTAACAAAGCTGTGTTTACAGGGGAGTCGACACACAAGTAGCTAAAGCTGATTAAAATAGTTAGTGGCCATGGCTTGAACAGTATTCAGCAATACGTCGACAGGTACACTAACATCGGGTCTGACATACTGCACATGTGTACTAGGTTCGAATTTAGTATTCCATTTGACGAGGACAACTTCAACGCAAAGCTCAAAAGCACAAAATGCTTCTCTATAAAATGGATATGATGTTCCTAAGGTCAATATTATACCTGTTGTCAAATATACAACCAAATACCTGCTAAACTATCTTATCGCTAAACTATATTAGCATTAAGACACTGTTACCAGACCGGGACGACTGTCGTAACAATAGCTTTTTATAAAGCTATTTTATTAAAGACTACATTTTTACAAAATACGAAATAAAATCCAAATGGAGCCCACAACAGAGCTTAATTTCTGGCTGAAGTAGTCTAGACATGCTCAACAGATTTGAATTGGACTCATATTTTAATATATTTTCTTGCATCTGTAGTATGGGAGTTACGATCACCTCAGCACTACGATCGCTTGGAACAGTCCCAGATTGGCATATACTACTAGCACTACACTACCTTTGTTTACTGGTGATGCAACACGACAGAAACGATTGCCCCGAGGGTAATTTGTTAACAAAAGGATACACATCTTTTTGAACGAAACGCAATGTTTTCAAAAGCATTAATTCAATTAGGTAGGTAACTTGGTTGATCCAAGCCCCGGGTTCCCCTCTCCAATCCTTTATGTGCCCTGTATTGTGTTGACCACAAGCTCACATCCGCGTGTTGGTTCACAGACGCCTGACAAGCGAGTTTTAATGATACCACTGTTTGGCGACAAACACGGAACCACGTGGCATGCAGCATTTAGCAACACAAACCACAAAAAAACTACACCAGTTCAATCCCCAAACGTCTCCGTGTTGGCAAAAACTACCTTGAGGTAAAACGTGGAAACCTTCGGGATGTGCTGTGGTGAACGCTTTGCTAAGGGTTGGATTCAACGACCGAGAAATTATGCATGGCTTCTTTTCCGTCCCCGCGGTTTATTACACCAAGGGTTTGGTTGAAGAGATCCTTTTATGCTTTTTGTTAACAGGGGATCGTGTTTACATATCTATTTTCACTAGAATTTAAAATTTGAATTAGGACGCGTTGGAATGTCAGCGTGTGTAGCGACCCTTGTTTGTGAGAATACCGAGAAATATAGAGCAAGAGTCGTTATTATTCTAGGCCTCATTCCACAACCAGATTTCAACGTAACGTCGACCGTAACTCCCTACTATACGTCGTAACGCTCTGATGGCTTTGTGCATGGAGGCCCGAGGCCAGAGGCCAACATGTCTGAAAAGGACGCTATTTGAGTGTCACCTAAGGATTACACCAAGGGTACACTGTATAGAGATACTTGAGCAGAAGCTATGGCGACCCCTTTGACTTCCGGTATCCATTGAATAAAAACTCATTTTATTTCGTTTTCTCCCAGTCACACCTTTATACTCAACTATCCTCCCACCCTACCCCTATCATGCTGACCCATACTACCCTCCCACCCCCCAACACACCCCTATCATGATCACTTTCATTCCTGGACCCCTGGCTCTCGCTATTATGATAATAATAACGTCCCTACCACGTCGTAGACCCCCTGCCCCCTTATTCCATTACCTGAGTCTCCCAAGTGACCCTTCGCGTTCTTGCAATGACCCCCGCGTCCGCCCCTCTCCCCAGACGGAAGGGGGAACAATGGGAGGACGCTGCTCACGTGGGGTCCCCCACACTGACCGCTCTAGACGAGAGCCAGACGAGTGAAACAGCACATGTGTTATCATTCCAAGCAGTACCCACGTTTTAGGAGAAGCCTCTCATTTTTTACAACCCTTGAGAACAGGATTCTGGACACATGTTCAGGAGGACCGACTCAGATTAGTTGCTAAGGGAGGAATTTCAATCAACTCTGAACCCAAATCGCTTTCAGAAAATGAAACATCTGATTTTTAAAGTCTCATCGAAAAAATGTACAAGCATGGTTCGTTTTTATTCAACACTGCACTTGTTTCTTATTAGCGTCCGTTGTCTTAGTGTGCAACATATTCTACATCGTATACACACTCATTATAGTACAATTCCAAATCGATACAATGTATGTAAACATTGACTTAGTATAGTCGCCATAGTAACTTCCCTTGGTAACGTTAGTGACGTTATGAAGGGTCAAGGTCACAAGAAACTGCACTGCCTTGACAGTATCAATATAAGTGAAGTATGTGTCGGAGAATGGGATGGATATAATGGAGGATGTTTACCTACTGACAGGTTATTTAAACAAAATGAAAAGACAGGTGACCTTCAAGACGAGCAGACGACTGCATGTGGTTACATAACGTTGACCAATCGGGCGGTCGCTCTGATGTGCAGATATTGTCGTGATAACGGTGGTCAATAATAGACTTGGTTGATATAGCTAATATCACACCTGTATCAACTGATTTCCTTGTCATAGTGATATCGGCTCAATCTACCTTTCCGTGTCCAGTAAAGTGGTAAGATTTCCACGTGGATAAGGTACCCTGCTGTCTTTTTAGATGCGGTCTGAAATTATTCACTCGCTCAGTCTACCCTACAACCCTGGATTACAGTTTTACAGAATTTCTTCGGGCTTAACGTTATATGCTAAAAACAAATGATACAGGAATGTCTATATATAGCAAAATAACATACATTCATGTTGGTCTAAACAATATATACAAGTTATGTTAAACCGAGCGCGTATGAAATAATTACCGATACAAAAACGAAACGTGACTCATGCAAGAATTATGTAGCTTCACATTCATGCAATAAAGCGTATCTTTCATTGCCCATTCTAGTCCACAATTATTGTTATTGCATACATAGTGGCAAAATGTTGACGTGGATTCGTCAGGTGGATATCGCCGACTAAGCAATGCAATGTTATGGTCGGCATCATCGACGACATCCCACGTCACGATAAGCCCCTGCTGGCGATGGAAGTCGGTCGTGCGGAACAATGCGCCAAATCGTCACGTCATTAGGCGTGCGTGAGTGTTTGTTGGGAGTAAACGACAATATGTTATTGAACATGAAATGAGGTGTTGTTGTTTCTGTTTTGGTACTGCAAGGCTTAAAGTGTTTTTGCTCGTATGTCCAACAAATAAGGTTCTAAATTAAGCTTGCATGGGAAATTGAAATGTACATGAATGTAATAATGTAATACATTGTAATAACATATAAAAATATTAATTAATAAACACACACACATTAGTATCCATCACACTAATCTATCATCGCCATCATCATCATCATCATCATCATCATTTTGATCATTAATATTAACAATCGGCGCAAACATTATGCCCAACCTTCCGTAAGTGCATTGAAACATTACAGCATTTACGATGAACGAATGGTCGGATATTAATATACAGCGATCGTGCTTTGTGTTGCGACAGATTGAACATTCTTAACCCGACTCTGTACGGAATGAGGAAATAAACAAAGTGAGCTTTAGGAACAGGTGAGTCAATAGCACTGGAGTGAGAGAACGCGTGGTGTAATATTTGCACGCCGCAATGGACATGAAGCTTTCGGCCACTGTAGGACGTACTGATACGGAGAAATCCACCTGACGTATGCATGGTTTTACCCACCCCCATCCCACCCCAGACTTTAAGGGGGTTTCACCTTACTCTTGACGTATATGTGGCTGATGTTTGGGATTTGACCTTCCTCTTGACGTATGTGTGGCTGGCTTCTGTTTGGGATTTGACCTTCCTCTTGACGTATGTGTGGCTGGCGATTGAGGGATTTCACCTTACCCCTTAAATTACGTGACATGGAGTTGGGTAGGTTTGTGTGTATGGGGGGAATTCCATCTTACCGTGGCGTACGTGTGGCTGATGTTTCGGAAATCTGTACGTACGCGTGCGTGTTTGTGATCATGCACGTGTTCATTATTACCACTCAAGACATTGTAAAACCAACCGACTTGTCTACATCGGTAGTTGAAGTATGTACATGTAAGAGACACAACAAAACATGCACAGAAAAGGTTTCACCTACCTCTGGGCTCCAGAGAGAAGACGCCGTCACGTTGGGAACGGCTTTGGTTTTGCTGCGCCATCGTTTGGGGAGGATCTTTCGTCGGCCTGGTGACGGCGACTTGGCCTTGAGCATACCGGGGGAGGCTGTAGAAGGGGATGGGGAGCAATTAGACGCTGCACTAGAGTAAGGGGAATTACGGAACCCAAAGTCATCACCATCTTCATCATCACTATAACAACTAACATTTTCTGCCCCATCAGCTTGCAGATCGGGAAGGGACCTGCTTCGTTTCCGTCGCACCTTCCCCTCTTCCCCACCCTCAGTCTCTACGCCCTTAGGGGCACGCGCGAGTCCGAACGTTGCCGCGACTTTCCTTAGCGCGTTTGTCTTTTTACGCTGTAGCGTTTCCACATTAGTGTCATTTTCCAAAGATTGGACCCTTGAAACCATCGGGGGTCGAGTCTGGGTCAGCATGTGATTTGCCCGTGGGTTTGGGTACAATTCACGGTTTATATATCCAGGGTTATAGCTATGTCTATGACGGTTTGGCTGCATTGTCTGATATCCCCGTGGGAAGGGGGTTCCATTGGCCCGTGGGGTCGTATTCCCACTTCCCCGTGGGGTGGTAGGTGCACTACCGCGGGGGTTGTAGTTATAGTCCAGGGTCACATACTCTTCCTCTCCGTCCGAAATTGATGCCCCTCTGTCCCCACCCCGGGGGTCCGACACCCAGAGAGGCACCCCCGTATCTTCCCGTGCCCTCAGATCTGTCACCGACTGAGACACCATGCGACAGTTTCCCCGGGGGTCGTGATCAGAGCCATTTCCAATCAAAAGACTAAGTTTCACAGCACTCGTGTTCCAAGGATCAACATGCATCTTTGACGGAGAGTAAACCATCCTTTCATATGCACTAGTTTCCGTATGTCCGTAGCGTTGCTGAAGACGCGACGAAGTGTCGCAATGGTTATATCCATTAGGAATATGAAGTCGTGGACGATTGGACATCGCTAGTCCTGGTACAACCACCATACCGTGGGGTAAGAAGTCCGATCGCTCCTTTGAACAACCAAAACTTGCCGAGATCACAGGACAGTGCACGGGGCCATCAACTGTCATAATACATCGTATAACACATGTGCTATAACACCGGTATACACCAGCACATACTCCACTAGAAAACACTCAACACTACAGTCGTCCACTCGGGTAGTAAAACCGCTAGTATTTCACTCAAACTCGGTCAGTCTCCCAACAGACTAGAGTGTGCAGAAGTGTAGAGTCCCATTTCAATTGTGAACCACCACACTGGCGATCTACTACAGCGTGAGGGGGCGGAGCTTGTTAGATTACTTCGCCGCCGTACGCTTTCTGATTGGCTTGTCAGCGCACGTAAAGAATGTCAATCATTCGCGTCTCTCTCAAAGTAAATACCAACTTGCTCTCTCCTGCTGGCTACGTATTAGGTATATTTAGTTAAGGGATTAAAGAGGTTTACGAAAAAGCTAAGAATCTATTACTTGGGTCGGAGGCTGGTAAGATCTGGCGTCAAAACAGCAAATTAATAGTTATTGATTCATTTGCTGGTTAAGTCCAGCTTAACCGTACTAAACTCGCCACTGGGCTGAGCTATATCCATGGTTAACAGATAAACAAACTTTAGTAAGACAATAAATTCCTACATTTAAGAACAGGTGGTTAACAAAGCTTGGACAATAGCAGATCATATTACACGGCGAAGGAATTCGCCGATAGTGGGTGTGGGACAACTGAGTGGCACTAACATCACGCTGACATCCGCCAGTAGAACATGTTACGACGAAATACACTGAAAAGTATCACATACGCTGAAATATTTACATATAATAGTCATAAAGCCCAGTATAGCAGCGTTAAGTCGTACATGGTCTATATTACCGAGGTGTAAATAGCGCCTAATCCCCCATGGGATACGCTGGTCTTAGGACGTCCAGTTCACTGGGTCGGGTCTTGGTTAGTGTAGAAATAAATACGCTTCCTTATCTGGCAGGGTTTACGAGTGAGTAAACGTAAAAATATGGTTTGAAATATAAGCTGGATTTTATTTTTGTGAACTCTTGATTTCAACAAAAACATGGAGAGGATAAAATAGATTCGCAAGAACAGCTGGCGTTCATCTTTTAGAATTGAAATGTGTATAGCAGAAATGTTACTCTCACTGATACGCAAGTGATAAAGCAATGGATTTTTATGATGATACCTCTCTTCCAAATAAAATATATTGCCAGAGACAGGATCGATGTGTGGGTGTATAAAAGCCCATATCGTGCTTATAAAGCAATAATAAACCTTTTTATTATCTTTCAAAAATAAAATAATTAAAATATTGTCATCACCCAAGTGGCACCTACAGATGGTATTCTGGGAAGGGTAGTTCACATGTGTTATCACAGACACTTAATGCTCGGACTGCATGCTAATCAGTCACTTTAATTTTAATTACAAGTCCTAATCAATAATTAGCTACTAATTAGGAGCGTTAATCGCTCTCGCACCCTCGGTCTCAGGTGGAATCCGCTTTCACTTAACACTTTTTATAAATTTAAACAATGATTAAATCGCCCTCATATATGGGGCTAATTGCCACTAATCTAACTTCAAATAGATAATTAAGGGTCATGTTTTTATAACACAGTGCATGTGTGTTTCAGTTCAGGAGTTTATACCTTCAAACAGACCTTAATTCCTGCACGCGCGTAGATGAAATTAACGTTTAAGTACATGTACTTATGATAAGGTTGAATGAAATTAAATACTTCCCAGGGAGATACGCGTCAAATCTAATGAAATAAAATTTTAAAAAAGATATGAAAAATGATTTCAAAATGTCTCCCTAGAATGATGAAACGAGGAATTAAAACTGAGGTTACGAATGTTTAGAAATATGGTTGGACCAACCTAATCAACGACATTTGTCGCCCATTATAATCAAGAACCACGAAACAGGCTGGTAGGCCTACTGGGCACTGACGCGGGTAACCAAACGGTTTGCAGTTGTCCTTCGGTGACAGCGGAAGTATTTGGAAACGTTGGCATTTTATACATCATTACTATATTGAAATATCAGTATATTTAACCAACTTATGTCGGAGGCCCAGGTGAGATGGCAGATTATGTCCACCCCCACCGTCAAGGGGAGATAACCCGTGGTATCGCAGTCATTTCAAAACGTTCGTAAGAAGCAAGTGGCCATTGTTTCATTACGCATGAACGGAAATATCGATTTCTACTTACCTTACTCATATGTGTTCGTGAACTGATTTTACCCATGCGTATGTATTGGACACAACCTTTAAATTACTGGTCAATCTATAAACAAATCTTACAGGGCTACCCTGTATTTTATTTTATGGAGACTGCTCATTGGTGTAGTGGATAAGCGTCCGGTCGGAGTACGTAAAATCGTGGATTCGATCCCTGGCCGCGTAAATACATTTTTTTTAAAAATGGTACTTATTATTTCCCTGTCTGGGGACAGGACTGGTTGGCTCGTAGACAATATCCTTTTCTGAGCGGGGTAACATAACAACGTATGTTATGGATTTACAACTTCTTTAATATTTACAACACGACGTTTCTGGGCTACTTCTTGCCCCTTCATCAGATGAATGATAGAATATGATAATGAGCAAAATATATAGAATGTACAATGCCCATCAGGCATCTGAGCGGGGTATCGATATAAACTAAGACACCAGTGGGTTAGAACCAGCAGCTACACATGTCACTATACAAACCCTCATGTGATGTTTCAGTGTTCAAATATAGTAGTTACACAATAAAATATAAACACACACACAAGAAAATACTCCCCTATCAGAAAATTTCTAATGGTTTGAAATCGCAACGTTTTGGAAGACAAGTGATGTCTTTAGCAACACATGTATTCTCGTTAGGCATGTCACTGAAAGAAACGTAATGATAATCACCATCATCAATCAAATACGTCATATTTCACAATGAGTTCTGTATATATTCTCTTACTTATATTCCAACAGTAGAAATACGATATCAAACAGGCCGCATCTAAACTGCCAAGCAAGAGAAAATATAGAGCTGAAAACTTGATTAAACAAAACGTTAGCAAGAAACAAAGTCAAAGATAGTCTTCGAACACAACCGCCTTCTGGTTAAAAAAAAACCCCAAACAAACCCAAAACTTCAAAATGCCCCAAACAACTATGAATCGTTATATCAGTCAAATAATCCCCATTGAATAACCATTTCCTTCTTGTTTCATTTCCGACAACATGGGTCTATTCGTTCTTGTGCCAGGAATTGGTTTTGTCTAGACGTCAATGCACCACAATCTTCAGTCGTGCAAAACATAAAATGTCATCATTATGCATTTCGTGTCGAAACTAGACTTATGCCTCAATTATTGTTAACAAACATGAATTTATATTATACAGTTGACTAAACTAAACATGATTTAAGCGTTAAATGTTATGAATGCCATTTCAACATGTGGGTCCACAGTTGTATATATCTATTTATGAGGTACGTAAACACGACAAACACGTGTCATGTTACTGGCAAGTTGCCAACAGCTGATCCCGAGTCCACAGTTGCACCATATATCAAATTGCAAGGGACATCACAATGGCTGGCACTGATATTACATGGAGACGCTACATAGAGCAATAGAACATCTGGTTGATCGATGTAGGGTTAATTGTATTCACTTCATTCGGAAGATATTTGTGTATTTTTTATCATCAACTTAGGTCTAAATGACGGGGTCGTGGGCAGGTCAGTAGACTTTTTTCAACAAGCAAGGCAGATGTAAATGGCAGTGAACGACATTAATGATATGTTCAATATAACATATTGAGTTTAACAGTCATATTCATGGGAAACATATATGACTCCATTGTGATGTAACGCCAACGCAACGTTGTTGATTTGCTTGTTTGTTGTTTAACGCCGCACTCAGCAATTTTACAGCTATATGAAGGACGTCTGTAATTAATCGAATCTGGACCAGAAAATCCAGTGATCAACACCATGAGCATCGATGACATGTATATATTTATGCTTTATCACCCCATTGTCTATCTATTTAACGTATATTTATTTCATACAGTATTTTAATAATTATTCTTTGATGTACGTTTGATGCTTTATATCTCGTCTCTCATAACTCCATAGGGGTGGCATATGTACTTTTATTTATTGTTTATAAATTGAACGTAATGTTTTATATGTATATATGGTGAGACGTTAATAAACAACCTATCTGTCTGTGTCAATCAAGTCAGCGAGCCTGACCACCCAAACCTGTTAGTCGCCTCTTACGACAAGCATGGGTTGCTGAAGACCAATGCTAACGGGCCCAGCGTTCTTGAACGAACGTCTTACAATCTATCAATTTGATTACTTCTGAGCTCTTCGAGGATGCCTGTGGACCCTTGCAATGTGTCAGTAGCATTTGATGACTTAATAAACGATATGCATATGTGCATCCAAATTACGTCTACGTGCACTTTAGTAATCTACATGAACATGACATTTACGTTCAATTTTTTTTAGGGTGTGATGGCATTTCTGTCTCAAATGGTTCAAACTGTGTGGCAATTAAAACTTGTTTTCTCAACTAATTAAGCTATTTTCTATTTATTTCACGCCACTGAGTTGACAAAGTCACTTAAAAAAATCATCCGCCAAACATCACACATGCAGTTGTCTATTTCAGCGCTGTCACTCAAAGACAATAGCTGGATTAACACTTTCCCTGCTAAGTCCTCGAGCAGGCGCCGGCGGGTCTAGCTATCGACACTTGTTGCTAATTGTCACGCTCTGCAAGTGTTGGTGTCAAGCGTCAGACTACCGTACACAGTAGCTGCATTGTTTTGGGTTACTTATCAAGATGGTGTAACAAATACACCTTCAGGTTGTCCGTAGCGGCGGAGAAATTGGACACTCTCTGTCTCTTGTTGACATTAATGGCAAATTGTTCCTGTTTATTTTGGATTTGTGTTCACTCTGTGCAATCACTCTACATGTACCGATTCTAATGTGGCTTCATTAAGTGGCATTTTAGAGTGAATAAGTGAGTATGGTTTTACGCCACTTTCATCAATATCACGGCGGGGGACACCAGACTTGGCCTTCAAACATTGTACCCATCTGGAGAATCGAACCAGGGTCTTCGGCGTGACGAGCGATCGCTTTTACCACTAGGCTACCCCACCGCCCCGGCATTTCAGAAGTTGGGAAGTACAATACAGACAAACTTTATGGATAACAACTTCTTTATTTCATGAGAGCGATGCTTCGATACAGACTCTTGAACCGTTGTGTTCACTCGAAGCAATCACTTCCTGCTTGACGACGGTACGAGAATCTGTATGGAAACGTCGCACTCACGAAATAAAGAGATTCTAATGTGGATTGGTTTCCCATTCGCGATTGAGTATCATGGAGCTGTCAGCCGGTTGGCTGGTCCTTGCCCGTGATATAACTGGAATATTGCATAACTGTGAAGAAAACAACCCACACCTCAGTATGACCTTAAATATATAAAACCTGTGATATACATCACAAGCATGTTATATAAATATACAAAACATACACATTTATGGATATATACTACTTCTGGTTTGTTGCTTATGGGAAAGTTTCTACCTTGATTCTGCCAAAGCTAAAGTATCCTTTCTTAGTGCCCCAAAACCTTTAAAATATCATCAAACTGTCACATTACATAAGCGGTAACAAAAACATTTTGCAGAGGTGTTTAATGTAAATTAAAGCTTGTTTAACCTTGTATAACCTACAAACATATTAGCGTGAGTCAAAAGATACATATTCAAACATTGTTAAAAAACCAGACGTGTAAAGTAATACTCATTTTTATTGGTATCGATATTTGTGTTTTGAAAGTTGAAATTCGAAACAGAATTTTTAATCATATTGCTTTACCATATATGAAGTTATATTGCAATGATGTTTTGAAAAATAATGACAAAGCCATTGCACTGGTTCTTCTTTCTTGTTTGACTCAAGAGTTTCTCTGTCTTCTATCTTCCCAGATGTTTCCACCAAATAATTCCCACATTAAAATCTCATAAATCTATACTAAAAGAGCATCTCTCCACACCGCTGGGGCTCACTCGTCACACCCGACAAAGAAACTTGAAATCACGGAAGAGAAAGCACGGGACACAAATGCGTAGGCACGCGGCATTCCCCAGACTACACCGTGCTCTCGTGAATGGGATTTTTTCGCATCTATATTCCTACTCATGTTACACTTCAGTTTCAATAACCAACATTCATATTTAACAAAACCACGAGCGTGTCATTCTTGAGCGGACGCGTACTCGTCCACTGCGCATGCGTTAACGATTCTTCCTGTCGGATGATGAAATTGTTGAGGAGGAATAGTTATTAATTTCCTCCTAAGACCTACCTCGTGGTTACGCATCATCGAGAAATCGTTAAGGTAGACGGGCGTAGATTGAGTTTTGTTTCGACATAAACAGTTCCGTTACACGCCACTAGACAGCCATTAATCGTCAACTCGCGATCGTTGTCTCACCATTGTTCATGTAAACTTATGGGAATGAATTTGTACACGATAACCCAGAGATGAAACATTGACATATTTTCCCACATTCATTAATACTGAATCAATATCTACATTGCTCCCCGTGTTTATTGATACTGAGAGATACATATGGATTAAACATTGTCTATATATTTAGATACAACTAGTCCACAGGATACAGGGGATCGATAACAGTTCTATCGTGTTTGTTGTTTACGTCGCAATTGGCAATGTGGCTGCTGCATAACGCCAACCTGTAAACTAATCGACCAGACAAACCAGTGATTGATATTACGAAGGACGATCCATGTGACCTTTTTTGTGCATCCAATATGATAGTGTATGTGCTGGTCATTTAGAAAACTCTGTTTCTAACGAAGACGGGATTCGAACCCATGACCATACGTCGACCAGCGAATTGGGCGAGTGAGCCACCCTTGTCTCCTTGAAGACAAATCTATCCACAAAGGAGTAACAATAAACTGTAACGTTCATGTGTATAATGAACTTCGGATGTATCGAACTGTGAGGCCCTTTAAAGTTTCTTTAATACCCGGAGTTGACTTCTATTGCGAAATGTTTATATAGCTTCATTAAGCGGTTTATAGCTTTAACACGAGTAGCGAATTTCGAAAAACTCCTCGGTCACGCGACTTCATTCCATCCCGAGTGACTGAATATATGTTTGATATTATTTATGCTTGTGTTTGTTTGTGATTTTCCTGTTATCACCCGCTGACGCCGTTGTTTACAGCACTTGCGTCATGGGCTTATCACCTTGATAGGTGACATGTGTATTTTAGCGTGATGATAATATGTTGGATATACCATTCTCTATTCAATATACACTTTATTATAGTTTCTAAGATGATTTGCTAAAAGATCAAAGGCGCCGACAGTACATTATCAGGCGATAAAGTACACTTTTTGCATGACGTCAAACTGTGTTGACGTCACTAAGCCATTCTCGTCTGTCCCCTCGTTATCAAAAGGACTCTTGGTGAACAAAATACCCGACGTCACGAATCTCTGTTTGGACAATACTTTAAAAAAAAAATATAGACTTTTGCAATCGTATGTTGTTTTTATATGTTATGATTAACATATACTTAGAATTTGAACGAAATCGGTGAAGACTGAATATTTTAGAAAATTCGACCGCTACACTCATTACATAAAAAGACACTTGCGATGCTAAAACTTGATCGAAAACCGGACAGTCCGACTATTTCAACCTGCGGTTCAATCAAACCTTACGTTTTTCCCAAAACATTGTGTTGAGCTTGTAGGTAATTCTTTTACCTTTCTGCTCATCGTACTCAATTTGTCTAACTGCATTTCGTATTTGATCACCGACCCTCGCATTAGCACTACCCTCTGCTTTGAACAAACGTCTGGCCTCACTCCGGTAAACATCGACAGTTTTCCGCAGATTTTCTTAGTGACTTGGAAACAGAAAACGGCTCAGCCTGGTTCCCAGGGTCTGCTGCGCTAACGCTTCGACACATGGATCTGGACGACCAGACAGATTAAATATATATAGTTGGCATCCTTATTTTGGCAAATATAATGACGAAAATATCGCCGTTTCTGTCCCGTATCTTACATCGTTACAGGGTAGGTTTAGCGGATATATGTTTAGATCGCCTGGTGAAATAACTAGGGAAAGCGTTTAGATCCCCATGAATGATGTTAATGACATCATATTTAGCCTCTGTCTTTTTGTTAACACGAAAAGCCATTTATTATCTATTTTTTTCTAAGCATAATAATAAAGTTCAATCCATTGTTTTTTAATTGTGGGTGTTGACATTCAGTGACATACTACAGAAAAATATATGACTTATCTTGATTCACTTTGGCACATATCATTTGTAAAATTGTAAAAAAATTAAACAGGTCCATCCATGTACATACTTTTTTTTCACAAAATGTTGTCACATTAAATATCTGAATCGGTTTGCAAAACAACATGAAAAAATTATACCAATATTATTCAAAAATGTTTATCAATACAATAAACATGGTGATTCAAGTGATCTGTACACAAAATACATACAAATATACTGCTCAATATAATGAATTTGACACATTATTTTACTAAACTGAATATACAGATATACACAGTATGATCAGTAGGTTAATACATTACCATAAAAAAAACATACATTGCCATAAAAGTACATATGTTTGAAGATGAACTTTTAAAGACTAATGTACATTCCACTATTTGTGATTTTTACTAATGAAACCTGTCCTGAGTACCGTAGTTTTCTATTGCTTGAAGACAGCATCAGAGTATACATTTGCTATATACTAGTATTGATCATTTTAAGCATGATAACCTTGTGATATTTGAATAGATCCGATGCATGTCAATAATCATATACTTTGATATTCATCCTCGATAATCTCCAGGGTATACGTTCCGATAAATCTCCACTATACCCTGGATGCATCTACGGCTCGAGCCGATGATTTTATTACCTCCCTTGGTTGGCTTTTTATCCAATCAGGTGTCTACGCTGGGAAGTTGAGCGTACCAATCACAACTCACTTTCGCTTTTTAAATTATCTAACCGATTAAACTTGGCAACACAATAATATATTGTTGCAGAGGTACTCTGAAAGAGGTAGAAGGAGTTCTTGCATATATTTTTTTAAAGATTTCAGACCTGTCAATTTGTCTGTATGTTTTCCCCCAAATCTGAGTCGCACTGCGAACAAACTTTCGCGGCTGCGACCGCTATCTTTGTTGACACTGGCAAGCTCGGTTGTAACGGCGGCTTATCTGATTGGCTACTGTGAGAATGCGGAGCCAGCAAAGGGAGGTAATAAAATCATCGGCTCGAGCCGTAGATGCATCCAGGGTATAGTGGAGATTTATCGGAACGTATACCCTGGAGATTATCGAGGATGAGATATAGATGTTATATTGAAATGATATATGAAATGAATAAAAATATTTAATATATTCTTATTATTTCATTTTTTGAAAGCACATACATTCATAAAAATATATGGTTGAATTATGTGTTTCAAATGTATTAGATATATTTATTATTAATTGTGTAATGTGGTAACAACCATTTTCTAGTTACTATTACTGGGCGTTTAGTTTATTTCCAACATACAACAGGAGAAAATGGAACCAAATCATCGAATTATACGTCAACAAATTTGCTAAATTAAGATGCTAAATTTCTATATTCAATCAATGTGGTCGTTCAGATCCATGTTTTATGTGTACGATTTCGAGACAATAGCGAGCTGACACGAAATATCAACGTACATGTCGGTGTTGAAAATGGGGTCTGTGTTATTGTTTACATTACGCCCATGTATAACGATTTTCGTGTTTCGAAACTGCTTAATAACGTTTTCGTTCGCTAAAAGATTTACGGAAACTGTCGATGTTTACCGAAAAGAGACCAGACGTTTGTTCAAAGCAGAGGGTAGTGCTAATGCAAGAGTCGATGATCAAATATGAAATGCCGTTCTGTTGTGACGTCACTTGAATTGTTCGATGACGTAATTGCATTCGGTCAGTCAACCCCGTCAGAGGTTGGTTTTGAGTAAACTTACAGTCAAATTCCTTCCTTGTTTCCTTTTTCTTTTCAACACAAATTCCATGTATTTTAGCAATAATAATGGTAACGCTATTTTTGAGGGCATTATCATTTGCAGAAGCCCTGGGTCTTTTTCAACTTCCCTCCTTCGTCGGGCTGTTAATGGAAGACCTCGGGCTTCTGCAAATGATAATGCCCTCCAAAATAGCATTACCCTTATCACATCACTCATCTAACAACACTGGTGGAAACATTACGTTTGTGATTTTCGACAGATAAAATGTCTCAGCTCGACTCACAATAAAAACATCGACACGGCAGCATTCTCAATGTTTACAGTCCCACAATCGCAAGTCTAGTCAGCTCCATCTTGATTTAGGGTTCTAAACTTACGTTGTAGAAATGCGACGCTCATATTGCCGCATATAGTCTACGTTAATCACAGATGTAATTAAAATAAGTTAGAGAAGATATTTAACCCGAACATAAACCGTCATTAAACTCTTTATTATGTTCTTGTTTGTTTCTTTTTCTTTTCTGGTAGCGTGCGTCTAATGTAGGGGACAGACACGTCAATAGACTGACTGACTGAGTTTGGTTTTACGCCGCTTTTAGCAATATTCCAGCAATATCACCGGGGAGGGGGGCGCTTTATTTTCCACTTTGTTTGTATCTATAAAAAATAGACCCGTGAAGATCCGGGTTAGAATTGGTTTTCAGCAACCCATGCTTCTCGTAAGAGGCGACTAACGGGATCAGGTGGTCAGCCTCGCTGACTTGGTTGACACGGGTCATCGCATCCCTGTAGCGTAGATCGATGTTCATGTTGTTGATCACTGGCTTGTCTGGTCCAGACTCGATTATTTACAGACCACCACCATATAGCTGGAATATTGCTGAGAGCGGCGTAAAACTAACCTTACTCATTCACTCCCTCAACCTATGCTTGTCATATAAGACGATTAAGGGGGTTGACGACTCATGCTTGATACACATGCCATCGTATCCCAATTGCGTAGATAGATGTTCATAATATCAATCACTGGAATGTCTAGTCCAAATTCAGTTATTTATAGTCGGCGGTAATATATCTGGATTACTGATGAGTGCAGACAAAATCTTAAATCTACTATAGATATGCCCCACGTCAGTATGCTTATATTATACAACAAAACATGGTTTATAAATATAACAAAACATGGTTTATAAATATAACAAAACATTGGTTATTACATAACAAAAACGTAGTTTATAACATATAACAAAACGTGGTTTATAACATAACAAAACGTTGTTAATAACATAACAAAACGTGGTTTATAACATATATCAAAACATAGTTTATATCATATAACAGAACATGGTTTATAACATATCCACAAAGCCACCATATCAAAGAATCTTTGCATTCCTTTCGTACGACGCTACACATCACGTGACAGGATGTAGTGTTATCTTCTCAGGCTAACAGACAGCACCACGGAATAATACTTTACACTGTGGCGGTTCTTGTGACCGGGCTATACATAAAAGTAATCACCAAACAATGCGTGGAATGCGAAGAAAATGCAAATAAACAACAACAAATGAATGTATCTCCCGGCCTCCGGGTGATCGTCGGGCCCGTATTCAAGAATAACGCCCGTTTGATGAGATAGATCAAAAGGACCACTTAGTATAACAAGACATAAATTCGTCAGCTGAAACTGTAAGCGGAACAAAATATATAGGTGTCCTCGACATGGGACGCTAGCCGAGGTCATCCAACCTCATCTCATCTGTAAACGCGTCCATCACTATGTCGTTAATGTTGATTTTCACACAAGATAAGATATATTTTCATACTTCATACCCAGTATTCACGCTTTTTACAGCATTGATCAGTTAATGGCCGACCGGCTTTAATCACCGAACCGAAAAAAAACTGTCAAATCGGTCATCTTTGTCACGTTAATTACAGGTGATCGTACAGGTATCGGGCATGGCCTTGGCGATAGGTCGGTACTGAAGCTATTACTTAGGGATATGCGTGTTGAAATATACATATTATTCATGGTATTTGAACATTTCATGGAAACAAAATTTCATTTGTAATTTAACGATCCACTTATCCGATTGATTTGGCAGTATCAACTGGGATCTTGGTTCTTTGAAAGTTCTCGCAAGTTTGAAGTTATTCTCCCACTTTTGTCTCGTGTCCATTTTCTATTTCAATCAATTTTTATCAATCTAGAAGTTATAAGAGAGGTAGATGCACACATATAGTTTTCACGAACATAGCAACAATTACATCATTCGGATGTAGACTTAAGATGTTAGTGACAGAGTGTGGTGTCACGCCGCTTTTAGAAATATTCCTCCAGTATCGCGACTGGCAACACCAGAACTGGGCTGCACGCATATAGGAAATCGAACACAGGCCGCGAACGATCAAACATGATCAGGTTACCGGGGACCAATATTCTTCTCCGGAACTCCCACATGTACAGTCCGTTTGAGTCAGAAACGGACCGATGAATTTCAAATTTTATCATTGTACAAAATTGCCACATAAATATAAATAGTACACATGTTTATCATTTACAAATACCCAACAGCTTTCTTATATTTGAAAATTTTCCGGACTCCACCAAAAAAGGTCTTTAAGAAACTATCATTAAAATTTTGACACAGTTCACTATTTGTTACGTGGGAGGAGTGCAGAGAAAGTGCAGAGAAAGTGCAATTGTAATGATAGTTTCTTAAAGACCTTTTTTGGTGGAGTCCGGAAAATTTTCAAATATAAGAAAGCTGTTGGGTATTAGTAAATGATAAACATGTGTACTATTTATATTTATGTGGCAATTTTGTACCATGACAAAATTTGCAATTCATCGGTCCGTTTCTGACTCAAACGGACTGTAATATATAATTTGCTGTTACTGTTGTCAACTCACTGAAAATCACACATGCGAGATCGTTTACTAGATGATTCTTTTCATAAAGCTTCAGACACAGAAGTTAGCATTGTGTCATCCATCTTTCTACTTTGCTGAACAGAATAACACTATCAAACGTGTCATTAAAATAACATTGTAATCTTTTACTTGAAAGTATATGATCTGTGAAACCGGAATTTTCGTTTTTAATCCTATTTTTATACATTAAGATCCATAGTTTTTTTGTCAATAATCTTCTTTAGCTTTTGGTTATGATATTCCTTCGTGTGACGATTTCTGCAAATGAACGTTAATGGGTTGAGTTTTTGATCAACCACCGCCTGTGAAATGCCAGACCAGTAAGAGTTATGTCCCTTCTTCAATCTGGTTAATATTTTAAGGTGCTTCTTCTTTGTAATAACAGGACATGTCCCAGATATCGATTTCTGACGAATTATTTAACGAAAACATTTTGTTCCGATTATATCAGATGTACCTTTAATTTTTGTTAAAACTCATATCCAGTTATTTACCGATATTCTTATAACGAGGGCCGCAAAGGCATTTTTAGACCAACGCTAGTCTCTTTTGGTTGTTGTTTAACGCCACACTCTGCAATATTCTAGCTATATGGCGGCGGTCTGTAATTAATCCAGTTGGGACCAGACAATCCAATTATCAACAGCATGAGCATCGATATAAACAATTGGGATACGATGACCCGTGTCAACCAAGTCAGCGAGCCTGAGCACCCGATCCCGTTTGTCAGCTCTTATGAGAAGCATGGGTTGCTGAAAACCAATTCTAACCCGGATCTTCATGGGTCTATTTTTATAGATACAAACAAAGTGAAAATAAGCCCCTGAACCTGTTGAAAATCTAGACATTAGAAAGGCTGGGTAGAAGGAAAAATAGCTTGGTTCGGGGACTTTAAGACTAAGGGCAGTAAGGCCCGTGTATCGAATCAGCGTTATGACTGCACACCTTAGCTCAATATTCAAACATATATTTGAATAAAGTTATCAGTAAGATAATAACAGAAACATGGATCATCAACCAGGCACATTGGCCCCTTAACGTTGACAAAATATGGCGACGACGATTCAGATAAAATGGAAAAAGACGTCATTGATGACGTGGCCAAACCGAACTTGTCCCCGGCCTTGAATTTCATTTCAGACATTTAAACAGACAACGGTGTACATTTCCAGTCATTTAGATCTAATTGGCGAACCAGAAGCCCTGCCAAGGTGTGACCGACCTTGATTTACCTTGTGTCAAAGCCGGGCCAATTACACCCACACGAATAGTGAAATTGGCTCCACAAAAACACCATAAAATGTCCCACTATATAAATGGAACGCGCAAGGAACAAATCATTGTCACTATCTAGTGGTAACCCCCCTCGTCAGTCTTGCACAACCTCTTCATGTCACGGTGGGGAACCGTATTGAAATAGTCCAGTTATTTAGTCGGGGGCGTCTCCAGCTTGTTCCTCTGTCATTGTGTGACAAATCCCTATCATTAAAGGGAAATTACCTGGATGTAGGTGGATTCCAATATGGCGTAACATCTCGCGAGAACTTACGTAAAAGCCTGCCGGCGGATATTGACGCCGTTTTGTTACAAATCATTTCAAGAAATTTACCAGTCGATTAATTCTGAATGCCTGCTGTTATGTTGTTCGAATCTGACACGAAACGTGTCCAATCGGTGTCCAAAGCCCCTGAAAGGCCGTGAAAGTGTTAAGTGCGAAGCTCAATGTGAAAGAAAACAATATCACGCGCAATTTCGTTCAACAGATTCGGCGAATGTAGTGGAACGAGGAACAAATGCATCCAGTCAACGACTTGAGTGAGTAAATGAATTTAGGTTTAAGCCGCTTTTAACAATATTCCAGCAATATCGCGGCGGGGACGCCAGAAAAGGACTTCACACATAGTACACATATGGGGAATCGAACCCGGGTCTTCGGAGTGACGAACGAACGCTTTAAGCACTAGCTAGGCTACCCAACCGCCCCGTCAACGACTGGAAGAAAAATGGCGGTTCTTTATAAATACTTTATAAAAACAAACTATGACTAGTTCAGTCGCAGCACTTGAGTTAAATTACGTTCATCTAGTAGAGTGTACGTTGGGATAGGAAGGCGACATTTACGATTTACTTTCCAAGATGGAATTCTATTTACTTTTACTTCTATTTTTATTGCACGTGTAATTTGGCGCTAAAACGTCTGGTAGTGTATCCGATGTCAAAACATTTATTCTGAGAGTTTAACGATTAAGTGTGTTTCCTTTTACAAATCAGAAAAAAATGTTTTCCTCGGCAAAATCTAAAACAACGGAAATGAATTCCAGTTCAGATATAAACTAAACCAACAACAAGTCCTACACAAGTATCAAACAAATATTTCAAATTCTCTAGATGCTGTTAAACACTTAGTACAATTTCATGCTCTTGAAATATATATTTCAACGCATCACCAGCTTCCTTTTGCTGCACGAAAATAACAGTATCTTACTTTTAGCAACTTCCTCAGAAACCTCGACAACCATTTTCTTTAAAAAAAATGCCTCATAAATTAATTATACAAATGAAGTTCACTTCCATGCATGCAAAAAATTAAACATTCTTTTCATAATCTGATTATTGCAGTAATAGACCGTTTAGAGTCGACAATCGAAACAGAGTTTTTTCACAATAACCAGTGCATCGTAGATTCTTAAAGTTAGAATGGAATGTTGCATGGAGATTTAAAAGGGTAAGACAAATATGAAAATAACACAGAAAACCGTTTCTCGGTTAATGAATTGCCAGCCTTGCGTAACAGGGAAGCACTTGACGGGAGCATGGGATACTGCGAGAGATGACGGACAGGGAGGAGAGTGAGGGGGTGGTTGAGGGGGGAGGGAGGTGTTGGTACTCTAGGTTCCGTATGTTATAATGAATGTATCCAGTATTACCCATAAACATGGCACTTGCAGACTGGTGGGTTGGACGATTTTGACAGTTAAGTATTAAAGTATTTACGAAAGAACCCACATTTTAAGAGTATTATCGTTTAAATCAAAGTTATCTGAATAAAAATGACAAAGTTCCAAAATATTTTCTATTTGGTGAAAGAAAGACAAATGTAATACACATTCGTGTAGTTCATTACATGCAGATCTTTTTCGTGTTATTTTATCAGAGAGTAAAGCTTGCAATTGGGGTGCTCCGGTGGAAGATGCTAACCATTTCTTTTAAAATGTCCAAAATTTGTCAGCTGCCGTTTTGATTTGAAGCAAGACTTTGAACTATCAAAGGTTCACTTTGACATTGATAACATTCTTTACGGCAACCCTGCTCTGCCAAATACTATTAATGAAAATATCTTCAGTCATGTGCATTTATAAATACATTGTACGAAGTAAGCGCTTCGATTAATGAATAAATATGTCGTAATATTATCATGTCCATTCATTACGTCCATTCATTTTTGTTCATGTTTCTGCTGGGAGCGGACTGTAATAAGTTACATAACTTGGGCCCAATCCCTTTCAACTTTGAATAAAATATGTTCAAACAAACAAAACGCATGTTAATCGTTTCAGCAACAGCAGAGAAGACTGGTGAAGTCTAGTACATCTTCCAGTACTTGGAAGGAAATTAATGGTTACACGTATGTACACAGTGTATGAATGAGTTTAATTTTACGCCGCTTTTAGCAATATTCCAGCAATATCATGGCGGGGGACACCAGAAATGGGCTTCACACGTTGCCCCCATGTGGCGAATCGAACCCGGGTGGCTCGGCGTGGTGAGCTAACGCGTTAACCACTAGGCTACCCCACCGCCCCTATACAGTGTATGAGTGGATCAACACCCAAGTGCTATGGTTAAGGACGATCCCACTGATAGTTATAAGGTGTGCTGAGTTATGCGGGTTGTGTCGGTGTTCAGGTTCACACAATACTAATAAATCCAAGGTGAGATCGCTAGACTAGGCCACGGCTTACCATGGACTTCTTACCAACTCGTGCACTGAAGCAGGGACGGTAGCGAGTGCAGTTTTTCTAATACAACGCTGTGAAGGTCGGCGTTGATTCTTCGCAAAGTTTAAACGGGTTATGGATTATTCCTAATATTTTCGCCGATAGTAATAACGTATGCGTTAGCTTGAACGGGAACGTAATAAGTACACATTCATAGCTGAAACTATAATATGTGAAATAAATAGTAAAATTGATGTTATATTACATTGAGACCCTGTTGATATTACAACACATTGTTATCGTAGACCCTTCAGTGGTCAAGCAGCCATAGACATGGTGACAGAGGCCCAGATAAGCTGCGTATCCGGGTAAAATGCATAGAAAATTTCCAATTACGCATTGAAAATAATTGTTGCGTACCAATTACGAGATACGCAAAATGTTTAAAACGTACGGAATATATTTATAAAAATCGCTTACGTAATGAAAAAAGACATGGACTATCAAGTTGTACTGTTAGTATATGTAGGACTAGTGTGGTACTGTCAGTATAGGAGGGATTTTTATGAAATCATTTCCATTATATTTAAGTTGGTTTTGATTAGGTATGAACATACCTGCTTAGTAAACGTACTCAATGACATAATACTTAGGTGAGTAAAATGACTGAAATACGCACATATTTGAAAGCATTGGGTAACGGAAAAATGAAATACCCACTCAACATTCATAATACCCACTCCAAAAATACAGGGTACAGTACCCACATGAGCTAAATCTTATTTGGAGTCTGAATGGTGGGTGGGTATTGGGTATAGTCAATGGGAGTCATACCAAAGACTTTAAAATGTCGTTTGTTGTTACCCTGCCTGGCATTTAGGGGGAAAAACAGGGACTGGTCCACTCGGGGTCAGAATTTTCAGTCTGTTGGGGATTTATATTAAACTGTCTATGTGGGCTAGAACTATGAAGCCGGAATCAGGCCGGGCTACGCGTGGGTACATACACGCGACGTGCACCCCGTTTCAACTAACCTCGTTTCAGTCCGATCACTATAATAATAAGAATGAGTTTAAATCAATGAAAGGGTCATAATCAACTATAACTTCACGGGGGCGGTGGGGTAGCCTAGTGGTTAAAGCGTTCGCTAGTCACGCCGAAGACCCGGGTTCGATTCCCCACATGGGTAAAATGCGTGAAGCCCATTTCTGGTGTCCCCCGACGTGATATTGCTGGAACATTGCTAAAAGCGGCGTAAAACAATACTCACTTCACGAATGACCACGTAGAGTGTAGATGGCATTTATGTCCATCACCAAAGGAACAATCCCCTGCCATGATATTGCAGGAATAATGCTAAAAGCGGCGGAAAAACTCTCACTCACTCACCAAAGGAACATTCCTAGTAGTCTTGTTTTGTGTAGAACATGCTCACATATACAGATACCAGGGAAACCGGAAGAATTCCGTTGTCAAGACTTCTACCGTGGACTCATCAGTCAGACGAATTCACTAGACAGGGTAGTTTAACAGTTGGTACATGAATCAGTAGAGAAGTTTAAACAAACAAAAAACTTAGAGTGAGAGTCTTATACAAAATAAATTTACATGAATTCAATGAACAGAACAGAGCAACATATCATAGTTGTAAACAAGGTTAGTCTTCAGGCAAACATGTGTCGTTGACGCAATGCCAGACCGATGTCATCGTGCCTGCTGTGTAGATCTACACATTAACTAAATTAAGCGTAACGTCAAGATAGCGTTGTTTGTGCGGTTGTTTCCTGTTGGTATGGGAAGCTGAATGTACAGGCACGGTCAGATGATGATATTAAACGTCACCTATCCAACCACACCTCTGTCTCTGGTCAGACCTACTGGCGTCCAAAACAGTGTCCGCCATGTTTATCCCCATCTCTTGGCGACTTAGGTCGACTTGGGGCATTCTGAAGGACACGTTTGACATTGACGGAAAGGTAGAAACAAACAAGCCTCGAATATGTCGGAAACAATAAGCAGATCCTTTATCTTGATACGCATGTACCTATATCTATGACGGTACCCAATACAGAATTTTAAGGAGGCGATGTATCGAGTCAAATGGAGAGAGTGGGCTTGGTTTTAAGCTGCTGTTCAATATTTCAGCAATATGACGGCGGGGGACACCAGTGACTGGCTTCACACACAGTACCAATAAGTGACTGAGTGAAGTTTTATGCCGCTTTTCGCAATATGCCAGCAATACCATGGCGGGGGACACCAGAAATGGGCTTCACACATTATACCCATGTGGGGAATCCAACCCAGGTCTTCGGCGTGACGAGTGAACGCTTTAACCACCCAACTACGGTGAAACGGAGACGGTCCTTGATTCGATCACCCATTTGTCTGCTATTGTTCTAACCGTATCATGGTCCCCTGTAGCAATTATTTGGTAGAATTATTTGTTTTAAGCTGCTGTTAGCAATATTCCAACAATATCACGGCGAGAAACACCATGGATGGTTATTACCCAGAGAAAAAACTTCTCAGTTTCACACATGACAGCCATGGTTCCGGGTTCGAATCGGTCCCCAAACCTATTCTGGTTTTAAGATCGACCTAATGAATCGGGTAGCCAGGCTAAATGATTTAGTCGATTGCATACTATTGTTTCCTGACGCCGTGGGCCTTTGCTCCCTATATCAATCACTGGATTGTCTGGTCAAGATTCAATTATTAACAGGCCGCCGTCATACAGTTGAAATATTGGTGAGTGAGACGTTAAACAACAGCAAAATAAAACCACACACGAAAACCATTAGCCATAAATTGAACTTACCGTTGAGCACAGTCTCCGTGTAATATCCGATAGTCTTATTGCCTATAGTAATCGGAGGATCAGATTGAGCACAGTCTCCGTGATATCCGATAGTCTTATTGCATATAGTAATCGGAGGATCAGATTGAGCACAGTCTCCGTGATATCCGATAGTCTTATTGCATATAGTAATCGGAGGATCAGATTGAGCACAGTCTCCGGGTAATATCCGATAGTCTTATTGCATATAGTAATCGGAGGATCAGATTGAGCACAGTCTCCGTGACATCCGATAGTCTTATTGCATATAGTAATCGGAGGATCAGATTGAGCACAGTCTCCGGGTAATATCCGATAGTCTTATTGCATATAGTAATCGGAGGATCAGATTGAGCACAGTCTCCGGGTAATATCCGATAGTCTTATTGCATATAGTAATCGGAGGGTCAGATTGAGCACGCACATATCGGAAACACCCTTGCGTACATTTACAGTGTAGAATGTTATACCGAAATATCGCAGATGTAATTAAAGCAAAATGAGTTTACATAATTAAGCCTAAAAGTGAACCACAACTACCTGGCATATGTATCTAGTCCTCACACACAACCAGTATTAACAGTTAACACAATAATAATCAATAAGTTCACCATATTTCGTGTACTACATACGATTACTTTTAAGTAATTTGATAAATTAAAAATATTGACAAAGTGACTACAAGAACAATATCTTTAAGTGACAGTTTCAGGAAGAAAGGGTTGACTGCTTAACAAAGGTATCAGAACCCGTCGGGTTGAAAGAACAGATATGTTGAAATCAGTAAGTCAATCAAATCTTCAAGCAGAAAAAAATATAAGATATTTTCTCAGACGAAATAGTAAAAGTCAGTTACCGGTGTCTGTTAATTGTAGAATCATGAAAGGCCCGTATGTGTTTTCTATTCCCTCGTCCCTGTCTCATGAGAGTCGCCGCCACAACCTCCCCTGTCAGCAAGCACCACGCTTTGCCCGATCCTTGCCGTGTTTACATTATTATATCTTACTCAAGGCAACGAGGAGGCAAGCACTGCTGAAAAAAATCTTGCGGAATTCTAATTCTGACGGCCACGGGGCCCTGAGTTCGGTCCGAATTCCGACGCAAGATATACATAATGTTTGCATGGGTATGTGTTCACGGATCAGGGTTAGGCAGTGCATGGCGCCAAAACGCAACAGCTTCGTTGGTGACCTCACTTCAATACATCTGCGATAGTGACGAAGTTGTGGCCCTCTGCCAACGCTTTCAGTGTACGGCTTGATGGGAAATGCAGACAGTTACTTAGCATATTAGAAGGAAGACAGTAAGCTGTATAACAGAATGACAACCCATTCGCAAGCCATGAAGGTATAGTTGCATGTCGATGACTCAGTTTCAATGTATTAGTTGAGATCATCACGTTATTGATGCCAACGAAAAATATGTCATGAGTACATCATGCTTAGCACATCCCATTCTAAATGTTCTGCATCATACTTTGTTTACTAGTGTGTGAAGTTCGTTACAGACGACAAGTCACAGACTTGGAATTCCAGCAAAATAAGTAATTCTTAATTATCTTCCGTTGAAAATGGTATATCTTTTTTCTAACACGTCACCCACAGCATTTACGGTGCGTTCGGTGCATGCAACTGTACTTACGACCCGAAAGAAAACTTCAAGGGAGATTACTCTTGAATCATATCCATCGCAATGTCCATTGTCCAAAAAACTTGTTATTTCTATCGGAACAAGCTTCCTGTCCAACCTAAAACTAAGCAAATGTAAGTTTTAGCACATTCTCGAATATTATTTACAAATCGGATTTTTTGGACGAGACAAATTATTCCTAGAAAAACTTCCATGTTGTATTTTAGAAAACGATAAATAATAATTTATAACACAACAAATTACGAATTCTATTCACCAGGTCCTGAAATGACGCACGTGCTTCTCCAAAGAGTGAGTGAGTTTGGTTTTACGCCGCTTTTAGCAATATTCCAGCAATATGACGGCGGGGCACACCAGAAATGAGCTTCACACATTGTACCCATGTGGGGAATCAAACCCGGGTCTTCGGCGTGACGAGCGAACGCTTTAACCATCAGGCTACCCCACCGCCCGCTTCTTCAAAGAAAATAACAGGATCTACCAATGACGTGGTTCCTACTTACACTCCGATGTAAACAGACAGGCAAGTATAAAATTGGATTTGACAAAAACATTACAAATATGATCAAAACGTTCTTGGGCTGGAAACAATCAGCGGAACAATGAAGGCCCAAACACATCCATTATACCTTTAAAATTCATAACCGTCGACAGACCATTTTTTGTTCCATTCATTTTTAAACACCAACAAACATGAGTGTATATAATTTTCTTGTGCAAGCAGTTTAGTATGACCCACATGTAACCTGGATTGAGTGGTCAGTTTGTTTGTTCTTGTATAAGGCTGCATACAGCATATCCCCAGCTAAATGTAAATACATGTAAGTAAGTCTGGACAATCAATCTACGCAATTGGGATACGATGACATGTGTCATCCAAGTCAGCTAGCCTGACCACCCGATCCCCTTAGTCGCCTTTTACGATAATTATGGGTTGGTGAAGACCAATTCTAACCCGGATCTTCGCGTGTCGTCATAGTAAATGACGAAACCAAATTTGTGCTCCTACCCCGTCATATGTAGCGTTGCTGTAAATATCAACCAGTCTGGTCAAGACCCAAGTATTTATAGGAGTAATGGCTGGAATACAGCTGAGTAGTGCGACGTAAAACAGCAATCATTCTTGGCCTCGTCCTCACTTCATCCAGTTGTTTGTACTGTCCTTCGCCAACAGGTTTTATATTCTGAGTTTATGTGTCATAAATGTATAACTTGTTTTAGTCACTATATTGCGTAAATACTGTTGAATAATGGCTATAATACTACCCCAAATCTGAACTCATACCAGCACATGCGATATAAAGATTATACACCATATTGTAATCCCTAAACTGCCCAGGTCTCACTGTCCGTTCATGAACTAATACATCAATTGAGTGACGTTAACAATACAAGATAACAAACGCCTTTTCTCATCAGCTGGAAGTGGAGGGGGAGCATTAAACGAATAAATAGCCTGTATTTTTATGTGGTCATTAGGTAACGATTCCTACGTACCAAGCGTTCGGCAAACACATATACACGCCCTCAAATTGCACGTGCTCGTGACAGACGGTGAACCGTTTTCAAATGCTTGCTGTATCCCTGGAAGCCATATTACAGAATGAAGTATTGCAAACTCATTGAAATATTTTAGTTTATTTGCGTAAGCAGGGCTTCCATGAGGAACTGTGCAGAGGCTAGGAGTGCAATCAACAAGCAGTGCTGCTCTGTGAAATCTAGTCAGGCAGGAAGGGGAGGCTGAAATGTTTGAACGTCGAATGCGCACGGCTGATATAAGAATAACGAGTTTAACACAATTCTGTTTAGCGAATTTCGATGAAATCTTGAGGATATCATTACATATACCCTAAAATAGCATGGCCATGTCCCGTGAAGAATTTCACAAGCAGGTATGGACATACAGCGGTGAATCGGGGCTATTTATGTGACAAATTGCTTTAAACTATGTTAAATATTATCGTCAATGCTACAGGATAATCTGTCTAAGCAGATTCCATTAGGCGTAAAGGTCAGCATATTGCTAAATGGGCGTAAACGGCAAAATATGTTATGGAATATTTAAAATATATTAACCTCAAAACAGGAAAAGGAGTCTTCATGACACACCAGGAAATATTTGAAATGTTTAGTTTAAAACGGGAACGAGTATACGTCATTTGCAGGAAATGAATTATTTTGGGCGATTTAAAAGAACGATTCCAAAGATACCAGGAGATGGGTGACTAAGCTGTCCTCATCTAGCAAGGATTCATCAACAACAGATGATGAAATCTTTGAACGGCATTTAGAATTTATTAATTCCTGGCTTCTATTTGTCCATTCCTCTTACATCTTCAGCGCTAATTGACTACTGGCTTCCATTGTTATCTTATCACCGTTGTTGTTTCACATATACTTATATAGCTATCTCCCATTTCTGGTGCCCCTAGCCGTGATATTGCTGGAATATTGCTAAAAGCGGCGTAAAACTAAACTCACTCACTCTCTCACTCTATATATAGCTGTCTGTTACCTTGTTTTCTCATTCACCCGATGAAGGTGTAAGACCATAGTCCGAAATGTCGCGTGCCCCAAAATCAAGAGTTGACATCAATAAATTCTCGCCTTTAACAGATGATGAAATTGTAGAAAAATAATATAACAATATTGGAGGTGTTTACGGATAAAAATCATGCATATTTTGAAAAATGCAACAGCCGGATGTCCGTTGACAATATATACACCGCAAAAAACGACTTCCTAGAGTAAAGTACCGTTGAATAACTTCTTTATAACATAGAGAATCTGATATGGTTGTGGAGTCAGTAAAACTGCGCAGAGGTATCTTGACAATAACGTTGTTCCTCACACAATTCTCTCTCGTATCGGAACGCCATATGGAGACCTCCTATAATTGTGGTTAGTGCTATTTCGGTCTGCATTACAACGGCTTATATAACGACAAGTGCTCCAACATGCTCACACTCACTCCATCACTGAATACCCCCACTGCCTACCCTATCTAACTCTCCTAACGCCATGATGAGCTGTAAATACGAATGAGTGAGTGAGTGAGTTTAGTTCTACGCCACTTCTAGCACTGTTCAATATCACGGCGGGGGACACCATTAATGGGCTTCACACATTGTACCCATCGGGGAATCGAACCCTGATCTTCGGCGTGACGAGTGAACGCTTTAACCACTAGGCTACCCTACCGCCTTAAGTACAAATTAACTTGAGTTGTAAACTCATCCTACTGAAAAATCATCAGTTGTGAAATTTCGGGAAACTCAGGCTTCTTAACGCTAACGGTTTGGTTGCCAACCAACAATACCATACCAATTATCGGATTTTCACTGTATTTTCCAGGCAGAGAAAACACTTCGACTCAATACATTTTCTCGGGATGCGGTTTGGCAGACTTTCATACAACTAATCCTATGATAAACAATTATGTCGCAGCTATTTATCACTTCCTTGTCTCAGTGCAGTTGCACGAAGTATGATAATTATAACTAAATGTTAAAGAAAAATATTAGTTACAAAACCATTCACTGCAGATACAGATCGAAGATTTATTACAAGGGATAGTCACCGATGAATGTCGGGTGCCAGTCAAACGCATCTTTATTGTGGATGTGTCGTATGGAAGTTATTATCGTAAGCCAAGCCTCATGCGTTACCATCAAAAGTGAGCATTCTTTCCTGTCATACTACCAGCAATAATGATCTATGGTGTAATATAGTGCATTTCAAGCCCCCCCCCAAAAAAAACAACAACAACAAATCATAACAAAACAAAAAAACTCCGATGCACTGTGTTTGTATTTAAAAAAGCAGAGTGTTGATGGTGGTGTGTGGAGTTTGGCTGGGGTTGAGCAGTGCGCTGCATCAGAGTTCACATCAAACAGTTGTGTGTTGTGATTATTGTATCAAAGGTACTCCAGACAGGGTTGGTGCGTGCGAAGTGCATCCAACGTTCCTGGTGCAGTAATTGCCACAATAATTTTATGGCCCGTATAAATTAGGACTTGAAAGTCTTTTTGCCTGTGTTTATGATCTCGCTTGATACTGATAGCATGATGTAACTGTATGTCTGGGTAATATATTTTGTTTGAATGTAAATTATAATGTAATTACGTGTTTATTTTTGTAGGTGCATTATTGAGTATTAAAATACATGTTTTTCATATTTCTATAAGTGTTTTCATGTTATAAGTATAGAGTCAATCGAGCCATCCTTGACGGTTCATTCTTGAACAAAATGGCAACCATTAACACGTTTGCTATCATGTAAGTGGAGTAATTCGAGCTGTTTATGTGTATTAATACACGTCCCTAACGCAATTAGTCCGGAATGAAGGGGTTCGGTATAATGGGGTTGCACTTTATTTTGTCACGGTGTTTTTGTCATTCCATTGTAATATTACGCCACACTTCCGATGTTGTAACACATCTACGTCTACTCACTCATCGGCGGTGGGGTAGCATAGTGGTTAAAGCGTTCGCACTCGTCACGCCGAAGACCTGGGTTCGATTCCCCACATGGGTAAAATGTGTAAAGCCCATTTCTGGTGTCCCCGCCGTGATATTGCTGGAATATTGCTAAAAGCGGCGTAAAACTAAACTCACTCACTATTTACTGATCAATTGAATTAGTCATTATAACCAGGGTATTGGGAAGCCGTTCCATCTCTGTTAATTTAATTTCCCATTTAACAGATAAATGTGTCAAAACATTACATACTTCCTATGAATTCTGTAACTTGTAATTTCTGGCTTATATCAATAACTATAAATACAGGTAATATGTCTTCCTTGTATCTTCTAAAACGTTGCTTATCTTTCCTTATCTGATTTGGGCCAAGCACTTCCCTGGAAGTCTGGTTTGTAAGTAACGGGACTCAGAAATAACATATTAATTACAACAACAAAAATACAAGCAGGTAATGAAAGCTATTACTGTACACCAAACGATATATTAAAGGTAGAACGTTCATAAAACGCATACAGTTAAATACAAAACTGTGGTTGTTCAAACGCGAGTATATTGTACATGTATATCGGAACCTCAAGCAGTGTCGTCTTTTAACACTGGGGCAGTTTGATGCCGGGAGATAGACCCTCTTATTCCACATGTCTACAGAAGGCAAACAACTGGCTGATTATGGAGGATATCACATGGAGGGTTCATTGTTGTCTGTATAAGACTGCTACAGAGTTTCTAATTATACAATACAGCAAAGTCGGCGCATATTTTCGGCGGCGTTCCCGGTACACGGCACCGAGTACAACGACCCTAATTAGGAACAGAGCTGTATTAAAATGGGGATTCTAGCACTGAGCGGTGCACCCAAACACGCCCTTGTCCTCATAGTGAAATAAGTTTGTTTTCCGCCGCATTGATCAATATTTTCATTATCTCACGTTGCTAGTTTGATTGGGCAAAAAGCAAAACGTGATGCAGGTCTCAGACGTTTAAATAGTGAAACCTTTCCTGCTTGGTGCTGAGAAACATAGCGACATTTCTGGGATGTAAACCCACGAATATGTAGTTTCCTGGCAGGCGCCAAGGGGTTACTCTTGCACAACGAATATCTTCGTCCTGGACAACTGTGCCAACGCAGTTAGCTGTGATCTAACGTGGCTTTAGACAAGAGCTTCGTAACACGGAGTCTTTGAAATACTGCACATTGTAACAAGCATTGTTTCACGTTGGAGAAGCAACCACTGGAAAAGTGACGTCATATACAGCCATTGTGGCATATAATTGAAAACAATTTCATCAAATAACGTCACATAGGTCTATGACGTCCTTTTGATTTTTCAAATGACGTCATGCAACAAAAGACTGAACTAGGTTTTGTCTACGTTCTTCTACATTTCTTTGTAAAGAAAGTTAGTTTCACTAAGAACATTTAATCCCCGAGACTGTGGAACTCGTTGGTTCTTCTCTATTTCTATTACAAAATTTCATGGACACTTTTCCTACCAATGCCACAGTTCGAGTCGACGGTATTTTCAACAATAGAGCGGTGACCTACATAACACCGGATAATAGAGGGTGCCATGGGAGGTGTACAGGTTTAATAAAAACACTATACGGAAATGACATTTTGTCGGATCCGTTTTGATCCGAACTCAAGATCGGGCTTCACTCTTTAGGTGAGCTAACAGAGGCCTATGCAGAACTACTAATTATAGACAAGCAGTTGTACCTTGATGTGGAAATACCTGCACTCATGTTGTTATATGTGATGAACGGTGCACCCGCTACAGACCAAGTACACTTCTGAAGATCGCCTTGGAATTTGAGATTAGTAAGATTGTGTTATGAATGCCAGATTGTGTTGTGAATGCCAGATTGTGTTGTGAATGTCAGACTGTGTTATGAATGCCGTATCATTTCTTTACTTTGTTGTTTTGCACTTCAGCGCTACCTGCGCATGCGTTGTTGGGTTGGGTGCGGAGCTCGGATGAAAGCACGTGCAGTTACATGATTGAAAGGGACCGCACACCGGGTATGAGTGCAACTGCGAGTAGGGTACACATTCACATTACCTGACGTGGATTCACTGGATGTATATTCATGTTATGTTGAAACTGAGTTCAGTATGTGCTAACTATAGAACCAGGGGCACCGGGTATACCTAGCAAAGAATATACCAAGAAATGCATCACCCTTTGTCTGGGGTCGTCGACCAGGGTTGAAGTGGAGCCACGAGTACTCTCTGTACTGTTTAAAACCGCGATGAACCAAACTCACTCACTCGTTTAGGGACCTTGGTATATGATAGGAAGGATGGGCGGAAATAAACATAATATAGTTCAGGGCTATAAAACAGACTAGAGTGTAGGGGTGTTCTTGAACTACAATATGCTTGCACACATTTTGGGAAACAAGTGCGTGTTTTTGCTATAAATTGACCGTTGTTACCTTGTTAAATATATACGGGATGGTCGAAATAGAGCATAATATAGTTCAGGTACAACAAAACAGACTAGGGTGTTCTTGAACAACAAAATGCCCGCATGCATTTCGGGAAACAAGACTGACTGACTGAGTTTGGTTTTACGCCGCTTTTAGCAATATTCCAGCAACATCACGGCGGGGGGACACCAGAAATGGGCTTTACACATTGTACCCATGTGGGGATTCGAACCCGGGTCTTCGTCGTGACGAGCCAACGCTTTAACCATTAGGCAACCCCAACGCCCCAAGATTACGATGAACGTCGGACACACGTCCTTGAACAGAAACGGAGTGGTGTGTGTGTGAGGTGGTGGTAGTGGTATGTGTGTGTTGTTTAAACGACCAAAATATAGAAACCGTTTTATTTTGCTGAAACATCTCTGAGATTAAAATCTAAAAATCCAAGAATACCCGGGTCTTCGGCGTGACGAGCCAACGCTTTAACCACTAGCCTACCCCACCGCCCCCGGGAAACAAGAGGGTTTCTTAGATACTAATTAATCAATCAATTGTTACCTTGCTAAAGATGAATAATTTAGTTGTGTGCTATTTCATACATGACAGGGGTGGTGGGGTAGCCTAATGGTAAAAGCGTTGGCTCGTCACGCCGAAGACCCGGGTTCGAATCCCCACATGGGTACAATGTGTGAAGCCCATTTCTGGTGTCCCTCGCCGTAATATTGCTGGAATATTGCTGAAAGCGGCGTAAAACCAAACTCAGTCAGTCAGTCATACATGACCATGCAGTATGGTTAGAAACGGGGGTGCGCTCACAACCCCCTGATTCGAGCATGTACCCTTCGATCTATATGTTTATAATAAGATATAACTGTACATGATGATGGAGTACTCCGTACTGTGTATGTCCACAACTTAAAGGGTTAACAATCATCGACAGACAGGCGAATGACGTAACAAGAACAATGTACAAAAACATGGTTTAATCTATACTTCTCGAAGCACAGATAGTATACATACAGATGCTGATAGCGGTTGACAGCTGGGTGGGTCGTTCATGACTAATGTGACATCATCGTTGAGTCTACATGAATCAGGGTATCCTTTAATTTAAGTCCAGGAGAACCGTACCATAATATTCAAACAAAGTACATTAAACTACGTTTATAACAACACGTTTATGAATAACTGACGGATATTACGAACTGTTTTTGGTCCCAGCCACTTGCTGTGTATTTTAGTATAAATGCGTATAACGAACTACTGTTATAACGAACGAAATTCAGTGGTCCTTTTGAGTTGGTTATATTCGTTAGACTGTTGTTTTCTGTAGTGGTATCAATACAAACGGGTAATTCATTGAAAATAATCAGAAATTTAACTGACGGTCATCTTTTAAGAAGTCTCAAGAGTCTCGTTATGATATCAGTGTACTGTTACGCCGCAGACAACGGTGCACATAGTCTGTCGTACAGACCCTGAACCAAACATATCTAAGAAAGCCCAAGCAAGTCTAGATGACGTGGCAGTCTAGATTTCCACAGTTTCAGGGTCTCTGAAAATGAACAGGTCTCAGGGATCCTTTTCATTAAGTTCTATTTTTTTATTATGAACTGATATTTTTCTCTGTAAAATATGTTCATTTCAGAGACTAGTTGTTAGCCTAGGGTTCACAGTAAAACGTCCTGCATGAATTGACGAAGTTCGGTTTAACAAATCATTGGTTTTATTTACAAATTATGTGTCGGGAAGTGGATTCACCGGACTGAAGGGATCGAAATTAATGAGGACTGGTGTCACTTAGAAAGACACAAACACATTTTCGGATTCGGTGTTTCATTATACCCTATGATGTATTATAGCTGTGCATGGTGGTGCACCATGAGATTAGTGAGGTGAGGTGGATCATTATACCCTATGATGTATTGTAGCTGTGGTGGTGCACCATGAGATTAGTGAGGTGAGGTGGATCATTATACCCTATGATGTATTGTAGCTGTGGTGGTGTACCATGAGATTAGTGAGGTGAGGTGGATCATTATTGCACTTACTGTATATTGCCACGTCCGTGCACATGTGTGTATGGTAGATTTCACTAGTCCAGACTGATGTCAGTTTTATAGTGCCAGCCCACTAAGATACCATGCAGCAGTATAGCATGGATACCCAACTCTGTATCCTGGCTGAGAGCCTACTAGTCCGTGTTTTATCCCAGGTGACGAGCACCAGGCAGGGCAACAAAGAGTAACGTTTCTTTTGAATGACGCTGCCGGGTCGAACCAACAATCCTCTCCATTACACCATGAACAAATATACTTCTCATTACATAATTCTGGATACGGTGATGGCGTAGGTCGTAAAATTACCAAGGAGCTTAACTGCAAACTTTTCCGAAGTTTCGCTATCTAAAATGTAGCTTTATCAACGTTTATGCAAGTGCACTTTACATCACTCATACGATATGGTTCTAACACATGCACCTTACCACCTCGACATGATCTAATCATGTTTACTGATGGGTAAAAATGCGTCTGGTAATATACTATGTGTGTATTGAGTTGCAAGGTCAAGGTTTCGTCATGACAATGCCACGTTTTCTATGAGACTATCGTCAGGACGTAGCAGAACTAATAAGAAGGATTGGCCTCATAAGCTTTTTTTCCATGTTTCTTTCATCTATGTTGATTCTTTAACGAGAGTGGCTGGTGCTTTTTTGTGACATCTTAAATGCCGCGTCCAACAAAACATGCACATCGCCATAAAGTAGAAAATAAAACAGCAGTTAAGACCCGGTAACGCTATATTGATGATAAGTTTTGGGGGTAATATTACCATCACCGATATGACAAAAGCCAGTATAACGTGAAGAAAGGTAACGTTTACACTTGCCAGGTGAATCACAAGTCTTCCCCCAACCAGTGTTATGTACACATAACCGATGGGTACCATGTGTCGATACACTCTCAGCATATTCAGTTTCAAACAGAGCGGTCGTTCTCTGTACCAACTGACCCTTAACCTACCGGGTTTGCACTGACGAAGGTCAACAGACGGAGTATACTAACTACTATAGCAGAAGACGTACACTCGGTGAAGTGTAATATTTAACCTTGGTTGATTTAACACCATATCATCCCAAATACCAGCAGTGACTAAATACAACATATATAGTGGTGTATAATTTTCTTATATACCTACTTTCATATAGGGCTATTTACAGTGTACGAAATACGTCTTAATAATGGTAGTTATCTATTTTAACATACCAAGTTTGGGTAAACATTTAATCCCTGACAAAAAAGTTATATTCTTTAAAAATATGTATCCACAAAAATAAATGAAAATCAAAATAGGTCCAGGACAATTTTTAAGCTAAGAGACTAACCTAATCTGAACGGTTCTATTCTAGACTTGAAAAATCAATTTTGACATGATTTGGAAAGATTTTAAATCCTGTGAGTCCATTTTTTTTCACATAGCTTTATTTCATGAAAGAATTATAGAAATGTATTTAATATAATCACCTACCCGTCTTAACAATCATAGTAATTACTTGCTTGTCTCCTATTCATTAGGGGCGGTAGGGTAGCTTAGTGGTTAAAGCGTTGGCTCGTCACGCCGAAGACCCGATTCCTCACATGGGTACAATGTGTGAAGCCCATTTCTGGTGTCCCCCGACGTAATATTGCTGGAATATTGCTGAAAGCGGCGTAAAACTTAACTCACTCACTCACTCCTATGTATTAGGGACTGGAACTCTTTGCCTTAATAAGATATTAAAATACCATGTCGTCATGTTGTGTGCTGTTTAACGCAACACTCGCCAATATTCCAAGCACACGACGGCAACCTGTAAGCACTCGTGTCTGGACCAGATGAACCAGTGATTGATAGCGTCAGCATGGTGCAGATGGAATACGATGACGCGCAAGTCACACATCTTGAACACCCGATCTGTTAACATGATCTTACAAGGTTTTCGGTGACCTCGGAGTCAACAAGGAAACAACGTTTACTTGACCAATAAACTCAGCGAACACCTGTCCTGGTCACCTACCTTCTACTGCCACGTGCACTTGTTGACTGATTAGTGTGGTGCAGAAAAACCATAAAGACTTTGGCTCAATATTCTTACATTTCAATAATCAGCTATTACACCAAGTACAGTCATATTCCAGGTGATTAAAAGGTAATATAAATGTATTAAACATGTTGTTATGAGTTAAAACGGATATCAATAATGGGGCAAGATATGTATAAAACCTATTATATCGGAACAGCAGGTAATGAACGGCAGGGTATAAATGCATATATCGTACAGGTGCCGGATGTTTCGTTAACTGATTTTAGGACTGTTTCAAACTTATAACTAGTCAGCAAACAAATAGTTTCAACGTAAAGACTGTAACAATTACCTCCTTCAAAACTTTCCTGCGGGATCTGAATATTTCCGGATCCGTCCTATCATTCATTTCAAGGCCGAGGTGAGGTATTACATACAGGAGTGGTTGTAAGGAATGTAGCATCTGGCATTCACATGTAGTTATGATGATTAGCACTCGAGGGCGTAATTACCCCCCCTGGGAAGAGGTGGGGGTGGATATTCATGACACATATGTCTTACCTGTGATGTTTAAAGAAGATGTTTACTGGTACAGTGCACCCCATGTCAATTGTGTTGTCTATGTCAAGATTGAATTTCAAGGCAAAAACGTTAAAAATGTGGTATTAAAAACCCTGATTGCTTGTAAATATGTTGAGAAGGTTGTTTGAGACTATGTTTGATCATTCAATCATCATTATCAACTATGTACAGCAATTAACATTCCGTTTCAGTGTCGTCCGACAGTACTTGACGCAGAATCACTACATACTTAGTACAGGGTGTGCTGGGACAGCAGAAACACCCTGTAACTGCCCGCTCGCCATATATGGTGGCCAGTCATACTGAAGGTGCTTATGTCTCTTAGAGCAAGTGTTTAGATGTTCGCAAAACCTCGCACTGAGTTTCACCTTTTCAGCCCCACCATAAATAGTTGTGTGGAAGATGTAATTAGTATCTTCGAATCAAAAACGGAAATGCCATTCGTCGCCACTCGTATATTTCCGTAGCCTACCATTCGGTTTGCCTCGGAACAGCACTAGTTGGCCATGCATGATATCGTGGAGAATATTGAAACGTTTTTTGATGATTACTGTTCATGTTTGATTTTTTCAAGTTATATTTTCATTTAATTGAACTGCAATCTCTAACATTAATCAAACACTATTTGAATATTCATACTAATCCTTGACATGTATAAAAGATTAAACCCATTTAAATCAACAGCAGGAGTCAACAGCTAAACCTCCCAATGGATTATCACTCAAAAGTTTATTGTTAAACAAAACTCAAATTTTGCGCGATTCGAGTTTTGCGATGAAACTTCAAAGTGAAAACGTTCTTGCTAATATAAAAATTTCAACAAATGGAGGTTGACAGAAATCCCAAAAGGCTAGGCATTAATACATACATAGAACTAAGCAAGGTCAAACTTTACAATGTTTAAACTTTGCTTCACTTTACGTCAGAGGCGTAAATCCTTCTAAAACCCACACACAAATCTACTCTGACGTGGACTTACGATAGTTGTAGCACAAGCATGGTTCTTTGGACGGAGCGCTGAAACACACCATAACTGTGGCCATGTGTACCCAAGGGCGAATTCTACAACATATGGTAGGACATCAATGAAATACGCGTAACACGAAATGCATACGAACAGGTGCGATGGAACACAAAGTGAGAGTGAGTTTCGTGTAACGCCACTTTGACCAGTATTCGGTTTATATCAAAGCGTGATACCTCTATGTCGGAGCAGGACAAGAGAGTTTCAGGCCCCGATTTCTCGAAACAAACTTAAGTCTGAGTTTAAACTTAAGTTAAACTCAAATTTGAGCAAAAGCAGGAAAATACGTTTCCCAGAATAAACTGAAATGGGCATAAAACTCAAACTTAGTAGACAATTTGAGTTAGGTAGATAAGTTACATGAGTTATTTTGTCTTTTTGGTTTTAGAAAGGCGACTGAGTTAGAAACTTAGCTGTTTAAAATTGTCAAACTCATTTTGATATTTGAGTAAAAAATGTTTGTTACAAGAAAACGGGGCCTATACATTTAGCACTTCGACACGCCCTACTACAACTCTAGAACCTAAGTCGGGGAAACCGGGATTCGAACCCAATGGGTTTCTTGTGCACCTGGGGGATGCACAGGAATTTGCGGTGCCTGAGACCATTGGCCCATCCGTGCTTGTCGGACATTAGGACATCCGACTACCTCCAAACATGGAGTTGCTTGAAAAAGCAGCCTCGCCATCTTGAGTTGACCTTCATACAACGTTTGAATGCTTGTTATTTAACCCCGCACTCGGCAATATTCCAGCAATATGACGGCAGTCTGTAAATAATCAAGTCTGGACCAGACAGTCCAGTGATCAACAGTATGTGCATCGATCTACGCAATTGGGATACGATGCCATCAGCGAGCCTGACCACCTGATCCCGTTTCGAATTTGTCCTTCAGTGGACAATATTTCTGTAATTTCCCTTTTGCGACATAGAGCGAATACATGCAAAGAAACTCTCTAATTTCGAAATGGAAAGATGATTTCAGTCGTTTTTCTTCAAAATCGAAGCCCCCGCAGTGATATTGCTGACAATCGCCCAAAGCGGCATAACACTACAGAGCACCATGCTACAAAAACTGCCGTACAGTATATGGTGGGGGATTAGAACCATGGTCGCGTTATACCGAAGGACGTTAACAGGTGACTGTTGTTATCTGGCCTTCCTGGCTCCTGGCGTGAAGTGGGCAAAAGCAGGGACTACTGGCCCGCTAGAAGTAGGTATAATGTGTTTGAGAGCTTTATTCTTACAAAGGTATCACAATGGGCGAACACTACAAAAAAACAAATCTGGACTATACATGCACACACGCACGCATACATGCACTGTACAACGCGACGATAAGGCTCATTACACATAACCTCACTACAAAGTTTGGTTGTTGTTTTTGTTGGGGTTGGTTCGTCCCGCCGAATACCCGCTTTCGTTTTCCCAGATGGGTACAATGCGTGAAGCCCATTTTTTGTGATATTGCTGGAATAATGCTAAAAGCGACGTAAAACCACACTCATTCACTCACAAAGTGGAAGAGTCACTTTAAAGGTATACCACAAAGTGACTCAGCCTGGACTGCATATCCACCACAAAGACTGTATTGTGAAGGTGCGCCTGCATGGTAATCGTTTATCCCATTAACTAGATGCATGTATTACACCAACACTGACTGAGCTGTATATAGATACATCCTGTTGACAATGTTTGCAAAGGTACGGGGTTATCTTAAACTGTTACCCTGCCCTTCTCATCCCTGCGACTGCACAAGCGCTGTTCGGAGAAAAGCGCAAGCGCTATAGAGCAGAAAACCAGTCCATGGGTTATCTGAGGAAGCCATTACCTGTTACAACGTAGAACAGTTTATATTCTCTTCAGAATTATTGTTGTTCTAGGCTCAATACCAGGCAAGCTGCCCAAGGTCGAATACCTGCTCAAAAACATTTACATTTTTATTTCGTCAGCATAAACATTCCTTACTCGCTCAGAGGGATTGAGTTTTTGTTTGTTGATTTGATTTAATTCCCCGTGAGGCACATAACAGATTTGTTAATTGTGATTTTGAGTTGAAAGTTGTTAATATAGCATTGCGGTTGTATTTTAGATTCCTTATCCGTTTGTTCCCGATTCTTGTATTTGGTTCATTGAAAAGGCTGTTTTTGCCAGGGTTAACTGAGCCAAAAGGAATTGCAGCACCACGTTGAGGTTGGGATAGAATTGGTTTTGGTGTAGCATATAGCCTGTCTCGCAGTCTATAAAACATTAATTTCCCCACAGAGCAGTCCTTAATGGGCCCCAAGAACCATTAAAAAAAACCCATTTTTTTGCCTCTTTATATTTTAGGAGACTAAGCGTTAGTCTATGTAACAAGATGCAATACCATTAGTTCGAAAGGAATAAGGTGTGCCCTGTTTGGTGCTGGTGGTGAAATATTCATGTGAAATGAAAATGAGGCTCACAGACACACGGTCGTTCGGACACAATCTAGCTATGAATATATACAGACGGTCACACTTTCAGAGATACAGACAGACAGAACAGTTTATTTCTCAACCAATGACATTCAGTTCGAGCAAAGAACAGATAGACAATTACACAGACAACCACAAGATCTAGTCTTGAGCAGAAAGGCGGCCGCACTCGATGAACCGGGAAGAGTAGAAAAAACAAAATGGCCGCCCGTGCATCTGCTGGCCCTCGACCACACCGACTCCAGGTGCACGAGCTAAGTTTACAATGCGTGTGAGCCATATATATCTTTCTTTGTTTTCTTACAAAACACCCAGGTTCCAAAATCCTTTCGGACAAGTGTCCTATCTCTAAGCCAACCTCGGCACATTGTAACAAGATAACGGCGGGAAGCGAGCTGAGAGTATACTCTTGAAGCACCCAATGGTATCAGTGGTGTGGCTCGGGGTTCTGGTCCCAGGGCTTACGCTGAAGCTGTAACAACAAACCGACTAAAGATGGAACGAGTGTCAGGTCAAAGTGTACCGTCGGTGGAGAATGCTTTTGAAAGTCACATTGTTGTTATTGGAATGGAATTCCTCAAATTTATTCACTAGACATGTGTTATATACGCCGGGGACTCTGTTATTATCCATTTTGCTCAAGATTTGGCATGTACTACGTTCAATTTCGGCAAAATGGATTAACTATATCAAATGCAATAATTTCTATTGTGTTTTTGTATCCGTAAACATGTTTTCGATGTGAGCGAGTACGGTGTTACGCACTGTTACAATATACCAGCAATATAACGGCGAATTCATCAGGATTGGACTTCATACATTTTACCAACGTGGGGAATCAAACCGGGTCATCGGCGTGAACAGCTTTCAAAATTCATTCTAATCCACAGGCCAAAAACAATTAAAATTTTCACCTGTCGCATAAACCTCCAGTGTATTGGTCGTAGACCAGTAGCATTGGTGGTTAATGGTCAACCAGTTCTCAATTATTCAAGTTTTTTTACAAATTAGAACTTACTAAACTGATAGAAAACTTAAACATGATAAACACGTCTGTCTCGTTCAAGCAGATGCACGCTCACACGACATGAGTAAAATGTGTCCACAAGCTCTCTCGGCGAGTCTTAGGCTGACATCTAGTCTCTGAAATTAACATATTTTACAGAAAAATACTGTTCATAAAAAATAATCATAAAATATATTGAAAAGGAGCCCAGAGACTTTCTTCATTTTCAGACCTGAAACCCTGGAAATCTAGACTTGCCACATATTCTAGAATTGCATAGGCTTTCCCTTCTTCATCCAGTTAATTATATTCTTTTTGTAAAAATGGTGTCTAAAACATGAGGACTGACTGAGTTTAGTTTTACGCCGCTTTTAGCAATATTCCAGCAATATCAAGGCGGGGGACACCAGAAATGGGCTTAACACATTGTGCCCATGTTGGGAATCGAACCCGGGTCTTCGGCGTGACGAGCCAACGCTTTAACCACTAGGCTACCCCACCGCCCCTAAAACATGAGGAAAACATAAAACTTTTTGATAATGTGATGAATGAAGTAGTTTTTACCAACTGACGTAACAACACCCACGTCTTCCTGTGCAGAGATGGTTCACAACCATCTAGCACGTGACAAAAACAGCCATACGGAAATAGGCGCGCGCATTGACAGGAAGTGCCTGAGGGTGATACTGTTTGTCATGTCTCACACAGCCTGATTGTTTGTTAAAGTTGTCTCACCAGTGTACACCAATAGTACCATAAGAAAGACGCCTTTGATATAACATATGCTTACCATTCCTTTGGAATTATGAGAGACTGTGGTAAATGATATATAAGCTAATACAAATAATATCTTAACACCAACGATAAATTATAGTTCTCCGACGTTGTAGAATATTAAGGCAGGTTTTGGTGAAGTGGTGACATTCACTGGACATTGAAATACAAAGCTACTCGGTGAGTGAGTGAGTGAGTTGGGTTTTACGCCGGTTTTAGCAATGTTCCAGCCATATCACGGCGGGGAACATCAGAAATGGGCTTCAACCATAGGGTTCCCACAACTAGGCTACCCCACCGCCCTTTGTATAATATCTAAATGAACTATCAAGACAACGAGCATATTGCAAAGATTAAAACGTAGGTCATTATTACGGGTCAGGTCAACGAAATATTACTACAAGATCTATAGTTATGAAACATATTTCCAAAAGAATGTTTGAATGAACACGCTGATCCAGATTCGTTTCGAAACACAAATCACGTTTACATGTATAACATACAAGTAAGGTTGTTTTTGGTGTGGTTAATTGACACTTATTTGACGAAGCAAATAGTTTCCCGCGATTTGACGATTTCCATTCATCAAGTTTAGTCCCCCATCCCCACCCGACATCGTTAAAATTTACTCAACCTTAATTTTGCATGTTCTAATTATAAGTGTGTTACTCCGAAATACCGGTTTCCTGCAGACGGGTTCAATGAACAGATGATTAGAACGTCTACAAACTCAGTGACGTCAAACCATTTTACACAAAGCGTTCCAGTGGTATCCCCTGTGGTGGAACCGCAGGAGACGCCATTGGAACGCCATATAAACCATGCTATATTTAAACAGAAGACGGTTTCCAAAAAACACGCACCATTTTCTCTCCCTTGGTGATAATATTTAACCTCATTATACACTCGTCAGTGTGGGAAGTAAGCACATGCCACCATCTGGAAGTGTCAGCGCATGCTCCGTGCGCGTGTGTGACGTAAACATTGACAAATGACGTCATAGTTCGTGCTTTGTCGTCCATGTGTGATTGGCGTCTGCTACACGAACGATAGATCCAAGAATACAAGGCCCGCATGGCGCGCTGCTTATCAACATGCTGGAACCGGATCACGGCTAGTGAAGGGTTTATGGCCTGTTGAAACGTACCCCCCGCAGAGGGGATAAATCTGCGTATCAGGCACCTTTCATTCCGGAAGAAGGGGTATTCCAAAAGCCATCTCCTATCTCGTCAGCTCCACATAACGAATCAGATAAGTAGTTAGTGGGAGCACATTAAAAAACGAATAACCTTTCTATCACCCAATTGTGGCCAAAGCGTCTATTGAACGACAATTCGCTATGCAGAGTGGCGTCCCTATGACGTACCAGGATCCTGTGCTTTTTTAATCGGAATGGGTTCCTTCAAAGTGGGAAACTTCAAACAGCTGCATTACTTAGGGCTCTCAAATGGCGACACGCCTTGTGTAATTCAACTGAAATTCTGTACCGAGTAGTCTGTCTCACAGTCCCTAAATGGGCTTGTTTGTTACTATCAAAATTATATATATTCAGAGACTAAGCCTTAGTCTATGTACCGAGCGGCGTAGTCTGTCTCACAGTCCCTGAACCACATTATTTTCCTACTGCCTAGCCCTCCCTGCAATGCCATAGCCCTAAATGAAGCAAGTCTAGATTTCCTCAGGTTCAGGATCTGAATCTCACATCTCAATGGGGCTTCTTTTCATTTTACATGGGTTTGTTTGTTACTATCAAAATTATATATATTCAGAGACTAAGCGTTAGTCTACGAGCGGCGTTACGTCAAGTTCACTTGCCGCCTGTTCCATACCCTTCTGGGGCGGTGGAGTAGCCTAATGGTTAAAGCGTTGGCTCGTCACGCCGAGGATCCGGGTTCGAATCCCCACATGGGCACAATGTGTTAAGCCCATTTCTGGTGTCCCCCGCCGTGATGTTGCTGGAATATTGCTAAAAGCGGCGTAAAACCAAACTCAGTCAGTCTGTCCATACCCTTCTGTTCATGTGATTCCCCATAATATAGTATACATTTTAATGCTGTCTTACCATACAAGTGGAGCCTTCTTCCGCTGTGTTCTAACTAAAACTCCGTTCATGACCAAACTCACTCTCTCAATACAACCTACTGCCAATTAGATACCAGTGCTACTCAAACACATATGCACATGTCATTCCCAACGTCGTTATGGCTAACATACCTCAGTCCATGTGCATGTGACGCACGGTGCTTTTACCAAGAATCCGGAAACAACATACACATGCGTGCAATCTCAAGGTAACGACAGCACAACAACACTTAATCTTGATTGCCGTATTTCCTCTAACATTAGCCCTGTCAAATCCAAAGAATACATTCCGGTGCTCGACCCTAAAAGCGTTTGTAATTTAACGTCGTTCGAACGTCATTGTTAAATTATAGCGTTTGAAAGTTGTAGCGCTGCGAACGCTTTCTTGATCTTAGCTTTGGGTATCTAATGCTAAAACCTGCTGGTACTATAAGTGAGTTTAGTTTTACGACGCACTAAGTAATATACCAGCTATATGGCGTCGGTCTGTAAATACTCGAGTCTGGATCAGACAATCCAGTGATCAACAGTAAGAGCATCGATCTACGCAAATGAGATACGATGACATGTGTCAACTAAGCCAGCTGGTACTATACCAAAACAGTAGCGTTACGGTTGTCGTAATTCAGATAATTTAGCGATTAAAAAGGCTATCTCCTCACTAAGATGATCGTAACTCCCTTACTTCAACGTACACTTCCGTAACTCGTAGACCGCTGTTAGAGGAAAAACGGTAAATTGTAAACAAGTTCAAAGCATGGACATCGATACCAGCTACCTATGACTCTCACCGGGATACTGTCTAGTATTAAATTACTGTTGAAGCCCCTGATGACGATGGTTAAAAGTCAGTAATGCGCAGTTTGCGGCTACGATTTACATCTTGTTTATGTTCGGGAACCATTTCTTAATTGACGGCCATCTTGAAGTCGTTATGACACAAGTGACTAAACTGTTTATGGTTTAATATGGAACACTTGTTTTAAACGCCATTTCTACATATGGAAATGGTAATGGGCTGGAAGTGTAGTGCTTACAACGGTCAAATACAAAATGAAACATCAGCGTTTTCCCAGCTTATATGTGTCCCTTCTGCTGATAATTCCTTTCTGTTTTCAAGAGAGGTTTTTATAATGGCGTCTGTGGACAAGGTATTCTTGGATTTTAGATTTTAATTTCAGAGATGTTTCAGTAAAATAAAACGGTTTTTTATATTTTGGCCATTTAAACAACACAAACATCACTACCACCACCTCACACAGACACCACTCCGTTTCTGTTCAAGGGCGTGTGTCCGACGTTCATCGTAATCTTGGGGTGTTGGGGTAGCCTAATGGTTAAAGCGTTGGCTCGTCACGACGAAGACCCGGGTTCGAATCCCCACATGGGTACAATGTGTGAAGCCCATTCCTGGTGTCCCCCGCCGTGATGCTGCTGGAATATTGCTAAAAGCGGCGTAAAACCAAACTCAGTCAGTCAGTCATCGTAATCTTAAGTCCACTGAAAATAGCTTGGTTAGAACAGTTATTTGTTTGTTTATTTATGTTGCGTTCAGATATATGGGGTAGCATGAAAATAATCGAAGCTGGTCAAGACAATTCAATAATTGACAAGATGAACATAGATTTAAAGAAATGGAGTACTATGGTATGCATCATGCAAATCAGCGAGCCTGACTGCGAATTCCGTTAGTGAGTGAGTGTAGTTTTACGCCGCGTCTACCATTATTCCGGCAATAGCATTGTGGGAGAAACTGGGAACAAACTGTGGAGACGTATTGTTTCGGACCCGGGTCTTGTCGTGACAAGCGAACACGTCAACCACTAGGCTACCCCACAACCCCTTTACAAGCATGGGTTCTAATCCGGATCTCCGCGATATTTTTGTGGTAGTATTCTGTTGAACACTTTGAAATGTCTCCGCGAATCGTAAGACACTCATCAGTCGAAGACCTTTTCCAATTTTTAAAATCCTTTACTTTTATAGTTCTTTATCCATCCAACAAACCACAGCCCATGTTAAGGAAAAAGACAACTTCTTCTCGTCATTTAGACTATTTAAAATATGAGAAATAATTCTAGTTTTACAGCAAGGAGATCCAATCTCGTGTAACCAAAGCGACGCACTTGGAATGTGCTCGACCTTGAGAGTGAGGCTCTAGTTTTATCTCTTGGTAGAATCTGACAACTCCTCACAGCGATAGCCCGTTCGTTGGTACAGTATTGTGGTTCCTATGCTGTCGCATAGTCAATGGAATATTACTACATAAAACATTTCTCTTTTCTAGATAAGTCTATCAGAATACAGCTAGCTAGACTTGTCTAGTTAAATACTCTAGGTTCTTCCTGTATGCTATTTGATGCCAACACTAGGCAGTCATGGCCGCCTCCGTGGTGTAGTGGTTAGAGCGTCCGCCCGAGAGCGGAAGGTCGCGGGTTTGATTCCCGGCCGCGTCATACCAAAAGACGTTAAAATATGGTACTTGTTGGTCCCTGCCTGGCGCTCGGCATTAATGGGTACAAGGACTGGTCGGCTCGGAGTCAGTATAATGTATCTGAGTGGGGTATTCATGCTTCACTGCAGCATGGTATCTCAGTGGGCTAGCACTATAAAACCAGCTTAAGTCTGGGCTAGTACAACCAGCCGCACATACACATACACACGCATGCACGTCGTCATATGAGCGTCATATATTCTCAAGCACGACGTTAAACCCAATTTCACCTCACCTCACTAGGCAGTCATATGATATCAAACTACTTCTTGTTGCCTTCCAAACACCTCACCGAAAGTATGAAGTTTGAATTCAGAATACCAGTCGAGTAGCAGGAAGGATTATCTACAACTGAAATGTTCGCGTGAAAATTATCGTAATCTTTAAGTGTGTGTAGAGACATAGCCCTGCTGGTTAGGGGGAGATAACTCTGTCTTCTGTCGCCATTATGCTGTCATCACGTGGAATACCGGTGAGTAGTGTCGACATACGGCCTTATCCAACCTTGATAGCATTCCAAATGATAGCAACTGATAGCATTCCAAATGTCTTCAGGTGCGGTACTGTCGTCCTAACTGTGACTGTGTCTACATCCAATCTAGCACTGGCCACACAACCGTATAATCAACTGGAAAGGATTTTCATTATCAGCTGGTCTCAAGCCAGAACGAGACTAAGTGACCCAGTGATTTTACCACATGGCATTAAGACATTTTTATGAGTTTTTCATGTGTTCATGTGAAATGTTTTCCACAGTACTAAACTGAAAAAAAATCTGAAAACAATAATATTCAGTGTTTTTGTTTATGACAATCAGTGAAATTACTAGAAATAGAACCAATGTGAAAGCGCATGGTTCAAATGTCAGTCATAACACTAGTAGTGAATCTTCGACAGTCTGTCTGCAATGGGTAACCCGAACGTACTTAATTTAACACATGCTTAATAAATGTTGAGTTAGTAGAATAGTAAAGTGGTTACTACTTAATTGCAACTTGCTAAAGAACTTTTTTTCAGGTTTCTTTCAACTATATATTTCACGATGTGATCTCGTCGTACCGCTTTGTGGGACGAGGCAAAGAGAGAACACCACCCGCAACTTTCTTTAGGCGTGTCACGGAATAACACGAGCATTTGCGAACTTTACCCTTAAAAAATGTCTTTCGGTGTTAAGAACATTTCATTTGAGAAATAAGAAAGTCCCGTGACTTGCGGACTAGGTTTGCGGACTTGAATTCAGATTTGTCAGAAGCGACCTATTTATAAGAACAAAGCTAAACGCCCCGATTTACAGCATGTTTCTCCTGCCTTGTCGCGGCTGAAAGTTATAAAGTAAGGTGTTCTGATAATAGTATCTCCTCAGACGTGACGTCATGCACGTTTAAGTACCGTTGGGGGAGGCTGATGTGACTCAAACTGGTTAACATGCACGGTCCAAACAAATGTGAAATGTCGGGTTCACTATGTAGTTCAAGTGTTATTAATGAATGCTTACAATTGCAATTCGTCTTGTGAGCCCAAATGGTTGGCAACACCTGAAAGCTATTCCCTTGGTGACGCACATGCCTGTGTTAATTATCACCGTTATCGTCCTGAGATCTAAATAATTCTTGAAAACAATCTTTAATCAGAAATAAATAATTGTTTGCACGCATTTTACGTGTTAGTCTACAAAGGAAGCTCGTTCTTATCAGTATTTCCCGTCATCACGACTAAACAACGCCTTTAGCATAAATTCAAAGTTTTACTCATCTATATATTTGCTTAAGTGAAATAGGGAGACAAAGTCGTCCAATGCGCCGCGGCGCAGTTACCTCCCTTGGGCATAACAGAAACCAACGACCCTATCACGTCTCAAGCTTTGTCAACACCACACCCATACGCGTTGATATCACCATTGAGGTGAAAGTCAGACGCCTCCATAACTAAGGATCTACTCCTACATAAACTTGACACACGTGATATGACTGGATTACTGTTGAAGCGGCGGTAAAACCAACTCACTCACTCCATAAGATTAACCTCAGCGTAATATTTCTCAACCGCGGCTGTTTAATGGCTTGCGGTATTTCGGAATGACACTTGAAACCCGGAAATTGATTTACAGATTATACAAACTACCGGGCAAAGACAGCATACAGTTGACAATTGGGTTTTACCAAAAAATGAGAACCGTAATAAAACCGCCAGAACACAAGTATCATACCTCAAATAGATCACCATCGAATAGCAATTTTTTGTTTGTATTATTTATAGTTGCCATCAAACATGAGTGTATAGTTTCTTAATGAGTTTAGAAGCTCTTAACTGTGACAAGCAAAAAGACTTCAATTGCAAGTTGTCATCGACCAATACCTTTGGAGTGGAGGGGTAAGCTTCCATCCATTGATACCCTCTCAGAGCATGAGTCTGGGCGTTTGTTTAGGAACAACCATGGTCAGAGTATTCAAATTACCAGACGTCCATAAAAAACCAGTGTCACCGTAACCCTTCAACAACATCGACATCGACGTCTCCACCGCAACGCAGTGACACCATGAACAACGCTCAATGGGACATTTCGTTCAGACCTTGTCATAGTTCAAGTGGTTAACGGTTATATCACAAATTTTGGCAATCATATACATTTGTATCCATGCGTCTTTAATCTTCTTCTCGTGTAATTATAGCTGTTTTATTCTCGTACCTACGCCTAGAAGACCGTTTTAAATTAACTCTTTGCCCCAGTGACTATGAAACCACAGTTTATGCTACACAGTAAAGATTCATATATGTTTGTGTTTTTACTGAGACAGAATTCTACCCCAAGATGGTTTTCTAACTCGGAAATGTTGCTGTCATGACTGACCTTTGGTGTCCTGTAAACCAGAAAAGGTGAGTGTGGTTTTACGCCGCTAATCCACCCAAAATTGCCTTCAGGCAGTGTACCTATGGGCAGAAACGAACTGGAATCTTTGATGTCATGACGCTCAAACCCGTAAGATAATAGTGAACATGTTAGCACGTCACGCCCCTTGCCCGGGTTTTGCTACCCGCACGAGATACAATGTGTGAAGACCATTTTTTCTGGTGTCTCCGGCGATGCCTTGGGGGTATATTGTTGAAGCGCAAAACCATTTATTCAACAGTATATGCTGCAGTAACGCAATTATCGCAGTCAACTTCTGAATCGGCGAGGGTGGGTAGCTTAGTGGTTAAAGCGTTTGATTGTACGCCGAAGATCCGGGTTCGATTCCAAAACATGAGTACATTTCTTGTGTTTTCCACTATGATATTACTGGATTATTGCTGAAAGCGGCGTTAAACAATACGCACTCTTCTTCTGCATCCGTGAACATCATTTATAAGCCTAACGTTATAGATGCTGCAGCAATACCCTCATCTACAAGTGCACATGTCCTCAAATAGAACATTCACGTCTGACCCAGACCAGTTGACTTTGTATCCTTTAACTCCCATTACTGACGTAAGGAACCATTTCGTTAACATAAAACTTGATTTCTGTGAAGAGAGGTTGTGCAGATTTGAGACAAAAGATACAAATAAAGTCTCCCGAGTTGACGTCTCCCTAACAGGTGCGCGCTCAGACGTAAACACACACTACAAAGGTTTTTACCATGTCTGACTGAAGTGCAGGTTATGGGTCGGGTGTGTGCATGCGAGTGTTCCTGTTGGAGTGCTAGACAGTGGAGGTAGGACTATGAGTGGGGCGCCAGGATATACAAGTGCATGTTACTCAATTTTCCAGTTGTGAGTGAGTATGGTTTTACGCCGCTTTTAGCAGTATTCCAGCAGTATCACGGCGGAGGACACCAGAAATGGGCTTCACACATTGTACCCATGTGTGGAATCGAACCCGGGTCTTCATCGTGACGAGCGAACGCTTTAACCACCAGGCTAACCTACCGCCCATATTGCCCAGTAATATCAACGCAGCCTGTACACAATACACGTTGGGCCGGACAGACCAGTGATTGATAATATGATCAATGTACAAAGCCGTCAAGGTAAGATGGCTCATATTTTGCGACGTCATCGAGCCAGTTCCTATATATGTCGGCTGTTCAGACAAGCATTGGAGTCTAGGAAACAACAATAACAGAATACATTAAAAATTGGTCCAACCGAAATCCTGAAGGACTCCGCTCAAGGTTGAGTACAAAGCGTGAACACCGATGTCACCGAACATCAAACCTTCAACAACGATCAACATCATTTTTGGCATTTAACAGCTCCAGAAACCAGTACAATTCCTGAGATTCCCTCTATATCTAATATGTAGTGTACTCTTTAAATGTTCCGGACAATTTACGTTTGTGGACTTAATGGACCGGCGTGACTTGGCACATTGCATGTCTTCGTAACCTGACCGCATGGGAAGTTGCTCATACGACCGATCACCGGATTGTTTGGTTCAGACTGGAGTATTTACAGGAGGATGCGATATTACTGGAATGTCACTGAATTGGGGATTAAACAGAGAAACAACTATCTTCCACGAGTTTGATATAGCTGGAACCACAGTTACTGCGGCGTAAAACAAAAAACGAACTCTGACGATCGAAGCCCTCTTTATCAGGGTTTCGTCTTTTGGGTGTAACCTGGGTATACTGACATGAATGGGTACGTCTCGTTTTATTCCTGCAAATGTTCAGCCAGGGATATATTTTCTTTATCAATCAAACAGCAATTTGGGAATCGAACCCTGGTCTAAAGTTGAATGGGCGAAGGCTTTAACTACTGGACTACCCGATCGCCCTTAACCAGCATGAATCACGGCAGTCTCTCATTCTGAAACTTATTTTTAAATGAATAAGACACTGCTATGTGCATTCTAAGTTTAGCCTGTTCTTATCCCGTTATCGCGTTCAATGACGTCATAGCTATTTTCAGAGTAATTTATATAATAACACCCGATCACCACCGAGGGCCTTGATGCCGAAACGCTATAGCCCATGGTAGATTATATAAATATAGACACTTCGGGTTTGATGATGTAATTGTCTATAATTGTATCGAAGTATGTGTTAAAACATTTATAGGCTATGACGATAACGATAATAGTGATTATAACGCATAAACGGAATCAGGCTATATGAACATTTTCATTCTCAACTCCTGGGGAACCTATATAAATATATAATCAACTGAGTTGTTTCTGAAATATAAATTTATTTGAACCTAACGTAGTGAGGGCGATTATATGTGTTTTAAGTGTGATTTACATATTGTGGATGGTTACAATAGGAAGGGGTGTTTGTTTTCGTGTTAATTAGTATTATATAGTCGTCTATATAATTTCGAAACAAGTTTTTTCTTTAAAAAATTGAAATAATCATAAAGTAATTATTATTCTACACGTTACATCATATATATTGATACGCACTAAAATGTACCCATTTTCTAATTGATATGTCACTACTCCTTGCAGGGTTGTGCATGAGGCAGAGTTAACTACCCTCATTCCCTTTGTACTTTGATTGACGGCAATAACAGTTGCCATGGGAGGGCTTTCAACTCTTTGATGAATTTACATCAAAACAAAGACCGCGACGGGAATAGGGAGGGGACAAGGGTAATTATCATCGGGGCATCATCCAAATCAATTTACAGGCATTTAACAAACGATAGATTTATTATGATGCTATGAAACAAATGGATAACGAAGGAGAGGTGGTCCGGACGGCCGAGACTTCGGAGTTACACTGCAGCTGTTCCGAGCGTAGCCTCAAAGGAGGCGGAAGAATGCCAAGAATGCTGAATGTATTACTTCGGTAAGTTTGGCCTACTAACCTCCAGTCAACATTGCACATGTTCCGCGGAACACGTGGAAAATGGATTAAAACATGAAGTCACAAAAAGACTCTTCGAATATTTTCAAATAAATATGTGTTTCATATGTGTCTGTCAATCCAATTAAACATAACCGAAGAATGCGGTAATTGGTCTATGTTACTATTTCCAGACCGACTCGCCCTAAACAGATACCACTGCATGGACGTTGTGTTTGTATACGTCGATGTCTTTCCGGCTAAGATGGTTCCAAGCTAATAGTGGGGGATACATAAATAGTATTAAGCAACATTCTTGCGGCTAAACATGACACCGATCTATGATATATCTGATTATGTGTGTAATTTGGCCACTCCTGTGGCGTGTTGCAGCAAGTTCAGCGTCCACGTCCAAGATAAATACAGCGCGCCTCTTACACGAGAAAAGGTCACCAGGCTACAAGGTAGCAAAACATTGGTGGGTCTACTTTCAAAATAAACACACGTCCTGATGCAAGTGGAGCTAGCCATCGATGTCAACAAGCATGCAAACAGCGGACACGTGGAAGGTGACGCTCACGTGCAGGTTGCATCACGTCTGATTTCATGCATGTTATCAATTGTCGTCTGCTGTCATTCAAGTTTCAATTGTCGTCTGCTAACCCCAAGGAGTGGATGCTCCACCCAATTCAGGTGGTTATTGAAAGTATCAGATTACACAGCAGACCACTTTCGGTGCAAAATAAAAACAATCTTACTTACTTTCTTCAGTGGCCAGTGTTCTCACAACTCCCATTAAAACAGGAACTTGTGGTCACAAATCCACATGACGCTTGATATGAACACAGGCGATCAGGCTGCACCATTCTTAGACGACTGGATCTTTGGATTCCGCAGTAGGAATTCCTCCCTGTGTACAAATGTAAACCGAACGCCGTGCACTGTGTATAGCAGGATTCCTAGCGCATTCTCGCTTTCCCTACTTCCCTAACTAATCCACGTCTCTGGGCTGCATCTTCCCGCCTTTTACTTCCACTATCGTCTGCTTGACACTTTCCGAAAGAACCGTTGTCAAAAAATGTAAAAATTAAACTATCCGACACTTGTTATTGTTCTGGCGGGCTAGTTATGGAACTTGACGAAAGTTTTTGTATAATGGCGTAGTGATACTGAAGATAATGTACAGCGCCATACTTTAGCGGAACAACTTGCGCCGACGTCACAACGGGACGGACATATATGGAATTGGTACGCTAGACGGCGGTCTGCCACTCGCCGCACAGAGCGGTAGGCGAAGTGCTGGAAGAAACGAGAGCCAAGCATCGCACTGTAGGATTAGATTTCATCGCAAGCTGACGTCTCTAACAAGGGAGGTAACTCTAATCTCCTATCGCTGCCACCAGTTCTGTTACTTTCCGGTGTTGGTGTCTAGCTTCAGATAACGACGGTATGGCCAGCATCTTCTCCAGACCACCTAGTGGATCTCACGTCTGGAGTTACTTACAACTGACCACTGAGATCAATGTATATCTTAGCACGGACCTAGACGAACACCTGAGTCAACGCCATATGTTTTTAGGCAATATCAATGGAAGGACTACATTATTAATTGTTTTATGATAATCACCAGCCAGTTTAACCTTTCCGTGAAAGGTACCTATTCCCTATATCGGTTGAGAGGGAATATCGTTTCGTCACTCAGAAACAAGCACTCCGTCAGACAATACAATTACATACAATAGTGACGTGTTAGCGCGAGCAACCAGCAGTTAGCCTCAGAGAATATAGATGTCTCCTTAGTCGTACCAGGATCCTACGATCGTGGATTCTACTTGGTTACGGTACTTGGTTTATAATCAACACAACGTTGATTATGGTGAACGTCTGAAACCCACGTTAGACTACGTCGCTTCCGACGTCTCTCAAGCATTAAGCGGAATCGCCACACGATACCTGAAGAAGTGATAATACTACTACTAATAATACTGGAAATTTATATAGCGCTAAATATAACCTCTAAGTGGGTGCTCAAAGCGCTACAAAACAATAATAATGTTTGAATAGCGTTAATAGTGCAATGAAAAGAGATGCGTTTTAAGATGTGATTTGAACGCAGCAAAAGATGGGGACAGTTTTAAGGCGAGGGGCAGTTCATTCCACAGCGATGGAGCACAAACACTGAAAGAACGCTTTCCATAAGAGGCCAGTCTATAAGAAGGAGTTTTCAAAAAGAATCTGCTTTCAGATCGCAGTTGTCTGGATGGTTTGTAGGGGGTTAGCAGTTCACTTAGATATTCTGGTGACATGCCTTTTAGACTCTTGAATGTGATACAGAGTACTTTAAACTCTATCCTCGCCTCAACCGGAAGCCAGTGTAATGACTTCAGTATCGGCGTAATGTGAGAGTACTTTGGGGCACGTGTAACTATTCTTGCCGCTACATTTTGGACTTTTAGAAGTCTCCTCAGAGATTCTTTACTGATGCCTAGAAGCAAACTGTTCGCATAGTCCAACCTCGAGAGTACTAAACACTGTACTAATGTCTTGGCTGCATCAAGTAATATCAGATGACGAATTTGACTGATACATCTGAGATGATAAAAACAGGTCTTGCACAAATTGTCAACTTGATATCCATAGACAACTCGGAGTCAAAATAGACACCAAGGTTTTTTACCCGGGATGAGAAGTCTACAACAGAGTGGCCAATCACGAGTTATAAGTTCTTGTCAGTTGACATCTGAAGCTGTTGCTTAGAGCCTACCAACATACCAGTTTTTCATTAAGTTTCAGTTTGCTACATGTCATCCAAGATTTTATCTCTGATGCACATACACTTGTTTTCTGAAGGGATTCAACAACTTGTGAAACTTCAAAACTATCCAAGTGACCTGAACGCACGGCAGTTTGTACGGAGCTGACAAACCAACAATCATAACCATGACAAATTTGGGATTCGAACCAACTATGAAAAGATTCCGGCACGCCGGAGGGACGAAACGTACACGACTGGACTACCGACCGCGTGCCAAAATTATTAACACGAAACCACTCAATACTTACCTTATCAGCACTAATTCCATTTTCAGATGTCACTTCATGAATTATGATATTAGACAATTCGCCGTATTATATGGTAAAGACAAAAGAAGCACAATCTGTAAAATATGTTCAAAATGTAATGAAATCCATTATTTAAACTGAAATGAATATTTTTGATACAAACAAAATACAGTTGATATTTGAATATGCTATCAATAAAACTTATAACGGGTCAATAATAAGGTTAACGCCTTTAACACGCTGGATGTCGATATTTTTCTGATCTACAATTTCTTAAGTTCTGAAAAGTATTGAAACAAAGTGCAAGAATAACGCTCCCTGGGCACTGGATCTACCTCTGACTATAATGGGCGGTGGGGTGGTAGCCCATTGGTTAAAGCGTTCGCTCGTCACGCCAAAGACCCGGGTTCGATTCCCCACATGGGCATAATGTGTGAAGTCCATTTCTGGTGTCCTCCGCCGTGATATTGCTGGAATATTGCTAAAAGCGGCGTAAAACCTAACTCACTCACTCACTCTATGAATTAAGGGAGATGTGTAAAAGAACAGATGACGCTAAAATGGGTCAGGCTTGATGCTGAAGATGAAATTCACTCTATGCGTGTGCGTGTGCTTGCTTGCGTGTGCGTGCACGTTTGCGTGTGTCTGCTCGTACAAATCAGGATGTAACCCGGTTTTACAGCGAAGGCCCACTAAGATATCATGCCGCAGTTTCACATACATATCTCTGCTACATGTACATACCTTCACCAAGCCAACCAGTTTGTGTCCCCATATAAATATAATTATTTTAATATTAATGTAAATGGGCAACTTGTCTCCATTTATTTTATATTATTTATTCTTACGTTTTATTTTCACATGATTATTTGTGGTTATGTCCTTGACGAAAGTGTAAAACATTACAAACATATTCGTGGCCTTTTATTTATTTCTTTTATTCTTTATTTCTTTCTTTCTTTCTATGTTGTATGTTCACGTGATTTATTTGTGGTTATGTCCCTGACGAAAGTATAAAAACATATTCGTGGATATTAACGGTAAACTCTCCAGATCGGGAGTAACACACCCACCCACCCACGCTCCAGGCGAATTGGTTCCCATGTAATGTCACATAAATTATCGCTGAAGATATTTCGGCAACAATTCCTCGACATATTGTATGAATGAAGATCCGAGTAATTCTAAATGTTGTCTCAGTGTAAGAGGTATCAATCACTGCTGACATTTCCCCTTTCATAAGCGGCGTTATATCGGGGCGAATCACTCGCAGATGTTGGCATAGACTATGACATTATCAACAGCTATAACATCAGTGTTTATACATGTACCCAGCATTACGCCAAGCTATCACGGTGACCTTTCAACTCATTGTAATCGATCTCGCTGGTTGCGCGACCAACGTGAGACAGCGAGAACATGGTTTGAACCCTTTATCTATGGGCGTCACGTACCGATTGTGTCCCTTTAATAATTTAATTACGCTTTACTAATTGATTCAACACGATTGGATGAAGTATGTACTTTCGAAGGTTCACAAATGTCTTGTATCTGTTACGATCTGTTATTATGGTATGCCTTTCTGGATTCCGGAGTATGTGTCTTGTTTTGCGTTTAAATGTTATGTTTACGTTTGTTAAGTAATAAAACTTGTCGACGGTGTGAAAATAGATATATGTGCTGTTACACATGCTGAAAATCATTAAGAATCTTTATCTCAGAAACCTAGCTGAAAGAGCTATTTTTTAGATTGAAACGAATGTGTTTCTGAAGCGACTGGTTATTCAGCAATGTAGGATGAGTTATACAGTCGCAGCTTGACTAACATTTAATATCAGAAGTTAAAACATTTCAAGATCTGACTATTAGATTGTATTTCAATATATCATAGAAATGTGCACATAGAATTTCTGAAACTTCAGGAATCCGGACTTGCCATAGTTTTGTCGACTTATTTGGGATGTTTACAGACGATGTGAGTTGAAAATAGTTTTCCAATGCATAAGATATTGTTTTACTACTCTGGGAACATTTCATTTTCAGGTCAATATATCATCCTGTTCTTACTTCCAGTCAGTTCTGTACATTTGACCAATCGCGCTTCAGTATTCTATCACGTGACCTTGATCTCAACCAAAGAAGTCGATTGATGCTGTTTTAAATATTTTGTGATTTAGTTACTAGAATTTGATTTCAGTTATACATAATTATCCGTTATGTCTTGTAGAAAGATCGAGGCTCCTTGGAGAGAAATTCTGAGCGAGGTTCTAGATAACTTTAGACATAGTAACGCCGCTTCCGAAACTACGCTCGTATGGTGTCGAATTAGTCTGGAAAGCGTAGAGAATAATAGAATGGAGATTTAATATACAAGCTATGCTTTCATTCAATTATGTTTTAGACTTGCAGTTCAGATACAATTACAGCAGACATGTGTCATACCGCTAAACTAGAATGATCAGACTTGCTGGATATAAATGACTGAGAATAGTTTTACGCCGTTTTTAACAATATACACGCAGCAAGGAGCACACATTTTCGGCAAAACGATTGGCTGCTTTAACCATTAGGCTACCTATTAGCCAAGGATATGAATTTAATATCACCATTAAACCTGATTGTAGCTACCACATGACCACAATATATATGGAAACGTCACATTAGAAATATGACATTAAACGCCATAATGTCTTACTGCCTGTGTCTCAACACATGGCTTATTGGTTTTTCTCGTGTATAATGCTAAGTCTATCAACCGCCAGTTTATACCGGTCCCAGATTCAATCATTCCTAGCCGCCGACATACAGGCTGGGATATCCCTGACTTCGACGTAGAACAGCAAATGAACAACAGTCGGTGTGTTTTGGGAGGGGTGGCTGGAGGGTTCTAAGCCTATCAAGGAAGGAGGTTATTCAATCTGTCATACAGAGGGGGTGGTGGGTAATGGTTAAAGCGTTCGCTCGACACGCCGAGGACCCGGGTTCGATTCCCCACTTGGGTACTATTAGTGAAGCCCATTTCTTGTGTCCTCCGCCGTGATATTGCTGGAATATTGCTAAAAGCGGCCTAAAACCATACTCACTCACGCACTTTGTAGAAAAGGCCCGTGGCCTACAAGTAAAGAATAACACATTTCCAACCTTTACTGACTCATGTCGGTGAAACAAGACAGTAGACACTGATTCCAATACTGGTTTATTAAGGCAGCGACAGTGGATCACACCCCTATTAGCCAGGTTGACCTAACAGGGGATATAGCAAAATATACAATCTGTCTCAGCAGTAGAGGGGTTAACAAGATGTCATTAAATACAACCATATACACATATGTACAGCAAGAACATGAATTGTACAACATGAATAAGGCTTCTCTTTGTAAATATCGAAAATAAACCCCCAGGCTACACGTGAACAGTACATCGTCGTACAGATGATGTTAACCCTTTCACATACAACATGCATTGTGGGATTAATGCGAATGCAGCGAAAATCTAAAGAGAATACACCAATAAACTCGACAAAAATTCATAATCATAAGAAATCATTGGTCATGGGAGAGCCAAGCGGATCCGATGAGGACTCGTCCCTTGCGCCGCCCCATCTTTTATTGCTTCATGGATTTTGGACTTGAAATTGAAATATAATTATTGTCCCCTTCTCGTGCCCCTCCGAATTTACCTGCACTCATTAAATTAAAGTACAATGTTAATTATAACTAGGACTTAGTTGTGAATTGTATGATTAAATGTCGTGATGGACTTTGTAATAATCGAAGAAACCATGTGAAGGTTTCAAGCTTCACTACCAAATACATTCCCAGAAACTTATAACATCCATAATAACCCACAATATTCTCTCTTTTATTTACGAAACGGTTGGTTAAAACTAAATGCTGACGTAATTCTTGCTCACAATTTATCACATTAAGTTTACAAATAGACATGTCTGAAAATAGGTTAAAAACTTGCGTTGATCCGTATTTCTACAGATTGTACGCATGCCTAAAAATTACGCATGCGCTAATGTCACCATGGAGACAGCGGTCCGGGCCAGTCGGATACTCTGTTCAGATCCGGCTTAGGGATAGTTTCAAGCGGGGTCAGCCTTCCTGACCGCACCGGCATGGCGGACATTGCTCTTCCGGTTTGCTGCAGCTCTGAACAAAGTGCATGAGATGAAAATAATTTTCCAATAAATTTTATGCCGTGTTGTATATGTTTACAGAATAAAGTCAATGGACGCTAAACACATAATATTTCCGCAAATACATAAGATTATTATCAAATATTAACAACCAATGAGTGCTGAAATATGATATATTAGTCATGGTTATTACATGATCATTTAACTTTGATAAACATTCACTATATCCATTAACTGATAAATAAATCTGTGTCCTGTAAAAATATCACATTCATAATTCGCGTAAAATAATCTACAAGATTAAAAAGCGATCTAAACACTGTGTGATACAAGCGCCTCTCCTGCAGCACGCTTCCACTGAGTAGTGAAACAAAGTCAAAGTTGTTCGAATGTCTAATGAAAGTTTCTATCTTGTGAGTTATACCATTTTGTTATGTAGAAGTAAGATATGAAAGTGTGAATTTCCTGTTCAACGGAAAAGTACTGTTCATTGGCTGTGCCTGTTAACTTTCCTTGATACTGGTTCTGACGGAACTTTGTTGAAACTTGAAATAAATTTCTTTCTCACTCACACGTTTATTCTTGTAACTTAGAACTTCAAAAAGTGGTTAATATTTAAACTATTCATCATTCAGCCAACCCGGCCTTCTAGTTCGGTTCAAAACGTGTTTTACACACATACAAACATAATTAAACTAGAACTGTGAAAGAATAGATTCCATGATTACCTCGACGAACACCCTGTAAGGTAAGCACCGGACGCAACAACACCCAACAGATCAACAATGAGTGAAACGTTCATATAAGGAGACAACGTGTCTTTAAACACAACAAAAGCATACAGATGCAACAATCAGAAACACGTGTAACTCGGCCATGTGACTACGAAGACAACACACGAGGCCCAGGTGCTCCCGGGGGTGGTGTTGGCATAGGTGCTGTGCAGAAATTTGTGACGGAAGTGCTGGCCGGAACCACTGGCCGTGAGCATGCGCGTGATGAAGGTTTCGGTGGCCTGTGACTGGTTGGTTCCTGGTAGGCATCGATCAGCCTGCCAACCAGTTCCCTGTCTGAAATACAACCAGGTAGGAACATACGTGTCAGTTCTACTTTGACCCATGTCTTTAACTGTAACTTCGCCATCTTGAGTTAACATTCATACAACGTTTGGTTGTTTGACGCCGAACTCAGCAATATTCCAGCTATATCGCGTCGGTCTGTAAATCATCGAGTCTGGACCAGACTATCCAGTGACCAACATTATGAGCATCAATCTACGCAAACGGGGTATGATGACAAGTGTCAACCAAGTCAGCGAGCCTGACCACCCGATCCCGTTAGTCGCCTTTTACGACAAGCATGGGTTGCTGAAGATCAATTCTAACCCGGAAGATAAATTCTTCACGGACTTTCGACTATAACTGTTTTCCGGTATGTTTACTTCCACGCTATAGGTTCGTGCTGATAGCCCTTACATTATATATCCCGGTAATTGGATTAGTGTGCACTCGAATATCATTCTCAACTCCCTGGAGAGAGTATTTGCACAAATATACTCATGCCAATAATGGTTGTCAACCCCTTCCCCTACCCAACCCCCACCCCCTCTCCAATTAAAAAAATTGAAGGGGGTGACAACCATTATTGGCATGAGTATATATTAATTGTACAAAAATTACATACCCACATATCAAATATCCTAAAACGTGTTTTGAACTGGGGCAACAATTTGTAAGATAAATGAACACTAATTTAAGAGCCTACGTTTTAAGAATCTCCATTTTATGCTCTTTGAATTTAAATGCTCACCCTCTTACTTCATTTTCAGTATATTTAAATTCGAATATAATACATGTTAGTACATGATCCAGCAAAGCATCAAGCTAGTAGCTAGTAACTTAAAGCTTACAACATCCAAAGTGCCATAGACGTGAACGTGCTCAAGTCAAACTTTAACTGCACACAAAAATAAAGCACTGCAGTAAGGAGAGTGGCCTCCCTTAGTGAAACAAAATCCAACACGGTTATCTTCCTTACTCACCTTCACCTGAAGATCTCTCGTAATATTTTCGGAGCGTCTCTGCGCCCAACCTCTTCCCGACATCTCGGATCTGACGTACGACCGGGCCGGCGTTCTCGTTGTAGTGGCGGTCGTACGTAGTTCGTGACTTGATGCTGTTCAAGTACTGGTTCGCCGTTGGAACTGAAGACACAGGGAAAGTGCCACAACATGTGTTTAGAGTAATACTTGATCCAGGGTATGGGTTTGTTATGGGAATTTAGAAAATACACAACATGATTGTAAGGGTATCTCTCGATGACATGGCTATAGTTCGGTCAATGAACAGGATATTCAGCTGTAGTAACCTGGGCCCTTATTCTCGAAACGTTCGTAGCCCTAAGAATTCTTAACTTTGATCGTAGCCAATGTGTTAAGAATGGGCTTAAGAAGTTCGTAGGGCTACGAACGTTTCGAGAATATGGGCCCAGCCCAGCTAACACACGACGTTTTCGCAACGTTGTGGGAAGGTTGGTGACTGGTAACGTCATGAGACAACGTTGTCACAACGAGAATATTACGTCATTTTATAACGTTATGTCACAACGTAATAACAACGTTGCACATTTACGTTGAGGATGCGTTATGTTTTGGGCTCCTCACAACGTTATAACAACGTTTCTTATAACTTGGTGTCACAGAGTTTTCTGTAAAACTTTTCACTTTGAGATTCTTTCTTCGCTATTCAGCTACAGCTTCAGAAAAAACACGATCAAAACAACATGCAAATTGACGAATCAACATTGAAGTGACTTACTGCTTTGTTTCATAGGTACTGTTAACTACTGGGAAAACTATTCAACTATTAACGTTAAACAGAACGTTAAGACAACGTAAAATATGTTAGAATCAAATAACACTGTGTTGCCTAAGTAGTCCAAGGATAATAGCCCATCTTAATTGCCTTCCCTTACTAGAAAACACGCGACCTAGTATTTAGCTCACATGAACACACACTTGTCATTCATTTCCATTCTCCAACTCAAAATAAATAATTTACTAAACGAAAGATATAAGTGCCATAACCAAATAATTAACTCAAATAAACCCGGACAGACAGTCAACAAATTGTTGATTTCTGGTTGTTCTCACAGAACAGTATCACTAAACATTTAAGCTACAGCTTCAATTGCGGGTTTCTTTTCAAAACAGTTCATGGCTCGATTCATATTCTTGTATCATTAGTTAATACTTTCACGATACGGCTCTTTAAAATCGAGGACGGTGTAGCATTTACTGGCGCTTCAAACGATAGCTTGTCCGCACTTTTTTGGGGTCTTCACTAGTCTGTCTCACAGTCCCTGTACCACATTATTTTCCCCACTGCCAAGCCCTCTCTGCAGTGCTAAAGCCCTAAATAAAGCAAGTTTAGAATCTCTGGTCTCCCTGGGGCTCCTTTTCAATTTAAATGGGCTTGTTTGTTACTATCAAAATTATATATATTCAGAGACTAAGCATTAGTCTAGGTCTTCACTTACTAGTACATTGTGCGAGCACATTAGACTAACAACTAGTCTCTGATATGAACATATTTTACAGAATAAAAACAGTTCATAATTAAAAAATATATATGTATAATGAAAAGTAGCCCTGAGACTTTCATAATTTTCAGAAACTGAAACTGTGGAAATCTAGACTTGCCACATATTCTAGAATTGCATGGGCTTGTATGTTTGTTTCAGGGTCTGTAGGACAGACTACGAGCACATATCAAGGCAAGACAACACTCCCTCCCGACGCGAAAATATGTCCAGGTCATTATATCATTTATCATCACGTAATTCTGACAGAAAAAATGTTTGCACTGCGCACTAATCCGACACATCCTAACGAAAGGCGATTTGCCATCGGCTTTAATGCATAATCAGCGACGTGACGTCACAGGCACACGCAATTCAATCACGACATGGAGCTGAATTCTTTACGACAACGATACGAATCGGATTACGGCAGATTGAGTAGTTGGCAATACAAAAGGGGAAATCAAGTTTATAAATGCTGCGATTTAACTGCCATTGCCTCAGAGATTTTCGGATTAGGATATCGATTTATGGAAATCAGCTAATCTTTAATGACCGCAGATCGGTTTTGGGGGTCTCCGTGGCAAGGGTTGGGATAATGTGTTCAGTCGGTTGAATAGATGAGAAAGGCAGCCTTATCATAAGGATAAGCAGGCTACGACACGATACTGTTATACAATGCGGACAATGCCTTGTTCTACGGATAAAGTTATCTTGTTCTACGGATTAGCTAATCTTGACTTACATGGCTTATTTCATGAAGTGTTATCTTTAAGATACGGACATAGAAACGAACTTGATAATGTTTCACTTTTTCTAGGGACTGTAGTTTATTATACACGGGAGGGTGGGTCAGAGGTATGCCTATATAATGTATAATTACATGTATAGTGAAAACACCCACTCTCCCTTAATGCTTGCCTGTAATATTTTAATTACCCTTTCTTCCAATGCCCTTGCACATTCAGTGGTCTTCCCGAAATATGTGTTATTTATTAAAAGACCCAATCCTAGAGACTGCCGCCACGTTTTATTAAGGTTAATTTATTCCTATAAACATGGGCTGCTGAAGACCAAGTCTAACTCGAATCTTCCTGGGTGCCCTGTACAAATCCAATGAGTAAACGTAACTTGCTCGTATATGTAGATCCATTGACAAGTATCTATAGGAAACACTGAATCTGTAGATATGGCGTGTACTTAAGGTAACTTGTAACCTTGATGCAGGGTACAGTGATGTTTAAGGAACATATTCTAGCAATATCACGAGAGCGTTGGCGGGATTGGGGTGGGAGGGAAAGAGGACACAAGAACCCACGCCTTTTACCCTTTTATAGAATTGAACCAGACTTTCGACTTGATGAGCGAACGCTTTGACCACTAAGCCACTCAACAGCGCGGTTGAGGTTTTTGACAAGCGGACAATCACTTACTTCCGCCGTTGGCCGCGAGCTGCTTCTTTTTGTTACTTCCGTATCTCGTTGTTGGAACGCGGAGCTCATTCTGCGGGGCAGCGCCTTGGTAGGAGTACCGCTGTACGGAGTCTAGTGTGTATGGTATATTTTCCCGCCAGTCTCCCGGAAGGTTGTATGCGCTTCGTACCTGAAAACCTGTCGGATAACAGAGAGTAGATGAGTGTGGCAAACTTCCATCAATATTGAGGGACACCAAGCAACGTGCTGAGGTATCTTATCAACGTTTGGGAACTCAACACGTGTTTTCTGCTAGACCAGCGAACGGCTTACTGACTGAACTACCCACCAACCAACTTAAATATTATTACGAAAATATTTTGAAAATGCCCTTGCTTTGTATTATTTTGAGTGAAGGACACCGGAAATGGGCTAAACACATTGAACCTATGTGGGGAATTGAACCTATCGAACGTTCCAGCCACTAGGCTACACCACCGCCCCTATATTATTTAACAGGTGCAATAATTTACATATTAAACATTCGGTCAGAAACGGATACCATCGTTATACCCGACTTATTGATCACATTCATACGATATCATCTGTGTCCCTACCTTGCGGTATACCGAGGTAGTCGGTCTGGTATGTGGAGGAACAAAGTCTCTTGTGAACCTGGTTCAGCTTCTCGTTCGTCACTTCCTCTGCCCATGGAGTCACATCCGGTACAGGATTTTTGTTGGAAGGGAACCTCCAGACCATGAATGCCTTGATAGAATGAAAAGGTTTGAGAAAACGTATATAACACCTTGGCTGCATTTATTAGATGTCTCCTTTCACATGCAGAACGCGTGCGTCTCATGCGTCCACTTTGATATACCCAATATTACAAGACAGAACGTTTGGTAGTTGATTCGACTATCAGACATCTAGCTGCCAAAATCTCGTTCAAGGTGTTGGATCGTGGACCGTGATTGGACGTGACACACAATACACGCCCTCTTCAAAAGAACACATACCCTTTGGTTAATGAAATATTCCTGTATATTGTCTAATGGACACACACAGACGTACAAACGCATATACGCATTTAAAGTGATGGTTAAGTGGTCCCACTTCCTGCTCTATAGGAGTCTTTATGCATGAACATATATCGAGAATCAATATAAAAAATGAAAGGGAGCTATGTTCTGTTGACAGCTTGTGTCAAACTGAGAGTGAAACATTTGTTTTCTAAACTGCTAGAAAAATATCCTAAAATCTCAGTCTATAGACACAGATAGAGCTTTCGAAATGACTTGAATACAATGTTCTGGGACTGACAGTAGATCCGAGAGTAGTCTCCCTTGAAATCCTAACACACATAGTTCCTAGCATCAAGCCACTCAATAGAGTAGTCTCCCTTGAAATCCTAACACACATAGTTCCTAGCATCAAGCCACTCAATACGTGGAGACTCTACAAAACATAGTTTAAATCATCGAAAGTACCCGGAAATACGAAGTATGTCTGTCTTTTGAAGAAATGGGTTTGCTCTAGGATTCGTGTACAGAACCCAAATACAAACTCACATTTGAAGGGTGTGGGTTGTTTTTCCGATTACCGGAAGCTGACCCGCTTCTGACTGGCTCTTGCTGCAGCTCCGACTTGGCGTTGTACTCCATGTGGTAGGTGGTGTTCCCCACGGGGCCACTGAGGCTGTAGGCGTTGGTGTAAGCCTGGGACGTCATGGGTCTGTGGAGGCGTTAGCATTAGTTGGTAGGTGTTTAAATACGAGACAGTCACAATATCGAATGTGAAGATGCAGTGGGTGAGTGGACGTATGTCCTTCAAAGTAAGAGCGATCGAGTCTGGACAAACAAACCATCTTGATAGCGTATGAAGGGATCGAATTCTGATGACACAATCACACAGGCCATGGATTAGATACAGATATTGGAGATCACTATTGTCTAACCGTGTATTCATACAAAGGAGATAAAGTAGCAGAGTGGTTAAAGCGGGGTTAATGTGTTCTTAAAGCGGGTGACGCGGGTTCGATACTCAGTGTTTCGTAAACACGGTAAAGGTCGAAAAATAACCCAGCATTACAAGGCGATGAAGGTAAAAAATAGGACTGTGTATTGGCAAACAAACTGTATGGTAATTTGTAAGATGCTTCAGTGAAAGATCAAAGGCGCCGACGGTACTTTATCAGACGATAATGTGCACTTTTTTGCATTACGTCACAATGTATTGGCGTCACTGCGCCATTCTAGTCTGACCCATCGTAATCGAACACTTTTGCATTACGTCACAATGTAAGCGACGTCACGACACAAGCGTCCTCGTGCTTTAACTATAATAGTTCAGGGCGAAAGTGTGCTTTATTACACTATACATGGTGGTAGAGCGAACTGTATTTCTTAAATAGTGCGACTCAGGTACCCGTATTGAGATATATTGGGAGTGACACTGATCGTACAAGCAGATCCTATTTTCTACATATTTGTTCTGTTCTGAAAATAGCAATGTCAAAATTATTTTGGATAGTTAGGGGTTCGTTAATAATTTGTATACAATCTACAGTATGTAAAGTATGCAGGTTTGTCAATGAATTACGAAATGAACATGAGTTGTGAATGAAAGTCTGTGTAGATTCTCCATAGCGATAATCACAAAACTTCATATATATTTTTACCCAACACAGATTTTCATAAAGATATTGCAATACGTATCGTTTCAAAAGCGTATTGCGGTAATCCGTGCAGTCTTAGCAAACACGACCGCCTCCGTGGTGTAGTGGTTACAGCGTCCGCCCGGAGAGCGGAAGGTCGCGGGTTCGATCCCCGACCGCGTCATACCAAAAGACATTAAAATATGGTACTTGTTGGTCCCTGCCTGGCGCTCGGCATTAATGGGTACAACAAGGACTGGTCGGCTCGGAGTCAGTATAATGTGTCTAAGTGGGGTATTCCTGCTTCACTGCGGCATGGTATCTCAGTGGGCTAGCACTATAAAACCAGCTTGCGTCTGGGCTAGTACAAGCAGCCGCACATACACATACACACGCATGCACGTCGTCATATGAGCGAAATATTCTCAAGTACGACGTTAAACCCAATTTCACCTCACCTCACCTCACCTAGCAAACACAAATGGTTTCACAACTGAAAACGAGGTCAGAGGTCAGACAGTTACTCGAATGACTGACGTCTCGAGTTTCCGTTTATATTTGCATATTTGTGTGTGTGCTTTTCGAAGAGTTCTGAGTATCTGTCCACGACGTCTCTACCCGACTGTTTATTAAGTTCCATGTTAAGTTGTCATTAATTTCGAAAATAGAAAGAGTGTAAAATAAGTCATTTCACGGTGACCTTGACATTGGGACATACGAGAATGGCGAGATTATTATCACTGGATACCGTATATTCTTAATGCCGCCGTTCATGGCTGTATCACTTAGTACTTCAGTGTTATCTAAACGCCAAATCTCGTGTATACTTAGCACGTTATAGGAGTCTGAAGCTGATAATCGGTTGCCGTTATGTAATTAACGCCTTCACACCCCGTACATGACCTTGTTTTCACGATAACGTGAGAATACTTTCACATACTTCTAAGTTTACCTTGTACCGTTCTGTTTTACTTGTCACTATGGTAACTGATATTATGCTGACATTGGTTCCTACAGCTCGCGAACACTGATCAACGTTAAGGAATATTTGGAGAATTGGAATCTGGAATGTTTCCGAAACAAAAATCCGTGAGAAAAAAGGGGTTTTCTTCGTGGATACATTATTTGTCACATGGAAGAGATTCTCAATACTGTCAGTATGACAATTATCTATAAAATGTTCATGGTTCGAAAATATTTGATGTTAAAAATATTTTTCTGTATTATTCGATATTGATTAAGAAATACGTGATTTGTCCAGATCCCATATCCTCGCCCCGTAGCCCCTCCCTGATATATACCTAGAGTTCACCATTTCATTGTGACATGTTTTGACTTTCACCTCCTCCGTCGCAATATTAAATATTTAGATAAAAAATCTTTGGCTCAATTTGATCCTGTGCTAAGATTGTCGTTCTTTGGACCTGTGTTTCGACAACATCCACGTGAATGGTATCGTGAAATATTCATTCGAAAAAGCAATGAAGCGAAAGGCATATAATACCGTCTACCGTTCAGCATGTAGAAGCCATTTCAACATAGAGAAGAACCAGTTGTTCTTTTCAGACCGAGCGTGAGGGCGGTTACCAATGAGAGTTCTGTGTCAATAGGGGTTATTGAACTGCTCGAGGAGCTATGATTTTTACATAGATCAATAGCTGATCTGATGAGAGGGCAGACACGGATCGATAGCGAGATCGATATATACAACTGCATTGACACGTTCTGCTCAACCACGGCACACACCAAAACATGGCAGCATGTAGAGTCGGCAGGTAATCGGGCTGTCTCAATAGCTACCTTGCAAGTGTTGTTTGAACTGGTTCCTCCAATCATGGCTACAATCCATTTTATTTCAGTATCCCAAGCAAGTATTACATGACGTATGACATAGTGAGCGAGTATGGTTTTACGCCGCGTTTTGCAATATTCCAGCAATATCACGGCGGGGGATACCGGTGTGTGCCGTTGTACAAAGCTGAATTAGCGCTAAGGTGACCGTAACTCCCATACCTTAACATACACTTAAGGTAATCTTAGCGCTAAGGTTGTTTTGTACAACGGCACCCTGAAATGGGCTTCACACATAGTACTCATGTATGGAATCGAACCGGGTTATTCAGCGACTCGACGAGCAAACGCTTTAACCACCAGGCTACCCCACCGCCCCCGTATATGACATTGCAATAAACACATTCATACTGATGAATTACAACAATTTATCAAAATTACTGTCTATACAACCCCTAAACAATAGAGATGATACAATTACGTGCACATATGTGCTATCGGTTCATTATTAATTGTTTTCAGATCTTTTTTCATTGCTATATGAACAGTTTTATCATAAATTCCCTAAAACAATATCAAATGTATGGAAAAATACAATACTAGTGCAAACAAATAAAGTATTAGATAGTACTGAAGAAAAAGGATACAAAAACAGCGTCTCTACGTAGTAATACTGCCCATAACAGCCAGCAAAGGGTAAGTTGTCAGTGTACCATACTTTAAGCTGAGGCCGTTGCACAATGTACAATAGCAAACCAGGGGCCCTGAGAGGGTTTTATGTCAGAGTTACAACTCCTGACAAGGGTTTATGTGCCAGTAGCTGGGGAGCGGCTATATGTCAAGTGCATCCAAGCAATAAACTCCGCATTATTTGTTTCATAATCCAATTACATGAAGTAGCTATGAACTCGGTGCTGCGAAAGTATATCGTGGAAATAACGTCTCAAGACTGGGGACCCGTCTTTGTAGATGCTTGATGATAGAGGGGTCTTTGTACGTTCGTTTGTACAATCATTTCGTCAGTTGTTTGAAGAGTGTTACAAATATATAAATGAATATATTGCTGAAATATCAACTGTACTATAATACTCCTAATAAACATGTTTTAACACTCTAAAGGAATATGTTTGCTACAATCCAAATTATGACGTGAATGTACAAAAACCATCAGAAATATGTCAATGTTCATTTATATTGCTATGAAACGAAACAAGTGTGTGTATTAGACACACACCTCAGACGATGTACTATAGGCCTTTGGCTTCATGAGCCCCTTGAATAAACATTATTGATTTAATACTGATAATTCGAATACTGATTGTGAAAAAATACCCTTATGTAATGTTCACCTTAATCGTTTAGTTCAACGCCGGTAATAACAAATTTGTTTAGTTCAAAGCCGGCAATAACAAATTGTTTAGTTCAAAGCCGGTATTAACAGATTTGTTTAGTACAAAGCCGGTAATAACAAATTTGTTTAGTTCAAAGCCGGTAATAACAAATTTGTTTAGTTCAAAGCCGGTAATAACAAATTTGCTTTGTTCAAAGCCGGTAATAACAAAGTCGTTCTGTTCAAAGCCGGTAATAACTTCCCTTAAGTGACCTACATACCTATACGCATAAATGCATGTTCAATATTTATCTTCGATAACACGGCAATTAAACCTATCAATATTTTGTGTTCACATAAATCGTTTTATAAAACCGGTAATAACAAACTATAGCAATGTACATACACAGACGCACAAATGCATGTTCAATATTTATCTTCGATAACCCACCACTGATAGATCATATACTTGAGAATACATGTTTGGGTCTATACTTGTGTTAAGGTAAACAGGCGATGTACCGTTGCCTAGATCTGCAGCACAACATACAGGCTTAACAAACAAACTACTGAATTAGCAGGATTAATGTGAACGTAGCGAAAAATCAAAACTCAGAGACAATAGCTTAATCGATTAAGTCCTTACTCTGTTTGTCGTCACTATAGAAATTGTGGTCTGGTTCGATTCCACACCAACATAATATTTATCAATAATAATAATAAGTATTATTATATATAACAATATCTTTTATTCATATATCTGTTGTTTACATGTATATGTTTATATTCTCTTGTCCTGTATATGTTTAAAATATAAACGGTTCAGTCATCCTTCGGAGGTAAAAAGAAATCTTTAATAGTGTAGATGTGTGTACAGTGTAAGACTGTATTTTTTGGTTACAGGTGAGTACTCACCTGAGCGCTCGGACCTCCGGGTCCCTCCGTTTGATGTACTCCCGCTTGTAGGTAGTTTTGTAGGGACTTAGTATATCCTCCATACCTTCGGGTCCCCCTGTATGGAGAAAGTGAACATTTATTCAACAATGCATGTTATAACGTTCATTGATATTCAACAATGCATGTTATAACGTTCATTGATATTCAACAATGCATGTTATAACGTTTCATAACAAACAGTTTTCATTCCGCAACAGTTAGTTCATCTATATTAAGTCGCAAATATGTTTGATTTCCACCGAATAAAATTCAGAAAATCAAACGGTTAAATCAGATTCGAGACAATTCTGTGTCCAAATGGTTCTGATTTAATGAAATTGAAAAGGACAGTATGTATCGTTTTGGAAACAAGCTGAGAAAATGTCGGATCAACCTAAATCTAAAAAGTGACATCTGACATTGGGTAGCATACAAAAAAATACCAAAGTCAAGAACTATTTATACTTTTGTAATTTTTTTCACACTCTGTGATTTTCAAAGTTTCTCATTACTCAGAGGTGAATAATACTTCTTTTAATTACATAGAATAACTTTTATTTATTTTTTATGTATAATTTGATATATACCTAAAGCAGGCATTGCTGTTTTGGGCCGGCGAACCTGTGACCTCTTCACCTCCTCTCCGAGTTTGATAGAAGTGATCAGCTCTAAACACCTGGCTTTATCCGCGACAGGTGCCCGGTCGTAATAGTGTTCCAAGTGCTTGACAAACGCTGGTGACAGAGTCTCTTCTCCCAACTGAAATCGTATTTCAAAAGATGTTATTTTGAAACAAAACACATGTATGAGACAAATGTCTGTCTAACCATGTGTAACTTACCCGAGTGTCGATGTTTACAAGTCCCGTGTAGGGACTTTGTAATCGAGACATAACGTCGGTCGCCATTTTACCGAACAGCTAAATCCTATTAAACCGTAAGTGTGCTACTGCTGTTTCCCTACAACTAGTTATACTCCGTACACGACGTCGGGTTGCTGTTGTCTCGCAAAACGGGTAAAATATTGATTTTGGTGATATCGAATTACTTTACGCACCATAACTGATAAGATAACTGATTAACATTTCATAAACGAAATGTATTGATCAACGTAGAATTTATAACAATCCTCAGCTATCACTCAGCTAAACAATACACACACACATGACAGACCATTGATATTTTAACGATTGGGTCAATATTTCACGTATCCCCACTGAAATATTACAGGAAATAAATTGTCCGTCAAAAAAATGTTGATCTGACAATGAATGCTCGTTTGTTTTCTGTTATTTTAGCACGAAATTCAAAGTCTTTAAAATTAAATCAATGAATTGAGCTGAAATTCCTTTGTCTCTTTCTTGATAAAATGACAGTTGATTGTCATAGTTATATGCGTAATCATTAAAGAAAACGTTATGGGTCTTTATCCACTACCCTACTACCCCACCCCAAATCAGCCACAACCCACAATTCCCACCGTTAACAACCCCCCCCCCCCTTCCCGTACTATGTCCGTATTGTGTGAAAGGTGTATTTAATTAACACCTATATACTTGCTTGATATAAGCAACGTATATACTAATTGCACGAATTATTTTTATTAATACCTTGGATGCCTATGGCTCATCATAAACAGAAGGTTGTCTACTTACATTCTGCTGTGAGGAGACATAAATATTCAATTATCTTAGTAGAAGTCATTTGTTTGCTTTACACGTAATTGACTGCACGACTTCAGTATGAGAAGAACAACAAGCAACGTTTAATCAAAGTGTTTCCAATCATTCGCTGCTCATGCAATATTTACACACACGAATATAATCAGATCACACTCTCACGGAAATATCATCAAAGATTGATAGTCGTAAAGCAAATAGCACGCATGTTTCACGCAATTGATCGTAGATTGGCTTGAACGAGGGCCTATCTGTGACGTCACAATCGTGTTGTCACAGGACGCTTTCTTGTCGTTAGGGGGCGGAGCATCTCGTCGCGATCGGTGACAGAAAGTAAACACTTGTGAAATTCGGTGACAGTTTCATTTTCTCTCGTCCATGTTAAACCACCCACATGTACGGTAGATGCCTCCTATGATACAGCAATAAGTTACGGTGACCGTAACTAGTATATATATCTAACAAAGTTTCATAACTATATGTTGATTTATGTTACAAAATCGAGAGATCCCAGTGTATGTACAATGGGTATATCGGCCGTGACCGATGTTTGCACGCCACTACAGGTATGTGCGTGTTTCTAAGCGTGGTACTAGGATACACACGAGTAGCTCTCTACATGCATATCATGAAACTTTCAGCACACACAGTATCATGTACAACTTATATACTTAACATGATAAACAACGAATTCTAGAGATGAACGCTGTCAGTAAATACACGTGATAAGGCTAGTAATAGTGTGCCCGTGCATTTATCATAGACATTTTCACTTTTTATTTGTCCATTATGTTTTATTCACCATATTGTGTGTCAAGACATAAATGTATTACTATATAAATACTATATGATAACACCATAATATTACTTCAATATATGAGTGGTGGGGTAGCCTAATGGTTCAAGCGTTCGCTCGTCACGCCAAAGACCAGAGTTCGATGCCTCACGAAGGTACTATGTGTTCAGCCCATTTCTGGTGATATTGCTGGAATATTGCTAAAAGTGGCTAAACACTAATCTCACTCACTCGAACATTGTTACCGCTGTTGAAATATATCGTTTTACACGACGCTTGCAACAGCTAGTTAAGACATGTTTCCCGAGATCACCACTTTCATTTAATTATCAGCATACACTACCTATTCTTCACAATATTAGAAGATCACATGGGGTTTTTTTCAAACGTTTGCGTCAAGGGCGAAAAACAACAGACCCTTAATACCAAAAACAAATTATATTTGCGTATGCATTTTTTATCTAAAATTATTAAATCTGACACACCTGTGGTTAGAATTACATTACTAGAACTCGCATCATTCTATCAGACACATAAAGTCAAACAGGCCCTCAAACACAGCCCCTCACCTCATTGTGGATGTATTGAAGCTGCGCTGACGTCATGTTGCCGGTGTGTGTCCGTCGTCCGTCTTCAGTCGGGGCTTGTTTTACACAATCCCGTTATATTAAAGCAATGTCCCAGCAGTGATGTTTAAGATATGTATGCAGGTGGACATTTGTACTACTAGTATTTGAAACTCCGTGTGTTGATACACTACCAGGCAACACGATGGAGCGCAGATTAAATACCGTAGTTAATCCACTACACGTCCATGCTGAGGACGCCCCTCGACATGTCATATAAATCATTTAACTATTATAGGAAAGAGTTGACAAAATATTGAAATAGAATTTGTTAATACTTGTACAGAAATCAAGATTCCAAGAAAAATACCTCTGGCAAAAATGAGCACAGATCACTATTGTCATGTATAAAATCGTGCCTGTATCAATTTTCAAAGGTAAATTAAAGAAATATACAATTTTATATGAAAAGATATCTAGTAAATGGTCCTTAAATGGTTGCATATATCGTTATTAGAAGCGGTTGGTTAGCCCATCTTGGTTAAAGTATTCGCTCCTTACACTGAAGGCCTGGGTTCGATTCCCCACAGTCCTCGTTCACACTATCGTTATATCCTTATATATGTGTATCAACAACTGCCGCAACAAACACTAAGGGCAAAAAGACCCACCTCACACACAGTGAATATGCATGAATATAAATGTCGCGACCCTTAAGTCACGACCACTTAAGACACTAGACAAAACCCGGGTAATATAAATCTGCACAAGGTAGAAAAAGACACTTCATCTTGTGATTGTCTTGCTCCCGCAAACACCGGAGACAATTAACGTTGCACTTAAGACCCCAGGCCCCAAAGAGACTACTTTGTCCAAGGACTAAAAATTGATGCCAATCGATAATTAATCAGGCGTTAACAGCTGAATATTATGAATATTTCCATTTCTCATAACATAAATCGTAATTCAATTGAACACGTGCTGTTTCTAGATTCGTTGATCAACTACGGTATACCTCGTCATTTGATTTATCGACTGTAATCTCAATCTTTGGTGGGTGTTATTGTTTATTATTGACGCATACGATATCGATCTAAAAGCATATCCCAGCGGTGCTGTTTCCCTATCGACTAATCATGCCGATGAAAGGCACCGAGTAAAGGACAGAAAGAAACGTATTTGTCTCGAAACCCGAGCGGAGCAAACAGTCTGGATACTTTCTTCATAAGGTTGATCACGCCAGGACTATTAACAAAAGCGACCATCCAGGCAAACCATTGGCAACATACAGCTTTTCAATCAAACCACTGACAACGTACCGCCTTTAGTCAAACCACTGATAACGTGACAACGTACCGCCTTTCAGTCAAACCACTGGCAACGTACCGCCTTTAGTCAAACCACTGATAACGTGACAACGTACCGCCTTCAGTCAAACCACTGACAACGTACCGCCTTTAGTCAAACCACTGACAACGTGACAACGTACCGCCTTTCAGTCAAACCACTGGCAACATTTCAGTCATACAGTTGAAACACTTTACAGCCTCTCGCTGACATTGTATACCTCTCAACAGTTGACAGGGTTACAGAGAGAGTTTATATTATTTCAGGGGCCCAAGTGGCCAATTCATCTGAGAAACTATTTCATAAATGCAGGTGCGGCATTATGTGTGTCCGAAACGTATGGTCTTGGGTTCGAATCTCATTTGACACGGTTATGTTTCTATTTTTCACACCCTACATGGATGTAGCTATATAAGTATAAGTCTATATCATGTTGAACGCGACAAACCCCATCTCATCTCTCTAGTAATTCGAGTCTGGTACAGACCAACCATGCAGCGGTTGACAGCAGGAGCATCGACCCGATACGATGATAGTATGAGTAAGGATGGTTTTACGCCGCTTTTAGCAATATTCCAGCAATATCACGCCGAGGGACACCAGAAATGGGCATCACACATTGTACCCATGTGGGGAATCGAACCTGGGTCTTCGGCGTGACGAGCGAACGCTTTAACCACTAGGCTACCCCACCGCCCCGATACGATGATAGGCAATGATAAGGCATGTTAGGCAATCAAGTCACCGAGTCAAACAACCGATCTAAATGTTATCGGATGACACTGAAGGACAACTGTAATGAGGATCGGACAACTTTAATAAAGCTTTAATACTACTGATGCGACATTAAACAACACTCACTCACCCAAACATCCACCCAGTCTCACTCACTCACTCACTCAGGCAGATATGTGAAAATAACGAGGCAAAAGTCGACTCCTATCACAGCCCGCCCGTTTCCCATATCATTATGTATGGTATGTACTACAGTAGCATATTTACACGGAGTAGCATATTTACAACCATTCAACGTTGATGTTAATAGCATTATAACTATCGGGACGTGTGATATAGGTCATTATCACATACCTTTTCGGCTCCAGAGCACTGGTATAGTGCTGACAGGCCAGCTATTATAAGTGGCATAATGGTTCTGTTTCTCGAAATTTGATTGAACAATTAGGAGATAAACATACTGTTTATAGCTTTAAATAAAAAATTTAGAGCTATTATAATTTCGTTATATACCTCTGATTTTCCAACACATTACGTTTATCTCCATTCTACCATAACCCCGTTATTAAGATTTAAAAAAAATACTTACTGTGTTGGAAAACCAGAGGTATATAACGTGATTATATACCTCTGAATGACTTTGATTAACCAATCACAATCCAGTATTTACTGAAGTCATGGTAGAATACGTTGTACTATTCCAGATTAACGCCTGCCGCTTAGTGCTAGTCCAGTAGGATACCATTCATTAGTCTATCGTGGATACCCGAGTCAGACACGGTATACTGACTTCGAGGCGAATAGACCTTGGTTTATCGCCTTAAAACTAAGTGCCAGGCAAAGTAACAACAAGTACCAATATTCACCGTCTTTTAGAATGGCGCAGTTAGAGGAACGAACCACTGACTTTCGGCTCCCTGGGCAAAACTCTGTTAGGTCTACCCATCTTACCAATGAGACTTCCAATAGGTGTTAGAAGCACATGATGAAAGTTAATTTATTATACGTCGATAATTCGTTTCTCCGTACATAATGTGATGATTCGGACGATTTAATTGATAATGGGACCGTTCGGATAAATGAGGTTTCGCTATACTGTATATAGGCGACAAATCCAATCACTAATGATTCTACACCACGAAACTGTACTTGTTAACACCTACTTGGCATGCACATATGCATTGATATTAGCAGCAAGGTAAGTCGTGTGAATATCAATACCGTATGCACCCATTGTGTACCTTTCTCTCTCTGTGCATTAAAATATTGATGTATCCAGCTTCACATAGAACGATCACAAACAACCCGTCTTTGTCAGTTCATAGCACATCCATGCTGTAGATACCATATTACACAATGCTACAGTAATGGCCGAATGGTGATAATATAGTTGACACGATCAATGCGGTTACCAAGGTGACCATATTGTTAAAAAATGAAATTTAGTAAACAGTTTGCGTGACGCTTTACAAAAACCATGTCTGTTTCCTAGTAAGAGGTAAGGATTGCTGAATTTCGATATGTAGAGATGCGTCCCTTAGTCGTACTAGATACTTCGTGGTCGTGGTTCAAATCCCAGATTGGCATGTTTCTAGGTTTGTCAGCACCATTGTTTCATGGGCAGAGTAAACGCCTAAGCTGTAACATTTCGGCGTTCTTCCCACTCCCAAGTTTACATGATATCACTGAAAACGTGTTAAAGTGACGTTAAACTCAGTAGTATTTTTAGTCTGTTTCACGGGCCCGGAACCTTTATCTTTCTCTTTTACCATGCCCTTAATGTACTTCAACAGAAGGTCTAAAATTCCCAGAGGCTTTAAATCTCCCATCTCAATCGGGTTCCTATTCAATTCAATTGGAATTCTTTCTTTTAATCAAACATAGAGATAGAGAATAACCGCTAGTGTACAGTGGTTATACCACAGATGTAAATTGAAAGCCCCGACACTTGGCGGATATTCATGTCCGAGAAATAATAAGGTAACCGGAAGTGACAATTAAAAGAAACTGAACGCGAGTGAATCAGTGCTAGCAGTGGTGCAGTGAAGGCTCTCTACCTGTAGCAGAGACCACGTGTCGTGGACACATGGCATTGTTAGACAAAATGACCTTGAAGGTGGAAATATGAAGGTCAACTATGAGGGCAGACATGGTAACTGGATGTAGGATTGGAGTGAGTATGGTTTAACGCCGCTTTTTGCAATAATCCAGCAAATATCAGGTCGGGGGACACCAGAAATGGGCTTCACCCATTGTACCCACGTGGGAATCGAACCCGGATCTTCGGCATGACGAGCGGAATCTTTAACCACTAGACTACCCCACGGCCCCTGTTGGATTGGAACTCTCTGATCACTTTTATTACATTATACTAGGGTCGTACATGCGAGTCCAGTATTTCACATCAACAGACTTTGGGGTTTCCGAAGGACACACTGTTTGCAAGGTTTAACGGATAACGATGGATGACAACACATGGAAGACAAATGACTATGACAGAAGGTCCTTTGGATCAGTCAAGGTGCATTTAGTTGTTGACCAGCTATCACTGTGTGCTGGACACACACTGTCAATGCTGTCCTTGTCACTGCTGTCCTGGTGTGAGTGAGTGAGTGCATTTGATTTTACTCCAACCGCCTCCGTGGTGTAGTGGTTAGAGCGTCCGCCCGGAGAGCGAAAGGTCTCGGGTTCGATCCCCGGACGCGCCAAACCAAAAGACGTTGAAATATGGTACTTGTTGGTCCCTGCCTGGCGCTCGGCATTAATGGGTACAACTTGAAGGACTGGTCGGCTCGGAGTCAGTATAATGTGTCCGAGTGGGGTATTCATGCTTAACTGCGACATGGTATCTCAATGAGCTGGCACTATAAAACCAGCTTAAGTCTGGGTTAGTACAAGCAGCCACACATACACACGCATACACGTCGTCATATGAGCGGAATATTCTCAAGTACGACGTTAACACCTATTATAGCAATGTTCCAGCAGTTCAACGCTGGACACCGTAAACGGGCTTCACGCATTGAACCCATGTTATGAATCAAACTATGACCAGCAAAAACGTTAAAAATTTGGTTATTCGCTTTGGAGACATTGAAGGAAGCTGGAACATATTTCTTGGCAAATGTTTCAGATGATCGGGCGCAGCGCCAGAATTGGAACTGGTAATGGAACAATATTCTCTTTCTTAATGTCTGGCATTCTCGCTTTGCTGTAACAACGTTATCGTTATTCTCTAACAATAAACAATCGAGCCTTCAACATCGACCCTGAGTTGATACCGGAAATATTGTCCTACTGAATGGGTTAACAAGTGGCGCTATACGGTTTCACCTTGAAAAGTCATCAAGACATGAAACAAGCCATACAAGAATTATCTACATAAGCAACTCAAATAGATTCCAATAGATATTTCAGAAGCTCTTTGATAATATGACTAACAGACTAATCCGTGATTATGAGTTCTATGACCTAGGTCATTGCGTGGTAGTTCCACGACAGCGTGGAAGTCTTGTTTTGACTAAAACTGACCTACAAAATAAAGTTTTAATATTTATCAATATGCTGTATGTTCTCTGTGTCACTATATTCGATTTTTGAGAATAAAATTTCGGTACTGTTCTGTTCAGTAAAAGGATTAGTAATATGTTTTGAGAAGGGCACAGGAGATTGGAGTGTGTTGTTACTGTAGTTGTGACTCTGGGTCAGCTCATTAATTAAATAGGGGTGGACAGCATGGCTCAGCTAAATAGTGTGCTCACTGAGTCTGTCTTATGGGAGGTCTGTCTTTTGGGAGTGAACCTTTAGGTGCAGTAACGGAGGGTCTTCCTTCTTGTCCAGCACCTATTGTTTCAGGTTACGTCTCTATGTTCGGGGGCGGTGGGGTAGCTCAGTGGTTAAAGCGTTCGCTCGTCACGCCGAAGACCCGGGTTCGATTCCCCACATGGGTACAATGTGTGAAGCCCATTTCTGGTGTCCCCCGCCATGATATTGCTGGAATATTGCTAAAAGCGGCGTAAAACCATACTCACTCACTCTATGTTCGGTTGATGTTTAGCGCCACACTCAGCAATATTCCAGCTACATAATGTATCTGTAATCAATTCCGGACCAGGGTGCCGTTGTACAAAACAACGTTAGTGTTAAGTATGTCGTAAGACTATGTTAAGGTATGGGAGTTACGGTCACCTTAGCGGTACGATCGCTTGTACAACGACAACCAGACAATATAGTGATTGACAAAATGAGCCTGGATCCAGGCACCTGGGATACAATGACGTGTGTTAACCTAATCATCAAGCACGACCCGATCCGACACCGACCTGTCATGACTAGTATGGTGTTGCATACTGTTGAACTACCCGACACGCACACATTCTCTGTCAACACTATTCCAGTTATCTTGGCGGCTAGGTCGCCGTTTCACAAAGTAGTCCTATGACACTCGTAACTACCAGTCTTTAACATATATATAGACTTAAGAGTGCCGTAGAACATGGATCATGTGCCTAGATCTTGTGGAGTAAGTGAGTGAGTACGGCGTAGTATCGGGTTGATTAGGCAAACCTATGGCAGGGTGCATGAGCTACAATCAACGCCGCCATTCGCCTTATTTACTCAATCACTCACTACATAATGTATAATTTGAACAGCACGCTTTTGAATTTGGTTTCCTACTGGTTTGCTTTCATTGTAACATGACAGGTGACGAAACTGTTTGAAACTTCTACACTGAAAACGCATTAAGTTTATCTCACTCACTCACTCACTACTGACAATGCACCTCTTCTTTGTCTCCGGTATAGTGTTCAAACCAAGACAACCAAACCACTGACCTTTCTGGTGCCAACACCGATCCTTGTGAATAAGGAAAACGGTAGTACCCAAGATCATAGATGGAGATAACACATGCTTAGTTTTGAACCCGTTACGATACTATCTATACTCCACAGGGAAATGGCTTTCACGGTCGCCATATGCGATATACATAATGTATTGTAGGCTACTTTGAAGAATATTTTCACTTTTTACATGGTGTTTCAACAAATTCCACGGGGATGCCACCTTATTTGTGCTTAACCAAGGATATAGGTTTTCGAACAAACGATCGGGTGGATCATTGTACTACCAAGGGGCGCAACTCTGTAGCGTGCACTGCAGCTTCATAGATAACTGTCCCTACCGGAACAACAGCCATGAAGTATTATAATAAGCCAGTAATTCAGCAAGCCTGACCACCCGATCCCGTTAGTCGCCTCTTACGAGAAGCACGGGTTAGTGAAGACCGATTCTAACCCGGATCTTCACGGCTCTAGTAACTGAAGTGACATCATAAGCTATCTATGCATCTATATATTTCATATAATGACCGTGACATCTATGAAGATTTGATAAATATCGTAATTACAAAATGTAGGTAATTATTAGTCTAGAGGTCTGTAGATTCCCCAGGATACATAGTGCATTTAAAACGGAGGACAGATTGAAGGAAATGTGCGAAGCGGCCATACACTGCCCCAATCACATGCTGAGATTGAAACTAAGGACCATTTGAGCGAAACAAATAAAGATTACTCAGTGCTGAAAATAATGTCATGTTGACTGACCCTTAGTGTGTGTCTTATTCATGAACTTTAAACAGTGTAAAAATATGTTTAGACTGTAAATACACACAAGACATATTTACGTCTAAACATATTTACGAATGTGTATAAATCTTAAATGGAATACACATTTGGTGAGTTAAATCTCAACACGATAAAGATAAAAACACACAATCAACGCTATTTTCTCAAAGCATAAACACTACCTAAGCATAACATCCGCATAATCTAAACATGTTTAGAATGTGAAATTGGTTAGAATTTACGTCAATTTGACCCTAAAGACGTTTAGCTTCTGAACATAATCCTAAACATGTTTAGATCCTAAACGCGTCAAAGATATGGGACGAGGCTGCGTTTTCTTGTGTGTTTAGGGTCTAAACAACCTTTTACAGAGTAGGTATCTTGCAAAGCCAATCAGATGAGTGAAAAGGGAAATTTAAACTGGAACTCTAAACGTCCCTGTTGACCCCTGAGTTCACTGAGTTGTTTAGTGATATATGGGAGTCTGAATTCTGGCCTTTTCCAATGTTTGTCACAGTGGCCAGGCGCGTAGCAAGCCATATTTTGTGTAAGCCCGATAGGTTACAAAGCTTCACATTTAGAAAGTATTGAGGGCTGCCCCAGCCTTTTCAGCAACAACCAGGTGTAAGCCCGGGCATTTTTTTATTAAGAAGGTAGCTACGCCTTTGGCCGCGACTGGTTACGGCCCCAGTCCAACACGGTTTATTTCAAGTATTGAATCATGCTGGATAGAAAACATCCAGACCTTGATTTATTTCTTATGCGCCTCCACTTGTGGATCACCATGCATGGAATGAAAATTGAACTCATGTTTAACTGCTAAGCGCTTTATAAGACCCCTTTTGTGACTGGACCCATATTTACCATATGGCCCATTACACAAGGGGCACATAATATAGAGTATTCCACATACCTTGTTCCGATAAAGTCTAACACAGATACGGAGATAACACCGTAACATCTATCGACCGAAGAAAGACACTTTTATACATGGCTCGACATACATGAGTGAGTATTGGGATCGATGAGGAATCGCGTAGCTTGGATACGGCAGCAATACAGTCAACTATGTCACTGAATACTACAGTCAAATATTTGTCAGTCCACGATGTATCAATAATCCAATAAAATAGAATAAGAAAAGCTCATAACTAAACATCGCTTGAGAAATTGATTTTGTGACCCACACGGATATACGAAATGAAATTTCGCTTTTTATCTTTAGGGGTTTTAAACTCTGAGATGTTTGAATACTGTTCATCATGAAATAAAAACGAAATAAACTTGAATTTAGAATTGTAAATACGTACACTCTTGGTGCAGAAAACGATTTTTACATAAGTAAAACTTTTAAAAAAACAACAAACAAAAAAACAAATCATGTCACAAGTGATGAAGATGTATCTCCCGAAACTGAACGTGAGTATACCTACGATTTGCCATTAGATGTCAGGTTGAAGGAATCGCCCTATCACTGCGTGTAGGGAGACTATTGACACAAAAGTACAATCAACAATCCAAATATATATCTGAACACACCTACCTTCTACCTGTTCCGTTCTGTTAATGAACTGACACTACTTGGGCGAAGATGCGTCTATGACGTCACAATTGCGGAACGTCCCACCCTGCCATTGGTCGCGTGACTCCGCGCTCTGTTGGGGGTCTTCCGGATACTAAACGTTGTCATGGCAGTCGCTCAGCTTTGACTCGGAGCAAATAGAGCTAACTAACCGTTATCTACATTGTTAATTATTGATTGCCAGATCTTGTAAGGGTCTATTGTCAGGCTCGGAAATCATTGCGTTGTCCAAAGGCTTGTCTCTCAAAGAAAGGAAATCGAAAGACCACATAATGGTTAGCACCCGCGGGGAGGCTTGGTGACTGGTGCCCGTCAAATACAATGCTAAAGACACTCATCTGTTGTCAATAACTCCAAAAGATTATTGTATCGAGGGTCGATGCCATAATGAACATGCTCATTTTCATACGGTGAGGTGATGTGAAAATGGGTTTGACTCGGTGTTGAAGATTATTTCCCCTACGTACAAACGTGCGCGCGTGTGCGTTCAGCCGGATACTGCTCGCAGATACTGTATACTTACTACGATTGTAAATCTATTATTTTCATACAGGTATAACTGAAATGGACAATATTCAAAGAAATATTGAATAACAATAATATATATATTGCCAAGGGTAATATACTGTAATGGGAGGCAATCTTTCCTTTGCAAAGTATGGGTGGTGGGGTTGCCTTGTGGTTAAAGCGTTCGCTCGTCACGCTGAAGACCCGGGTTCGATTCCCCACATGGGTACAATGCGTGAAGCCCATTTCTGGTATCCCCCGCCGCGATATCGCTGGAATATTGCTACAAGCGGCGTAAAACCATACTCACTCACTGTATCATCGGTGTCATGTGACACTTGCTCGCACTCTATTGCAAATTGCCTGTCTTTCCATTACTCGCCATACACTCGACACAGGGGTTGACCGCTTAGCTTAGGCTTGTATTACGTATATTGCCGAGGTGTGAAATAACGGATTAGAATGACGAGTGTGATGGCAACCATTATATCCAACGTTTCGGGGGGTTGTGAAACAGTAAGAAAACACGTATTAGAAACAAAATATCAAATGCAGTCAGACATTTAGCTGTTACTTTTATTGTACTGTGGCACTTTTACAAACTGTTAAGAGCGGTTATATGCAATTCTATACAGTTGTCGGCATTACAGATATCTTATTACAGTATTTAAAAACATAGATTGTCGTAAAATTGTCATTGTATTTTGGGTTTCTACAATATGTACACGTTGATTTGAGTTGCTGGTCACTAGGTGTAGGGTATTAGTTAAATCATTTCTCGCTTTTGCCTGGTTTCTCTGTCAGTGTTCTTCACACAGTGCAGCAATAATCGGTGGGATTAGTGGTCAAACAGCAGCCAAAATGTATCCCTGTGTATAATACGTTGTAATACTGACTGACTGAGTTTGGCTTTACGCCGCTTTTAGCAATATTCGAGCAACATCACGGCGGGGGGACACCAGAAATGGGTTTCACACATTGTGCCCATGTGGGGATTCGAACCCGGGTCTTCGGCGTGACGAGCCAACGCTTTAACCATTAGGCTACCCCACCGCCCCATACGTTGTAATATAATTGCCATGTGGTTGTGTAGCCATCCTCTACATTCATGTATACAATAGGGATAAGGTTCAAGAAGCAGTGCGAGATACGATTCTTCCGTACATACCAATATTTACTCATGGTGCTGTTTCTGAATTTCTATTCAGCTTTCTCCAGTATCTCGAGGTTTAACTGAGTAAGTTATGTTTTACGCCGCACTCAGCAATAGTCCAGCTATATGGCGGCTCCAGGATTAACTGTGTGAGCGAGCGAGTATATGTGGTTTACGATTTAGCAATATTCCAGCATGATCATAGGATCTCACAGTAAAATAGGCATCACACATAGTAACCGGGAATAGAACCTGGGCCTTCCGTTTGTGGAGCAAACGCTTTAACAACTATGCTAGATTCTGCCACATTCCTGATTAAGTTGCATACAGAAAACCAAATGTTCTGTGAAGCAACATCTTTATTACTGAATGTCAATCAGTGTATAATGTTACATATTTTATGTCGTACATATAACCAATACCAAAACCATGTAAACTGGAATATTGCAGAGTGCGGCGTTAAGCAAACAAAGATCACTTACACCAGTCATGTTGACCACTGCTACAAGTATACTGCCACACAAATTACATAATCAACATACATAACCAAACTGTATCTTGGAAGGCCTAAACACAAACCAATGAAGCACATATTACAATCTTAACGAACAGGTGTTCATAATGACACCGCAGGACCCGATGACACAAAGTTGACACAAACATCGGAAAGCTTGGAGCCCGGCTTCATTTGTATCAAGATCAGAGGGATTGAAGTTTGGTGTTCCGTCACAACTGTGATGTCATATCTATTGCGACACAATATACATTGTGACATCTTAATGGTGACATGCAGTACAGAACTAAATCCTGAAAGACTCTTCATGGATTTGTACATTTATATTGCCATGCGAAGTTTGCCGTGTAACACATCTTAATTAGTACAATTAGTACAAAAATGTTAACATTATGCATGTTTTAAGTCACACGTTGTATAAAGGATATTGTCTGTATGCCCTTCAGTAATCCATGCTTGTCGTAAGAGGAACTAACGGGATCAGGTGGTGAGTCTCGCTGTCCTGGTTGACACATGTCATCGTGTCCAAATTGCGTAGGTTGATGCTCATGCTGTTGGTCACTGGATTGTCTGGTCCAGACTCAATTATTTACAGACCGCCGCCATATAGCTAGGATATTGCTTAGTGCGGTGTTAAACAACAAACCAACCAACCAGGTGTCCTTCACATAAAATACCAACTCAAAACATTAAACTCTTCTCTCAAAGAGTCTGCATTAAGTTTTGTTACGGTAGAATGGACATACACACAGAGTGTTTTCAATGTAGTACTGGATTACCTGGGGATTTAACTGTCCTCAATTTATCCTCACACTGCGCCTTTGGTTCAAAATCTCATACAAGGCAACTATATTGAGAATGTTTATGTCCCGAACTCTCACAACAACCTTATGGCCAAGGTACAAGCACTGAAGTATTAGAAATAGTTGTACAGGGTACTGTAGCTCACTTATTATTTTTTCAATGATGCTTCAACCTATCATGGTGAGGCCAGACCAATTTTATTTCTTGTTTTACAGACTTTTGTCCTCAGGAAACCTAAAGACAGGAGGAAATCACCAGTCAAAGTAATATTCCTTTGAAATACTAGAAGTATTTTACTTTTGGCAATTTATGAAGTGCATATGGGGCAAAAAAACAAAAACAAAAAATATATGTAAGTTTACATTTTTTATCAATAAAAACATTAGAATTTTATTGTTTGAGCGGGCAAAATTCATTTATATTTTTTTTCTTATTCTTGAACATTTATGACAGGCGGATCCGTAAAACAAGAAAATTAATTGGTCTGGCCTGACTAACATATAATCTGTGTTTCTGACAAATTGGCATGATATAAGAAAAGTGAATACAATATAATCAATGGCTGATTGATAATCATGAGGCCGTGAGGCAAACTTGAATTTTCTTTCTGTCAATACCATGAATGACAGTCAGCTAGGAAATTTCCATTCAACATTCACACATTTTGCTAGGAATAACATGATGTAAACAGCACCAGATTCATACACTTCCCATACATGTCATTATCAAATACCAAACAGTTCATATGTTTAAAACACATCCTTGAAATGACTGAACTGGAACATTTTCATGAAATTACAACCAACAACATAACTATTATGATAATATGTAAATAAACAGTTGTATTGAACAAGGTCCTATTTTGCTCGCCTCAGAATACAACAATGGAACATCAACAACCCAGTCTCTCTCTCTCTCTCTCTCTCTCTGTCTCTCAAACTCTCTCTCTCTCGAATGACTTAATGAATTGGTATCAAACAAACGAAAGCGAGTTTGATACAAAATATTTCATGAGTGTAATAAAAATGGTATTTCACGGAAGTAAGTTTAGTTTTCTGTTTATCACTCTCCAACATAAACTGATAGAAACTGCCTACAGTGTGATGACTCTCAGCTTTCCGCAAGTCAAGCAAGGTCTAATACCATTGTGACAGAGGTAGTAGCATTGTGACATCATAACTGGAAACCATTATGACGTCATACATCTAGCGGTATTACACTAGTGTAATATTGCCCTAAAAATATTATACTGCAGTATCTTGCATGGGCGAGTTATGCATTATGTGCTAATAACTAATAGAGAACTAGTGTAAAATCATCAGCTTGAAGATCCTCCAGACAAATGAGCATTACCTGTCTAAGACTCAGAAACTATTGATTTGTGTAAAATCATCAGCTAGGAGATACTGTCTACCAGACAACTATGCAGTAAGTCTAAGATTCACAAACTAGTGCTAGGTGTGAACTCATCACACTTTACTACTTCACTCAATGGTTCACAACACTGATTACTCGTAATGCATGTGTGTAAGCAGTAAAACCATCTCAAAATCCTCCTGTAAAGTGTATTTCATGGTGGGCCATACTTCAAGATGGGCTATACTTCAGGGTGGGACATTATTCAAGGTAGGAAATACTTGGGAGTACTCATGTGGAAACCATGTCCGTTGAAATACCCATGGCCAGCATGGTAAGAGCCAAACCTGGAACAGAAGAAATCATGATTGAAGTGAGGTGAGTGAGTTTAGTTTTATGCCGCACTCAGCAATATTCCAGCTATATGGCAGCAGTCTGTAAATAATCCAGTCTGGACCAGACAATCCAGTGATCAACAGCATGAGCATTGATCTACGCAATTGGCATACCAAGTCAGCGAGCCCCCGATCGCGTTAGTCGCCTCTGACGACAAGCATGGGTTACTGAAGATCAATTCTATCCCCCGGATCTTCACAGGTCGATTGAAGTGAGGGAGTGAACTGGCATTAAATATAATACATCAACAATATTGCAGCTTTAGGAGGCTGCCTGTTCAAAATCAAGCCTCAATCCATCACACTAATGGTTGATAGTGAGAGGATGAGATCGTAAAGAATTGGCTAAAGTCAGGCCCCATGAAGATCCTGGATAGATGTGAGGTGAAATTGGGTTTAACGTCGCGCTGGAGAATATTTCACTCATATGACGACGTGCATGCGTGTGTATGTGTATGTGCGGCTATTTGTACTAGCCCAGACTTAAGCTGGTTTTATAGTGCTAGCCCACTGAGATACCATGCTGCAGTGAAGCATGAATAGCCCACTCAGACACATTATACTGACTCCCGATCCGACCAGTCCTTGTTGTACCCATTAATGCCGAGTGCCAGGCACGGACTAACAAGTACCATATTTTAACGTCTTTTGGTATGAAGCGGTCGGGGATCGAACCCGCGACCTTCCGCTCTCCGGGCGGACGCTCTAACCACTACACCACGGAGGGGGTCAGATCCTGGATAGAACTGATCCAGTGAACTATGCCTGTTAGAAAAGATGACTCTAGGGATTCACTGGATTCAGGGGCCAGTGTCACTGTCCTGATTGGTGCATGTCACTGTATGCCAACTGTGTACCGGTAGATCAATAGTCAGTTACTGGACTGTCTGTCGGGACTTGATAATTGACAGACTGTCGTCACAATGCCGGGGGTGGCAATAAACAAACAAACAAACAAACAAACACTGACATTATGAGAGTTGAATAACTTTTAGCAATTGAATATCTTATAGTACATTAGCTTTACATGACATTTACAAAGTTGTTGTTTTTTTCACCTCCAACAATACGATATAGTTTTGACTGGGCACAAAATACGAAATAGCTGTTTTGTTATGTTCATGGAAAATACGATTTTAATTGGCCTTTGTTCCGCGTTATGTAATCGTTACTATAACGCGGGGTGTCTAATAACGTGGGGGGTCATCCATGGACCCCAAGACCCGCATTATGGCGAGGGATGCCTGTATAACCAAGAGAGTGGAATCCAAGAACAGTGCCAGTGATGGTTCCAGCCTTATATACTTCCTGTGTAGAAAACAATCACTGACTGTCTGACATTAACTTTACATAATCTTTTATATCAATGAAAGGGTCTGTCTTGATGAGGAATATTCCACTCAGAATGTTGAAACAATACAACATATGCTTGATTTATACTATCTTTCTATGAAATAGCAACACAGAGTCCTTACTTGGAATTGAACCGTATCCTCTTGTCCACCTTACTTCCATCATTGGATGTCTTGGAATGGTCGGAATATTTTTTAGGGTTGTCAGGGATACGGAACCTTGCTACCTGGACCTCGGTATCACTCAGGCCGCCATGTGTGATCCGAGCGTATCCCAGTCTGCAATCATCAAATTAGAAGTGATTCAGGTATTGAAATCCGCAGTCCTGATCAGCCACCTTATTAACCCTTTACATATAACATATTTACACCATTTCTGATCAGCCACCTTATTAACCCTTTGGGTGGTGGGGTAGCCTAGTGGTTAAAGCGTTCGCTCGTCATGCCGAAGACCCGGGTTCGATTCCCCCAAATGGGTACAATGTGTAAAGCCCATTTCTGGTGTCCCCCGCCCTGATATAGCTGGAATTTGGTTAAAAGCAGCGTAAAACTTAACTCATTCACTCACTATTAACCCTTTACATATAACATATTTACACCATTTCTGATCAGTCACCTTACTAGCAATTTATACATTTGTATTCACAATACCTGTCTGGTTCAGTTACCATATTAATACTTCAGATGTGATGCATTCACACCAACAGTCTGGATAAGTCATCTTATATAACCTGTCAGCCACTTCTAAATGCCTTATTAACCCTTAATACATGATGTATTCACACCAACAGTCTGGATAATTCATCTTATATAACCTGTCAACCACTTCTAAATGCCTTATTAACCCTTTATACATGATGTATTCACGCCAACAGTCTGGATAAGTCATCTTATATAACCTGTCAGCCACTTCTAAATGCCTTATTAACCCTTTATACATGATGTATTCACACCAACAGTCTGGATAAGTCATCTTATATAACCTGTCAACCACTTCTAAATGCCTTATTAACCCTTTATACATGATGTATTCACGCCAACAGTCTGGATAAGTCATCTTATATAACCTGTCAACCACTTCTAAATGCCTTATTAACCCTTTATACATGATGCATTCACACCAACAGTCTGGATAAGTCATCTTATATAACCTGTCAACCACTTCTAAATGCCTTATTAACCCTTTATACATGATGTATTCACGCCAACAGTCTGGATAAGTCATCTTATATAACCTGTCAACCACTTCTAAATGCCTTATTAACCCTTTATACATGATGTATTCACACCAACAGTCTGGATAGGTCATCTTATATATCCTGTCAACCACTTCTTAATGCCTTATTAACCCTTTATACATGATGTATTCACACCAACAGTCTGGATAAGTCATCTTCTATAACCTGTCAACCACTTCTAAATGCCTTATTAACCCTTTATACATGATGTATTCACACCAACAGTCTGGATAAGTCATCTTCTATAACCTGTCAACCACTTCTAAATGCCTTATTAACCCTTTATATGTGATGTATTCACACCAACAGTCTGGACAAGTCATCTTCTATAACCTGTCAACCACTTCTAAATGCCTTATTAACCCTTTATACATGATGTATTCACACCAACAGTCTGGATAAGTCATCTTCTATAACCTGTCAACCACTTCTAAATGCCTTATTAACCCTTTATACATGATGTATTCACACCAACAGTCTGGATAAGTCATCTTATATAACCTGTCAACCACTTCTAAATGCCTTATTAACCCTTTATATGTGATGTATTCACACCAACAGTCTGGATAAGTCATCTTCTATAACCTGTCAACCACTTCTAAATGCCTTATTAACCCTTTATACATGATGTATTCACACCAACAGTCTGGATAGGTCATCTTCTATAACCTGTCAACCACTTCTAAATGCCTTATTAACCCTTTATACATGATGTATTCACACCGACAGTCTGGATAAGTCATCTTATATAACCTGTCAACCACTTCTAAATGCCTTATTAACCCTTTATACGTGATATATTCACACTATCCGTCCTGATCAATCACCTTATTAACCCTTTATACATGATGTATTCACACCACAGCTCTGATCAATCACCTCATTAACCCTTTATACATGATGTATTCACACCACAGCTCTGATCAATCACCTTATTAACCCTTTATACATGATGTATTCACACCACAGCTCTGATCAATCACCTCATTAACCCTTTATACATGATGTATTAAAACTATGGGTCCTGATCAATCACCTTATTAACCCTTTATACATGATGTATTCACACTACAGCTCTGATCAATCACCTTATTAACCCTTTATACATGATGTATTCACACCACAGCTCTGATCAATCACCTCATTAACCCTTTATACATGATGTATTCACACCACAGCTCAGATCAATCACCTTATTAACCCTTTATACATGATGTATTCCCCCCACAGCTCAGATCAATCACCTTATTAACCCTTTATACATGATGTTTTCACACTACAGCTCTGATCAATCACCTCATTAACCCTTTATACATGATGTATTCACACCACAGCTCTGATCAATCACCTCATTAACCCTTTATACATGATGTATTCACACCACAGCTCTGATCAATCACCTCATTAACCCTTTATACATGATGTATTAAAACTATGGGTCCTGATCAATCACCTTATTAACCCTTTATACATGATGTATTCACACTACAGCTCTGATCAATCACCTTATTAACCCTTTATACATGATGTTTTCACACTACAGCTCTGATCAATCACCTCATTAACCCTTTATACATGATGTATTCACACACCACAGCTCTGATCAATCACCTCATTAACCCTTTATACATGATGTATTCACACCACAGCTCTGATCAATCACCTCATTAACCCTTTATACATGATTTATTAAAACTATGGGTCCTGATCAATCACCTTATTAACCCTTTATACATGATGTATTCACACTACAGCTCTGATCAATCACCTTATTAACCCTTTATACATGATGTATTCACACTACAGCTCTGATCAATCACCTCATTAACCCTTTATACATGATGTATTAAAACTATGGGTCCTGATCAATCACCTTATTAACCCTTTATACATGATGTATTCACACTACAGCTCTGATCAATCACCTTATTAACCCTTTATACATGATGTATTCACACTACAGCTCTGATCAATCACCTTATTAACCCTTTAAACATGATGTATTCACACTACAGCTCTGATCAATCACCTTATTAACCCTTTATATATGATGTATTCACACCACAGCTCAGATTAATCACCTTATTAACCCTTTATACATGATGTATTCACACCACCGGTCCTGATCAGTCTCATCAATGTCCTTGACCTCTCCATGGTTGATGAGCTGGAAGTAATCTCGACTCCTTGGCTGAGATGTCACATATCCCAGGAACACAGCAGGATTCTCACTGGATAATATCACAGTACACTCTCGTAACCTTGATTCGTGGATATAAGGGAAGTGCAGCGGAATTCATATTTTAAATGCATGATTTCATTTTGTACACGCACTGATTATTTTATTCATTGATTCAGCAAATTGAAAACGCCTAATATTCCACTCGTGAATGAAACGTTTGTTTAAGGAAGCCATTTGCAATCACCCATTCATTTGCCCACAAAATGTGACGTCACCTTGTTTCGTGGATTACGTAGTCGGTTACTTTATATCACTGTGTACGACATCCCACTACAGTAAGTATTGACACCAAGAAAAGCAGACAACGAGAAGTGAGAAGGTTGGAGCTAACGGTATCTTTTTCACTTGACATTTTGTAAAAATAAAATTTGGCAATGGTGGTATTAGTGATCTGGGGCTATTTATCTTAATGCTGGACAATTACATTTAGTGTACTTGCGTGTAATGCAGAGATTCGAACTTTTTTGTCAGCGAGGCGTGGCATTGTATGTACATCAAAAGTACCGCTTTGTGACGTCAGTCGAGACTTAATTTACGAGCTGGCATAATCATTTCCGCGATCCAAGGGTTATCCACGAATTTAGGTTACGGTTCTGTATATTTTTAAACAGAAATCTGAGAAGAACAAAGCGTTTCAGCACATACAGACAAAATAGTTGCAGTTCCTCCTATGACTGACATTCTTATCGTAGTGTAATGTTGAACGGGAATTTACTTATTGCGTATTTGTACATTATCAGCAATGCATCAGCAAGATTCAGTTGACCAAAGTCACTGGTCAATGTTTTAGAAGTTGTATTGAAGAAGAAATATTAATATGGCACAGTGTGTCCAAATCAGTATTAGAATGCATTTGATTGAGCAATGTGGATCAAATTTCAAACTCTAAAATTTAGGGAAGATTTCAAAATTATGTTTGCTGGACTATACAACTGAATACATACGCATTATGTAGTTCATCTGAAAGAAATTTTGCCTGAAGCTCTCTGTCCAGCATATCGCGGTCGTTGCCCATGTGTGTCACAACGAAGTCAACAAGTCTACCGGTGTAGTTGACTGTGGCTGTGATGGCCGGAGCAAGCTCACCTGGACAAGTCACAATCCAAACAAAATATTATAAAAAAGGAAGATATTTATCCACAGCATATCTATACAGTTGGACCAAGTTTAGGATAGTGAGAGAAGGTGAATGTGCACCCAACTGTGAGTGACGGAGTCATACATTCAACACTGTCCTTGGGAATAACCCATCTTAACCTTTTAGAAGGGCGGTGGGATAGCCTAGTGGTTAAAGCATTTGCTCATCACGCCGAAGACCCAGGTTCGATTCTCTCCATGGGTACAATTTGTGAAACCCATTTCTGGTGTCCCCCGCCATGATAATGCTGGAAAATTGCTAAAAGTGGCATAAAACCACACTCACTCACCCACTTTTATAGGAAGCATGATAGAAAACATTACAACTGTCACTTTCCCAATCTGGAGAGCCTGGTTCTGATTGGTCAGATGAAAAATTGTTCTGACATGAATCAAAAACAGGCTGTCACAGATCTTTGTTTGGTGGTAGAGAGAACAACCCAGATAGCATTCAGACGTTGGCCCAACGTTGTCAATGGTTTTGCCAACCTTGCCAACGTTGGGCCAACGTTCGAATGCTATCTGGGAAAGACCTCATTATAATATTGACAGTTGTATGAATATATGATGTCTTAATCTAATACTAACTAGTTGAGTTGAGTTGAGTTGGGCTTTACGTCACATCGGCATTATTCCAGCCATATAGTGACGTAACAAGTCTGCATTAGTAAAAATTGTAAGTACGGAGTAAAAATGAGTTTTATTTCAAAAACATATATTCATTTCATTGTCATTTTAAAAATAAGAAAGAAAAATAATCTAATACTAACCATGGGGGGATGGAAGCAGATGATGGGTAGACTTCACAATAGGATACTTCTTGACAGAATCAAATTCCTGGGGAGAAATATAAAGAAACTTGCTTTACATGAACACCTCAGCAATGTGCACTGAAAATCCAGGAAAACAGAAGTCTGCAGGTTGAAGCTTCATAATACCAACAAATGGTATGAACAACCTCCCAAAACACCAAGTCTGTAATAGTTAGTTATTTAACATTGCTCAAATTGTATTTCAGTTATATCCCAGGATGTTGGAGGAGATCCAAATGATTACAACCTGGCAAAAACTAAGTGCATGAGTATGGTGCAGACAAACCAAGAAACAATTGGCGGATTTGAACCCAAGATCCAAGGTTCTGACACCTTGAGAGATGATCTGCATACACTGAATTACAGTGTCTCCTCTTCAAGTGGCATAGAAGCTGGTATGATGAAGCATCTATTGCAATATAGAAATTGTCATCCATAAAAAGTGTTCCTCTTGATGAATTACAACTTCATGAGCAGCTGAACCCCTCCTCCGTCAGACCTGAATATTGAATGGTGACATTGAAAACTGTAATATATCTAATGACACAACAGCACAAGAAAGGCAACGTTCTCACCCCCATGTGTGGTCTTTAGTGGACACTCCGAAGTCAACATACATCCCCAGCCTCTCTCCAAGCCACATCCCTAGGTCATTGTTGCCTAGGAACGGCTTTGATGCGTCACTCTCCAGCAGTGTGATGAAGTCCGCACCTGACACAAGCAGAATGTCATACATAGTTACACATGATCAAACCAGGTGAAAGGGATTGACAGCAGTCCTGTCTACTATTTTATAGGTTCTGATGATCTCATCGAGATATGAATCTTTTCTTTTTTGTTGTTGTTTAGTTATTACTTTATAACATGAATTTGGAAATCTGTAACTCAAGGCTTGAGAATTGTTACAGACATCTGCTACAGACTTCGGACCAAACATTGGCCTCTGAGGTCCAGATATAACCCAGAATATCCGAGGTCCAGATATACCCCGGAGGTCCAGATATACAACTGAGGTCCAGATATAACCCAGATGTACCCGAGGTCCAGATATACCTCTGAGGTCCAGATATACCCCGGAGGTCCAGATATACAACTGAGGTCCAGATATAACCTAGATGTACCCGAGGTCCAGATATACCTCTGAGGTCCAGATATACCCCGGAGGTCCAGATATACCCGGAGGTCCAGATATAACCCAGATATACCCGAGGTCCAGATATACCTCTGAGGTCTAGATATACCTGAGGTCCAGATATACCCCGGAGGTCCAGATATAACCCAGATGTACCCGAGGTCCAGATATAACCCAGATATACCCGAGGTCCAGATATACCTCTGAGGTCTAGATATACCCGAGGTCCAGATATACCCCGGAGGCCCAGATATACCCGAGGTCCAGATATACCTCTGAGGTCCAGATATAACCCAGATATACCCGAGGTCCAGATATACCCCGGAGGCCCAGATATACCCCGGAGGTCCAGATATACCTCTGAGGTCTAGATATACCTCTGAGGTCCAGATATACCCGAGGTCCAGATATACCTGAGGTCCAGATATACCCCGGAGGTCCAGATATACCCCAGAGGCCCAGATATACCCCGGAGGTCCAGATATACCTCTGAGGTCTAGATATACCTCTGAGGTCCAGATATACCAGAGATAGGTCCAGATATACCCGAGGTCCAGATATACCCCAGATACCAGATATACCCGGAGGTCCAGATATACCTCTGAGGTCTAGATATACCTCTGAGGTCCAGATATACCCGAGGTCCAGATATACCTGAGGTCCAGATATACCCCGGAGGTCCAGATATACCCCGGAGGCCCAGATATACCCCGGAGGCCCAGATATAACCCAGATATACCCCGGAGGCCCAGATATACCCCGGAGGCCCAGATATACCCCGGAGGTCTAGATATACCCCGGAGGTGTTACCTGTATCACTGAGTAACTGGGCCCCTCTCTCCAGGCTGGGCCAGCCCTTGTTGTCATACCCAAAGTGGTACGTCCAGATGGCGGCCGTAAATTCACGAGGGGCAGTCTGCAGCACACATAGGGAGGTGAATAATTACAAGACACAGGCAAATATTATCATGAGAACCTTGAATTTATTTAAATGAACAGGATTTTAAATCAATTTATTTTCAAGAACTCAGAGACTGTCTGTCTTCGAAAATGTCCTGAAGAATTTTAATAACTTGGTAATGAAATTCAAAAAGTGTCCCATAAAGAACTGATGAAATCATGAAAATGTTTCATTGCCAATCAATATGGTTCAATATTTAACAGTGGATTGATGTCCATCCACTTTTCCAATGGTTTCTAAATATGAAACTGTTAAGAGCTCTATTTCAGGTGTCACAGCTCAACTGGAACCAGGCATCCAGTAACAGAGATTTTGGAGTTACCTCCCTTCAAGAAATGCTTACCTTGGGTGCATGGTCGAACTGACGAGGGTTATATCTTGCACCCAAGCCTCCCAGGCCAGCCAAGACTAGGAGAATTAACACTGGAATATACAAAAACAAACAATTATGTAACAAACTATAGGCCAAGACCAAGAATTTTCTGTTTTAATACCAGAGTCTAAAAGTCTTTTGAATGTCTTGAGTCTAAAGGTTACAGCAAACCTGCTAGGCAGGGCAGCTAGACTTGTGATGTGAATTGATTGTTACATCATCTTGGCAATGACATCTCATCAATATCTCCTCATGAAGCATATTGGGATGTTAATTTAGTGTATCAATGATAATATAAACCTCAAGTCAGTATAAACAAGAAAACAGTCTTAATATACCTGTATATGCAAATTAAAATTTGAGGTGTTTACCTCAACACTGATAAAAATAAGTGTGCACTGCAAACGAGATGTACAAAAATCTAAGCATGGGGGAAGGGATAAAACTCAAAATACTTTACACAACCCACTTTCGTACACAGTCTGGATAAGTATCTCATAGATTATCTTGAAAGGCTCATTCATAAAACTTGACTGGTTTCAAAGAACTATTGTCCTTATTGCAGAAACTTGTACTTAGTAAAATAACATGGATCAAGGGCCTTAACTGCAAGAATGAATACAAAACATTAATTCTTGACTTCTTTTGTGATTGTGAACATCAGGGTCAAAAGTTTCAATTCTTTGACTTCAATAGTTTTTGAGAAAACCTGTCACCATTGAGAAGTGGAGGTACAGAAGGTGAGGTGAGGTGAAATTGGGTTTAACGACGTGCTTGAGAATATTTCGCTCATATGACGACGTGCATGCGTGTGTATGTGTATGTGCGGCTGCTTGTACTAGCCAAGACTAAGTTGGTTTTATAGTGCTAGCCCACTGAGATACCATGCCGCAGTGATGCATGAATACCCCACTCAGACACATTATACTGACTCTGAGCCGACCAGTCCTTGTTGTACCCATTAATGCCGAGCGCCAGGCAGGGACCAACAAGTACCATATTTTAACGTCTTTTGGTATGACGCGGTCGGGGATCGAACCCGCGCCCTTCCGCTCTCCGGGCGGACGCTCTAACCACTACACCACGGAGGCGGTTAGGTACAGAAGGACAGACAGACTGATGGATGAACCTGTTCCAATATGGTGGAGCATAATGATTAACTGGATTATCATCTAAACTGTTCCTTAAAAGCAAAAGAAGGCCTTTTAATTTTATTATGTCTTATTCCTTTTAGAAAAAAGACTATGGGGTCTAAGTCATGAAAAAATGTCTTGAGCAGGTCATAAGATCATCGCAACATTAATATCACTTACAGTTTCATCATATTACTAATTGTTTGGAAAACAAATATTTCTGCAAGATACTGAATCAAATATGAAGTGTCGAAATGTTCTCACAAATACTATGCGATGTAGATGGCATCTTTGTTTTGTTGATGGTGACAAAGGCAGCTCTGCTTTCTGTTATTTTACCACCTGAAAGACAACACAAATATAAAAGATTTCACAAGGATGTCACAACTCTGGATTCATTGGTCTTTATACTTGAAATGCCAAATTCTGTTTTCTTCACTCTGTACACAGATATTCTAATCATGAAACTTGTGCAGTGACAAAATCCAGTCACATAGCTTGATCATCACTTGTGTAACGAAACAGCATAATTGTATTTTGTATCACGATACAAGGCTCACGTTACAAGGCTCACGATACCATTAGGGGCAACTATTGTGGGGAAACAACTACTGCGATAGTGATAATCTATTACAACATACCGTACTATAGCATTGCAGTTTTTTGCAATCTATTGAATTATGTCATTCCTTGAATTATGTCATTCGAAGCAATTTCCCAAATGAAATTGTGGAGTTCATATGAAATACAAACAAATTGAAGTAGTTTCAGTCTCTTTCAATAACTGACAAGAAACTTGAAACCCAGATCATGTAAACAGTTAAAACCTAAGTGATTGTACCTTAGATCACTTGGAGAGAATTTGCTGTGAATAAGGACACTATTTTTTCGTGATGTTTTGTTCACAGAATTATCGAAAACAATGGTACTCAAAACATTTGTGACAAACGCGCACCTGGCCAATGATTATATGCCATTGTTTTGTCTATAAAACAACATAAACAAATTCAATGAACAAGACATATCCTTTAAATATGTGTGCATATATGCATTTCATGAAATTCATAAATCATCTTTATTTATTATGTCAGTTTTACTAAAGTTTAAAATACTAATTGTTGATAATGAAATTAGTTTCATGAAACCATATGTGAACGATACGCAAAGTATACATTAATACTAAAAATTTAATCCGTAGGACAATATGATTGTGTTTACTCCAATTCAACCGACCTTCACCTCAAAGAAATTTCCACATATGTCCAACAATGTTGACGTATGACATCACTACAGATGACCGATTTCTCATGAAATGGCAGCTTCGTGGATATGGGTGCCCACGATATTGCGAGGGAACCTTTGTCCATAAATGTATGACGTAAGTAATCGGAAACATTCTGACTATCTGCCTATGGTTATTTGTTTATATATTGTTTCATTGAAAAAGTCAGAAATGCTGATAATTGCCTCCATGATTATTTGCGTCTGGCATGGCGTCACACTGCACAGAACTTTCATATGAATATATCAAATTTCTGCATTGTATCTGTTTTTTAATTTTTTCTAGTTCTTGCTACGATACTCTTTCCGTGCATAATATAAACGTTTTGAGCTCATGCATGCTACGAATAGACAAACTGATGTCCAAAAACTTGAGAAAATGCTGCCCAGTATAAAATCTGATTTTCGCTTTGTTTACTTTTCTAGCAAACGCTGTGTTATGAGCACAACGCTCCGTTTTCACACCCAATATGTTTCCGTTCTTTTCTAGACACTTGGTTTTAGTGACAAAGACCATTTGTAAGTTGATTCTAAAATGTATGAGAATTCAGCGATGCATTTGTCACAACTGAATATGAAATATAATACATTGTAATAGGCGCCCTATGATCCGCCTTAATACATTTGTAAACACTATCAATTTGGCAGAAAGCTCACTTTGGTGTTTGTGTTCGGTGTATTTTCCAAAACATCCCAACCAATTCTAGGTTTATCGGCGACGTTTCAGAATTCTTTAGATGTGTTTCTTCACAGCAGTTGAAATTATTGTTTTTGTTCCGAGGTTTAGCCGTAAAGATGCCATTTTGACAGAAGACCAAGAACGCTTACGTGTTTATGTTGCGGAATTGTGGGAAATATTTAGGGGAATCCCCGAGTTTAATGAAAATATTTACATTAAGACATCATTAGATAATGATACGCTAATAAGTGCTTGATACAACCGTTTTTAATGATGCCATTACTAATGATGCATTAAGGATTTAATGTATCATTAGGGTTTAATGTTGACATTAGTTAATGAAGCAATGATACAACCGGATCCTGGTAAAGAATGATTCGGGTTGTGATTCACAAGCACAATAGGGAGAGATATGAACTTATAAAATGACATAGAAATACAGTATGAGGATATAGATCGTATTGTATTGATATTATGGGGATACTCCTCGTATTGTGGCCTCATTGTATAGTTACACCACTACTGATCATCCCATCGTTTTGGTTGTTGGGGGCTAATACTAAGACAGAATTTCTAAGGAGGCTGTTCTGTTAGGCAGAAGGAGGATAGTGACATTATCTTACAGTGACATCATCTTACAAAATACTGATATTTTACTGACCGTCTCACTGACATCCAAAAGGTCAAAAGACACACCTGAATATAGTCCAAAGAGGATCATCACCATGACAAATCCAATCAGCCAATCAGTGTGCTCCCTGGTGTACACGCCCCAGGACAAAGTTGTAAGCTACTGTCCACACACCAAATAATACTTCGGCAACATACACAATCATAGCAAGTGTGAGGCTTGTTGCAGGGCAACCAGACATCTGGTCAAATATTTTCGGCCAGACAGACATTACGTACACCGCCAAAACCAGGCCACCTGAAAATATCATGAAACAAATGAAAATATTTAAAGAAACTCAGCTTTAACTACAGAAATATCCCATAAAATATTCATGATACATTCCTAATTTTATCGGAGCTACAATGTAAGACAATTAGTTGGGTTTGCATGGCTGATGGCAGCTTTGAACAGCCTTTTAGTTGTATCATAGTGTTTCAGGTTGTGAGGGGGTTCAGTGAGTGAGTGAGTGAGTGAGTCCGAGGGTTTATCAGGCCTATTACGATTAAAAATAAATGAAGGAAGATGGTTAAATATTGATGTATCTCTACGCACATGTCCTGTCTGTAAACTCGGTATAGAGGATGAATTCCATTTTCTTTTAGTATGCAAATATTATTCTGAAGAAAGATTCTATTATTTTCCACATATTTACAACCACATTCCAAATATATTTATATTCAAAAACCTGCTAACTTCTCCTTCAAATGAAGCATTATCAAATCTATGCAAATTCATATATACTGCTTATAAAAAGAGACAGACTTTGTTAAACTCTTAATTGTTTTACATCATGTTTCCAATATATTTTGATTGTACATATGTTATATGTATATGGTCCGGTGGCCTTCATGCATAATAAAGATCTTTGATTTTGACTTTGAGTGAGTGAGAGTGTTTATCCTGCCTTGAACTGTGAGTGAGTTACATTAAGGCATGTCAATTTTGAGCAGAGCATGGTTTTACGCAGCTTTTAGCAATATTCCAGCAATATCATGGCTGTGGACACCAGAAATGGGCTTCACACTTTGTATCCATGTGGGGAATCGAACCCAGGTCATTAGCATAACGAGCGCATACCCTGCAGCCCAAATACTTCAGTGAAGCCCAGGACTATGTGTATGGTGCAGACAAACCAAGCAACCAATCTGGAATTCAAACCCATGATCATCTTATCAAACTGTGATTGCCTTGAGCAAACTGTTACCTGCTCATGTGCATTATATCCCCACAATGTTTACACCATGTGATCCATGGTTCTTAAGAAAAGGATTTCATTTTCTAAATATTTCAAAGAAATGTCTTTACATTTACACAATCACACTTTGGAGTGAGTGAGTGACACGCTTTTAGCAACATTCCAGCGATATCACGGCGGGGGACACCAGAAATGGTCTTCACACATTGTACCCATGTGGGGAATCGAAACTGGGTATTCGGTATGACGATGTGCAGACCCTTTAACCACTAGGCTACACCTCTTTGGATACAATGTCTCCATACCTACAGAACAAGGTTTAGCTTCAACAGTAAGAAATTCACTTTCTCACCTCCAAAACCCATCCACCTGGGCAGGAAGTACATCGCAAGAAACTGAGGAGGCCACACACCCACCACCAGGTGGTATTGGAGACATGGTGACACTGTGACATGTAGGTGCCAAATGCAAGACTCAGCAGTACAAGGCCCCTGCAGACAGACAAATATAATATCTATACAAGGCTATTTCTATGGGCAAAATGACAGCTGAAAAACTGACGTTTTCTCAGTTCCTCAGTGCCAAGTTTAACTACAAAACACCATGTATCAATATTTGGAAAATTATCAGTTGTGTGCTGTTTCAGGGTAAAGGGCAGAGAAATGTTTTTTACATGATATGTTTAAAAAAAAATACCAAACAGCAAATCTGAAAGTGTAACACTGGCAACCATGGTTACCATAGTTACAGTTGCACGACACTCACCCCCATGGATAAGGCATTGGGCCAGGGTCAGGGTAGCCTTTGACCACCCATCTGAGTATGAGTGACACCTCCCCAAAACAGGCGTGTGTCACATACAACAGACTGCCAAACGCAAGGGATGCTGGGATCCAATATGGCCGATCTGCTCTGGTTAAACGCTTCGAGCCATCTTCGATTTTGTCATCACCTAAAAGTAAGAAACAGATGGTGTAGATCAGTCTGAGACGCCAACAATTTCCAGTTATATATGGTACAAATACTAGTGTATATACTGATGGGTTGAATCATCCTTATGAAGCTGAGAATGAAACCGACAAGTGCACATTGATCAACTGACTGTGGTAAAAATACTGTAGCACCATGGTGAATGGACTCCAGTGCCCTTTAATGGACTTATTACTACTGTTGTAAATATTACTAGAAACAAGCTACACTGTCCCTGCAGTATGGTATCAGTTTTCATCTCGACCATGTTGATGACCAGTGTTTATTGATAATTTCCTTCCAAATATTATTTACAGGTGTTTTCAAAAGTGCCTTCTCATAATTACCTGAGACAATCTGATCAAGTGCAGCAATAGCGCCAAGGGAGATAACTGCGGTGTTTGTTGAAGTTGACCACCAGGTGGGAACAAATGATGTTAGCCATATCCGACTGGATAGATAGGCAAACATTCCCAACATCAAGCTCCAGTAGAACTGGGACCTGACAAATACCAACAATAGACAAAATATTTTAGACAATAAATTATAGCGTATGATTTACAAATGATCAATCTCATCAGATTAACTTTCAATATAGCAGCGTTTGATGAATTTTAAGTAGCAAACCACCAAAACATTTATTGCATCAAGAGATAAATTTGATGATAAAGAGATACGGGTGATGGTTTAGTTATAAGGTTTAAATTTTGAGAATCATAGTTAAGCATAAAATGTTTTCATCACATGCTAATAAAGCCTTCTTTCAACCAATCAGTGACCAGTTGAGTGATATCACACTTCATTTCCCCCATGGGACCTAGTGAATATTAGCTCATATACCTGATCCTTGTACTTGGGCTGAACAGCAGGGCTGCCATCACCAGTGTAGCTGTTCCTGATCCGACAGCTAGCACCACCAACCGTGACAGCGTTGTTGACATCTGAAAGGATGCCAGGCACCCCACACACACCAGCCGCAGCAGACCAAGGACCCATCGGTTCTGTATCAGGCACAGGAAGCCGGGGATGATGCAGAATATGGGACAGAACCACACGGCCGCAAAGGCTTCGTATCCTGATATCTCCAGCTCATTGAGAGGGTAGAACCAGATCATAGGAGCCAGTCCCTGGAACAAGCTCCAGAACACAAAACCTGGAAACAATAACAAAATATGCTTAGTCTTTTAAGAAATACCAGTGTAGCAGTTTAAGATGGGAGAACGTGGGGTACTTGGGCCCTTGAGATTTTGTGTTCATGTTCATATTCAGGGACCACCTGAATCTTTACTCTCTCCATTAAGATCTAGTCTGTTCACTCTAGCCATTAATATCTAGTCTGTCTCACAGTCCGTGAACCGCATTATATACCCTTCTGCCAAACCTTTTCTGTAATGCTAAAGTCCTAACTAATACAGGTCTGAACTTCCTCTGGTTCAGGATCTCCCTCCTCACCAGGGCCCTTTTCAATTTATAATGAATTGTTTGTTTCTATCAAAATTGTGTATATTCAGAGACTAAGCGTTAGTCTACATTAGCAGGGCTCCAGATAACTTTTCATGATCAGGAGTACATACTCCTTATTTATTCAATATAGGAGTACTGGAAAACCTTAAGAGTACATTTAGAGTACTGAATGGAAATTAATGGCGTATCAGTAATCTTGTGTTTCGTTTCATATATGCACCACAACATTGCTACTCTTGTGTAAACAGGTCAATAAACAATAAAACAATACTTTTTCAGATAAATACGTCTGTAAATGATTCTAAGACCGTACACCATTGCTGTGGTGCGTATCTGCTACGCTTTCTAAATTATTTCCTACCGTATCTTGCATATTTTTATCCGTACATACGCCGATACGACCCTTATCTGGAGCCCTGATTAGGATCATGACACTTGTTAAGTTACATTAACCTAAAACTGCACAATTTAATTTGATCCCTAGACTAATGCTTAGTTCCTGAATATATATATATAACTTTGATGGTAACAAATAAACCCATTTAAATTGAAAAGGAGCTCAAGTGAGATGGAAATCTAGACTTGCTTCATTTAGGGCTTTAGCATTGCAAGGTGGGCAAGGCAGTAGGGAAAATATGGAGGGTCAGGGACTGTGACAGACTAATTCATCCCCTGAATACCAATATATCCTGCTCATGTGAAATAACCATAGTTACCATGGTTACCCTAATATATATATTTACTTTTACACTTAAAAGTAGAAACCCGTGAAGGACCGGGCTAGAATATTGATCTTCAGTAACCCATGCTTGTAGTAAGAGGTAACTAACGGGATCGGGTGGTCAGGCTCGCTGACTTGGTTGACACGTCCATCGGTTCCCAATTGCACAGATTGATGCTCATGCTGTTGATCACTGGATTGTCTGGTCCAGACTTCGATTATTTACAGACTGCCGCCATTTAGCTGGAAAATTGCTGAGTGTGGCGTAAAACTAAACTCACTCACTCACTTAAAGTAGAAAGTAAAACCAGCTGGATATTTTGTTTTAGCAGCAGGTGAACAGTCATTTGAGCAAGTATGCCAACATACTGACATACAATTTCTACATGTATACTTAGCATCAAACTGAAGTTAGGGGGATTGGAACATAACAAACAGCACATGACAACTCCTGTAACACGATATGACATATCAGCAATTTTTTCACGCCCGACTGCCCGCGACTGACTGTGTGCCCTGCCTGGGTACACCTTTGTCTCATAGTCCCCGAGTCATTATTCCCCTTCCACTCAGCTGACTGTTAGACTACAGTCTGTTTGATTTCATTTGAGACTTGAGACTGAGGAATTGCTCACTAACACAAAATCTAATAATTGCAACAAAACCAAATTTTGCACAGTCACATGAAATCGACAGACCAACTCTGATGACTTGTCTCATACTTTTGGACACACGAATGAAAAAGTTGTCAAACAAACGATCATTATTTTGTTGTCACTTTTCGCTATTTTTTACGAGGGGGACCACTTGCTGGTAAAACAGCCAGGTAATCGACAAGTGTGTGCAGTGAAATTTCAATTTCACACTAGTGTTGGGAATTGGCTGAAATCTCACAATTGATGATTGCTTCATTACCAATGAACAATCATTGAAAAAATTGGTTAGCGTCATTTTTCAGATTTTCCTATCCAGGTTGTTATTGCAGATAAGTATAACATGATGCAACTCGCTTCTTAAAGTGATAACTAATATATCATGAACATGAACTTATTGGAGTCTTCCGGAAATAATTTCAGTCATGACTTTTCAGTTAGTGAAGTGAGTTTTCTAAGAATTAAACAAGTTTTCAGGCCCTGACAACTTCAAGATATGTTCCATCGTCAAGTGTTTCAAAGACTAAAACAGTAGTTCCAAAATCGTTTGTGTTCGATTATGAGTAAATGTGATCAATTGCTTGGTCGTTTGGTCACTACGACCAATCTTCGATTATTTCAATTAATCGAACACCACTATTTCACACGTGCAACTTGCACACCTGGCTGTTCTACCAGCAAGTGGTCCCCCCTCGTACAAAAAGGCGAAAAGTGACAACAAAATAATGATCGTTTGTTAAACAACTTTTTATTCGGGTGTCCAAAATTATGAGACAAATCATCAGAGTTGGTCTGTCGATTTCTTGTGACTGCAGATTTTGATTTTGTTGGATTAATTAGGTCATGTGTTAGTGAGCAATTCATCGGACTGAAATGAAATCAAACAGACTATAGGATAAACATGTAGGGCACTATCTGGAATTTTCTATACAGGGATTTATCTTGGATTTCGAAAAATTAATTGCTTTTTAACAAAGATGGGTATATTTCAATATTTTCTTAATAAATTTTCTGGTAGTTTAACACTGAATTCAGTTATATAACAAAAAAATCATTGAAGCTGTTTTCTCTTCCACACAGATCAAGATATTATTGGTGAAATCAACACCCAAAAGCAAAAACATTATCAATAACATCTTGATCTTGATGGAAAATTGGACTTTCTGACTTGGGACTGTTTATGAGCATTTGCCGTGGACTCAAATATCAGAATTTGAGTGAGTGAGTGAGTGAGTTTAGTTTTACGCCTCACTCATCAAATATTCCAGCTATATGGCAGCGGTCTGTAAATAATCGAGTATGGACCAGACAATCCAGTGATCAACAGCATGAGCATCGATCTGCGCAATTGGGAACTGATGACATGTGTCAACCAAGTCAGCGAGCCTGACCGCCCAATCCCGTTAGTCGCCTCTTATGACAAGCATGGGTTAGTGAAGATCAATTCTAACCCGGACCTTCACAGGTCTTAGCCTTTGAGAACACTTTGACTTTGATAACTCATTGTCGAATAAGACCCAAGGCAGCATTTTGAATATTTAAGCTCTTGAATATAGCTACTAGTCTACCTCAAGTCTTTTCAAGTGTCTTTCAGTAAGTTCAATTCGTAACAGCCCAAATAAAGACAACAAAATCTGCAAGGACATTAAAAATCTTACTAATATATGAAATTAGGCTGTTAAACTTTTGAAACAGTGAGTTTAGTTGCTTTTAGCAATATCATGGTGGGGAGACACCAGAAATGGGTTTCACACTTTGTACCCATTTCGGGAATCGAACTTGCTAATCGTGCTAATTTCAAAGTCTGGTTGGATGTCAAAAAGACAATAGAGACTTATACATTAATTCCAACATCTGACAACAAATGTTTGAAACATTTTTAATTAGCTGTTTTGATCTGGTAGATTGCCAGCAAGATTGTTCACTTTGTTCAGTAAAGTGTTTTTCGAAACAACCTACTTATATCATGATGCAATGAATCTGATGTCTGTGTTCAAAACTTCATAGGCAAGTTTAAATAATACTCATTGGTTCATAACTAGTTTAAAGTCCATACATTGGAAATAGCCAACAAATCGTGAATGATTTGGCAAGTCTATATTGTCTCAGCACACATCATAAGACATTAATGAGTGAGTGAGTTTAGTTATACACTGCTTTTAGGAATATTCTTGCAATATCACGGCAGGGGTGACCAGAATGTGCTTTCCACATTGTACCCATGTGGGGAATCAAACCCGGGTCTTTGGCATGACAAGCGAACACTTTAACCACTAGGCTACCCCACCGCCCCAGACATTAATGTCTGGGACTAATTAGTTATACCCTGCTTTTAGGAATATTCTTGCAATATCACGGCAGGGGACACCAGAATGTGCTTCACACATTGTACCCATGTGGGGAATCAAACCCGGGTCTTCAGCATGACAAGCGAACACTTTAACCACTAGGCTACCCCACCGCCCGAGACATTAATGTCTGGGACTAATTAGTCAACAGAGTGATACAGATGGAGATTTATTTCATGTTCAGTGAAGGAGTGAACATGCTGAAGTTGTACTTGTTGACTTTCGTCAGCTGATAAAGGCAGAGCACTTCGATCGTGGAAAGTCTGTTACAGATGGGACTCCTGCACCATATGGGTATGGATTGCAGTAAAAAAAAATGTCATATAAGGCATTGAATGTCCTGATGTAATGTAGATTGATTAATGTACGTGTTGGAGAGACCAGAGACCATATACATGTATTCTAGTATATTATTAACAAAAATTATTGACATGAGTCAGCTTGCAATGACAGGCATCAATAAAAACATTTCCAATTGTGTCTAGCAACATTAGCATGCATATACATGTGTGTGTGTGTGTGTGCGTGCGTGCTTGCGTGCGTATCATTGGATTCATACTGAGAGTTCTGTAACTCTCTGCAAGATTGACATAATCATATGTCATATATCTACTGACTTGCATCAGGAAATGAACAATAGCTAGCTTGGCTGTGTTCATCTGTGAAAGGTAATCGTCAGTTGTCATTGAAGTCGTATTTGTTGATGTTCATCAGCGTGAGCTAATTCAATGATGCGCGAAATATTGACATTTCTGTAATGATCCGCTCGGTTGATATACTAGTAATCAGTGACGTTCAACGAAAAATGAACGAGAGCAACAGGCTTTTGGGCCAACTGTTGCTCGGTAGTGTTCAACTAGGCGAGGTCATTTGCTACTCTCAATAGAACCGCTATATGCAGGTTGGGGAAACCATATATTTTTCTATAGGCCGATCGGGCTATATTTGACCATTATTATTATTATTTCACAAACTATCAATTTCCGCACGGAAATGGTTGTATATGATCATAGAAATGAATAGTTAATGGACCTCGTTAGCTTGAAAAAATTAAGTTTTTGGACAAAATGGAAATTTATATAATGTTCAGGAAAAGATGTTTCATTTAAGAACACAATTTTGCACAGATTTTCATTTTGAAAACTAAAACTGAATATCTATGTCATTAATATACTCAATCAAAAATACTCAAAAAGGGTTTGAATGAAAACCTGAGGACATCAAAACTTGAATGATGTTAATATCCTCATGCGGAAATGCACCACTTTAAATTTATTTGATAAATATCATAATTAAAGGCCAATCGGCCTAGAGCAAAATAGGCGGAACGTCCTATTTTATCCCGTTTGGCCTATTATATAGGCCGATCGGTAGGTTTCCCCAACCTGATATGTATGGTGTGGTGGCATGTCTTCACTGCACGACTAGGAACCAATCGCTCCCGGTTACTGTTAGTATTGTTTCTTAAACCTTTGTATAACCTTTAACGCCATTCCATCTGTTCTATGAATGACTGTTAGTCGGAACACTAAAATTACTAAAAATATGAAAGTGACGATCCCCCGTCTCCTAAAGACTCAATCTCACATTTAATAACTGAAAGACAGCCACGGGCAGAGTTACCTGCCTTCGCTGTTATGTGTTCAGTCGTCCAACTTCCTAGTTTCAGTGATGTCCCCTCTATAGGTGGCTCATTATGTGAGCATGTCAGTTAGAAATGATTCCTATTCCGAAAATCATACCGTTAATAGTGTCTCTAATAAGTGTCTTCGCACTTGTTGTCTGCAGATCCACCATTTTTGCACGTTCGTCTTTGCCGCTTGTCTTCTTTCGCGAAGTTGCCTCCTCCATGCTTGCCACTGTCGTTACACACTGTGCGTTGCAGAACCAGTCGAACTACGTGTGGGGCCCTCTTTGGGTTGTTGGGACAATGAGCATGATATTTGTATGTACATAGCACACAGAGGTATTTACCCATACACTATTCACTTCTTTAGTCCTTGATTTTACTGCCCACTGAAAATGTTAAACTGAAAACGTATTGAAAACCTTAAGATAATGGTACGAAATTTATCAGCCACTTTCAAATGGCTAACGACAAGCATTGTTTTTCATTCCATTTGGACGTTTAGGATTGCTTGCATGACCAAATAGATCTAAAACCCCAAGATGAATGAAAAACAACGATCCAACTTTAGATGAACTTTTAATGCTGTCTTTCTCGACGTTTCATAAGCACGCCATCCTGGGCTCTTGTCGCATCCTGTTTCTAAGGCCACAACATTGTTTTTAATAATAATTAATAGTCCGTTTATATTACGCTAAGTCCACACCGACAGCATGCTCACAGCGCAGACAGTTCATAATTACCCCGGATAACTTTCGCTGCCTGTGTGGCGCAAGAAGGTTATAGTCACATGACTTAATATCCCACCGGGTACCCATTTCCTGCTGGGTGAACAGAGGCAGTTTTGAACAAACACACTTAACTAAGGTTAATACGCTAATTGTTCGTCATATTGATTTTTCATAATACATGTATGTGTTTAAGAGCAATTATACTCTGAGAAATGACCATGATATATCAACATTTGATATAACCTCCCTGGATCATTTGGACACAGGGGAGAAAGGACTGTACACAGACTAAATGATAGTAAGTAAATCGGTAGGCTTCGATCTTTTCTCACGTTGAGTAAACATGTCTCGGGCGAATCAAATAGAAAAGGTTCATTTAAACATGAGTGAAATGTTGTGGCAGGCAAAGTAGAGTTGTTGTCAGTACAGTGTTTTACTTTTCGGCGGGTGCGTGATCACACAAATCCTTCGGTAAATATCAGCTAGTTCCCGGCATACAGTTGTACAACATGGTGGAAAGTATTATATATGATTAACACGTGCGTTCACAGTAACACAATAGTGTTGTGTTGGAGACGAGTGTGATAGGTACCCTGTATTCAATTATGGCATCTGTAGAATGCATATAACTGCAGCGTGCGTAAAACTTTTGACTTTTTATCTCCCCTGTATGTACGACCAGCTTACAGAAGCGGATCCTGTACAACCACCGATAATGCTTTATGCGGTGATTGTTTATATGATGCACAACTACTGAAAACGTACATTGTAGTGAGTGAGTGAGTTTTATCTTTACGCCGCTTTTAGCAAATATTCCAGCAATATTACGACGGGGGATACCTGAAATGGGCTTCACACATTCTACCCATGTGGGGAATCGAACCCGGGTCTCCGGCGTGACGAGCCTTAGCCACTAGGCTACCCCAACGCCCATACACTGTAGTGTGCCATTGCCTGTTCATGATGAATCAAGGGTCATTAATAAGACAACTAAAATATAAGTATCGTAGGAAAAGAGAGCAAGTATGAAATACACGTATCCAATATCTTAACAAAGGTGAGGTGAGGTGAAATTGGGTTTAACGTCGCGCTGGAGAATATTTCGCTCATATGACGACGTGCATGCGTGTGTATGTGTATGTGCGGCTGCTTGTACTAGCCCAGACTGAAGCTGGTTTATAGTGCTAGCCCATTGAGATACCATGCCGCAGTGAAGCATGAATACCCCACTCAGACAAATTATACTGACTCCGAGCCGACCAGTCCTTGTTGTGCCCATTAATGCCGAGCGCCAGGCAGGGACCAACAAGTACCATATTTTAACGTCTTTTGGTATGACACGGTCGGGGATCGAACCCGCGACCTTCCGCTCTCCGGGCGGACGCTCTAACCACTACACCACAGAGGCGGCCTCTTAACAAAGAATGGTGGCACAACAACATATACCATAGAAGCAGTTTGAGAACACCCCCCCTATTGTATACAATCATCTTAACTGCAACCAAGCACAGTTACATATCATGTCTTACTCCCTAGATATGCGACCGCCTCCGTGGTGTAGTGGTTGGAGCGTCCGCCCGGAGAGCGGAAGGTCGCAGGTTCGATCCCCGACCGCGTCATACCAAAAAGACGTTAAAATATGGTACATGTTGGTCCCTGCCTGGCGCTCGGCATAAATGGGTACAACAAGGACTGGTCGGCTCGGAGTCAGTATAATGTGTCTGAGTGGGGTATTCATGCTTCACTGCGGCATGGTATCTCAGTGGGCTAGCACTATAAAACCAGCTTAAGTCTGGGCTAGTACAAGCAGCCGCACATACACATACACACGCATGCACGTCGTCATATGAGCGAAATATTCTCAAGCACGACGTTAAACCCAATTTCACCTCACCCTAGATATGCACAAACAAATACGTAAAGAAATTTCTTCATTAAAAACAGACGAGTAGTTCACAGTCATACCACCAAACGAACGCGCTTTTAAAAATATTTAAGTATTGGTCGGGAAAGAATTTTTTAAATGGCATTTAGAACTGACACACATAAATGTGGATTGAATGTCAGCTTCTGTGGTATGAGGAACACGAAGTTTCAGAGTATATATTCTTACCCCTTCATCAGGTGAATGGAAGCTAAGGCGCAGATAGCTATATATAAGTACACTTGAAAGCAGTGTTAAACAGTGTTTACAAAGGTGAACACTTACAAGGGAAGCCAGTAGTTAATATATTGTTAATGGCAGTAGAGAAATGACCGGGAGTAGATCCAGATGTGAATAGTACTGATAGGTGTTTGTGTGTTGTTTAACGCTGCACTCAGCAGTATTTCAGCTATATAGAGGGCTCTGTAAATAATCGAGTCTCGACCAGACAATCCAGTGATCAGCAGCATGAGCATCGATCTACGCAACTGGGATACGATGACGTGTCAACCAAGTCAGCGAGCCTGACCACCCGATCCCGTTCTAGTCGCCTCTTACGATAAGCACGGGTTGCTGAAGAGCAGTTCTACCCCGGATCTTCACGGATGGGTAGGTATCAAAGCACTGATTGATAACTGATCAAAAGGAGAATAAGGAAAAATACTCCGAAACGAGAAGCCTCTACCAACAAACAACCAGACAGGAATGATTACACCAAATAAATCATAACATATGTTTTATTTCGGATTACTCTTGCTTTGTATAGTACAGATTCTTGTACTATTGTTGGGTTGAGTCCCATCCGAGATTCGAACCCACACCCTCAGCCAGGCACCTAATGGCCAGAATTCAAAGTCAGCCGCTCAGCCACCGCTGACTGCTGGCGATTAGGTGCCTGACTCTGAGGGTGTGGGTTCGAATCCCGGATGGAACTCAACCCAACAAAAGTACAAGAATCTGTACTTTACTAAGAAAGTATAATCCCAAATATAACATCTGTTACATTTGACCACTTTCTAATTGGCATTGTGTAATCAAAATAAATCCTTCATCAAATCAAAATTGCCATTGCCTCCGTATTGCTTAATGTTGTCGTATTTCGTTTTATTTCCATTTCTTCGTTTGAAGTAAACCCCGCGGGTTACACTTCCGGTTATGTTCAACGCGAGAGAACAAAATGAAGGATTCCCACGAATAATCATATGAGAAAAGTCAGACAACACATTTCATAGGTGGAAGTATTTCAGTGTAACGCATGTGTTGGACTCTGTTTGCTCTCAGCTATAAGGTAACAAATTTATATGGTAGATCCATGCATGGGGCTTTGAATGAACTGTTAACTCGATGAATATATTTTGCGTGACACTTGTCCCTCCCCCAAAGTGTTTTCATCAGGAAACACTATTGTCATGATTGAGAATATATTGTGTTGTCACTTTGAGATTTTGTTCAGCAAAAGCTAGGATAGGGACACACAAAATATTGTTTCTGGCTTTTCATATCTGTGTAATCGGAAAATGGGTGGGTACCTGGAAGGCAGAATTGATGGTTAGTGATCGTTTAACTTGTGATTATCACCTTATTAAGGTACACACACTAATATAATTCAGAAATGTGCATGTGTGGTAGTCACTTTTTGGGTTGTCTGGTGTTAAATTCCACTCTCAGAATTATTCCAGCTGTATGACAATGGTCTGGAAATAAGTCTGGACCAGATAATCCAGTGATTGATCATAAACATCAGTCTACCCAACTGGGATATGATGATGACATGTCAACAAAATCAGCAAGACTAACCATCCAATGCCAATAGTCTACACTTACAATAAGCATGGATTGCTGGTCCAATTCTAACTTGGCTTTTCACAGGTGACATTGACAAAGATTTCTCCAGATTTTCTGATTATGATTGATCCTGTCAGTGTTTTGAAATAGAATCAAAATAACGTTTTTGATAAACATGCTTTTTTTTCATTTTTAGTGAGGTATATCCAAGCAATGTCTTGGTCAAGCGAACTCCCGCAAGAGCTTCTTTGTCGACCAACTGGCCTTGTTGTTCTTACTGGACTTGATGTCACCTACAATGCTGTTCATAAGCTCATCTGGGACTCCTTTTGTAACAATCGTCGTCCAGACAGGGTTCCCCTTCAATTCCGAGTCCCGGGAAGGGGACTATGAATATCCTAAGTGCAAATCTAAGGTGGGTTTAATATACATGGAGATCAGTAGTCAAGTGTATCGCCATATCACAAGCCAGGCATATCAGTGACATATGACAAATTATCTTTTACAGAGAACGTCATATGAGTGGTACATCCCTAAAGGTGTACTGAAGACGTCCTGGATGAACAAGCACCTTAATGAGGTGCCAGGGGTGGTGGTGATCTTCTTCGACCTGGACTGGGATGAGACCATGTGGAAGGAGAGACAAATGGAGTGTGCAACACGAGTCGAGATTGTCAGGTGGATACTAGTGTTAGGAATCCATGCTCTTGCAAACTTGTAAAGGATTTGGCATTAGCTCTGTTCAACAAGTTCAATGAAAAGTATAAAAAATGTTCAAAGTGATTTATAATATAAATGCTTCATAAGTATTAGCATTCCTTGAAAAAGTATTTTTCAAGGAGAAGCATCACCCTTAATCAGAGTATCACTCACTTGTACACATGTCACTGTATACATCTAGAAGGGAATAAGCTATGCATTTGATGACATTGATAGCAGCTGAACTAAACATGTTTCTTGTTTGCTTTTCAGGAATAGCCTGCATGGTCGGGGCACGAAGGTGGCAGTTGTCCTCATACAGAGAAACACGCCTCTTCCACCAGGTAGGTCATCTGATAGAAGCAAGTGCAAGGCATGGATGTAATGTCAGTTCACAGGCACACTCTCATGAGGGAGGAAATGTGGTTTTATGATGATGTGACTATTTCTGTGGTCAAGTGGAGAGAAGTCAGTTGGTTGATTTAATGGACATGACATACCATTAGATGTTTAAGGATGTATTTATTTAGATCCTGTCGGGCAATAAGAGTACAAAAAGGCCTGATTGGTTGACTTGGTGTCTGTATATTGTCTGACTGTGGTATCCATGTTAAACCATGGCATGGTATCTCATTATTGGGTTAGCACTATAAAACGGGGATAAGTCCGGACAAGTACAAGCATCCACACACACACATGTATGCACCTCACAACATAAGGGCAATAATCTTGAATGTGTTACTATGCCAATCCACCAGATGGTGAATGGTAAATCAATGATGTGCCATGTTTCATCACTACAAAAAATGTGGTAGATTCTGTATGTCAAACTGTAAATATATGAAGACTGATCTAACTGGTAACATCCTGCTTATTGAAATGTTATTACCCATATCTGAATTCTTTTAACAAATAGACCTGGAAATACTTGCAGTTTCATCAACATTTTATTTCCTGAAACAATCCATGTTAAAATATGAAAGGATGCATTCCTAGAATCAATAGCAAGGTGTCTCCATCAATAGTTCGTAACCGATGTTGTGTGTTGCAGGGGAGGATGTTGTTGCAGCGGAGAGAGCTGCCTCTATATGCAGCATGTGCGACATATCAGCCAAGTCCCTGTATGTTCTGCCACATACTGACCATCTCATCGGCTACACCATCAGGTACTGTGGGTCATCACTCTGTGGGTCGCGGCATATGTGTCAGTTCTCAGATATTTAACATAGAAGCAGGGGTGGATACAGCTTTTTGAGAAAGTGTGTGTGTATGCGTGCGCTATTGAGAAAGGTGTGCGTGTGTGTGAGTGCGTGCGTGTGTGTGTGCGCGTTTCATTTCCACCCGAGTTTCAATGGTCATTTAACAAACTTTCTGGACAAAAGTTGGGGTGTGCCCCCCTGCACCCCCCTCTGGATCCGCCTATGAGAAGGATGAGGTGCTGGGATGCTCATGCCCATTTTTAAGAATATTAAACATATTTTCACCTGGACCTTTTTATGTTATCAGGTATACCAATAGTGAGTGTGTTCACTTTAATGCCACTTGGCCTCATGTTAGCTTAATATGGGGGGAAATGTTGAATGAGACAGGTCTCTGACATTTACCACCTTAATGAAACCTACAAGCACCAGAGTCTTTGAAGGGCATTTAGAAGTGATACACATGAAGACAAGAGTTTTATGGATGTCAGCTTCTTTATTGTGAAGGGTCACAACGTTTCGAAGTATATTCTTATTCCTTCATCAAGTGAATGAAACAGTTAGGAACAGACAGCTATATAAGTACATGTTAAAACCACAACAGTTACGAGATAATAAGGGAAACCAGTAGGTACTGATGAAGGAGTAAGAATATACTTCGAAACGTTGTGACCCTTCACAATAAAGAAGTTTACATGCATAAAATTCTTGCCTTTACAAGCACCAGTATGGTACTGGCAAATCTTGGAACACGATCAGGACCAACTTAAGGTCAGATCCATGATCATATGATTCTGGCATGCCCAAAATATTCTTATGTGTAACGTTAATGCAGAATATTAGAGTAGGACCATCTCAAATCTCAAATACTAGAGTGCTGATACACATTGTCTTGTACGACCTTATTGTTTCAGACTTGAGAATGCCTTCTACGAGTTGGCCCAAGGCTACTACCACACTGAGGCCAGGAAGGTGAAGTCTCATAAAGACTTCCTCAACAAGACCACGCACCAGGTGAGGGATGGGACCAGTCATCTCTTCATACAGTGCTGTGTATTCACTGGGGGCATAATTGTTTTAAGTGCAGAAATTCCCTGTGCAGAAAATTATGACTGTCGTTTCCAGTTCCAGGGTGATTATGTTGCTAGTTTAGGCAACACAGTTCCCATTTTCTTTTCTTTTTTTGTTTCATCAAAGTTGTTTCTTTCCACGTCAAACTGTCATGCCATAATGTAACTCACACCTCACAGTTCAAGGCAGGATAAACCCCCACTCACTCACACTCACTCACTCACTCACTTTTCCATATATTTTAGTTGCTGTTTGTCCGGCACCAGTTCAAGATCGCCTTCTTCAATGAGCTGAAACAGGACACCCATACTGCCCTCAAGTATGTAATTTGTCAACATCACCAAATTTATTTTAAGAAGCAAACCCTAATCAATACTAATGTTGCCTTATCTTACTTTAAGACTTGGTTAACTTAAAATAGTTTTTCTCTGAAAGATAACTCAAACTCATGGCTACTTGTTACATGTAATTTATGAATATTAATGTCAACACTGGTATTCTCCATGTTTGTCTTCACCCTGTAGGGGCGTGGGGTAGCCCAGTGGTAAAGCGTTCGCTCGTCACGCCAAAGACCCAGGTTTGATTCCCCCATTAGGTACAATGTGTGAAGCCCTTTTCTGGTGTCCCCTGCCGTGATATTGCTGGAATTGTGCTAAAAGGGGCGTAAAACTAATCTCACTCACTTTACCCTATAAAAAATTAATTAATTCTTAAGTGGAAGTTATGATTCTTTTTCATAGAGATCATCCTTGGGGTACATGTATGCATTTTCCTCGCCCACTCTGAACGGGGGACCGAGAGTCCGGGGGCGGGATCGCCGAGCTTGGCTTGATCCCTTGGTCTGGCGGCGTCTGTCGATCCTTTGCCTTCGGGTCAGGACGCCTCGGCTACCCCGGAGGGGGAGGGTTCGCTCCCAGTCTCTCTCTCAGTGCTGGCGCAGGTTCCGGTCCCTGCGCCAACCCACCCCATGAGAGCGGAGGAGCCGGTTCAGTCCGTGCTTCCTCTCATGTCTCGGGACCGGGGTTCGAGTGTCGTGTCGGTTTCCGGAGCTGAGAGTTCCTTGGGCTTTTCCCTTCCCACGGCGTCTGTGGCTCGGCCTCCCACTGGGTCGTGGTTCGGCTCCTCTTCACGAGGAGACCCGAATTCTGACTCGGGCTCGGGTGCCGAGTCTATGGAGGTTAGGGAGGTCAAGGCGTCCGAGGTTGCTTTCCGTTTTTCGTCGGCTCTCCGGGAGGTTAGGCAACGTATTGCCCAGTGTACTCCCCATGCTGCGGTGCCGACATGTAGCTCAGACTCGACTGAGTTCCGCCTGCCGGGGGAGGCGTTTGCTCCTCAGCAGCCCTCTCAGACACAGCTCCGCATCTTACCCTCCCTGGTGCAGGACGGGATGGATCCTCTCCTAGTTGGTTCTCGCCTCAGGTTTGATCTCCCCGAACTCGTTAAGAGGTATCAGCTGGGTGATGATTCTCTCTCTGTTCTTTGTGCCGGTGGTGGACGAGTGTGTATTCACTTTGGTTGCCCTCGGGGGAGGCTCGGCTTCCTCGGGTGCAGCCCCGGCTGCCAAGCAAGGGTGGTTAGTACTACCGTTTGCCCAGTCGGGCGCCCCCTGCGGCAAGCATACCGGACTGGATTGGACGGGCAAGGTGCTGTGGGCGTTTCCGCCTCTACCACTCATTCCCCGGGTCCTCTCCCAGCTGTCCACCCAGCCAGCTCGGCTACTTGTGCTACTGGCACCGCTTTGGCCGTCACAGAGCTGGTTTCCGGTAATTCTCAGGTTTCTGGCTCAGCCTCCTGTTCTATTACCTTTGCGACCGGACATTCTCACTCAGAACGGTGCACCACACCCCAATCCAAGGATTCAGTGGGTGGCTTGTCGATTCTTTTCAGAAAGAAGTCCTCAAGGCTTGGGGTACATATAAGCATTAAAATGTCCATTTTTTCAAATCCTCGACAGTTGTAACTATATTTTTAATAAAATATTTACAAAACAAAAACTTCGTTTTGTCTTGTGAGACCACCCTACAGGGCCCCACCCGGACCAACACAGCCAAGAGCAGGTAACTCTGCGCCGTCTACCTCGTTACCTCACTTTTCATGCTGTCGTTCTGTTGAATAGGCGTGCGTGGTGTTCGTTCGAGTTTGCTCTCCTACCGATCGATGAGTGTAAAAGATCTCAATCTGTATGTATGGTTCCTTTCTCTCACGCACGAGGCGTTAGATGGGCGTCATATGTTGATATTTTCATTCATCTTTTGTTGTAACTTTGCCGTGGGTTCTCTGTTTTCCAGCCATGTGGCAGGCAAAATGGCGGACCGCGCGATCGTGGTTTCCTTGCTATATGTTCTTGGTAGCTTGTAGTAGGGAGTTCATATATTATGTTTGCATATTATATGGTAGGCTTGCCTAAATTCTCTTTCTTTTCAGCGAATTTGTGGTAAGTCGTTGTTGAGTAATTTTGATAGTGTTCGTTTCGTATCACTCAACTTTACTCTATCACTAGTAATGTACGCGCGCAGGGGTGGCTAGCCTTTTTCTGCTTTGCATTGTATGTTTAGTATTTAAATGGCTGTAGCTTGTAGCATTTATATATATACCCGTCGCGGGTTATTCTTGCTATTACTTGTGTTTATGTGTTTGCTGCTTCACAGTTCCTGCTAGTAACACTGGCGTGGTTCTGTTTGTTGCAGTTTAAGCCCTGTGCGTTGTGCCGTGCACACTACCGCCACAGGATGGTCATAAAGTGTGCCTCCGGTGTTTAGCCGAGGACGCTCACGACGATCAAGGATGCTCATAATAAACGCCCTTGCGTCAATATTCCTGTTACATTATGTTGTATTATGATACATATTTCATACGTTTACACACAACGTGGCTCATAGGCCGAGGTTGTGGTTTTTTGTCTGGGTTTCTGCGCCTCACGCGCATTCTTCCCGACACGCAGATTTTATGTTTTTCACTAATCTGCTTCAGGCGGGGGATAATATTTGATAAAAGGTTTCTAAGGAAATCCCTTTATCGTTCCCCCGCAAACAATGTTGCTGACTTAAATATGACTCAATTTGCTTCACTATTGCAGCAACATATTCTTCAACATAATGTCAAGTCGATGATTGATAGCGCGATGTCCGGGCTCCGTCAGGAGCTCGGCTCGCAAAGTGTTGATCTCGAAGGTAAGTTAACCAGGTGTCGTCTGTGGTGAAATCCCCGATTGACACGGTGCTGTCTGGGTTCCGCAAGGAGCTCAGCACACCTGTCGTCGGGGGTGGATCGGACGCATCTGGGGGTTAACTGCGGCCCGAGCTCTGGCTCGGAGAACGCCCTCCTCCCAGGCAGCTTGATCCTGGCCGGCTCAGGTGATGGTGTGCCTTCGGCACCTTGTGGCGACCTAGCCGGGCTCAGGTTAGTCCGCGAGCCTGGCGCCGGCGATGCAGGTTTCACCCTGTCTTAGCCTGGTGCCCTGACTGGCGGTAAGCCTCGCGCCGACCAGCTTCGAGGACACCTCGGCGACTTCGGCACCTTGTGGCGACCTAGCTTTGGGCTCAGGTTGGTCACGGGCGCCTGGCGCCGGCGATGCAGGTTTCACCCTGTCTTCGCCTGGTGCCCTGACTGGCGGTCGCCTTGGCGCCGACCAGCTCGGGGACACCTCGGCGCCAAGTGGTCAGTCGGGGTTGCCGGAAACCTGTATATCGGCAGGTTCCTCTCGGCGCCCCGGTCTGGGTTCCACTGAGCTGCCGATCACCTCGGCGCTCATAGGTCTACCTGTGTCCACCAGGGGAAACCTGCATTGCCAGGCTACTCCCTTGTGTCTCGGGACTGCAGATCGGACTAGCACCGACCTGGGCTTCGGCCCCGGTACGGAGCAGATCCCCGGCGCTGTTAGCTCAGGTCTCGGCCTGATGTCTATCGATGCCCTGGCCAAGAGGCCGTTGAGTGTGACGAGCTGCCGATCACCTTGACGCGCCGAGGTCTACCCGTGTACACCAGGGGAGCCCTGCATTGTCAGGCTACTCCCATGTGTTTTGGGATCGGGGTTCGAACTCGAACCGCCGACCCGAGCACTTACGATATATATATATATATATATATATATATATCTGTGTATATATATATACACATACATGTGTATGTATATACATACATGTGTATGTATGGGTATTTATATAGCGCTATAGGCTATGTTTGACTATATGCTTAGTGCGCTTTTGGAGAGTACTTGGGGAAACCTGATTTATCAGGCTACTCCTACGTGTCTCTGGATCGGGGTTCGGTCTAGAACAGCTGAGCTTCGGCTCTGCAGATTCTCTGAACCCCGTGGGTAGCACCGACCCAGGCTTCGGCACTGGTAGGGTGCAGATTCCCGGCTCCGGTAGTTCAGGTCTCGGCCTGATGTCTATCGACGTCTTGACCACGATGCCATCGAGTGTGCCGGGTGTGACGGTCACCTCGACGCTCCGAGGTCTGTCTGAGTGCTTGTGAAACCTTGATTGTCAGGCTTCTCACATGTGCCTCGGATTCGGGGTTCAGGCTCGTACAGTGGACAAGTCGATTTGAGCTTCGGCTCATTTCGCTACTTTGAACTTACCACTGAGTAGGTTCGTCCCTGAGGCAAGTGCGAGATAGAATCGCGGCTGTGTTGCCTCAGGTGTTGTCCACGTCGAATACCCGAACCGTTGGAGTTAAGCCTCCGGAGAAAGCCTGCTTCCAACCGCGGCATCGGGACAAGGCCTCACACTCTACCGTCAGTCTGCCGTTCTTTCCCCTTCACAGCTCAACGCTGTATGCTCCACTCGGCGCATCTCTCAGCTCTGCTGAGGGAGCTGGTGGAAAGGGGAGAGAGCGCTGGTGGAATTTTTTCGTCGGCGACTCTGGGCGCATCTGACGGGGGCAACTCTCATCTGGCTAGGGACTGCATTGTAGCTGTGCCAGCCAAATGATGAGGGCGGTTATGGGCCTATACGCCCGGGACCGTTTCGAGGAATATGGAAGTCTGTTGAGCTTCTCGTTGCCCAGGCATCGGCAAACGTTAAGTTGCCGACTGCTGAGGTTTACTATATTCTGCCGCAAACACCGGTCGGACCGACACACTCCAGTCTCGGCTTCCCGGGAGACGGCGACAATACCCATTCTCATCTGAGAGCTGAACAAGTTCATAGAGGTACTGTCCTTCAAGATGGAGACACCGCGCTCGGTGATCTCATCTGCCGAGACAGGGGATTGGCGCACGTCAATCGACCTCGAGGTCGCGTACCTCCTTGTTCCATTGCACCCTGATTTCAAGATTTACCTTCGGTTTCTTGTTTGACGGGACGTGCTACCAGTTTCGTGTGCTCTCCTTAGGCTACATTACGGTGCCAAGGGTGTTCACCAAATTGAGGTTTATTACAGCTCAGATAGCCAGATCGCAGTGCCGGTGTTGTCACCCGTACATAGGCGACTGGCTCATCGTGGTTTCAGAATAACTGTTGAGTCTGGGGACCTCACGATCAGTGTTGGTCACTCTTACGAAACTGGGCGAAATTGTCAACCTCAGCAGTCAGATGGACAGGCGTCAGGCGTCTCTCGAGGGTCCCCACCCTGGAGACACCGTCGCTCTCAGTCCAGCCAGATACATCCCTACCGGGTTAGGGGCGATGTTCTGGGTGACCTGCAGCCTCTTGAGACGAAGTCACAACCTGCACATCAATGTGCTGGAATTGACAGCAGTCAGGTTGGTGTTCGATCCGCGCGCGCCGGGATTGAATTACCTCTTCGACCAGACATTCTCACTCTGAGCGAGCCACACCCGAATCCTCCGTTCACTGGGTGGCTTGGCCTCTGTCGGGTATAACACCGCGAATTCCTGCAACCGTTGCAGACACAATTCTGGCTGGGATTCGACACCCGTTCAGTGTGTTGATAGGTGGGGGCTGGTGGTGTGCAGATAGGGGATTTCATAATCCCTATTCTGCGGATTTAGTTCGGATATTGGAGTTACTATAACCTCGTTTTGGTTGAGAGCCTTCTGACCTCCACCATTGCCGGGTACTCCATGGCTATTTCCACGTTTCACACCTCGTTCGATGGTGCTCTGCCTAGGCAGCATCCTCTCGTACATCGCGTCGTAGCTGGCATGAACAGGGTTCGACCGCCTCGTCGGCGACCCAGCCCACCTAAAAATTGCCACTTATTCACAATTGGCTGTCTGGCCCTAATTTTTCAAGTATATCGTCTCTCTCACTTCACTTGTTGGCGTGGAAGGCGACTTTACTTGTTGTGGTGAACTCTGGTAGAAGGGTCGGGTACATCCATCACGATCCCCACTGACCCGACACTGACAGTATTTTATACTGATCATGTCGTATTCGACTCCCGGATACCTACCACTCTCAGTCGCGATATTGCTTTCCGTGACTGCTCATATCGCACTTCCACTACCCAGCCTTCCGCGCGGGGACCAATCTTCGATTGCTCACCCGTGCCTGTCCGCGAACGAGCGAACAAAGGGATCCGTCACGGGTACCCATGTGTGCTGTTTGGTGGCGGGAAGACTGGGGAGTCTGCTAACAAAGCGCACTTTATCTCGTTGGCTTGTTTCCGTAATTGTTCGGTTACAATGATAAGGTTTACCTCCCCCCGAGGGGTTGAAGGCAGACTGGGTAGGGCAGATGCCGCTTTGTTGTCAATACACAGCGGCACTGCTCAATGAAGAGATCGGTTCTGTCGCTCTTTGGAGCCGGCAGAACGCCTTCGTCGCCATTACCAACTTGACCGCATTCTAAGGATGGAGTGCTTTCGGTTCGGTCTTTCGGTTCTCTCCAGTGGAGAGTGCCCTGCCACCCTGACCAAGTTAGTAACTGGTCATTGGTATCGGTTCTGTGTTCAATGTCGATATATTTCATATCACTACATCGTATTAGCCTTACCATCCTTTCGGGTTGGGTGGGTTTGGGTGTACATCACGTCCCTTCGTCCTCTTCAAGAGGCGGGGTCCGTTGAGCAGCTTTAACCAGTCATATGCTATTAACCCGTCTTGCGGCGAATTGGAGTCTGAACCCCCACGGGGCACTGTTTGGTATGCCTCTCTTCGAGCCGCATGTCACGTGACCAGGTTAGTGTAATGGTGAGCCAACACATGTTGACTCGGCTTTTAAGCTATTCAGGGTTTTTGTGTACGGCTTACAGTTATCCCTCTTCCCGAGCCTTCGGTATTTGGGAGTCTGTGTTAAGCAGCTTTGTGGGATGGTGGCCTACACTTACCCTCCTCACGCCGAGAGTGTTTGGTGGGGGTGTTTTTCACTCGTACAATGCATGGCGTTTGTACTCGTTCGATTTCCTCTGAAAGTTTTTAGCGAGGCTAATAATTTATCGGGGTTTTATCGAGGTCCCGGCAAGCCCTCTTCCAAACAGGGGTGCATTCGAGCATTAGTTTGCAGTACTTATTAGCTCGACTCCTGGGTTATTGGCTTTGTAGCGTTTAAATTTTTTACGCTTTCCCTACCCTTATACCTCTCGCCACGCTTGTCTGGCTGGGGCTATATTAGGGTTGGGAGTTGTTTCGGCATGTCCCCATACATTCCTTCCATTGTGATGGTTGGGGGGTTTTATGTGTCATTGATATTGAGCCAATTGACATATAAGCTTGGGCTCTCTAGTTCCGCCCGTCTGATTGACATCAGCGGTCAGGTGGCTCGGTGTTTTCTATTTCCGTATCGGTTGTAGATTTCACTCCACCACGGGTTTAGTTGTTGCCAGACAGAATGCCACTCCGTCTCAAATATCTTTGGGAGTCTGTCATATGCTTATATGTACCCCAAGGAGGACTTCTTCTGAAAAGAATTATACAAACCTGTAGAGGTTATGAATTCTTTGAAGAAAGTCCTCCTTGAAGTCTGACGACCACCCGCCTCCCTCATTCTGTCTGACACGTTCAGCATGAAAAGTGAGGTACGAGGTAGACGGCGAGAGTTACCTGCTCTTGGCTGTGTTGGTCCGGTGGGGCCCTGTAGGGATGGTCTCACAAGACAAAACGAGTTTTTTGTTTTGTAAATATTTTATCAAAAATATAGTTACAACTGTCGTAGGATTTAAAATGGACATTTTAATGCTTATATGTACCCCAAGGAGGACTTTCTTCAAAGAATTCATAACCTCTACAGGTTTGTATAACTTCTCTTACCCAGCCTTCCACATCGGGGACCTCTGCAACAAGCACTCACCTGTTGGATGTCTGTAAGACCCTCAAGGTCTATATCAAACGAACACAAGTGATCCGTACGGGTACCCATCTGTTCTGCTGTTACGGTGGCGGAAGGCTGGGATGCCGGCTAGCAAACAGACCCTATCACACTGGCTTGTATCGGTCATTTGTAGTGCTGATCAGGCTAAGGGCAAGCCTCCCCCTGAGGGGTTAAAGGCTCACTCGGTCAGGGCAGTGGCCACTTCAAAGGCTTTTGCATCGACACTGACCATTGAAGAGATATGCTCTGCCGCTATTTGGAGCAGGCCTAGCACTTTTATAAGGCACTATCAGCTCGATACACATTCGCGTTTTGGCCGTTCTGTTCTCTCCAGTGGACAATGTCCTGCCACCCTGACCTCCCCGCAATTCTGTTCACTGATTTGTTCAGCAGAAAGAATGATGATACGGGCCTGGGTGCTTACCTGGTTGGCTGCGCATGCGTAGCAGGGGGATAACTCCACGTGGTAGGGGCCGTATAATAAATAAAAAAGATTTTTATTTATTGTACAATATTTTTATTAAAACATTGATACAACTGTCACATGACATTTTCAGCCGCAGAAAATGCATATATGTACCCCAAGGACGATTCTCTTCAAAGAATTTGAAACCTCTACAGGTTTATCTAAATTTAACTCTGTTATTTACAATGTTAGGGGAATATTATGGAAGGATTTTGATTATGGACACTTAACATGCACAACCCTGTTGTATTGCAGACACTACAAACAAGCCTATGGTCATATACTTGACCTGCGCATGTATGATACTAACATGATGGAGATCAAGACTATCGCAGGATTCGTTAATTACAAGGTAAGCAGGAGGAACAAGGCTTACCTCCAAGGATCATGGGGGGCGGTGGGGTAGCTTAGTGGTTAAAGCGTTTGCTCGTCACGCCGAAGACCCGGGTTCGATTCCCCACATGGGCACAATGTGAGAAGCCCATTTCTGGTGTCCCCCGCCGTGATATTGCTGGAATATTGCTAAAAGCGGTGTAAAACTAAACTCAGTCAGTCAGTCAGTCCAAGGATCATGATTTTATAGACACAGTGTAATAATCTGAAGTATTGTCTGACGTGTGAGAGCAGTGGTTCAGGTGTTAATAAAGAACTGGGTTTAATTCCCTATGGCCCTGCTATGGGTTTCATCTTCTATGCTGTTAATTATGCTGCTGGAATGTTGCTCAAAGCAATGTAAATCCATACTAACTCTCTGAATTTTCTCTTCAGTAATGTTAATCCAATGATTGTACAACAGACAGTTCAAATATTTCAAGCATAGATGTGCAGCCTGATGTCAGTGATTGTGAGAAATCATTTAATTATTTGCACAGCATTTAGGTTTTGTTTAATATTTTCTGCATATCTTCATCCAGATCTGCCGACTGTCATTCCAACACAATGCTCCTCTTGATGCCATTGCTCAGTTTAGGAAGCATATTGACTTCTTCAAGAGCAAGCCAAGCACAGCAGAACTGTCATTCGAACACAGTGCTTGGATGTCTAAACAGTGAGTCACCTATATCCATTGTTCAGGATAAATCATGATTAACATCCTGAATATTTTTCCTTATCCTGACTCATGCTTATTTGCTTTCTCATTCCTCTCTTCCGAACGGTCAAGTGGAAACTTGAGTCGCTTCAATTCCCTTGAAGCAAACATACAATCACTGACCCTGAGTTACCTCCCCTTCTTCCAACCAAAACAGGCACGGGACCACCTCATGCCTAGTCCTCACTCTCTCCTCTATCGCCCAAGCGGATGGTTGGGTGGTCACTTCAGGGTCACTTCGTGGCTTATGACTTGTTTATTTTTGGATATAATGCTCAAATTCTGCATGAGTCAGTATAAGTATAAAATATCAATTTTATCATAAATATATACATAATATATGTATAATATATACATATTTGATGTGTTTCATATTTTCGTTTGAAAACTATTACTGTAGTGTTCATCATAAAGTTTTCAAACATTTTCAATCAACGTTTCGTTAATCACATGACATGAGAAACAGATGTGCAATCAAAAAGCACTGACAGCAGGGCAATGGTAAAATTATGTTAATGTCATTCTACCTTTGAAATCAAATTTTAAGATCATCAAAATCATAGCAGACATTTCCCATACTTTAAAGTGAATCCACAGAAATTTGAGTGACAATTGTACCAGAGACAGTTGTGTTTTTATTATCATCAATGTGTGCGGTGTGTAGATTCCAGGTGTTCGGAGACCTGTTTGACGAGGCAATCAAGCTGGGCCTGACAGCCATACAGACTCAACACCCAGGGTTCTATTACCAACAGGCTGCAAACCACGCTATCGCCCGAAAACACCTCTGTCAAGAACTGTGTCAGGTATTCATCATGTGTGGAATTGCCTACATTGTCCTTTGGACTTTGAGGGCCAGTATAGGCATGCTTGTCATAATTGCAAGTGAAATATGCAACTCTTCGTTTGTTGTTTGTTGTTTAATGCCTTTGTCAGCAATTTTCGAGGTCTTTAAAGATTTGAATCTGGACCAGGTGATCCAATGACATAGACCTAACCACTCGATCCTGTTTGTCCCTTACGTCAATCGTGGGCTGCTGAAGACTAATTCTCACATAGATCTTCACAGGAATTATACATAAATATGGAATCAATAAATATTCAAATCAGGAATGAGTGTTTTCAGTGTGTGACCTGACTGATTGTGTGTTAACGACCCCTAGTGGGGTCATTATACATGTTATGGTGTCAACCGATCAGTGATAAGAGGAGCATGTTCTAATGATAGATTACTGGGATGTATTTCAGCCAATCACTGATCCACCTCCAGTTGACCCATTCCAGAACGTGGCTCGGCTGGAGTACTACGGCCAGCGACCATGGAGACAAGGCCATCAGAGTAAGAACTGTGTTGTTATATTGGCGTACATTCATTGTAAAACATGCTTTGTTAAAGACTTTGTTATCTTAAACATCATCTGAGAATTTACAATGCCTATGCGACGCAACACCTCTCATTAAAACTCAAGTAAACACTGCCGTATCTGAAAACCTTGAATCCAACGATATATGAAGGAAGCAAGTTTTCAGGATAACAGCGAATCATTGTTCACACTATGCTTGAAGTTACTTCTTGAAAACTAGATAAAGAAATAGACTGTATAAAACAGTATTGACAGTATTGAGATGTGTGACTGACTTGATAGGTATCGATCCCCCGGATGCCCAGAAGGAGAAGGAAGGGATTAGTGGCTTGCAGTGTCTGGAGAACCAAGTCGACCACTCTGTGAGTACATAAAATGTCTTTTGTTTGCTTGTTGTTTAATGCCACACACAGCAATATTCCAGCAATATGGTGGCAATCTGTAAATAATCGAATCTGGACCAGACAGTCCACTGATCAACAGCATGAGCATCAGTTGGGATACGATGACATGTGTCAGTCAAGTCAACAAGCCTTATCACCCCAACCACTCTTATGACAAGCATGGGTATCTTAAGACCAAGGGGCTGTGGGGTAGCCTAGTGGTTAAAGCATTGGCTCGTCACGCCGAAGACCCGGGTTCTATTCCTCACATGGGCACAATGTGTGAAGCCTATTTCTGGTGTCCCCCGCTGTCATATTGCTGGAAATTTGCTAAAAGCGGCGTAAAACCAAACTCACTCAGTCTTAAGACCAATTCTAACCTTGATGTTCATGGGTAACATTGCTCAGGGGTGCAAGAAGTGACAGTACGAATACAGAACAGGAAGGTTGTGTGATTGGTGGATAGCCTAGCGGTAAAACCATTCACTGGATTCACTGAGATTGCTGGAACAGTGTGAAGCATAAACCCAACTTACTCGCTTATTTGTTGTTGAGCTTGTAAGGCGCAGAGTCATTTCTCTTTTCTGATTTGGGTAGTGTAATACAAGATAAAATGAGATATAATGGAAGCCAAGGTTTTTGGCAGATCTGAGTTTGAGTGTGAACCGTGAGTTGTTATACATTTACACTGGATTAACATTACAGTGGCTGATAATACCCCTACTGAGCAGTGCTGTCAGTCAGTTCAAGAAGTACAAGTCTCCCAGACTCAAGAGGAGTCTCAGTAAGTACCTGAATCTTTTCTGAATGCCAGTGTAGGAAGCCACTCTGTTTGCCAGTTTAGGAAGCATCTCTGAAAGACAGTGTAGGAAGTCAATTTTAGTGTCAGTGTAGGAAGTTGCTCCAAGTGTTAGTGCAGGAAGCCACCCTCAATACCACTATGGGAAGCCACTATGAACGCCAGTATAGGATCCGCTCTGAATGAAAGTTTAAGAAGCTACTTTGAATGCCATTGTAGGAAGCCTCTCTGAATGCCAGTGTAGGAAGCCAATTTGAATGTCAGTGTAGGAAGCCGCTCTGAGCTCCAGTTTAGGAAGCCACTCTGAGCTCCAGTGTAGGAAGCCGCTCTGAGTGCCAGTGTAGGAAGCCGCTCTGAGCTCCAGTGTAGGAAGCCACTCTGAGTGCCAGCATAGGAAGCTGCTCTGAATGTCAGTGTAGGAAGCCATTTTGAGTGTCAGTGAAGGAAGGCGCTCTGAGTGCCAGTGTAGGAAGCTGCACTGTGTGCCAGTGTAGGAAGCCGCTCTGAGCATCAGTGTAGGAAGCCGCTCTAAGCGTCAGTGTAGGAAGCCACTCTGAATGCTAGTCTAGGAAGCCACTCTGTATGTAAGTATAGGGAGCCGCTCTGAGTTCCAGTGTAGGAAACCGCTCTGAGTGCCAGTGTAGGAAGCCGCTCTGAATGCCAGTGTAGGAAGCCAATTTGAGTGTCAGTGAAGGAAGACTCTCTGAGTGCCAGTGTAGGAAAACACTCTGAGCATCAGTGTAGGAAGCCAATTTGAGATTATTGTAGGAAGCCACACCGAGTGCCAGTGTAGAAAGCCGCTCTGAATGCTATTGTAGGAAGCCACTGTCAATACCACCATGGGAAGCCACTCTGAATGAAAGTTTAGGAAGCCACTTTGAATGCCAGTGTAGGAGGCTGCCCTATATGCCAGTTTAAAAAGCCACTCCGAGTGCCATTGTAGGAAGCCACTCTGAATGCTATTGTAGGAAGCCACACCGAGTGCCAGTGTAGAAAGCCGCCCTGAATGCTATTGTAGGAAGCCGCTCTGAGCGTCAGTGTAGGAAGCCAATTTGAGATCAGTGTAGGAAGCTGCATGTCTTTTTGATACCTTATTTACTCATTTCCATTCCTGGACCTAGGTTCCTTCTCAGTGGCTTCATCTTTGCTTCATCTCACCAAAGACCTGGGCCTGATTCTCCACAAAGGGAGAATGTGTGAAGCCCAGTTCTGGTATTTCTTTAGAAATGTGCTCATCATTACAATCATTGATGTATGTCATGAAGCTTCATTAATTTCCTTTTCCAGTGGTCCAGATGGGAGAGGAGTACTTCCATGCTAAAGACTATAGTAAAGGACTGATGTGAGCATTTCCTGGATAACAACTATTATCATATGGCAGTAGAACAAATAGTTCATGTTGTAAAACTGAACAAATAGGGTTGTATCAGGTATAAGCCCAGGTGTCATAACTGAGTGTCCCATAGTGAACTGAAATTGATATTAAACTCAACTGAGTGTGGATAGATGTTGTATCAGTATAAAGCCCTTTTGTCAGAAATGAGTATGTTGTGTTATGTCAGGTGTCAGAACTGAGTGTGTGATGTTGTATCAAGGTATAAGCCCAGTTATAAGAACCAAGTGTAGGGTGTTTTATCAGGTATAAGCCCATGAGTCAGAACTGAGTGTCCTGTGTTCTATCTGTACTTATGTGATATATTACACGCCTGTAAGATCAGGTATATTCTGTGTGATGTATTTACTATGGCTGTTTGTGACCCAGGCTGCTGAACAAGGTGATGTGGGACTACCGGGTGGAGCGATGGTGGATTCTGCTGACCTCCATCTTGTCGCTGTCTCTCAAGTGTGCCTACCTCACTGCAAGGCTCCAGGAATATGTCTCCAACTGTATCGAGCTCATCGGACAATGTATCCTTCCTACTGTGGCAATGAATCAGTTTGTACTGTTAGTACGCCAGAGTTCCAGAGTTCCATTGCACAAAGCAATCTTAATGCTAAGGCTTAACTTAGGCTTACACTAGTGTTAGCGCTAAGGTTGTTTTGTTTAATGGCACCCTGTATGTTAACAAAGGCGAGTTGCAGTAATGTATTTAGACCTGCTTAGAGGCTGATAATTTGCCCCATGTCTGATGAAAATGTCAGCTAACAATTCGCCTTATACAGTTTAGGATGATGACAGTAGATACTCAACAGTCATTTGGTTATTGGTGACACTTAAAAAAGGGAGGATCTCATTGTTAAGCTTTAAGTTCAGCTTCCTCGTCTTCAACAGATGATACAGAAAAAAATTGCATACATGATACTCTAGACGCAGATTTTGCACCACCGTCTGGAATAAAAGTTGTTGCTTGATATCATTTTCATGTTTGATGTTTGTGATAATATGTACAAGATCATTTAACCAGACCAAACAAAGTTTACTAAGGTAATGACTGGGCTAGAAGTTCAAGTTACAGACTGTTAGATTCTGTATAGCTTTGTTCAAGACTAAGAATGACTTCTTTAACAAGGGCAGATTGTCTGTGTAGCCCTGAGGAGAAGACTCGAATACAGATGAACCTGATCAGAGTCATGTCTGTAAGTCACTTCTGTTTCCCTTGATATACCAGCGACAAATGGGTAGCCTAGTAGTTACAGTGTTTGCTTGTCATGCCAAAAGGTAAGAGTTTCATTCCCAATATGGGTACTATGTTTGAAGCCCATTTCTTGTGTCCCACACAGTGATACTGCTGGAATATGCTAAAGGCGGGATAAAACCAAACTTACCGATAAAACAGTTTGACATACCACATGCTAAAGAAGATCTTGTACTGTGAAAGTGCTGACTAGAGCCAGTAACCAGTGGATGCTTAACCAGACATTAGCGAGAAGAAGCTTGACTCAATTATCATGTTTAGACCAACCTGAAATGTAAATATTGGCATGGCTTTGAGTAGCATTTAGAGTGAGTGAGTCCGGTTTTATGCCACATTTAGCAAGATACCAGCAATATCATGGCGGGGAACACCAGAAATTGGCTTCACATATTGTACCCATGTAGGTAATTGAACCCGGGCCTTCGGCATGATGAGCTAATGCTTTAACCACTATCTTACCCCACAGCCCCATATTGGATATGTAACTGATATCCACATGGTCAAGATATGGTCACTAAGTGTATATTACTGTTGTAGTGATGTGTTGAGGTCGAAGCTAACACTTTTATTAAGCTTGCTCATGTATGAGTGAGTGAGTTTTTCCAGGGAGAAATCATAGCACTTACTACAACACTCCTTGCTTTTTGTGTAATTTCTTTCTTTCTTTTTAAATTTGTATTTAGAATGACCTTCCAGAGCCAGAATCAGTCGTAGAAAATGAAGGGGTAGAAGCTGCCCACAAGGAGTGGACACAGGCCATGTCGGAGCCTACGGTCTTCACAGTGGAGATGCAGAGTCTTGTCCCATTCGGTCAGTTTACAGATTTGTTCTCTGTCACATGTAGTCAGTATGATGCTGTGTTTAATGTCTTGTGATTCTTCACTGAACAGGACCCCTGAAGATCTGGGGGTTAGAATTAGCCTTCAGCAACCCATGCTTGTTGTAAGAGGTGACTAACAGGACCAGGTTGTCAGACTCGCTGACTTGGTTGACACATGTTATTGTATCCCAGTTGCGTAGATCGATGCTCATGCTGTTGATCACCGGATTGTCTGGTCCAGATTATTTACAGACTCTCGCCATATAGTTGGAATATTTCTGAGTGTGGCATTAAACAAAAAACCAAAAAAAACCAACTCTACTGATGTGTATATTTCACGTCTATACTGTGTTTATACCATGTGTATATCTCACGTCTATGCTGTGTTTATACCATGTGTATATCTCACGTCTATGCTGTGTTTATACCATGTGTATATCTCACATCTATGCTGTGTTTATACCATGTGTATATCTCACGTCTATGCTGTGTTTATACCATGTGTATATCTCACGTCTATAGTGTGTTTATACCATGTGTATATTTCACGTCTATGCTGTGTTTATACCATGCGTATATCTCACGTCTATGCTGTGTTTATACCATGCGTATATCTCACGTCTATGCTGTGGTTATACCATGCGTATATCTCACGTCTATACTGTGTTTATACCATGTGTATATCACACGTCTATACTGTGTTTATACCATGCGTATATCTCACGTCTATACTGTGTTTATACCATGTGTATATCTCACGTCTATACTGTGTTTATACCATGTGTGTATTTCACGTCTATGCTGTGTTTATACCATGCGTATATCTCACGTCTATGCTGTGTTTATACCATGTGTATATCTCACGTCTATGCAGTGTTTATACCATGTGTATATTTCACGTCTATACTGTGTTTATACCATGTGTATATCTCACGTCTATGCTGTGTTTATACCATGTGTATATCTCACGTCTATGCTGTGTTTATACCAAGTGTATATCTCACGTCTATGCTGTGTTTATACCATGTGTGTATTTCACGTCTATGCTGTGTTTATACCATGTGTATATTTCACGTCTATACTGTGTTTATACCATGTGTATATCTCACGTCTATGCTGTGTTTATACCATGTGTATATTTCACGTCTATGCTGTGTTTATACCATGTGTATATTTCACGTCTATGCTGTGTTTATACCATGTGTATATCTCACGTCTATGCTGTGTTTATACCAAGTGTATATCTCACGTCTATGCTGTGTTTATACCATGTGTATATCTCACGTCTATGCTGTGTTTATACCATGTGTATATTTCACGTCTATACTGTGTTTATACCATGTGTATATTTCACGTCTATGCTGTGTTTATACCATGTGTATATCTCACGTCTATGCTGTGTTTATACCAAGTGTATATCTCACGTCTATGCTGTGTTTATACCATGTGTATATTTCACGTCTATACTGTGTTTCTAGTGGAGTGCAAGGCCAGGTTCCTGGGGGAGACAGTGTCTGCTGACAGTGAGATCACTCTGGAGGTCTGTCTCAGGTGAGGTGCCCTGATATGACATCATACCTTGAGGTCAGGCCCAGATACAGCCTGATAACATGTATACATAAATCTGACATGCATATATTCCTCACAGCCTCTACTGCTTACTATCAAGACATGTACGGTATTGCAACAAAGTGTTTTGTTACTGAATTGGAAACATACCTCACTGTAGCCATAGAAGATGTGATGTTCGTCAACAAAGTTTTGTAAATGGAAATGACATTGTTTGTTTTCAGGGTCAGCTGCCCTTTCCCAGTTCGCTTCTCCAAACTGTCGATTCACTTCAACAACCAGGTAACTACATCGACACCATTACTTGCTCTTTTAACTGTGGGGGTGACATTTTGTCTAAAGTGCCACAGTTGGCTGTTACATTCCTTGGACATTGTGATTGTAATTGTTAATTCAACTCCCAGATTCACCTGACTTATAATGCTTCCTTCGTCAGCATGATACTCATACATGTGGGACACCTGAGACCAGCTACTTGACCTTTCCTCCAACATTTAGCTTGACTTACCAGAAATACTGTTCAAAGTGGCCACTCACTCACTCACTCATGTTATGATTGTGGGTAATAGTCGCCTGAATAGACGCATGCACTCACCCACCCACCCACCCACCCACCCACTCACTCACTCACTCACTAAACCACTCATTCAACCACTTATTCAACCATTCATTCAACCACTCACTCAACCACTCAGCCACTCAACCATGTTGGGATTCTGGGTAAGAATTGGTAACAACTTTTTTTAATAGTCCCCTAAATTGGCTGCAGACTGCCTGACAGTTTTTTTATCCCCCGCCGCGCGTTGAGCATGAAGCGGGGGATATAGTATTAGGCTCCGTCCGTACGTACGAATTGGAATATCTTCAGATCCATTGACTAGATTTTTTTCATATTTGGTACCTAGGTTCATCACAGTATAAGAAAGGTCCCAGTCATATTTTGGTGACCTGACCTCCATTTTAAGTCACAAGGAGACTTTAACATTTTGTTCTTGTCAGCGAGATATCTCAAGAACCGTTCACTAGATTTTGTTCATATTCAACACCAAAATTCATCCAGGGAAGGCGCAGAACCCAGTCGATTTTGGTGACCTTCACTTAATTTTCAAGGTCACAGCGACACTTTGAAGATTTCAGCATGTTAAATTGCATGCTAAGATAGTCAGCAAGATATCGCAAAAACCATTCACGGGATTTTTTCATATTTGACAACAAGCTTCATCGAATGAAGTCAATTTTGGTTTGGTGACCTTCACATAACTTTCCAGGTCATTGTGACACTGAAGATTTCAGCATGTTAACCTAAATTCACTGGATTTGTTTCATAGACTTTCAAGACTTCCCTTGAATATTTTTCAAAAAGCAATTTCTTTAGGACCACTTTTGCATATTTCATACACTATGACATTCATGTCAAGGTCAAAGTCAGTCTTAAAACTATGTGTGTGTTTGAACAACTAAAGAGCAAGATATCAAGAGGGGTTGACTGGTCATGTTTTTGTTGACATTTAACTTCATCTTAAACTTTCATTACTTTTTAAGTTTGCTTTGATAATTTGCGGCGGGGGATTATGTCACCTTAGTGACGATGCTTGTTGTCTTGTATTCACACCTGGATAGTATGGGATTATTTCAGGCAAGTAGACTTGTCTGTTTTGAATTTTTAGCTAAATACCAGGAGTCAAGATAAGTCCCGCAGTAATCAAGGGAGACTGTTTGTGTCTGCAGGCGTATAACGATCACTGTGAGATGACGGATACACAGGGGATGAATGCTGCAGCGGAGGGAGAGAGTGACGGTGGAGACCTCTATCTGGTGCCGGGGAGACTCAGGATCTACAGGTTCACGTTCCTGCCTCTGAAGGAAGATGTCGGGAACCAAGTCGAGGTAAACATCACAGCTGTTTATTGGATTTCTGCTGTTGAGTAGCCTCTGATGATACATACTCTATGATAGATCAGTAACAGACAACTTTCTGGCAGATCCACATGGGCCTTCTAATCAAATGCATGAGCTAATGCAATATCCTTAAAGTTAGCCTGTTATAATAGCCCTGCATAAGAGTTTGATGACACCACCCAATGTATGGGCTCTTGAGCCATTCAGATGCTTTCTTTCAAAGCGATGATGGGATATATAAATATCCTGAACAATATCTTGGTCGGTATTTCCTTGAATTCAGAACTCTCTTACTGTCTTCATTTTAGAGATTATGAAATTATTTCCGGTAGATATCATCAGTTGCTGTGGAGATGGGATCAGAAAGAGGCTGCTGTGCGGTGTTACGTTGGCTTGGTGGAGGTGGTGACGTCATCTCTACACCGCTGTGTGCCCAGGCCAACATGTCACGGCGCCAACACCCTGCCAGCGGCAAGGTCATGTGGGAGGACTTCTCCGTCAGCCATGTCATCAGGTGACCTCATCAGGCTTTACTTGTGTCTTGCTCTCTGTCACACGTAACTGACACTTTCTGTTGAACCCAGATGTCTTAAACCCCCGGGAATCAGAGTATGAAACATTCCTAAGGAAAAATGAAATTGATAATTATAAAATGTTTCAATGTTAAAATTTCAATGTTCGGATAAAAACATGTTTGTCATTGATAATTTCAACGAAGTATTCAAATGGGTTATTTACATAAAATTTTCACCTGGGAAGACATGTCTATGCTTGACACTGACGTTACTGTGTATGTATAATCTGCCATGTGTCTCCCCCAGGGTGGTGCCCAGGGAGGCCAAGTTGGATCTGCAGGTGGAGCACAAGCCTCCGAGTCTCCTCAACGAGTTCTACAAGTTCAATGTTACCATCACAAACAAGGAACCTGAAACTATCTTTGACGTCAGGTAATGAGATACCTAAGTGTTGGTGTTCGAGTTTCAAGTGTGTACAATTGGTTTAGTTTCTGCAGCCTAAAATTAGTTGGGAAGATGTATTAAGACAAGTGAGCAGGTTCTTTTTCGAGGTCTACCATTGGGTAATAACTAAGCAGGGGGATGTTTCAGCCTGTTCAACAGATTCACAATGCACTTGCAGATATTGAATGTGAACGGTTGCTTGATAACGTGAAGCATGTATACAAAATTGTTGCATCATTTGCAATGAAGAAGTTGTCGATCCATAAAAAAGTGTTCCTCTTCATCATACCAGCTTCTAAATGCCACCTAAAGAAGCTATGTGAAATGCCAGTTGAAATGTTAAACATCTGTTCAGTCAGCTTCTATTCTTCATCACCGTGTTCATGTTGAAGGGGGGCGGTGGGGTAGCCCAGTGGTTAAAGCGTTGGCTTGTCACGCCGAAAACCCGGGTTCGAATCCCCACATGGGTACTATGTGTGAAGCCCATTTCTGGTGTCGGCCGCCGTGATGTTGCTGGAATATTGCTAAAAGCGGCGTAAAACCAAACTCAGTCAGTCAGTCAGTCAGTCTACTCGTCATCACCGTGTTCATGTTGAAGGCCCTTCTCTGTTTCAGATTATCAGCAGGTGTGCATGAGGCACAAGAAAGTGCACAGCACGAAAAAACAAGTAAGCTTGAAACTAAACCAGAACTTTCAACAACAGGTATGGTTACTGTATGTCTATTGCAAAGTCTGCATGCCTGGCGTATCCTAGAGTAGCGGTTGTACATCTGTCTGTCTGTGTCGACAGCACCTCACTGTAGGTACATGGCATCCAGACATAATAGGGAGATGTGTGTTATAAGCTTAGATGCTGGGCTAGGAGAGATGTAACAAGGTCTGTGTGTGATGCAGGTGTGTATGCTCAGATACTGGGTTATACGCTTCCCAGGGAGTTGAGATTGATGATAATACGACGTGCCGTTGAGATTGACATCCAGTGATCGAGGTAAAATAAAGTGCCTTTGAGCAGCTGAGCTGGATATCGGCACTATACAAATGTTAGTATGTATGTAAACGTATACATGCTAAAGGATGGATATAACAATGTCAGTGTGTGATAAAGATGTATGTCTGTGAGCAGGGGAAACAAACCTGGGGCTCCTTTCACAAAGCAACCTTTACTAAGGTTAACCTTAACTCCCATTCTTTAACATTGCACAAAGGTTACCTTAGTGCTTTGTGAAAGGAGGCCCTGGTCATCATTTGGCGACCATTTCCTTCATTCAGTATTTGGTTCTTGTTCCACAAGTCAGTGTGAGCAAGTGCCTTTGGCCAAACTCACTCATTCACATCATGAACCAATGTAAATTTAGCTGAAACATGGAGTTTGCAATTTTTATATTGCTTGTAATCATCATGCAAGGTTGATGATCTCATTACACTGTACATTTATTTTACTTTCATTGTCTCATCACAAATATTGTCTCTGATCATATAGTTGTATTCTGACCACCGGGTGACCATACAGTATATAGTTCAAATTACAATTTATAAATTAACACACACACCCACATCCTCCTATTTTCGGACATGGTTAATAGTACCATTTTTTGTTGTAACTTTGTTGTAACCTCATATGTGTTTATATATATTAATCCTGACTGGAGATGTAATAGTGAAGTTGTAGCTCGTTATGATTAATTTATCTTATCACATTTTGTAGATGTAGTTCATAAACTTTCTTCAGTTGGTTCATCACCGATTTTACGTTGTGGTACATGAAGTAATAATGATTATAAGAACAGCAATGATAATAATCATAATAAAAGAAGGAAGTAAACCAAAGTGAATCAAAGTCAACATGCTGATGAGGCAGTAATGACATAGCAGTTAGACCTAACATGTATGTATTTCTTTTACAATTCTGCTGACTTAGAAAATAGAAAACAGAAATAAATCAGAAATAAAATCAGCCTTTTTATACCACCAACGGTAAAGATTGCTTTAACAATGAAAGTAACCCAAGGGGTTTATGTTACTAAAATGGAATATTTTCTGAAGGATAAACCATCATCTGATGTCAAATTTTAGATTTATGATATTTATTAGGAACTAAGCCAAGTCAAGATTTATTTGCATCGTCTACTGATACAAATCTAAGTTTGATATGAGTGAAAGAAATATCCATTCTATTATTTAATTTCTTTCTACCTTCACTAAATGTTTAACAATCAAAATCTTTAAACCAAATACAAAAGAAAATATGGACAAATGTAAATCACTGATATTCTGTATTAATTTGTTAAAAGAAAATCATGGACAAATTTGTTAAAAGAAAATCTGTAAATCACTGATATTCTGTAATAATTTGTTAAAGAAAATCTGGACAAATGTAAATCACTGATATTCTGTATTAATTTGTTGGAAAAGTACAGTCACTGATATTTGAATAATTTGTTACAAGAAAATCATACATTCTGTATTAATTTGTTAAAAGAAAATATGGACAAACGTACAGATTATTAATTTGTTAAGAGTACAGTCAGAGTTTGAATACAGTTTGTTGAGATAGTTTGTTGTGCCTGTTCTGATGACGTGAATGGGCCAGACTATATACTAACATACACCTACTGTCACAACTGACTGAAATCATGAATGACCAGATATCAGCTACCGCACAAGCCTGTGTACATGCACATAGTGTAGATTCCATAGAGCTTTATGCACATTACTAACCCTTACACTTCAAGTTATACTGTCAACACAGACATATTTCCCATGTTGTTGATATGTTGGCTACATTGCCCCTTGTAAACCTATATCCCTTAGAACACCAGAGATAACTGATTTGTCCACTTTTCCAGATGTCCAGAGTGTAGATTCTTGTTCTATATAGTGAGGATATTCTGATAAAACCGTAAAGTCATCTCAATTGATGTGATACATCAAGTTGCCATTGTTACTGAAGTTTGAGTGAACGAAGTATTAGAGAATTAGTTTACAATGCTACTTAGTTCATGGTAGTGGTGATCCAATTAATTGAAATAATCGAAGATAAGTCGCAATGACTAAACGACCAAGCAATCTATCATGTTTTCTCATAATCGAACACAAACAATTTTGGAACACTCACCAGAACTACATGTTTTTTCTTTATTTTTTTCGTGCATTAACAAACATAACCAGGAAAATTTGATAAATGACGCTAACCAATTATTTTCGATGATTGGTCAGTTGTAATGAACCAATCATCAACTATGAGATTTTAACCAATTCCCAACACTAGTTCATGGGGGTTCATGTGGCCCAGTCACCAATGATAAAAAAAACTTGCTGTGCAGAGTTGTGCCCCTTAGGCACACCAGAATCCTATCATCATGGGTTGAAATATAAGATTTGCCCAGATTGTGTTTCTAACTTTGTCAGCGCCATACCTGTGTTTATCAGTTCAACCTAAGCAACTAATACTTGAGACCTGCATCACTTCAAGATTTCCTTCAGCTTTAAACTTTATAACTGGAAGAATTATACAGAGCAAGTCTAACTCATTCACTCACTAACTAATTTGTGTGGATTTACATAGTGTTGTGTTGTTGCTTCACTGTATTTTGTATTAACAAAAACATTCTTCAAAATAGTAGCTTTCCATCCACATTCTAGGGCAAATCTAAAAGGATCTTAATGGCTATAACATGATTTAAAAAAGAAGTTCAAAATGATGTTTAGAAAGTATTGTAAGATAGCACCACGTTTCCTTCAGCTCACATCAGTTTTGACCAGCCCGAGTTTGATGGCCGAGTGATGTCGGAGAAGATGGACATCGACCTGGGGACCATGGAGCCAGGACAACAGGTACGTGTGATGCACATGCAGACAAACAGGTTCACTAAACTGTATGTTGAAGCAAAGCTGATTTATTTCAATCAAACACTACCCCTTACCCTACCCTACCCTCCCCCCTTACCCCACCCTCCCTCCCTCCCTACCTTACCCTCCCTCCCTACCTTACCCCACCCCTTACCTACCCCTAAGACACAAGTCATCTACCAAGGTACAACAAACAAGTGGCTGGAGAATGTCGCTGATGCGCTTGAGATACCTGTAATGAGGAAGTGACCTGTCTTGGTGTAATGTGTAGTGTCAACAGATTAACGTTTTCTGTCTTTTATCAAGTTCCCAAAAGAAGACATGGTCAGACTGAAATGCTTCATTATAAAAATGTGAGAAGAGTACAGACACATTTTTCGCATTAATTTCATGACTTACAGTATTATCACTAGACGATGACAGTACTGCAACCATACATGCTTGGGATGTGTTATGATGTGTTTCAGCAGGAGTTGGTTCATGTTTCAGATTCTGAGGACATTCTACTTGAAAAGCTTGCAGTCAGGCAACAGGACAGTATTTACAAAGGTGAGTTTTTACTATATTGCTACTACAGCATGGACCTCGACTTCTCTCAGATTGAGTTCAAAAACCGAATCAGCCATGTGTATAACGGTGGAGTGTTTGTCGGACTGTGTGACTGTACAGCATCAGACTGACTGTGACTGTAGAATATCTGACTGTGACTGTGGAGTGTCTGTGACTGACTCTGTGACTCTAAAGTGTCTGTGGATGACTGTTTGAGTGTCTGTGATTGTGACTGTAGAGTATCTGTCTGTGATTGTGACTGTAGAATATCTGTCTGTGACTGTGGAGAGTCTGTGACTGACTCTGTGACTCTAAGGTGTCTGTGGCTGACTGTTTGAGTGTCTGTGATTGTGACTGTAGAATATCTGTCTGTGACTGTGGAGAGTCTGTGACTGACTCTGTGACTCTAAGGTGTCTGTGGCTGACTGTTTGAGTGTCTGTGATTGTGGAGACTCTGTGACTGACTCTGTGACTCTAAGGTGTCTGTGGCTGACTGTTTGAGTGTCTGTGATTGTGGAGACTCTGTGACTGACTCTGTGACTCTAAAGTGTCTGTGGCTGACTGTTTGTGAGTCTGTGATAGTGACAGTAGAGTGTCTGTGTGTTCCAGGTGAAGTACAACATCGAGGTGGAACACCAGGATGACAGAATCAGCTGTGTGTGTGACAAGGAGGAGACCATCACACTGTCCATCATCTCACCCTTCGAAGTCTCCATCAAACTCGAGTCCATGAAGGTAAAGCAGAACATTGACTTGATAACACCATCAATGAAAGGAGCAAAGTATTCAAATTAATTTCTATTCAAGTATGGTTAATTATGTACTTAAATTACTGAATTTTGATTATATTGTGTTTAGATTTTAAAAACAAAAAAAGTAGGAAGGCGTTTCCTATTCTCGCGGTATTTACGGATATCGGCTGAAAAATTAACACAAACAATTCTTATCGTATGAATGCTTGTTGTTTTTAAATGAAGGGCCTTCTCCTCTATCATCTACATCTATCAGCTGCTAGATCCATCAGGTGAATTACCACTCATGAGCCTGGTGATAAACAATACGATCCGCCATTGACGAAACGAGGCTTCTCCCTTTCTCGCGGTATTACCAGGAATTAACGTTATTGGGTGTATGTAAGCGCAATCCTGCCGGAAAGGGCGGAAAAAAATAATGATATGTCCAAGTTGGTATAAAATCCCCAATATTCGTGACACTGCAAGATTTTGATCACTTACAGACTTGGTCTACTTCCTAGTTACCAGTCGGTGATGTAAACAACCGGTAAGTGTCGCGCATCGGCGATTTCAGCAGAAAATGTGTTTACCGCGAGAATAGGAGACGGACCTATACAATAAAAGTCATATTAAATCAAGGTGAAACATGTAATACCCAGTATAACCCCTTGCATGTAGCCCTGGTTTACCATAAGAAAATAATGTGAAAATGTCTACGCCAAGGTCTGTTGTAGAACATGATTTCTTTTTTCTAGTTTGAGCCAGTTGATGTAGTACAGGCAGAGGAGCCATTCCTGTTGATGCCCGAGATACGATGTACGTCAGCGTGGCCAATTGAGATACAGACCAGTGAAGTTCAGTTGGTGAGTGTTGGTCATGTGACAGGTCATGTGATGTCCAAGGTATCATGTATGTCAGTGTGGCCTATTGACGTACAGATCAGTCAAGTTGTAACAGTTGTGTATGATTTCATTATTAGCCAAATTTTCTTAATTTTGTCCACAACCAGGGTGCCAATCAGATAAATACTCTACATACATTCAGTATCACAGCTACTATGAGTTCCACCAGGATCCCCAGGATCTCTCAGTGACATTTGTTCATTTCAGACTGAGTACATCAAGACAGCCAGTGACAAGTTTGAGTCGCAGATTGAGGGAGGTGAGATGATTTCTACACTATCACAGTTGTTGCATCCTACTTGTCCAAGCAATGTACAACTTTTTAGAAGCATGGGAGCACTACGATTTTTAGGGTGTTTGGGGCTTAAAGCTGTTCTTCAACAGCAATGGGTGTGCAAAGCATTTTGGTATGCTAGATGAGTGAAAATTCATTTGGCATTCAAAATGCTTGATTCACCCACCATTTACTTCTTCCAGAAAGTGTATTCTTCTCCTCCTGATGAATTGAAAGAATAACATGTCATGTTTCAGTTGGTTTAAAGAAGAATGAATGTGCAGCGGAGTGTCTGTGCCTGCTAGCTGAAGCATCTGTCCATCTGTCTGTCACTCTCGGAACCTACACCGTCCACTGGCGGAGGAAGGCCGACAGTGACACCACCAACATCCCCTACGTCACCACCTCCTTCCCTCTGCCTACCGTCAACATCGAACACATCCCCATCTCCGTCAGGCTGCAGTTGCCGGCATTCGGCTGTGTGAAGACGCTGCTGCCACTGTGCTATGTCATCAAGAATCGGACGCCGTACCTACAGGAGATGGAAGTCTCCATGGATGCTAGCGACAGCTTCATGTTTGCTGGAAATAAACTGGTAAGATAGATGTCTGAGAAAAGTTCAGTATTTTGATATTTGTGATGTGCAAGCCTATGCTGGTCAAGTCAAACCGATGCTTACCATTCAAAGTGTCGCCATATTCCTGTATATCTGTATGTTGATTACAGTTGACATTCAGTTACCTCCCCTTCTTGTTCCAGATCCATTTCCGGGTCCTTCCCCACAGTGAGTACCAGCTCATGTACAACCTCTTCCCGCTCATCGCGGGTCACGTGACCCTTCCCAAGCTGCACGTCAACATGCTGCGCTATCCAGGCACCATGGATGAGATCGTGCAGAAGATGCTTCCCACATCCATATTTATCAAGGTATGTGCTGCATGGTGACAGGTCATGTAAATCACCTCCATTTTCAGACTTTGTCCTGTGGAATTGTCGTCTGTGATATAACATTGATATTGCTAAAATTAAAAAGTGAAATAACTGCGACATTGTTGACAGTGGAGTTACAAAGATGGTTGAATCTAAAATCCTATATTTCCTACTGTTGCAGCCGACTGGGAAATCCTTGGTGATGCCTGCATGAAGTCTTTGTTAGAGTGGCTCTCCTTAAACTGTCAGCTTACACACAAGTTTCTGTTCATAAATTTGTGACATCCAACATTATATTATATTCCATATATATATAATATATATATGTGTATTCCTTCTTCGAAAGCACACAGAAAAAAGGGTTTGTTGCTACAGTTTATAAGACATCTGTGACCTGTAATTATTACGTCTTGTATATCTTGTATAATGTTTGTTATATTTATTCTATGTTTGTCAATTTGGCGAGTTGTATAAATCATTCTTGAGTGGGTCATAAAGATATGCATCCTTGACTGATGGATTCATATGAGATATGAATTCATTGTGGTTGAATGGAGAGAGTAGTGGTTGGATGGACAGTGTAATGGATGGTTATGGTCAGCCAGCTTGGCTCCTGATTGGTTATCAAGTTCTCCAATCAGATCATGTGTTGTGTGTGACTAAACGTTTTGAATGTATGAATCTTATATTAATATTGCAAAATTTGTGTTTATTATATTGGATAAAATACGCATCCATTACACGAGTTTGTAAATCAAGAGGCATATACATCTGCCTGTTAATGTTTGCACATATTCTGAGATGCACATAAAGTGGTAAAGTTTGTCTTCTTGAATGTAGGGTCGGTGGCGTAGCCTAGTGATTAAAGCATTCACTCGTCACGCCGAAGACCCGGGTTTGATTCCCCACATGGGTACGATGTGTGAAGCCCATTTCTGGTGTCCCTCGCCGTGATATTGCTGGAATATTGCTAAAAGCGGTGTACACCAAACTCACTACTTGAATGTAAAGCCTCTCAAGACACTTTTCAGTGAGCAAAGCATTCCTAGATATATAAATAATGCATTTGTTATACAAAGTGTAACTGTGCAACAACCTACTGTGAAGTTCCTAAAGGCCACCAGACAACACCATTCCTCTAGTCAATGTGTGAGCCCTGTAACTTTCAACTCGGCAACCTATGTAAAGAGTAAATTAAACTATGTATAACACAGTGTTGCATTTTCATTTGTTAAGACTTTATTGATGTGCAATAAATGTGATGGAATAACAGAGCACTTGATTATGATTGGCTATGTCGGTATACTCATGGTATAACAGAGATAATGTTCCATTGCACTCAGTCTGTGTCTGATGATGGTGGTTATACTTTATATACCAGTATATATAATATGCATAAGTACTCTTATGGATACCACACAATCATCTTAAAAACAATTTTTTTTTAATCTTTTATCCTCGCAAAGACACAAGGGCCTGTGCTTTTCACTGCTTGACAGTGCTATTCCATCTTCAGGATCCGCCAGATGTCACATGATGCTCACTGTTATTAATCGTGTGATACATGATGCTGTCTGTCTAGAGACAATGCATCCTGCCTAAACACACAGGCACTGGTATTATGTTCTGTCTAGCAATCACAGGACCTATTTCAGGTTATGCATAGGTAGGTGCTGCCACTGCAAACGTTTGTTTGCTGTTTAACTCCCCACCTAGCAACATTCAAGCCATATCATTGCGGCCCATAAATAATCAAGTCTGGACCAGACAATCCAGTGATCAACAGCATGAGCATCAATCTACGCAATTTGGAACCGATGACATGTGTCAACAAAATCAGGGAGTCTGACCACCCGATCCCGTTAGTCACCTCTTACAACAAGCATGGGCTACTGAAGATCAATTTTAACCCGGATCTTCACGGGTCGACAATCAAGTGATTTGACATCATTAGCACCAATTCAAACTGTAGGATACAATAACATGCTTCAACCAAGCGAGCCTGTTCTTCCGTTAATCGCCTCCCAAGACGAGTATTGGTTTGCTAAAGACTTCAGGACTCAGTTATGGTTGAAGGCAAATACACTATAATACATATATACAATACACATATAATATACAATGGAACATTCCATGTATTACTGAATTTACATATAACATTAATAAATATTTAACAATAACATTATGATGAGTTTGATCAAATAAATATATAAGCACTATAACATATGTAGTTTGGGAATCCCAGGGAGGTATCTGGTATTGCTGCCTGAGTGGCACTCAGAAGAAACATTTGGTTTGTCCATCTTTACCTTTGTAAAATTATGTATCAAACCCCTTTCTATGTTGTTGATCCTGTTATATAGTGAAATGTAGGTTAACTGTAAACAGCTGAAACATTTCATATCATTATCAACCTCAATTTGGAATATTCACGGTATTGTATGGACTCCATACTGACTCTTACTGTCCATTTGGGGCCAAATCCCAACTTCATAGAATGTCGTTAATAAAAATTATGTACATAGTTTTTGAAGCTGACATTTAAAAGAACCAATTCACGTTATGTGATGTAATAATAGTTATGTTTTTAGTTGGTTTACCATCCGAGAACAATTAAATACCAGAAATTTCACTTGCTTTTTTATATACCAACAATTGTTTTAGGTCCTCTGATTAGGAATATGATTAGAAACCCACACTGTTTGTATGAAACGGTGTAAAATACATGTAAAAATGCATTAACTTTTAGTATCTTTTTGCAGGCATACTTCAATGACCTATGAGTACGGGTTTGTTTTTCCTTCATTTGTAGCAGTATAAGTTTGAGTTCTGTTTTTTCCCTCCAAATTGAAAGTTGTGATGTGTCCTATACACACATTTATCATCCAAAACTGTTCCACGGGAGATATCGCTTGTGTGAGATCATATGATATCTCCTAGGAGATATCGTTTTGACAGTAGATTTTGTACAATGCCCTGACAATGCTATGACGTCATCAACTTGATGACATCACAATGCTATGACATCGCTGCACTGCAAGTCTAATGGTAGTACAGTATTGAGAGATGTACATTTGTCATTGAAAACCAATGAAGAATGATTTTTGATGATAAATAGAATCTCACCCTCGTGTCTACTGATATCAAATATATCAACACTCGTTGATAAAGGTAAAAATATCCTCGGCAAGCCTCGGATATTTGTAACTTTATCAACTTGATATAATTGATATCAGTAGACACTTGGGTGAGATTCTCTATATCCCCGGTAAACTATAACAAACACAGTTCAGGTTTGGTGGCAGAGGTTCGACAGTATAGATGTTCTGTAGGAGAACTTTCTCCAAACTCGTTGCTGGCTGTCACTGATATCTTGTACCTTGTCTCTGGGTCAAGGTCATGGAGCGTGACGTGACCAACATTTTGACCAAAGTCTGTCACCACCACACTTGTCCTATTACTACACAGGCCGTGGGTGAATATTGCAGTCTCGTAATACACTGTGAAGTATCCTATGTTATCACTAGGGTCGTATATCCAGTTGAGAGACACAGACCGCTGGTCCACCGCACACTCCTGAGGGAGGAGCTTGGGAGAGCAGGGCTTGCCTGTGTCAACAGAAGATACAAGAGTCAGTTAGTTTGGTTTTACGCCGCTTTTAGCAATATTGCAGCAATATCACTTTGGGGACACCAGAAATGGGCTTCACACATTTTGCCTATGTCGGGAATCAAACCTGAGTCTTTGGCATGACGAGCAAACCCTTTAACCACTAGGCTACCCCACCGTCCACGAAGATACAAGAGAGGCTTGTAGTTTAAGGTTTGCACTTACTTAAAAGCTTCCTGAACTACAGGAAGCATTAATGAATTTAAAGATTACTGACTATGTGGTGAGAGACTGAGGATAGTTTTACACAAGCTAAAGTAATATTCTAGTAATATGGGACAGCAATAATGGGCTTTCCACATTGTTCCCATTTGGGGATTCGAAGCTAGGTCTTTTGTACGAGGGGCAAACCCATTAACCACTAGGCTACCCCTCCATTAAGCAGTTTTATGCTGCTTTTAGAAACACATCTCTTACAGCAAAATCCACATGAGCTTCTCACTTTGTTCCCTTATGGGGAATCAAACCAAGATGTGATGTGAACTTCAGCATGACAAGCAAACCACTGGGCCACCCCAACCCCCCACAAAGATTAGTAAAGGCTGCATAGTGAAACAAGACTGAGGGAAACCCCTCCTTAATTTCCAGAATAGCAATTAAACAATACTAATGAGAATTTGGGTCACATAGTTAGTTCATTTGGACCAAATGCTTTGTGTCCCTCCAGCAAACTTTTGTATGGAACGTTTATCAGGGAGGTACACAGTGCTCGAGATCCGTTTTTACCCTCACTCGTCCCACCAGCTGTTCGTTAAAAAAATGTAATTTAAGGTATTTGTCAGTAGTCATTTTTACCAGCATACGGACTGGAGAAGTCGACCTCACACACGTTACAATGGACCAGTGAATCTCCTCTCTTTGAGGCAGCAAGACACGTCCATATCTCATCGTATGAATCCTTGTATGGCTGTGTGGATTTAATATTCAGTTTTAACAGTTTAGTCTTAGTTGATATTGGCTGATCAATTCCATCTGCTTTCCGTTTGGCCATTGCCAAGGTATGTTCATCCCCATTGCAACAGGTCTATTTCCGGGTTTATTGATAAAACGGCCCCCACAAAACGTCACTAAGCGGAAACGGCATTAATTAAGACGAAAACGGAAGGTTGTTGAAGTCAAAACGGCTCCTGTACATTTGCTCGGCGAATACGGTGTCATCTTATTTTTGTAATAACGTTGGTAGGGGGCCCTATAGAACAGACACGAAGATGTCCCTCTAATACGTGATTGCCTTTTCCTGACACTAGTTTCTGAGTCCACAGAATTAAAATCTTAAAGTAAATTGGAAGTCCAAGGAAATGTGTTGTCATAGGGGTTGATGATTGTTTTTTTATAGAGGGAGACAAGCCTGTATGTGTGAAACACACACACACACACGCACGCACGCACGCACACACACACACACACACACACACACACACACACACAGTCATGTACAAATTGAATGACTCCACTTCTCATGTTTCAGCATTACTTTTCAATATTATAATGTACCAAAAGCTGAAAGCTGCGACAGGAGCAGATCTGCTCTTGGTCTTCACCACAAATAGCTCGGTTCCACAACTGATGCTGTGTCCAATGATCTTGCCTTAAGGATTCCAGCTTATGCGTACGACTGACCATTGGATCCTCAGGGTCATCAAGGGCATTGCATTCAGTTTGACAAGAGGACCCATTGGACACGGACTCGGATTATGGATTATCAGCAAGTCCTCATATCAACAGGGATTGGATGTTGCTGCTTGGAGAACTCTAATCTGGTGCAGGATCTAACAGTGAGAGGCCTTCTGCACCAGATATACATCCAGGATTGGATCAGCCATCTTCAAGGGACACAGATGGACTCAATCATCACGCCCACGGTGATAGTGCCTATGGGTCTGAGACGGTGAAGATTACCCGACAATGTCATTCATGGGCCTCCAATCCAGATGATCACCTCTCCATAGAGGCCTCCCTGACAGGATGGGCAGCTCATCTGGAAGACATGACTACTTCACATGGTAAGTTTGATGCTCCTGTACAAACCAATCTTCTGGAGATGAGAACTTGCTATCCATCACTGGTCAGTACACCGAAGAGATTCCTCAACCCTCGTTGCTACGGACATCTTTCCAGTTGTGGCATTTATCAACAGACTCGGGGGGAGGACACTCTCATAACCTAACTCAACTTCACGAAAGACTTGTGCAGTATAGTGGAAAGTCTCAACATTGCTGCAAAACACATCCCAGGATGAACTATCAACTCCGGACAAAGTTCTCTCCACTCAACATGTGGAATCATTCAGCCAGTGCTCAGTCAGATGGCTCTCACCGAGAAACAGCTTCACATGGACCTAACAGCGATGATCCCCCAAATACTGGCTTTGCAGAATACCCCTGGATCGGACAACTGCCTGGACGAAAGACAACACGTTTGCTTGGACTTAAATATAATTATAAATTTTAAACTGTAGAAACAAGTATAAGGAAATCATGTGTTGGCGGTAGTATTCTATGGTTTAGTATCATTGTCGATAATTTGCCATCGGTCCCAATTTGGAAACGTATTTGTGAAAGGTTACCTGTGCATCTTTCCACTGGTATGAAGTATTTCGTTCCTAATTAGAAGTTATGTTAATTCATCATTTAAGAACTTGAAACTTTTCTTTCAATTTTATTTTATACTCGAACACAGCAATGTTTGTTCATCTGTTCAAAATCACTAGAAATTCCTGAAGAAATGTATAAGTATTAAAACAGGTTTGATGCTGGATGTAATTTTACATTTTACAGTCTACGCTGGACTTCATTTTGCAAAGGGCCGGGATCGTAACGCTAAGTCTAAGGAGGATTGTTAAAGAGCTCTGATTGCTTTGTAGGGGTCTACGAATTCAGGAGAGCAATTTAATGTAATGTAATCTTTCCAGATTATTTTTTGGCATTAAAGATATACGTGTTCCAGAAATGTTCCACAAACAAAAGAATGGCAGAAACAAACATTTCTGGGCCTAGATTTTCGAAGCTCTCTTAGCGCTAAGTTAGTCGTAAGTGCCATACATTAACATTAACTTACGACTATCTCAGCGCTAAGAGAGCTTCGAAAATCTAGGCCCTGGTTTGGGAACCTTAATAAGAAACTGACCTTGAAGAGGCAAGAAGCACTTGGTGACATCTCCTACAACCTGTGACAGGTCGGTGGTCTGATGGTTGATGTCAGAGATGGGCGGGTCCATGGGAGGTGGACCGTCGGGCGGATACAAGATTGGAGGAGAAGTGTTCGGCTGATCCATTATGGGTGGAGGGGTGTTGGATGGAATCATGATGGTAGGAGGGGTGTTGGGTGGATCCAAAATTGGATGAGGGGTGCTGTATGCATCCATGATGGGAGGAGGAGTGTTGGGTGGGTATAAGATCGGAGGAGGGGTGCTGTCTTCATCCATGATGGGAGGAGGGGAATCGGCTTGAACCGCGATAGGAGAGGAACCGGGGGCAGCCATGACAGGAGGAGGGGAATCAGCCGGGTCTACGCTGGGAGAAGGGGGATCGGGTGGATCTACGATCGGAGGAGGAGCGTCTGGTGGGTCCATGATTGGAGGATGGGGGTCCGGCAAGTGGTCCAGGCTCTGAAGGAGGCTGCACATGGAACAAGTTGAGAATATATGCGTCAGTACAAGATATAATGAACATGCATGAAGTACCCATGCTGGCCACTGGGGGTACAATGGATCAGGTTGTCAGGTTCGAGAATGTCACTGGTTTGTTTTATGGCATTCGGCGTCAAATACATGTATGTGGAATATTCCTGAATACAGCCTTAAACAAACAAATCACAAGCAAACTTGGGAAATCTTTCCATTTATAATGAAAATGGATTATTAAGACAATGGTCTTCATTATACATGCTAAACGTACCGGCGGAATTCTGGGAGTTTCTGAAACGAAGAAATTAAGAACAATAAATATAACCTTGCATGAACAATGATAAATACTTAGCCATATGTAATCCCCGATCAAGCGAATTTGTAGGAAATCTTGGAATAGCAAGCCTATGACTCTATAGTATATTTACATGTAACACAACGGTAGAACAACGGTAGAACGAACATTTGGACTTCCGATTCCAGTCACAGTGCTGACCTAGTGACAACAAGGGACACTTATATCCCCTGGTTGTCAACTTTCCCGATAGTTACAGAATGTGACATAGCCATACTGAATTAGCCCAGCCCGTAAACATAAGGCTGTAACACCCAAGTCTTCAACCTAAGTCCGATCTAAGTTTTGTTTTTGTACTGAACCGAAAGCATGTGTGAGTGAGTTAAGTGACTATAATGCCGCTTTGAACAGTACTCCAGTTACGTGTATATATTTTTATCTCAGTTACATTTTTTCGTAAAACCCAAATCCAATCAAATTTAATTTGCTCGTGGAGATTTATGATTTATTGTGCTTATTTTACGCAAATAGCAGGCAGCTAATCTGGAGCTCTGAATGGGAAAGAGACAAATGCCTACCGTCCACAAACTGCCTCCTTCCCCGGATGACGTAGTCATTTCCTGACACCGGCGCAGCAGACGATCATACTGAATGAGTCGGTCAGTGACCTGCTGGGACTGATCTCCAATGCCTCCAAGGTGAACGCAGCGCCCATCGAGCGGCGTACGGGGATTCCCGGTTGCTTGGAAACCTTGCGGATGCTCTCTGGTTGTCTCGGAGTTTGTTTCTTCCTCATTCTGTAAACAAAAGTGCAGCTAAGACACCAAGACAAGAAATGACAGGCGTTGTACAGAAGCTTTGGAACATTCTCAGAATCGCCATGATGAAGTAGGATGAGGTGTGTGCTATTTTTCACAGTCTTCGAGCCGTGTTTCGGGGCGGTTGGGGTAGCCTAATGGTTAAAGCTCGGGTTCGATTGCCCACATGGGTACAACGTGTGAAACCCATTGTTGGTGTCCCCCGCCGTGATATTGCTGCAATGTTGCTAAAAACGGTGTAAATCCAAACACCCTTACTAACTCCAGCAATGTTTCGGCTGCATGCCAAAACGTAACATCCCTCGTCCCTCGTGTGGAATCAAACCCGGCCCTCAGCAATACGAGCGAACGTTTAGGCCACTAGGCTCCCACGGTAAATACATATATGCGAAAGCAAGCATGCAAATACTGAACAACAGCCCGGGTGTCATGGACTGCCCACCGAGTACAAGAACTGAAATATTAACACAAAGTTAATATAGAAGCTGTGTTATTTCTTCTCACCTGTAATTTCTCTTCCGCTGCTATCAATTTCTCCAGGTAATTATATTCCTCCCTCCTCCGTGACGTCAGATACCCTTCCGCCACCGACAGAAGCCCCTGCAACACAATACGTTACGCACTTGCCTCCACCGATTAGGTACAGAATTGTTTTCGTTTGCCGCCGCACTCACCATTATTCCATCTAATCTGACGTACAAAAGAAAGTACACACCTGGTGTTTTGGGATTATTTGAAAAGTGTTGTGATTTTGACTGGCAACTTCGCAATTGGGCACGGTATCTGTGGTGTTTTGGCAACATATTAGGAAAGTCTGTGACCTATATATCACTGTAAAACTCTTTTCAAAACATTTACGTCGCTCTTTGGAAAGTAATCCAAAAGCACCGGGTGTATACTTTCTTTTGTACGTCAGTTTATATGGCGACCATCTGTAATTAATCGAATCCGGAAAAGACAAACATGTGATTGATATCATGAACAACGACCCAGGCTCTTGAGATAAGATGACCAATATTTGTCCGCTGAACAAAAATCTTAGGTCACGTCAGAAAGACATTTCGCGAATTTGTAACCGACAAGTGAATTGACCAATAGAAAAAAAAAATCGATATTGGCCAATAAGAATACAACTTTCTCGATTTTTACGCAACCAGTATAAAAATGCAGATACTTCTATTCCTGACTTGGCTTTGAAAAATATCGATTCAATACTTGAAAACTGAATGAGAAGGCTGTGATTGTATGACAGTACTTTCAAGGTCTGTGGAAAGTCTCTTCTGTTTTACATGTTTGTTCCAATGAAGCCAAGGATTTGGTCGGAATGCCTGACTGTAAACTTGCTCGCAACCTATCCTAATCCGGACTTCCACTAACCTGTATGTAATCCTTCGTCTGATCAAGAGGGATGACTTGATGTTCCCTATGTCCGGCATCACGACCACGATCTCGTCTACTGAGGCAACATTTGACGCACACGGGTACATAGCACTGGGTGCAGAATAGATTCACTCTCTCGTCCAGGTGATCAGGGCACAGTGGGTCTACAACACAGGTTCATTAGCCACGGGAGACTCTCGGGTTGCAATTACTCTATTATAACGAAAAGACAAAAATGGGAAATGAAGGTGCACCAGAGCAAGACGTCCAGAAGATCTCTCTGGTCCTGCGCTGTTCATTTGAAAAGTGGAGCCGATGGTGGTATTTGGATACATGTCACTGACAGGTTCTTTCAGACACCGTCAAGTAACTGGGTTTGTGGCCAACATGGGGCTTCCATTTTCTTTGCCAAGCTTTTATTCATATACACAAATAACTAAGTTAAGCAACCCCTGGCATATCTCATGATTGAATGAGCCCCGATCTTAACCCTCTGAGGCATATCTGGGACATGATTGGTCATCGTGAGTAACAAAGGGATCCTCCTGTACAGAGTATGGCCCAACTGGATGCTGCTTTACACTATAAATAGCGTAGACTGCCCCTTCAGAAGATCAGGAGGCTGACAGGGGGTATGTGGAGGAGAGTGCTGGCTGTCATACAGTCACATGGAGGTAACATGGTATTGACCGTGAATCGTGTAAGACACGCAAAATGACATTATGAACGTTCACATTCACCAATAAATTCAACATTAAACATTCCAGGGTCATACTTGTACAGACATGATTTTGTAATGAAAACCAGTTGTTTTTTAAATGAGCAATTATCATCATTAAAATCAACATGGATAACAATCATTTTGTCGTTTTTTATGAGTCAAAGGATCATACGGGTCAGAAAAACTCGTTTTTACGGGTCTGAACGTGCTGAAAACCATTGCAAAATTACAGGGGGTGCTTAATTATTTTTTTGTTTGTGTATATGTAAGAGATTATGGGGGTTCCAGAAAAAAATCAGATACAAAAGAATCAATATTGGAAACAGATCTTTAAACCTAACATCGTTTCTGGACAAAGTTAAATTGCAAACGGTACAGCAACGTTCACCGGAAGTAGCCCTCTTCATTTGCACGTGGTATGGTTGAACGATGGCTTTGCCAGACAAACAACTCCGCCAAAGCTCTCATCATACCTCTGACTGAAAGCATTTTGCAGGCTGAGACTGGGTTAAGGTTCAGAACATGACAACTGCATTGCGTGAAGAGTGCCAACTGCTTCTCTTCTTTGAATCGTTCCTACTTTTGAAGATGAGCATCGTATGCTCAGACATTAGTATGACCCCTTTCTTTCTCACCTGAGTTAGGACTCTCATCAATCACCTCCTCCAGAGCATAGTTCTTGGGTAGACCTTTAACCCCTTCAGGCGCCAAATGGACCTTTCTGCACGTGGGGCATGTAATCCGGCCCTTCCTCACGAGCCCCTTGGTGCAGGTGGTCCGGCAGAAGCTATGGCCGCAAGGGAGGACTACAGGGTCCTTGAAGGGATCCAGGCATATAGGACAGCTCATGGCACGGTGTCTCTTGTCTGGTCTCGCCTAGAGAAAAACACGGTATACATTATTTTTATTGCAGGTGGCCTTGTAAAAGGACCTGGCTAAAAGGAACTGAACTAAAATTTGCTATTTTATTGCAGGTTTAAGGCCAGGCTGAGTATATATGTCATGGCTTCTGAATGCCTACTATTTATACAAAATATGTCGTTACTATAGAAGGAAAAACCTTGGTTTTGTGTAACCACAAGGAGACCTTGCCGACCCGTGAAGATTAGTCTTCGAATTCGAGACCGCCGCCATATAGCTGGAATATTGGTGAGTGCGGTGTAAAACTAAACTCACTCACTTGATTGTCTGGACCAGATTATCTATAGGCCGCCATGATATGGCTTAAACAACATACTTAGACCTTGCCACCCACACCTATTATATCGTCGAAGTCCTCTTACTTCATTATTGAGGTCCGTTATCTGAAGACCGCCTCCGTGGTGTAGTGGTTAGAGCGTCCGCCCGGAGAGCGGAAGGTCGCGTGTTCAATCCCCGACCGCGTCACACCAAAAGACGTTAAAATATGGTACTTGTTGGTCCCAGCCTGGTGCTCGGCATTATTGGGTACAACAAGGACTGGTCGGCTCGGGAGTCAGTATACTGTGTCTGAGTGGGATATTCATGCTTCACTGCGACATGGTATCTCAGTGGGCTAGCACTATAAAACCAGCTTTAGTATGGGCTAGTACAAGCAGCCGCACATACACATACATGCACGTCGTCATATGAGCGAAATATTCTCAAGCACGACGTTAAACCCAATTTCACCTCTCCTCACCTGTTATCTGAAGCATTTATGTTAATATAGAAAACAGCAGTATGTATGTGACGTGTGGTCAAGAAGACGGAGCACCTGTCAGGAGGGCGGATGGTCAGTTGTTCGATCCGACATCCTCGTTGAAAAACGTACTTCTTGTTATGACCCGTGAAGGTCCGGGTTTGAATATTGGCCTTCAGTAACCCATGCTTGTAAGAGGCGACTAACGGGATCGGATGGTCAGGCTCGCTGACTTGGTTGACACAAGTCATCGGTTCCCAATTGTGCAGATTGATGCTCATGTTGTTGATCACTGGATTGTCTAGTCCAGACTCGATTATTTACAGACCGCTGCCATATAGCTGGACTATTGCTGAGTGCGACGTAAAACTAAACTCACACACACACATACTTCTTGTTATATTGCATGGCGCTCGGGAATAAACGAATAATACCAGGACTGGATTGGAATCGGTGTTGTAGGTCTGTGAGTGGTATCCTGTGTTAAACGCATGGCATCTAAGTGGGTTTGCACTATAATACCGGCATTCGGCACTACAAGTAGAAGCAGTGAGTGAGGGAGGGGGTATGATTTTACGCCGTTTTTAGCAATATTCCAGGAATATTACTGCGGGGTACACCGGAAATGGGCTTCACACATGTTCCCATGTTGGGGATCGAGCCTGGGTCTTTAACTACTAGGCTACCCCACCGCTCAGGAGTAGAAGCAGTCACACACGCACGAAGTGCAATAATCTTTACCGCGACTTTAACACCCCAGTTTACCTCATCTCACACCACTAGTGGCAATCACGGCGAACAGGGGACTTAATAATCTCGCCCCACAGAAATGTTGCAAGGCACACACTGACGCCGCTTCGAACAATGTTCTTGTCAATCACGGCATGTCAACTTGATGTGGTAGGAAAACAAGACTTGACGCAGGTCTTGTACCTTTAACCACAAATACGGGCATAAAAACCAAGAAACAGTACCAGAGCAAACCTGGGATCAGAACACACATACAGGTTCCAGGCAAACACATGGGACCTAACCCTGCTCGGCCAATTGCGTCGCCATCCGTGTCGTCTTTCACGTCCTGGTGTTATCCACGACAGCTGCGCGGTGATGCAGTGTGGTGTATCGAGCTGTATACAAACGGGCATCAGGTTGCATATATATATACACACAGTGTTTTCAAGCGGCGCTGCAGTTATTGTTTTGTTTAACCACTGGCTGGTCATTAAATACAAGCACGTGTGTGATATGTGTAATATTCACATCCGTGTTAGATTTTTAATTAATGTACAAACTAGATTCACAATGTTTCCCCCTGTGGGACGGTCCTCCGTTATACCATCACTCAACGACGCTGTAAAATACAATCAACCTTGGTAGATCCCGTCATACCACCGATCGACACAGCTGTATAAAAACATTCTTCGGTTGATCCCCCGTTATACCACCAGTCAACATTCCTGTTGATCCAGGTTGTACCATCAGTCAACATTGCATGGAGATGAACCATTCACCAACTCTGCTTACAATATGGGTCAAACCGCCACCTTGGTCTAGTGGATAGAGTGTCTGCCCGGCGAGTCGAAGGTTTGTGGTTCCATGCCTTTGCCGACACAGCAGAAAAGTTGGCACTGGTTACCCTGTCTAGCGCTGGGCATAGGGGGATACATCAGGGACTAGTTGACCCTGAGACAATATAATGTGTTTGAGTAGGGTAAAATGTTAAACTCTAACATGGCATCCCAAATGGCTAGCACTTTAAAACCAGCGTAAGTCCGGACCAATATAAGCAGCCACGCACGCACAGGAAGGTGCACGTTCGCTGTGTAAGTGAAACGCTACTTTAAGCAACGTTAAACCCCAATGACCTGACCTTAAATCACGGTGCAGGGTTATTTGCGGACATGTGTCTTGACCTTGCAATATTCGTGAAGTTATAACAGGCAATACGCCATAACAAGAAATGTGTTTATTTCCAAAACCTTTTAAAATCTGATCCTCAAGGTCAAACATACCCTCCCTAATACATGTAATATGTAATATTGTAGTGTGTTTATTGAAATTCTCACTCACCTTGTGGAGACACGGTTGTCTTGGGTTTTGTCTTCGCTGTCCCTCCGAGGTTTGCAATCTGTGTTAGTGTGGCTGTCGAGGTTTAACATTTCCATACACACACGCCTTGTTCAATAAATGTTCATTGCAGGGAAATCAACAAGGGAGATATACATCTGTTGCCACAAGAACAGTTTGAATCGTTGGTGTGACTGACAGTGCGTTCACTGGTCGATATACACGTTATGGTACATCAGTGCACGTTTTGTATGATAGGTGCGTGTTAATGAAAATACCGACGTAATGGAGATTTCTTACAAAAGTCGACATTAAATTCAGTTATTTTTAGAACTGTCTTTTTTTGTCACAGACGAGTCTGTTAACTCATTGAAGTAACGACAACTTCAAAGCAGGTCATTTTTTTCTCAATTTATTCAGAAACCCCAAAGACACCTTTTTAACTCTTAGAGATGCGTATGTGAATAGGGTTTTGAGGTTGTACATGTATCCAGATGGCGAACTGCTTATGGAGGTACAATTGCTCCTTCAGGTGAATAGATGCTCTGATATTCGTCTACCTGCAACGTAAACTGACGTACAAGAGAAATTCAACGCCTGATGTTTTGGGATTATTTAAAAACAAAATAAAAACAGCATAGATATTTTGAAAACCGTTTTGATTGTGACTCCCAAAGCACTGGGAGTGTACTTTCTTTTGAACGTCAGTTTATGTACTATTCACTAATGGTCCTCCGGAGTTATGGTTACAATAGGCATACGAAGCATATACGTTTGTAATAAGAGGGAGCGTAAAATGATCCAACAGTCAGACCCGTGAAGATCCGGGTTAGATTTGGTCTTCAGCTATCCATGCTTGTCGTAAGAGACAAACTGGATCGGGTGGTCAGGCTCGCTGACTTGGTTGACACATGTCATCGTATCCCAATTGCGTAGATCGAGACTCATGCTGTTGATCACTAGATTGTCTGGTCCAGACCCGATCATTTGCAGGCCACCGTCATGTAACTGCAATATTTCAGATGGCAGCGTTATACGTCAAACTCTCATTAAGAATGCTTTTATCCATGTATACTGTATATATCTTCAATATGTAAACATATCACCTGCCAACGATTCAGCTTAATCATTGTTGTATAACTGACATCGACTCGCGGCATGCTTCGATCTTTCTCCCCATAACAAACAATATGCTCTATATGATAGAAACACTGACATGGGTAAATTTATGGTCACATTTGTATGGTGGGCATGCTCGATAATCTCCTCGGTATACGTTACGATCACTCTCCACTAATACCCTGGATGCATCCACGGCTTGGTTGGTTTTATAGTTTTAGGGCGACGTGGGCCAATAAGAGGCTTATTTGCGCCCATCCACGGCTTGGGTCCGAAAATTATATTACCTCCCTTTACTGGCTCCTCGTTCTCACAGTAGCCAATCAGCGAAGCCGCCGTTACATCCGAGCTTGCCGGTGTCAACAAAGATAGCGGTCGCAGTCGCGAAGGTTTGTTCGCAGTGCCACTCATATTTTTTGGGAAATAATACAGACAAATTGACAGATCTGAAACTTTAAAAAAATATATGAAAGGACTCCTTCTACCTCTTTCAGAGTACCTGTGCATCAATTGTGTTGCCAAGTGTAAACGGTTAGATAATTTAAGAAGCGAAAGTGAGTTGTGATTGGTTCGCTCAACTTCCAAGCGTAGACACCTGATTGGATAAAAAGCCAGCAAAGGGAGGTAATAAAATATCGGGCCAAGCCGTGGATGCATCCAGGGTATAGTGGAGAGTGATCGTAACGTACACCCTGGAGATTATCGAGGATGTGTGGTGGTGTGCGATATTATAATTTTAATATTAACAGTAGGTGTGGCCTAGCACCATTATGAGCGTCGTCTTGGCCCTATGACACACAGCGATGTCTTATGGAAATGAGAGTAATTGGTTGTGGTTCCGTCACAAGACTGCATGGGGGTTAATCCGGTTTAGCATTGGCCCGGCATATCGTATACTTGATGTACGGGGTGCCTGAATAAATTTTAGGTCAAGGCTAATGACTTGGTCGACTGTGTTAACGTACCCAGACGTCGTGAGAACCTGCGCACAATATCAATGATTGGTTTGTCTGGTCCAGATTCGATTGCTCTCTGGCTGCTGCAACACAGCTTGAATAGCGCCGTGTGCGGCGTAAAACAACGGTCAGATCTCAGCTGCGCTGATATTTCTATGGACTATCATAATCCGAATACAAACACAAACATTTACAGTTGTGTTTTGGTCTTTATACTTTGGCACTGTTTCGATGACTGTTATCAGCCTAGTAATTCTATTTGACAACGTGTATATTTTGTGGTTCAGATCTACTCCTCAAGTGTATACATGTACTGCCTTTGCCCGCCAGTTCAGATTGAATGCATTGATCAACATCAACATAATTTTTTTAGACACGTGACTAAAAATGAATATAAATGTTGTAGGAATATTTTATTTAAGTGATTGCTGCACACACCACTTCTCTTCAGCACTAGGGCGGTGGGGGTAGCCTTGTGGTTAAAGCGTTCGCTCGCCGCGCCGAAGACCCGGGATCGATTCCCCACATGGTTACAATGTTAGAAGCCCATTTCTGGTGTCCCCCACCGTGATATTGCTGGAATATTGCTAAAAGTGGCGTAAAGCCATACTCACTCCAGTCAGTATCCTTCACACAATACATGCTCTGCGAACATGGGGGCAACGCCGTTGCCTGCCCCACCCTTAACGCACCGAACACCCACACCCCCAACTCCTCATCTGACCCACCACAGTTTCCACAGCAGGCAGTACGCTGAATCTACGCCAATTTAGTCGACAGAAAAAATCAATGGAAAGCTAGATTGTCTCTTTGCATTAATTATAAGTAACATTTGAGACAAGGCGCACTGGTGTTAATCAGTTCGAGCAGCGTGGCAGATGCTGCGAGATACTGCAGGTGATTACAGGTGGGCTACAGGTGATAGTGCACAGGTGTGTCAGGTTTACAGTGAAATAACAACTAGGCAGGTGTTAGTGGCGTTAAGATAAATTTGGCATGTCTTGAGTTGTTGCTTTTTAGGCCGATTTGTATCTAGTCTTCTTGTCAGAAAAATGCTCCCTCAAAATCCACAGTAAAATGTTGTTGGTTTTCAAACTGTTGTTCGTCTGTGCGTATAAATAAATAGAAATGCTATGGTTAATTGTAACAAATGTAAAATATGATCTTACTTAAATCATATACCTTCGGTCTGAGTCGTTCTAATGCAGCTTTGACGAGCATTACGTTACGTATTCAGAACCATTCAAAGAGATCCCGTTACAGGTAGGTCTACTTGTGTAATGGTATTCATTCTTGCGTCTGCTGAAATCGCTTTGACGATTCAGGTACTTGTAATATCATTTTAATGTTTCATTTGGTTATTTCGAAAGTTGAGATCAAATTTGAAATAAAAAATTAGAAATTGCAGAAATTCTGCCTGTAATTTCTGTTTAGTGGTGTGCTACAGTCGAGTTATGGGATTACGTCCCTTTGATTATCGCTGTTGTGTACATTGGAAACATTCTTCAGATGCGAAATAACGGGAGCATCTAGTTTGACATCATTGCCTCGTTATTACGTACACGTGATGTCAGGTTGAATGGATATATTGTGTTTTTCGGTGGTAAATATCAACTAGGTAGGTGAAATAACACTAACACTATGTAGTGAAATGCGTGAGCTGAGCGTAGCGAGACGTCAAGTCAATACTTGTCAACGACTGGGCTAGTCTGGCTCGGCAGATGACTGATAACCTTTCACACATTGTTGTACTATTACAAGCGTTTATAACATGCACAAGCAATTATGGAAACATATACACCGCTGCTGGTAATGCGTATGATATATTTTGTGTATATATCATATGCCGGCCATGTCCGTTTAACTTGTATTATCAATAAAGCTTTGTGTTTCATCAGATACATACCGATAAAGCATGATATATAAATATTTATAGTATAATTTCTTGCCTAAATCGTTTAATCTATGACTAGAAAATATATGCCTCACATAATTTGATCCAGTAACCGAAGCAAACATATGTCAATTTTCAAGGTTTTATGTTAATTTTAATAATGTAAAGCACAGGATATTGATTTTGGCTTAGGATAGTTGATACCTGACAGGAGTTATCAGATTACAGGCAAAATCAGACCCATGTCGATCATAGCCAATGTCAGGCTACGTTCTTCCCATGAAAAATGTCCCATATGTCGCTCCTTACTTTTATTTGAGTGCCATATGATGTTTATCAGTTGTTTCCATGATAGTGTGGTATCCCTAAATATTTCTATTTTTGTAATATCTGTAAATAAAATAGTTATGAAATGATAATATACTAGCAGATGTTCCTTACCTTAATGTGGTTAGCTGCAGGTAAACCCGAGTGGTTATGTATCATGCAGGTGTGCCAAATCCATGTAGCAAGGGGTCCGTCAAGTGGCAGTGATCCTTTCTCTCTACTAATGTATCATTTCATTATTTTTTATAGAACCCAGCGATTTTGTTTGCATCTGTATGGTTGAAGTCTGTAAATACTGATGTTGGGACAGACACAACCACTAGTCCGTTAGTCTGAGACAGACTTACTGTTCTGTCCCTTATTCTAATCATTTCCCTCAAATACTTGTCTGAATAAAGCCGCAGACTAGTTGGATAGTTGACAAATGGTGCCAAATACAGTAATAGAGTCTGGATCAGACAAGAGATCGAGTGATTGACATTGAGCATTGATCCATGTAATTGGAGTATAACCCCATGCAACTCACTGATTCTGACCACCCAATCTAAGTAGCCTCTTATGTCAAGCACATGTTCTTGGGACCTATCTTCTTACCCAGAATCTCAACAGGCCTTTAGTAGAATATTGTAGTAATGTTCCACAAATGACAGCTTAACTGCCAGCTCAGCAGCAGTTTGACCACCAAAACAATGTTCCAGTGTATATAATGTCCAAGAAGTTTACCACCTCCGTGGTGTAGTGGTTAGAGCGTCCGCCCGGGAGTGCAGAAGGTCGCGGGTTGATCCCCGACTGCGTCATACCAAAAGACGTTAAAATATGGTACTTGTTGGTCCCTGCCTGGCGCTCGGCATTAATAGGTACAACAAGGACTGGTCAGCTCGGAGTCAGTATAATGTGTCTGAGTGGGGTATTCATGCTTCACTGCGGCATGGTATCACAGTGGGCTAGCACTATAAAACCAGCTTAAGTCTGAGCTAGTACAAGCAGCCGCACATACACATACACACGCATGCACGTCGTCATATGAGCGAAATATTCTCCAGCACGACGTTAAACCCAATTCCACCACCACCAAGAAGTTTGTTTCCTCCCACATTGATATACTGTCATATATCTTGAATACTGTCCACAAGAGCATTAAACCCAACTAACTCACTAAACTATTATGTGTACTTTTGATAATTCTCTTTTGATATTCTATTTTAAGCCAATACCTCTTTTTGGGAGTTCCCCTCTATTACAATTGATCTACATCCTAGCACACAGATGGATAGTGACTACCATAATTGTAAAAATAGAATATTCAGAAATTCAGTGATATCTGAAAGCATATGTTTTTTTTCATTTACAGATCAATAGTGGTTCGGTGAACTTATTTGAATGTTATCATGGCAACAAACCTGTCCTGATGTAAGGAACAATGTCCAGGAAGAGTGACAAGAGGTAATCAATTTCTTAGCATGAAGTATATTCATATTAATCATTAGTACTTGATTATAACCTTTCAGTGGTATACCACTCAACAGAAGGTTAGGAACGCACCCATTTTAATCTCATCTCATGACATGACAAGATATTGATTAATATGAGTCCATTATTGGGTTTATCTCATTAAATAAGATGGTTTACTCCGATTTGATACCTCTCTGCACGAAGAGATCTTCTACAAAGGGGGGTCACTTCATTTGAATTTAAATTATCTGATCAGGCCAGTATCAGAGTGGACCCTTCAAGATTCTCTGTACAAATGATGGCAATATATGGAGCAGGATGACATATTTCTTTATCTCTCTTAAACAAAATTAACATTTGATGGGCACTTCTGATTTGGGCATAATATTTAAATGAATTAACAAATCCTGGGTTCGATTCCTCATATGAAACCCATTGCATTTATGATTTTCTCTGCCTTGATACTGCAGAAAGCCTTAGTGATTCACACTCTAACTCACTGTTGCCATGTGATTTTGCTGGGCCACTATTTGGTAATACCAGCTGCAACTTCTGTCCACAGACGTACTGGCCTCCAATGTGAGAACAAGAAGCTGGAGCGTGAGATTGAGGAGCTGGAAGATGCTCTACTGCTACACAAACACATCCATAACTCGGAGCAGACCAGCCTCCGGACCACTCTCAGGTGGGTTCAGTGGACATGTCTGTTTGGGTGTCCAACAACATGCTTAACAGAGCAGTTTAACATCCTTAAAGATTTTGGGGGTTGCAAGGTCTGCAGGTTTTCTTGGTAAGGTCTTGCTTTGCAGATCATTGTAGTGCCGTCTGTTCTGAGTATAATGATGTCACAATCAAGTGACCTCACAAATCTCTGACACTGAGGCTGGTTAGCTGTATATTTTACTCTCAATACAATGGTTATCTGCTGACAAAGCTAGAAGAATGATTTTACCCTCACAGTGTTTGATAGCAAATATGTTTCCACACTCACCAATAAAAGGCTCCTTGGCAAGATGCAAGTTTACTCTCTCGATTCATGGACATATTTGATATCAAAAGACACTCGTGTAAGATTCTCTATATTAATTAAAGTGGAAGCATTTGATGTCAAAAGACACAAAGGTGAGATTCTACGTACATGTATCTACTTTGAGTGGATATATCTGATATCAAGACACACATATGAGAATCTTTATATCAACTGTAGGAGCTTTGATATCCAAAGACTCCTGTGTGATATTCTCTATATCTTCCCTACAGGAAGGAGGTGGGCGGGTCGAGGTGGGAGCATGGTGGGCAGGGCAGGTTGAGGACGTACAAGTCCAGCAAGGACCTGGAGGAGAGGTACAGTCTGGAGGAGGAGTCAGCGGTACCAGGGGACGTGTCAGCAGGGGTTGGGGGGAGGCAAGGAACTCCAGGTAAACATGAGGAGAAGGATTCACAGCTGGTCAAAGTTGGCAGTGTCGATCGAATGAGGTCATCAGCCAGGCTGAAGAGGGATAACCGAAAACAGAAGGGTAGGTCATGTGACAGGAAGCAATATTGTACACAAAAATATACTATTCAAATGAAACTAAGGACCATTCATGGATGACAAATCAATTATTGTGATGTGAGAGAAATGGATGGTGCTTAACCTCTTTTGAACAGTATACATGTGATTTAAAAAGTAATTTGGAAATGTCTGAGTTATACTTTATCTCCTTCCTTGGTGTTAAGCCCATTTCTGGTGTCCCCCGCCGTGATATTGCTGGAATATTGCTAAAAGCGGCGTAAAACTAAACTCAGTCAGTCAGTCAGTCTTCTTCCTTGGGTGATGTAATATATTAACTGACTGAAAACAGTGTTTCAAATTGTGATTTTGTTGTTGTATTTGATTGTTTCGTTGTTTAAGGTTCCTTGTTTGAAAGTATAGTTACCTGGGAGATCTAGCCTTTCTTTTGGGCCCATTTATAGCAGTAAATATTTCTTAACTAACTTCTTCAAATGCCAAGGTGATATCCTGGAAGTCAATACCAAGGAATATATGTCCAGGAACACCTGACCTATTTTGTAGGTTTAAAGATTTTTGATTAAACATTCAGGTTGTAGGTTTAAATTGTATGTCTTTTACCTTTGAGTTCCAAGAAAACTGGGTTCTGTATCAACAAGTTCCAGGGTAAAGACAGTGTATGAAATAAGGCCCGTCCGACCACCTGAGACGGGTTAGATTTTGGACGGACGGTCTAGATTTACAGCTAGCCAGCCCGATGGTCTGGTAAAAATTTTAGATGTTATATACATCTGTGTCATATTTTGGTGTCTGGTAGTGGTGATCCGATTAATTGAAATAATCGAAGATTGGTCGCAATGACTAAGCGAACAAACTGTCGACCATGTTTTCTCATAATCGAACACAAACAATTTTGGAACACTTGTTTGCATTAACAATATTTTTCACAAGGTTGGTTTTGTCTGTTACATTTCATAAGCACTACAAGCTCGTTCCAATGATAGAATTTATCTTATAGACTTTAGGAAATTTGTTCCTAACATACTAGTCATCCTTTAAAGATGTGAAATTTGAAAAAAGACCAAAAGAGCTATATATGGTTTTTTTTCTATATTTTTTGTGCATTAACAAGCATAACCAGGAAAGTTTGATAAATGACGCTAACCAATTATTTTTGATGATCGATCAGTTGTAACCAATTTCCAACACTTGTGTCTGGTCTTGTTAAATCCATTTTGAAGTTACTAGCCCTGATGTCTGGCTGGGGTTTTTGCTTATTTCATACACTGCTAAAGAGGTTTCAATGCAGATGTACATGACATACTGGCACAAGGCTTTGCAATATTCAGATATATCCATCCTACTTTCAGAGCAACAAAAGACTTCTTCAAGACCTGTATCAGGGAAAATGTCATCTAGTCATCAACCAGCCAGAGGAAACTCTTCAAAGGAGTCTGTCTCTTCTGTTGCTACAAAACAGCCCACTGCATCCAGGGCAAGGGATGCTGTCTCAGAAGGGAAGCTATTTCAGGATGGTTCTGCAAATGTAGATGGCAAACTGTTTCCTACTGATCCTCTGAAGATTGATAGTCTCAAACATAAAGTTCTTCAGAAAGTCAGTGCTAACGTCATCCACAGACCTGCCCCTCCAGACCCTCAGGATGATGTCATGGTAGAGCAGGTGTTTGTTGACCACTTGTCATCTCAGACTCCTGGTAACCAGGAGATGATGACTGGACCTAAAGCTGTTGCATCTGAAAAGAGTGTGGTGAATCCTTCAGGACAGGCCAGTAGACGTGCTAGAGATTCCAGACAAGCTGCTCGAGCTCCCATGGAGGATTATATCAATATGGTTGCAGGCAGTAATTCAAAGCCTTATGAGACTCCTTTTAAAAAGACAAAAAGTGCTAAAGTTAGAAATAATACAGACTGCAAGGAGATGAAGAAGAACAGACAAAACTTGAAGTATGGTGTGGGTGGTAAAACTGAAGAGTCCAAAGCAACAAAGGATGTGACTAAGTCTAATTTTGATGAGGTAAAGCTTGCTATAAATGACGTGGAGAGGGTGAATATGAAGGATACTTCTGTGTCCTCAAATCCAAAATCGAGGGAGGTTCTGACAAGTGATTACAGCTCAGATCTTGAGACCTCTCCAGACCGATGGGATGATCCTCAGTTTGGGGGAGCATGTTTTGAGAGGGATGCATGGTTGGCCTCACTTCACAAAGCAGGTGATGCTGGAGGAAGACCTCACTGTCCTCTACCATCAGATGACATCTCAGACACTCCTGTTCTAGGAGGATTGATGGACTTGAAGAATAGAGGTGTCAGTGTTTCTTTTAACGCACCAAATGTTGCCAATGGATCTATAGACACTTCAACAGGGAACAAGATAGTATGTCACCAGGATGTTGTGACCTGGTTACAAGATCTGGGATTGAGGGACTGTAATCGGTACATCAAGGTGTTTGCTGAGAATGAAATTGATATGGAGACACTGAAGGATTTAACAGCTGAACAGTTGAACCAGATGGGTATCACAGCTGTCGGACCCGTTAACAAGATCCTTAGATCTGTGTCAGCCCTCAAGTCATCTTCTCCTTCAGCTAATATGACAGTGGATGAATTGCTCGCTGCTGTGGGGTCGACTCTGAAACAGAACCCCACAGAGATGATTGATGAAGGAAGAGGGAGACTACAGAGGAAGATGGGAAAGGATGAATTTGATTTTTCTGTATTCGCTGGGGAGGAAGGAAAGGATGAGATAAAGAAAAAACTCAGGGAACAGAATGTGAAGATTTTGTCTATGGAACAGTCCGAAAGGGAAGTTTTCTTAGCATCAGAAAAGAAAAGAACTGATCCTGTTGTTGAGAAACATGACTTGGATAGGAAACCACCAGTGGACAGAAAATCTTATCTTGAATCCCAGAAAGATATAAAACCGTCATCAGTAGATGAATCAAAAGGAGTGACTCGTAAACAAAGGACTCCACTTCAAAGAAGCTCTTCTGCATCACGTGTACAGTCTGATAGGGAAAGGAGTTTAAGTAGTGATGGTTCAACCAGGGGGAGACAACTCACACGTCAAAAGTCTGTGCAATCTGTGCCTAAGAAGTTACCAAGTGGTAAGCAGACTGCTGCAAGAGATGACAGTGCTGATGGCAGAGCTAAAGTCGGAAGGGGCAAGTCTAGTAAGGGAAGACCTTTAGAGGTTCTAAAGAAACAAGCAGAAGCAGGGATTTCTGCTGCAGCTCAGAAGCGAGAAGACATTCAGACCAAGACAAAGAAGGAAACATTGCAGCAACAGAGAATGGAAGAGAGCAGACGTAAGAGGAGAGACAAGATGGCCGCCAAGCACACTGGGAGAGGGAGACTGGACAGCAAGGGATCAGTGCAGGTGAATATCAAGTTTATCCTCCATACGGAAGAGAGATTTAAGATACATAAATGTATTCTCGGGTCTTAGAATAAAACTCAAGAACAGTCAAGTTGATTTGAGGACAGAAAATGTTGTGGTCAAGTTTCACTTCCTGCAAATGTATGGAATAATGAAGTGATTATCATGACTAATGTTTAAGGCAGGATATATTAGAAATGTTAAATGTCTTCTGAAATCATTTGCAATAGTGTAACGTATGAGCTTGTGTAAGATAGGCATAGGGACACACAAGGATTATTTGTATTAGTACACAGTATCTGGGTAGCATGGTCTTCAGCAATTCATGCTTGTTGTAAGAAGCGATTCACAGGATCGGGTGTTTAGGTTCGCTGACATGGTAAGTCATTTGATACTGATGATGTCACTCAAAGAAACTGTCTCGTCTAGACATGATTTTTGTTTTTAATTTTTCTTTTGTCATCAGTTCATTTCATTACAGCTTTTATTAATTTACTTGCATGAATCTAATGACCATGTAATCTTGTCATATATTGATCCCTGGATTGTCTGGCCCAGACCACTGCCATATAGCTGGAATATTGCTGAGTCACAGTGAGTGTGGTGTAAAACTAAACTCACTCACTTGTCATCTATTAAAGTTCTTCTCATTCAGGGGGCGGTGGGGTAGTCTAATGGTTAAAGCGTTGGCTCGTCATGCCGAAGACCTGGGTTTGAATCCCCACATGGGTACAATGTGTGAAGCCCATTTCTGGTGTCCCCCGCTGTGATGTTGCTGGAATATTGCTAAAAGCGGCGTAAAACCAAACTCAGTCAGTCTTCTCATTCAGACACATTTTGTTACCATATTATACAGACTGCCATAATATACACCTGGAATATTGCTTTAACAACAAGCAAACAGGAACCAATCATCTTGATCACGTCACTGGTTCGCTTTCAGCCTTGTTTATTATTGGGGCCCTGTCGATCAACTGTGTATTAAGGTGTGTTCAATACTTTTTCAATTCCAGTTGTCAACCAGGCCTCATGAGGCAGACCAAGACCCACTTGAATTCTTCTCCTTACCACCTGATCCAGGCAACAAGGAGACCAATCAAATCTCACCCCAGGACACCATCAATGATAACTTCCCAATCAGAGTGGAAGCAAGACCAATTCCTACTTCGGTCTCTCCCAGGAAGGGAGACAACTCTACACCTGAAACTTCTCTGAGTGCCAGAGAGAAAATTAAGAATGTTGACTTAATGGTGAGGACTGGTAACATCTCACATTCAACACTCTTGTTCCACTGTTGATAAAGATGTCTACGCACACTTTATGATGTTCATCCCTAAGTAAGGCTAAAGGGGTCGTTGTCGGCACGGGTACTACAGATATGTACCCCAGGTACGTTTCTGTATACAGAAACGTACCCTGGCCATAATGAGAATACAGAAACGTACCCTAGGACGATTCCATTCCCATTGTGTCGTATTCTTGATCGGAACTGTCATGCTGTTGTATTAGATACATTTGATTGCGTTATGTAAGTAATGAGAATACACAGTAACGGATATTTCGCGATGTATATGATACCACTCGCAATCAGTTGAACGGGAACAACTACATGCGGTTTCGGTTTTGGATTGAGGAATATGGACTCGTCTGCCTTTTAGGGTACCGGCTACGTTTCTGTATTTTGACTTTGTTTAGGGTACATATCTGTACACAGAAGCGTACCTGGGGTACGTATCTGTAGTACCTGTGCCGACAACGACCCCTTCAGCCTAAGTAAGTTTGACATTGTTTTGGACGATCAGTTTGGTTGTCATGAGCTTCTGTCAAAGTTGGCATCATCTGTCATCTATACAAGTCGCCTCATCTCGCACCTGCTGGATGATGAAACTTTGTATGTACAGGTTCCTCCAGTGGTGCTACTATGATTCTGAGCCATTCATTTTATGAAATCACAGCTAAAAATCTGAACAGCTTTTCAAAGACCTTTAGTAGTGACAAACTTGTAAGAAACAGTGCTCGTGATATCAACATGCCTACACTTATAAGCTTTTTTTTAATATTTACTGTGAAGAAAATATTTGTTTTTCAGAGACAACATAGCAGATTGTGTTGGTCCATATAAAGGATAATGAGTCTTTCCGGTACTTGATTATATCCTTGAGCTTGTCAATTGTTTATTTGAAATATTTGTTTCTTTCAGATAAGGGACCTGCAAAGAAAATCTGTGGATAAACAAAAACTTACCCTTGACATTGTACGTGACCTTCAAAAACAGTTGGAGGAGATTGAAAAGGGTTTGGCTTCCAGAACTAATGACGAGCTGCAGCAGGTTCCGGAAGAGGTTTCTAGTCCAAAATCTGACACCGACTCACATAGACTCGGAACACTGCCAGAACGATCTAGTCCCAGAGACAATCCTGCTTCAGACAGAAGTGCCAAACAAATGAAAAAAACGACTTCAGTTAAGAAGTCTGCAGTGATAGAACCTTCTGGTGATGTCTTACATGACCTTGTAAAAGAACTTGTGCCTGTAAAATATAAAGGGAAAGAAGATCCTGTGCATGTGTTGACAAGTGCTAGTGTCAGTAAGCAAGGTCAGAGTTCAAGGTCAAAAATGCCATCTGGAGTTGCATCCCTGTCAATGAGCAAGAGGGAGTTGTTAGATGAGATCAGGAAAGAGAAGGATGATCACAGGAAGCAGATCAGGTGAGATGTGGACAGAAATCAAATAGTTATATTATACAGCTAATGAAAAATAAGTTATTATACACAGTTATTTCCCCACGTAGGCACCTCCACTCAGAGATCAATGTTTATCACTACAGTCCTGTCACACATCCCTTCATGCTGTTGTTATTCCTCCACCTAGGCACCTCCAGTCAGAATTGACCCGTCTGCAGCACAATGACCCAGTCCGGAAGTCGGAACTGGACTACAAGGACCTTCAGTACCAGGAGGAAGGTAAGGAATGGCTGTTGCCATGGCTACGTGATGTTTCATGATTAGTGAAATTCAGTTGTTTAGCCCCAGCCTTGCCCCCACCATCTTCTGTAGGCAAGGGATTATACTGAGTACAGTCCAGTTTCAACCCTTGGTGGTGAACTAGGTTGGAATAGGTTACACTGTGGCTGGCCCAGTAAGCCTATGCATACTCCAATCAATTTCATGTAGCAAACTCAACATTTCACTCTGAAACAATAAGGTGATTTGCTGGTTTCTGTCACTTGCAGAATTGGCAAATTGCATTTAAACATAGATAGATATTTTCTATGTCTCAAGGGTAGAAACTGGACTTGCATAGTTAAGTCAACTTACTTGCCTCAGGAAGATGCGACCCAGTTGATGTTAATGAAATTTGTTTTCCCAGATCTGATAGGTGAAGGAGCATTCTCCCGAGTCTACCGAGCCCGCTATCAGGGAGCTGACGTGGCAGTCAAACGTCTCAGAGTGCCGCTGTCATCTCAGGACAAGAACTATTTCGCTGCGGAGGTAACATGACGCTTGACAATGTCCTTTATGAGGTGTCTACTTACCCTGCTTAAAGGTGGCCGTCTAGCACTCATTTTGTGGACAGCTTTATAGGTGTTGGTTCAGCCCTAAATAAAAGCAACAAAATTCCCAGGTTCACTGTACATTCATAGATGGTGCCCATTTGAAAAAAGTTTCTCTAGAGGGACCATGATTCTGCTTATTAAACATATTGCATTTTTTATGTGTCCTCAGCAGGAATAGTTAGGGCAATAGCTCAATCAGCCCCTGGCTGATTTATTTGATCTTAGTATTTCACCATTCGGTATGTGTTAAGTGATAGAGTAAATGTTCAACATGCGGTATGTGTTAAGTGATAGAGTAAATGTTCAACATGCGGTATGTGTTAAGTGATAGAGTAAATGTTCTAAGAGAACTGTCAGCAATAGCCCAGTTATAGGACAGTAACCTGTAATTTAATGAATCCAAAAGGCAACCAGTGACTTTAAATATGAGCAACAATCAACACCTTTGGACACCCTGTCACAATAAAGCCCAGACCACCTGATCAAACTTAGTCCGTGCTTAGTGTCAGCAAACAAATACTTGGGGACACTCACAGAGTGAGTGAGTGAGTATGTCAAGATTGGGCATGCCCTGCTCAAAAGTAACAATCAGTTCTTGTATTGTTTTGGTCAAAATTGTTACTGTCAATAGAAAACTGTACAACCATTAAGACCTGTGTTACTTTTGAAGGTGAGCTTACTGCGTGACCTTCGACATCCACGTGTCGTCATGCTGATTGGTGTTTGTACTTCACGACGTCTGCCGCTCATGGTGCTGGAGTACATGTGTAAAGGAAACCTCTTTGTTTTGCTGCACAATCCTAACAGGTACATACTGCTCTGGGTCTATATATGACACCCAATGTGACAGATTGATTCACGTAGCATTCAAATTCTTGCACTTACCATATGTTCTAAAATTCCATACTGTATCATTTAGATTAATGTGTGATCGGCAGGCTAGAAGTTGGTGAGTCAAAAATGAAACATACAACTTTATATATCCTTTAGATTGTTATATGTTGCCAAGTAGTATATTGTCAATGAGTCTCCAGTGCAAATTTAAATTTGTGAACTTGACATTGTCACTTCCTTCCAAATTCTACATTTTGACCTTTTGAAAGTTGCACTTCCTGCCAAATATTCTGATCATATGACCCTCTTTTGTCCCTCCTGAAATCTATATCATGACCTTGAAATTCACACATTTTGTGATCTTGACATTGCCATGTCCGCCTTGACATTATAATGTCCTGTCAAATTCCTCATTTTGTCTTGTGACCATGTCCTCCATGTTCCAGAGAGTCTCTTGACCATGCTGAGTATTACCAGATAGCCCGAGACATCGCTGCTGGGATGGTGTATCTTCACAACCATCGACCGTCAGTGCTCCACCTTGATCTCAAGTCCATGAACGTCCTCATTGGGACGGGAGATCGAGCCAAGATTGCTGACTTTGGCTTCTCAAAGCTCAAGTATGTCTATTTCCTCTTTAGCAAAATAAGATCTTTCAACTTTGTGTGCTATTTATGTACTAAAATAAATATCAACTCCCCTTTCCTCCTTTAAAAAATGTCTGAACTTGTTTAAAACCAAACAAAACTTCTAAAATACTGATGGCTCTGAAGTCTGCTATATCCTCCCTCATGGGATTTCAGGGAAGAATAGGCCCCCAGGACCATACTTATTCCATATGTTGTGTCAGTTGTGATGTGTGCATACACCTGGCGACTAGATGCTTCACTCTAAGAGTGGAGGTTCGAATTTGTAATAGAATCTATCCTTACTGAGAAAGTGTAATCACAAACATAACATGTGTTACATAAGACTGAAGGAGCCAAGGTGGGGAAATAACAACAGCATGGAGCGGGTGACAAGTGATCCACAGTGGTCTCACACCAAGGCCCCCTGGTGGGGAAACAGTATTCGACAACATCCTCTTTTCACTCACTCACTCACTCTCATGTGTATTTCTGTATTCAGACATGAAGCTGATCAGAATGCTGCCAAGGCCAGCAAGGTGAAGGAGCAGATTCAAGGGTCACCAGCTTGGATGGCCCCTGAACTACTGCAGGCAGGGGAGGTAACTCCCAAAGCAGACGTGTACAGTTTTGGGATGATTCTTTGGGAGATGCTGACCAGGAAGATTCCCTATGATGGGAGCTCAATGTTCCAGGTGCGTTCCATGCGGCGCTGCAGACAGTATGCCCACTGAATTAATTATCAGATATTCATCCACTTATTTCTGGAATCTGATACATTTGGTGGTTGTTTGTCAGAGCATCTGATGACATTATCTAGCAACAGATTCACTTATGTGTATTTCATCAAATAAAGTACAGTGGAAACACACATAGTATTTTTTTTAAAGTGTGTACTTGGGGTAATAAAAGTCTACTGATTGTACTTGGTCTTTATGTGAAAGGTTAAGTGGTTTAGCTCAGTGGCTGAAGGGTTGACTTTTCACACCAAGCACAGGTTTAATTCCCAGCACAGGTACAATTGTCAGAACTTTTGGAGTGCCTTCTTGTTGTATAAATACCATGTTCACTCAATGACGAAATGGGAAGCTGGATCCGATGTTTAACTGTGGATTCTTCATCTGTAGATCCTGGAGAAAGTGAGATTGAACAAACGTCCAGAGATTCCAATGGAGTGTCCTGTGGAGCTAGCAGGGTTTATATCCAGGTGTTGGGACCACAAGCCAGCCCGGCGTCCGGTCTTCAAGGTTCGTTACTGTTTGTGATGCCAATAGAAATCATCCCAAGAAAAGGCAGTTTGGCTCTGTTGTCATGATCATGCATATAGTGATATACATGTTAAGAAATAGGCAGTTTGGTTTAGTACACAGGTGTCACTGATCATGCATATGATGATAATAAATGTTAAACAGATTGTGAAAGACAAACCCGTAATTTGTAATGTTTAATGTACACAGGTGTGACTGACCACAGATATAAATGCATTAAGTTCTGTTGACATTGATCTGTAATGTTTAGTGACAAGGTGAGGTACTGATGCACAGGTTTAAATTGTGAATTTCAAATAGTATTTTTTGTCAAACATCCCAGGTAAATACATATTTTGACAGGTCAAAATATAATGTGCAAACTCCTTAAATATAATAATTTTATAAATGTGTCAACTAAGTCAGCTGTTGCACAAAATCTGAATGCATTATGTGACATCATGAGGTACAGATGCTCCAGGTTTAACACCAGAGTTTGTATTTCAAATGACTGCAATCATTCAACAAAAACAGCTCAGTTAGATATCAGTTTGTTTGAATCAACGAAATTGTTCTTAACAGCTTTACAATCCTAAAAATGTATTGAGTGTTTCTGAATTAGTGCCTGGCAACCTATAAGCTATATTATAACATAAGAAGACATCAGTAATCATACTTAAATGACTTGCTCAAGTGTGTTTTGCCATACCCAAATAACATGAATGGTGTTCATCATATTATGGATCCTTTGTTCTTTCTTGCTTTTATTTTACAGGGCACTGTAATTTGTTTCAGTGTCTCTAAAACATTATAAATTATATCGTATTTGCTGTTCCAGGAGGTGTTGTCCACACTGGAGAGCCTTTCCTTCCCCCCTGACTGGAGAGCTCTGTTCCAGCAAGCTGGGGTTCCTCAGGAAGCTCTGGAAGACGTCCAGTCAACACGCAACATCATCTCACTCGTGACATCGACTCTAGAGTCAACCAAGCTAGCCAGCCTCCTGGATGTTACAGCTCAAGGTCAAGGTGAATTGAGTGATGTATCAGAATCTGGGTCATCAGACATTGAGGAAGACCTTGATGAGTCGTCTGATATGAGTGATGACAGTTTGGAGAGTGAAGAGAAAGACAACTCAGATGATAACACTCCTGTGTGTTCCAGAGTGACGTCTGCTCGTTCCAACCGGGAACACAAACAGGAGATATTGTCTTCTGGTCAAGAAGTGGCTTCTGTCTCCAGTTCTAGTTTAACAAAGAAAATTGAGAAACTCAGTTTAGAAAGTGTTGAAGATGAATCTGAGGTGAGAGATAGTGATCATGATAAGATACAAGTTTCATCTCGGACTAAACCTACCCAGATTGATTTAAAAGCAACTTTGTTGCAAGAAATATCTAAAACATCAACATCAGATTCCCCAAGGCAGAGAAGAAGAGACAAAGATCAAGTTGAGTCAAGGAGAAAGAGACAGTCATCCTCCCCAGAAAGTGCTGTGTCCAAATTTTCTGAGTTACCCACACCTAGGAAGAGTCGAGAAGCATGGAGTTTTGAGGACATTCCAGCAGCTCCTACTTCTCCAGACTTCCCCCACAACCACATCCCCCCACCTCCTGCTCCTCCACCTCCACCACCCCTCCCACCTCCGTCAAATCCAGTCAAAGTCAAATCAAGAAAGGAAGATCAACAGCATAACAAACTTCAAAATGTTGTTCTTACTCCTCAAATACTGGAAGCTCGGACTCAAAAACTTAAACCTTTAAAGAGAGACAGGGATCAAAAGAAGGGGGCAGTCAGGCCGAGAATCACTCCGAAGCCTGTGAGGAGTGCTATGTTTGTTGTGGGTGCATCAGATCTACAGAAACAACGAGGCCGACTCAAACCAACACAACAGCCCCACCCGAACCAGTTGGAGGATTTGGCCCAAGTCAACGGCAAGACCCTGTCCTCCATTGCCGAGATACTCAGAGATGTAAGTAAACTTGATGTCTTCTTTTGTAAAAATGGCCTCATCTATCCCTAATATTCCAGGGTATTACAACTCCATTATGGTTTGATAAATACCTAAGGTGTCATCATTCTTAGGGGCTTCAACATATATAACATTCTTACTGGCAAATTGTGTATCTTATTAACTCAGTGATTCTGTTTTATTGCAGGCCATGTCAGAACGAAGGTTTGCAATGGGTGAGGATCTCTCAGCAAGTTGTGACCATGCACATTCTGACTTGAGCTGGTCCACTCAAGACGACTGAGGTAACCATGGTAACGCACCACCTTTAATCCGTGGACCATTTCATAATGTGCCATTAATTCTACTGGATGTCTTTGACAATGACTGCACTCATGATTCAATTGGCTATGCCTGCTCCAGATAATACTGTTTGGTTACATATGAAACAACCAATCGTTGTTTTAATCTACGATGAACAAAACCAGTTATGATACTCCCAATTATATATCAGGGGACTGATTCTACTGCATCCTCGATAATCTCCAGGGTATATGTTACGATAAACCTCCACTATACCCAGGATGCATCTACAGCTCTACATATACCCTGGAGATTATCGAGGATGGTCGACTATCGATAAGTACTGTTACCATGGATACTAGCTGGTGCATAATTTATCCTGTATAACTCTGGATGTTTCCATGGCTAGATGAACAGTGATGGCATAGCTTCAGGTTGTTTTCACCTGTGATAATGGACCAATATTACTCAAATTATTAGTTTTATCATATTTTATCTGAAGCACTATAAAAGGACATGGTCACTTTTCTCCACAATGACTTACAGTACTAGAATCTCCAGTGTGACTTGTGTTGTTAGAATTTGTTGGCTTAGATGGTTTCTAAAGCGCTTTTCTTGCCAAATTTGCAGTGCTATCCTCAAGGGATTAAGTCTCTGAGACTGTTATAAGTAAATGCACATCTATGTGAAATTGTTGTTACTTCTCTGGATCATAACTACTTTGAGGGACGGTGGGGTAGCCTAGTGGTTAAAGTGTTCACTCGTCTCGCCGAAGACCCGGGTTCGATTCCCCACATGGGTACAATGTATGAAGCCTATTTCTGGTGTCCCCCGATATTGTTGAAATATTGCTAAAAGCCGTATAAAACCAAACTCACTCACTCATTGTTAATGGCTTAATAGTGATCAGTAAATCACTTCTTGCTGATATACTACACACAAAAGTTAAATAACACCCACAACTGGAAGGCTGAAAAACAGATCTGGTGTTCCCTATCTTCCTTTGAGTAGAGTACATGCTGCATAAGGCAAGCTACTGTCCGTCAAGGTTGATGTGAAATGATTTCAATTTTTACATTCACTTTTGAAGACTGTCAAATTATTATTGTGGTTGTATTCTTAGTTAGAGCTCAGGGCTTCCATCATGACTATCATGGATTCCGTATTGTGAAACACAAGTGTGAACTTTACACCAATCTTAGGTCAAGTCGCTAATATTTGTATTCATCGAATTAGAAATACAAAAATCTTTCTTGAATGTTATAAAGGTATATGTCACTCGTTTGATAAAAAAAAATGTATTATCCAATAATGCCCTATATTTTCTGTATTGTGCATGTCTTTAAGAGCAGGGATCCAGATAAAGTCCCAGCCATTGTGTATGTACTCATATTGCATATTAATAGTTTTCTACAAGTATTCAATATACTTTTATTCTCTTGGGTTGAGTCTACTTGATTTTGTCAACTGACAGTTGGACTGGTTTTTAAATAGTTCTACTTGAAAGCTATTTCAAGTAATCTGTCTATTTACACTATAGCATAGTATTTAGTACGAATTGAGTCACATGACCTTATAGGAGTGATATAGACAATAACTTATGAGTGACGGATTATCTATACAAAGTGGAATCAAGTTTGTAAGTCAAGAGCCTTTGTGAGTAGATTATTGTTTCTATTCCCCATTGTCAAATTTCAACAAATGGAACTGAAAAATCTGTTGCATTCATCTTTGTTACAATAAGTTCACTGTTGTTGACTTCATATATATACCCAAAGCCTGCTTTCAGTCAGGTGTGCAAGATGAAAAGGCAACACTTGGTAATTACACAACTGTTTGATCAGATGTCTTTATGCATATTTGTACTACGCAATCAGCTCAAAATTAATTTGTTTGTGGTGATTTGATTATAATAGTCCATTTATATTGTGCATTTATGCACATTGCATGCTCAAAACGCTGACATATTATGCAAATATTTAGCTTATCTGGAACTCTTGAACATGCTGAACAGCAAAATAAGCATGAATATGTACAAGATTTTTCTAATAAAGACTGAAGACACTTTCGTAAAAACATCCGCAAGAAATATTGATGATCCTATCCTTTTTTGTTTGTTATATCAAATAGGAGTTGAAACTGATTGTTTTCTTGTCAAGAGTACCAGTTTATCATATGCATTTTATATTTGTTGTGTGGTCTTCAGTTCAAACTGTTTAAAATGTATTTATTAGGTTGTTTTAACCAAACTCTAGTCTTCTACGATTTATTTTTATAGTGAATCAGTATACAGAATCACTTGTTACTCTGGACAGTGTATAATTGTGCTTGTTTAGATTATCATTCATTATCAGCATTGGCTTCTCCTGTGTTGGGAGTTTTCTCATTGTGAACTTTCATGCTTACAATTTTCATATTTTAGTAACCTTAACAAACGGTATTTTAAATTTGAAATTGCTCAGATGGCTCTTTGTGATGTAACATAATTATAGTATTTATGGCCTGTCAATTTCTCTCAAAGGTTTTTTTATGGCCAATATTTATGTACTTATGAACAATTCAGCTAATTGGAAAAGATAGCATGTCTTGTTTTAGTACTTCAGTTAGTCATGTCTTTCTATACAAAGTACCATAAGGATGATTCATCTGTAGATCAGGTAACTTGTAGGTCTGATAAATCCTTCTAGATAGTTTGAGATTCAGTGTCAGCTTAGGATACACAGCTGATTGCAATTAAAGGTGCAAAATTAGACTTACTATATTTGCCATAATATGTGCACCAGACACTTAGAAAACTGAGAGCAAAGAATGCTTACTGACCTGATACACAGGGATCTAATTTTGTTCTCCGAAGTTTCAGTAATGAACAGTCTTTGTCCATGTGTCAAAAACCCGACAGTTCCCAGGCGATCATATACCCCTTCTACACACATCTCCACAAAATTGGTAATATTCACAAGTAAAAATGGACGGTCAAGGTAATTGTGGTTTTGTGCAGGGGCACTTAGAAAGATTACATACTGATTGGTTTAGAGATTTGTCTGGGGGCATTAAATGTGGTGAATATGGTTTGTCTTATTGCTAATGGGTTTTCAAACTGAGGTAGCCAGTTTATCGTTTAAGATTTTTAAATATTGCAAATGTTTTATTCATTGTTAAACGAAGTTATTGGTGCATAACACTGATTAGACAGGACATCCCTGTAAAGATGGAAAGACAAATATTCTTTGAACTTCTATACTTCTCCGTAATAATTCTCTTACAAGTTCTTTTTCAATATGCTCAGCCCATTTCTGGTGATGTTGCTGTTATCTTGCAAACAGCAACAATAAAACACTCACTCAAAGCATGTTCAGAGTAAACGGCATGACGACAAACATTGATGTTAACATTGTAAGCAGGTTCCTATATCAAGTGCAAATATATTACCATATTCCGTCCTACGTTTTATATTCAAGATGTTAAATGGCATTTTACCGTGTTTACTTTATTGGGATCATTTATATACATAGTTTCCGTCTTTTGGACTCACAGCTTTTATCAGGGACACTGTGGGTTTCTTGCTACATTGTTCGAAATCCTCTTTCGAATGCTGAAACCGTCTCTTTCAGAGTGTGCCTGTTGAAAGCTGGGAGCCTGAACATATATGAATGTATTTATTTGAATTGCCCTGTGGAAAGAATACACAGTGACATCAATCTAGTTTTGTTTTACAGATGTCAGTTAGAATGAACTCAAATGCGTATAGTCATTGTTTACCCAATAATCTTCAATATCTGTTAAAAGGCAAACAGCTTCTTGTGTGTCTCAAATTTTTAATAAACCAATAAACAATGAAGTGCATTGTTGTTGTTTTTGTAATTACTATTGTTTTTTTTTAATGCCAAATAACATAAATGGAAACTGAATGGTTCAGATCACTGTTACCATGGTTACAACTGTAAACTATATTCACTGTCATTCAGGATGGACCCATTAAGATCCGGGTTATAACTGATCTTCACCAACCTATGCTTGTCGCAAAGGCGACTAACGGGATCGGGTGGTTGGGCTCGCTGACTCGGTTGACGTGCGTAGACCGATGCTCATGATGTTTATCACTGGATTGTCTGGTCCAGACTCGATTATTTACAGACTGCCGCCATACAGCTGGAATATTGCGGAGTGCGGCGTAAAACTAAACTCACTCACTAATTCAGGATGGATGGATGGATGGCACGGCTACCTGTTGTTGTTGTTTTAGTCATATTCACTTGGTCCTGCCTGACACTGAAACATGTTACATGTTACTTGTAACGTCTAAAGCCCTACCTACTTGACACTCACATTATAGCACAACCCACCTGCTGGTGACATCTCAACACTACCAATGTCATCAGACATAGCACTAACCAGTTACATGTTACATGTTGTGTCACCATAACGAAGTGACGTCTACAAATTATGCCTCTGAGGTGAATAGTAATCTTCTGTCAACCTTCTACCACCTTAATCCTAGCTCAGATTGTTTACTTCCCTTATAGTTCAGAGTGAAAATTGAGTGAGTGCCCTCTGATCCAATGACCAGGGGAAAATATTTATTGTGGAAGTTTTATTATGTTAATTATTTTTATTTGTATGTCCAATTGCAGCTCAGATTACATAATACACTCAGTAGTATTCATCTGTAGGGATATCAGTTATTCATCACAAGCCCTCAACATGGATATTTCCTTTTGACGTTATTTTCAACATCTCCTGTCATCGGTAGACACATCATCACTGCATCTGTGGGGGAACCAGGTAGACATCACAAGCCCTGAACATGGCTTTTTGTCCTTGATGCTATTTTTATTTATCTTTGTCCACACATCAGGACTGCAGTTTACATCTGTGGGGGAACCAGGTAAACATCACAAGCCCTGAACATGGCTTTTTGTCCTTGATGCTATTTTTATTTATCTTTGTCCACACATCAGGACTGCAGTATACATCTGTGGGGGAACCAGGTAAACATCACAATCCCTGAACATGGCTTTTTGTCCTTGATGCTATTTTTATTTATCTTTGTCCACACATCAGGACTGCAGTTTACATCTGTGGGGGAACCAGGTAAACATCACAATCCCTGAACATGGCTTTTTGTCCTTGATGCTATTTTTATTTATCTTTGTCCACACATCAGGACTGCAGTATACATCTGTGGGGGAACCAGGTAGACATCACAAGCCCTGAACATGGATACAACCTGTGATATATGCTATAAATGTCTGTAGTAAGGCAAGACCTTCTCCGCTCTTGGAACTGAAACAGACAATGAAGACACAAAACATCAACAAAACATGAAATGAAAACCCCAAATTACTGTAATTATCATAAAGACTCAACATGATCATGATGATAGAAACCACTGATCAATGTATGCTGGAAACATGACAGAACGTTCTGTTACCTTACGAGAAATGGCTGTGGGAAGCAGCAGTGACCAGTGCTGTTTTTCCTGACTTCAAGGAAGGAGAGCAAGTTTGACACTAAAGTGTGACGTCCAGCCTTGTCTATTTTTGTCATCACCACCTGGAATGTTAGAGAATCAAGGTGGTGCATTTCTGGAGATATAAAAAAAATAAACATTTCAACTTGAAATAATAGCACTCTTGTAACGTCTAAAGCCCTACCTACTTGACACTCACATTATAGCACAACCCACCTGCTGGTGACATCTCAACACTACCAATGTCATCAGACATAGCACCAACCAGTTGCCAACAGATGTAACCACACCCACTTGTAATCAGATGGAACCACACCCACTTGTAATCAGATGGAACCACACCCACTTGTCATCAGATGGAACCACACCCACTTGTCATCAGATGGACCCACACCCACTTGTCATCAGATGGAACCACACCCACTTATCATCAGATGAAACCACACCCACTTGTAATCAGATGGAACCACACCCACTTATCATCAGATGGAACCACACCCACTTGTAATCAGATGGAACCACACCCACTTGTCATCAGATGGAACCACACCCACTTGTAATCAGATGGAACCACACCCACTTATCATCAGATTAAACCACACCCACTTGTCATCAGATGGAACCACAGCCACTTGTCAACAGATGTGACCACACTCACTTGTCATCAGATGGAACCACACCCACTTGTAATCAGATGGAACCACACCCACTTGTCATCAGATGGAACCACACCCACTTGTCATCAGATGGAACCACACCCACTTGTAATCAGATGGAACCACACCCACTTATCATCAGATTAAACCACACCCACTTGTCATCAGATGGAACCACAGCCACTTGTCAACAGATGTGACCACACCCACTTGTCATCATATGGAACCACACCCACTTGTCTTCAGATGAAACCACACCCACTTGTCATCAGATGGAACCACACCCACCTGTCATCATATGGAACCACAGCCACTTGTCAACAGATGTGACCACACCCACTTGTCATCATATGGAACCACAGCCACTTGTCAACAGATGTGACCACACCCACTTGTCATCAGATGGAACCACACCCACCTGTCATCAGATATGACCACATCCACCTGTCATCAGATGTGACCACACCCCCCTATCATCAGAAGAAGCCAAACCAACCTATTAATAGATATGGCCACACCTACCAGTCACAAGACATAGGTGCACACACACACCTGTGATCAGACTCCAGTGTCCAGAACTCACCACATATGGAATCTTGAATTCTTCCATCATCTTCAGCCCCACTTCGTCAGCTTTAGTCAAACCCACCTGACCATCAATCAGTATAAATGTTCGACACAATCTAAAAAAAAAAAAATATCATATTTTTAACACACAAGTTTCAAGTTTCATACATTTTCCAAAACTACTGTTTACCTTCATGGTCCCAGCACACAGATGATAAACAGAAATTATAACTGAGGAACGTCTGCTTGTATATTTAGTGATTTGTAACACTCAGCAATATTCCACCTGTGTGACTGTGAAGGGTGGTGGGGTAGCCTGTTCCCTTGTCACGCTGAAAACCTGGGTTCGATTCTCCAGATGGGTACAATGTGTGAAGCACATTTCTGGTGTCACCTGCCGTGATGTTACTGGAATATCGCTTAAAGCGGCGTAAAACTACACTCACTCATTCACACACTCCAGATTAAGTCCCAAGCCATTGAGCATGTACTCACATTGTGTCGTCTGAAACCAAACTCACTGACTCAATCTCTATATCAGTGGGCTCATGAGATAATCTACCCTGAATTTTAACAGACGAGATGTTGAGTGATAGTATATGGATGCCCTACCTGCATCTGGTTTGAAGATACTTCTCCACCGACTCCTGGAAGTGCTCAGGCATGTTGAAGCCATAACCGGGCATATCCACCAAGGAAAAAGATTTCCCGACCTGGAAGAAGTTCAATGTTTTTGTGTGTCCCTGTGGGGAGTAAATCATGATGTCAACATACGTAGGGTTAAGGGTGTCAACAGTTTGTATTTTGTTGTTGTTAAGGCTTCATTCAGCAATATTCAGCATTATTCCAGCTACATGACTGCAATCTGTAAACGTTCTAGTCTGACAATTCTGTAATGGACTTGAGGTGAGGTAAAATTGGGTTTAACGTCGTGCTTGAAAATATTTCGCTCATATGACGACGTGCATGCATGTGTATGTGCGGCTGCTTGTACTAGCCAAGACTTAAGCTGGTTTTATAGTGCTAGCCCACTGAGATACCATGCCGCAGTGAAGCATGAATACCCCTCAGACACATTATACTGACTCCGAGCAGACCAGTCCTCGTTGTACCCATAAATGCTGAGCGCCAGGCAGGGACCAACAAGTACCATATTTTAACGTCTTTTGGTATGATGCGGTCGGTGGTCGAACCCATGACCTTCTGCTCTCCGGGGGGGCGCTCTAACCACTACAATTTCACCTCACCTCACTATCGCCATTATCCACCTGAAGAAAGGGCAAGAACTAGCACAGAAACGTGAAAAATAAATCAAGAAGTTGTTATCCATAAGATTTGTCTTGCATGTAATAGCGGTTTGAGTGTGACAATATGAAGGAATGTCATTCAAATCAACATGCAAACTTACTGGTTTCCTTGACACCCTAACTTCAACATTTGGTACTTCTGAAAACATTGCTTGTATGAGAGAGCTCTTGCCCACGTTACTTCTCCCGAGAAATGCAACCTGGACAAACGATATCTGCGTGTTAGTATCATCCATAAAAATGCAAACAATCATTAAAACAGTGACTGATGTTTCCACACAAAAGCTGTGCTTTTCTAAAATATGGCATTTGAAAATAAAGTTGGTGGTATGAAAGGTTATCCCCCTTGAGTGATTCTTCATCACTTAAGTTATCTTTGTCTAGTGCTTCAAAAGAATGACTATCAAATGGAATTTTAAGTACTGTATCAGGATATGAATTATATCACACCCATAGTATTGAGATGTGCATCATATTGTGATCCCAACACATGGTCACACCTCTAACTATAACCATAAAACCAACAATTTTGCACTGTTTCACAGTGGAGAAATTTAACTGACAAAGCAGTGACTTCAAATGGCATTTTAGACGTTTGGAAGTACAACATAGACAACCTTTATGAATAACAATTCTTTTATTTTATGAGTGCTACATTTTGGTAGAGTTACTTGCACCTTTTCATGCAAGAATTCTTGCTTAACAGTACATGAATCAGTACCGAAATGTCATACTCACGTAATACAACGTTTTTCTTTTTTTAAAATTTTATTCCTGTAGACATACTACATATTCTTCTTATTATTAATATTAAATGATCATATGTCCTACAGGACATGAAAACTTTAAACAATAAAATAGATAAATAAATATATAAATGAATGAATGAATGAATGAATGAATGAATGAATAAATAAATAAGAACTTGTTATACATTAAAGTTGTCTATATTGACCAAACAGTGGTGCAGCCCTTCCTCTAGCACTACTTTGACTCACTGTAAGCAGTTTGTAACATACCTCTGGCATCTGGAAATCCTCCAGTGTACTGGACCTCACTACGGCAGTGTGAAACTTGATCTCATGCTTCGTGTTCAAGTCATTTCTAAACAAGCATCTGCCCTGTTCTAACTCTGTCTGTGTGGGGGAAAATATGTCATCCTTCTCCGACAATATTGGTATCTGTAAATAAGGCTGCAGCCTTGAGAGAGGATTCCTGAACAAATCTTGTTTCTTAACTACAATACCAGAATGTTTGGAACCGGTTTGCAAGGGTCTTCTAGTGGATGACTTCAATGCCTGGTTCCTCATATACGTAAAACATCCCGGCATTTGATTCTTGAGGTGGCGTAAATGGCAGAAAGTCAATGGAGTCTTCATGCTGAATCTGTCAAATGAATCAAGATCCTAAGGACTATTGTAAAACATTTCAACATGAACAAATAGGCTTACTGAGTTAGTGAGTATGGTTATGGTATATATTTCAGCAATATCACGGCAGGGGACACAAGAAGTCTACATGACACACAATGTATCCAAGTTAGGCTTTTCCTGTGACAAGTAAACACCAATGACCAATTAAAAGTTTTAACAGTTCCAATTCTTCAGTGGAATGGCCACATCTTTGTGCTGGCACTTTTCTTTATCGATATTATAATGAGACGTCAATCATCAATGTTCATTGTCATTCACAAACTATTCAGTCAGTCTGACGTAGAGTTAGTTTAGTTTTATGCCATTCTCAGCATTCGGTTATTAATGATATCTACTCATGTTACTATACATACATATTTGGATTTGTTCATTTATACTGCATGTACAAGGCTTTAGATCAAGAAGAAAATCACAATTCCTTAATTACTAATAACAGTGTCTCACTAACTGTATGAATAATATTGTGATGATTACATTTGATCTTGGTGCTGTTGTACAATGCGATCCTAACGCTAAGGTTGGTAGTTATACTAAACCATGGTATGCCGCCGTATGGTAGACGACACTATGTCACTAGTCATGGAAGGTATCTACAAAGACGTATATACCCTGGGTACAATACACGTATCCGAGTTTCAAGAAATTGCTACGTTTATAAGCAACGCTAAATTCAACTTAGTGTTTAAGAAATCGAGTGCTTCGTCCTTTCGATAGAAATTACCCACAATGCATTAGCGTCGGCCATTTTGGTAGGCACGCTACTAGAACGGTTGTCGCTATTTCACTCTCGTTCAGAGACTATATTTATCGAAGAACTCGCAAGTCATTTCACTGCATTTCTCATCATTATTCTCTCGTTCGACTACTCGTGATTATCAACGATGCAGAATTATAAGGAGACACTCGATAAGCAGGCACATGCAAGGTATTTGGAAAAAAATAGCGGACATTGGAGATGTGGATCCCTATCAGATCGATAAGCGTGAATGGAGCGTGGATCATGCTTTGTTTCCGAATGTGATCTATCTGGACCTCGAGAACTATCTGATCTTTAATCCAAGTCCTTATTACACCATACAAGACTTTCAAAACTACAGGAGTTTAGAGGCTTATGATCGTTTTGTGTGCGGGTTGGGTGAGGGAAGTTTCGCACACGAAAGTACAGGACAGCTCAGAAGTCGCTAAAAATTATAAAGGCAAGAGTTATGCATTCACAGTCCCTTTCGGATCCAAGCTTACATCCATGGATGATATGTGATGACAACAGGATTGTCTCGGCTCACTGTAATTGTAAAGCCGGACTTGGTGAGAGCTGTTCTCATGTTGCTTCAGTGTTGTTTTATTTAGAACTTGAAGCTACAGTAAGACTGCGGGAAGTCAGTACAGTCACCCAAGCCCCAGCTTACTGGATGCTTCCAACATCAAGGACATCTGTGGATTATGCCTCACTGCATAAAACTGATTTCACTTCGTCCAAATCCCTGAAGAAACAACTGGACAAAAAGATTTGTCAAGCACAAGGTGTTGATACAGAGATTCCAGGTAGGACACCTGTCAAAAAGATGCACAGTAAAGTCTCCACATCAAGACCCAACACATTTTTTGAAGCAATCAAGGATGAGGAGCCAGTCTGTCTCTCTGTTAACAGGACATACAGTAAGCCGTACACACCAAGAAGCCTACAGACTCAGTACCCCTTGTGTTTTTAACACAGCTTTTGATGCAAGCTGTGTTACTATGTCAAAAGAAGACCTCCTACACCACTGCAGAAACATTTTGTCGAACGTAACTGTATCAGAGGAAGAAGCAGCAAATGTTGAATCTGCAACCAAGGATCAGGCGGATTCAACTTTGTGGTATCGCTTTGTCTGGGGTCGCATAACAGCTTCAAGGATGAAAGCAGCGTGTTCGACTCCTGTGAGGACCCTTCATCCAGTCTTCTGAGAAGTATTTGTTATCCAACAGAAACTAAGTTCACCAATGCTGCTACACTTTGGGGATGTGCTCATGAGGAGACAGCTCGTCAAAATACAACAAGGTTGTCGCTGTTGATCATCAGAATTTTAAATGTGACACAAGTGGTCTTCATATCAACCCTAAGTTTCCGTACCTGGGGCCACCAGATGGGCTGGTTGACTGTGATTGCTGCGGGACAGGATGTCTGAAGTCAAGTGTTCTTTCTGCATGAAAGATGACAAAGTGAGAGGAGGGAAAGGTTCATGTCTTGAAGAGACTGCCACTGGCCTACAACTAAAGAAGAATCACCCATACTATTTCCAAGTTCAGACGCAAATTTATGTATGTGATGTGGACTATTGTGACTTTGTGATGTGGACAACTGAGGACATCTTTGTTCAGAGGATCGAACCCAATCCTGAACTGTGGCAGAATATTGTTGAGAAGTCATCAAGGTTGTTTTCCACAGTTGTCTTACCAGAACTTGTTGAAAATACTACAGTGCAAGAATTTCCTCTCAAGAAGGTTCAGTAAATGCTGAAGCCAACAAGTCTACTCCAAGCACACCTCGAACAGACGTGGAATCAGGAAAGGAATCCCCAGAGAAGAAAACCCTGCAAGAAATTTCACTGAACACAAGGTCAAACAATCCAACCACAAGCACTTCCGGAACGACAGTAAAGTCTACATCCAAGAAAGACGCAACACGCCCAAAGAAGACAGTCTCAAAGAAAAAAATTCTCCCTTCATCTCAAACCACCCAAGACATTGAACTGGATACATCAGATGAAAACCTTAGACTGTATTGTATCTGTGCTGGTGCAAAACAGGGGCGGATGATTGTCTGTGACTCAGATGATTGTCCAAATAAACCCTTTGAGTGGTTTCACTTCAAATGTATGACTGACTGACTGACTGACTGAGTTTAGTTTTACGCCGCTTTTAGCAATATTCCAGCAATCCATAAAAATGCAAACAATCATTAAAACAGTGACTGATGTTTCCACACAAAGCTGTGCTTTTCTAAAATATGGCATTTGAAAATAAAGTTGGTGGTATGAAAGGTTATCCCCTTGAGTGATTCTTCATCACTTAAGTTATCTTTGTCTAGTGCTTCAAAAGAATGACTATCAAATGGAATTTTAAGTACTGTATCAGGATATGAATTATATCACACCCATAGTATTGAGATGTGCATCATATTGTGATCCCAACACATGGTCACACCTCTAACTATAACCATAAAACCAACAATTTTGCACTTGTTTCACAGTGGAGAATTTAACTGACAACGAGAAGTGACTTCAAATGGCATTTTAGGCGTTTGGAGTACAACATAGACAACCTTTATGAATAACAATTCTTTTATTTTATGAGTGCTACATTTTGGTAGAGTTACTTGCACCTTTTCATGCAAGAATTCTTGTAACAGTACATGAATCAGTACCGAAATGTCATACTCCGTGCTAATACGTTTTCTTTTTAAAATTTTATTCCTGTAGACATACTACATATTCTTCTTATTATTAATATTAATGATCATATGTCCTACAGGACATGAAAACTTTAAACAATAAAATAGATAAATAAATATATAAATGAATGAATGAATGAATTAATGAATAAATAAATAAATAAGAACTTGTTATACATTAAAGTTGTCTATATTGACCAAACAGTGGTGCAGCCCTTCCTCTAGCACTACTTTGACTCACTGTAAGCAGTTTGTAACATACCTCTGGCATCTGGAAATCCTCCAGTGTACTGGATCTAACTACGGCAGTGTGAAACTTGATCTCATGCTTTGTGTTCAAGTCATTTCTAAACAAGCATCTGCCCTGTTCTAACTCTGTCTGTGTGGGGGAAAATATGTCATCCTTCTCCGACAATATTGGTATCTGTAAATAAGGCTGCAGCCTTGAGAGAGGATTCCTGAACAAATCTTGTTTCTTAACTACAATACCAGAATGTTTGGAACCGGTTTGCAAGGGTCTTCTAGTGGATGACTTCAATGCCTGGTTCCTCATATACGTAAAACATCCCGGCATTTGATTCTTGAGGTGGCGTAAATGGCAGAAAGTCAATGGAGTCTTCATGCTGAATCTGTCAAATGAATCAAGATCCTAAGGACTATTGTAAAACATTTCAACATGAACAAATAGGCTTACTGAGTTAGTGAGTATGGTTATGGTATATATTTCAGCAATATCACGGCAGGGGACACAAGAAGTCTACATGACACACAATGTATCCAAGTTAGGCTTTTCCTGTGACAAGTAAACACCAATGACCAATTAAAAGTTTTAACAGTTCCAATTCTTCAGTGGAATGGCCCACATCTTTTGTGCTGGCACTTTTCTTTATCGATATTATAATGAGACGTCAATCATCAATGTTCATTGTCATTCACAAACTATTCAGTCAGTCTGACGTAGAGTTAGTTTAGTTTTATGCCATTCTCAGCATTCGGTTATTAATGATATCTACTCATGTTACTATACATACATATTTGGATTTGTTCATTTATACTGCATGTACAAGGCTTTAGATCAAGAAGAAAATCACAATTCCTTAATTACTAATAACAGTGTCTCACTAACTGTATGAATAATATTGTGATGATTACATTTGATCTTGGTGCTGTTGTACAATGCGATCCTAACGCTAAGGTTGGTAGTTATACTAAACCATGGTATGCCGCCGTATGGTAGACGACACTACGTCACTAGTCATGGAAGGTATCTACAAAGACGTATATACCCTGGGTACAATACACGTATCCGAGTTTCAAGAAATTGCTACGTTTATAAGCAACGCTAAATTCAACTTAGTGTTTAAGAAATCGAGTGCTTCGTCCTTTCGATAGAAATTACCCACAATGCATTAGCGTCGGCCATTTTGGTAGGCACGCTACTAGAACGGTTGTCGCTATTTCACTCTCGTTCAGAGACTATATTTATCGAAGAACTTCATGAAGTCATTTCACTGCATTTCTCATCATTATTCTCTCGTTCGACTACTCGTGATTATCAACGATGCAGAATTATAAGGAGACACTCGATAAGCAGGCACATGCAAGGTATTTGGAAAAAATAGCGGACATTGGAGATGTGGATCCCTATCAGATCGATAAGCGTGAATGGAGCGTGGATCATGCTTTGTTTCCGAATGTGATCTATCTGGACCTCGAGAACTATCTGATCTTTAATCCAAGTCCTTATTACACCATACAAGACTTTCAAAACTACAGGAGTTTAGAGGCTTATGATCGTTTTGTGTGCGGTTGGGTGAGGGAAGTTTCGGTACACGAGTACAGGACAGCTCAGAAGTCGCGAAAAATTATAAAGGCAAGAGTTATGCATTCACAGTCCCTTTCGGATCCAAGCTTACATCCATGGATGATATGTGATGACAACAGGATTGTCTCGGCTCACTGTAATTGTAAAGCCGGACTTGGTGAGAGCTGTTCTCATGTTGCTTCAGTGTTGTTTTATTTAGAACTTGAAGCTACAGTAAGACTGCGGGAAGTCAGTACAGTCACCCAAGCCCCAGCTTACTGGATGCTTCCAACATCAAGGACATCTGTGGATTATGCCTCACTGCATAAAACTGATTTCACTTCGTCCAAATCCCTGAAGAAACAACTGGACAAAAAGATTTGTCAAGCACAAGGTGTTGATACAGAGATTCCAGGTAGGACACCTGTCAAAAAGATGCACAGTAAAGTCTCCACATCAAGACCCAACACATTTTTTGAAGCAATCAAGGATGAGGAGCCAGTCTGTCTCTCTGTTAACAGGACATACAGTAAGCCGTACACACCAAGAAGCCTACAGACTCAGTACCCCCTTGTGTTTTTTTTAACACAGCTTTTTGATGCAAGCTGTGTTACTATGTCAAAAGAAGACCTCCTACACCACTGCAGAAACATTTTGTCGAACGTAACTGTATCAGAGGAAGAAGCAGCAAATGTTGAATCTGCAACCAAGGATCAGGCGGATTCAACTTTGTGGTATCGCTTTCGTGCGGGTCGCATAACAGCTTCAAGGATGAAAGCAGCGTGTTCGACTCCCTGTGAGGACCCTTCATCCAGTCTTCTGAGAAGTATTTGTTATCCAACAGAAACTAAGTTCACCAATGCTGCTACACTTTGGGGATGTGCTCATGAGGAGACAGCTCGTCAAAAATACAACAAGGTTGTCGCTGTTGATCATCAGAATTTTAAATGTGACACAAGTGGTCTTCATATCAACCCTAAGTTTCCGTACCTGGGGGCGTCACCAGATGGGCTGGTTGACTGTGATTGCTGCGGGACAGGATGTCTGGAAGTCAAGTGTTCTTTCTGCATGAAAGATGACAAAGTGAGAGGAGGGAAAGGTTCATGTCTTGAAGAGACTGCCACTGGCCTACAACTAAAGAAGAATCACCCATACTATTTCCAAGTTCAGACGCAAATTTATGTATGTGATGTGGACTATTGTGACTTTGTGATGTGGACAACTGAGGACATCTTTGTTCAGAGGATCGAACCCAATCCTGAACTGTGGCAGAATATTGTTGAGAAGTCATCAAGGTTGTTTTCCACAGTTGTCTTACCAGAACTTGTTGGAAAATACTACAGTGCAAGAATTTCCTCTCAAGAAGGTTCAGTAAATGCTGAAGCCAACAAGTCTACTCCAAGCACACCTCGAACAGACGTGGAATCAGGAAAGGAATCCCCAGAGAAGAAAACCCTGCAAGAAATTTCACTGAACACAAGGTCAAACAATCCAACCACAAGCACTTCCGGAACGACAGTAAAGTCTACATCCAAGAAAGACGCAACACGCCCAAAGAAGACAGTCTCAAAGAAAAAAATTCTCCCTTCATCTCAAACCACCCAAGACATTGAACTGGATACATCAGATGAAAACCTTAGACTGTATTGTATCTGTGCTGGTGCAAAACAGGGGCGGATGATTGTCTGTGACTCAGATGATTGTCCAAATAAACCCTTTGAGTGGTTTCACTTCAAATGTATGACTGACTGACTGACTGACTGAGTTTAGTTTTACGCCGCTTTTAGCAATATTCCAGCAATATCACGGCGGGGGACACCAGAAATGGGCTTAACACATTGTGCCCATGTGGGGAATCGAACCCGGGTCTTCGGCGTGACGAGCCAACGCTTAAACCACTAGGCTACCCCACCACCCCTCAAATGTATGAAGTTGAAGACTGAACCAAGGGTGATTGGTTCTGTCCTGATTGCTAAGAAAGACAGTTTCTGACCAGTGTTCAAGGGAAGCGTTAGTTATTGTCAAGCAAGCATCAATGATGTGTCTGTACAATGATTTCACAGTGAAAAGAAAATGTTTTGGTAGTGACACTGAATTATATTTGCAAAAAACATTACTGTAGCAGTGACACTGATTCGCAAATGAAAAAAAGAAGTGAATACTCAAGAAAATTTATAGTTGTTATTGCCACACACAAGGAAAAAAAACAACCAAAACATGTCTGCAGTCTTCTCAGTCTTTATTGATGAGAAATCCAAGCTGAACTGATGAGCCTTGGGGAGGCGAAACATGTTTATTGCATAGGGGATGATTAACAGGGCTTGATTTAAGAAATGTTAACCTACTTGCACCAGGTGCAACCTAAGATAAAGACCCAGTTGCACCAGCCAAATTCCAGTTGCAACGTCAGAGGTTTCGGTGCACATAACATATATCCGTGATGTAGTACAGTGAAGCCTCGTTAATCCGGACGGTTGCGTTTCTCAGTAAATTCGTCCGGATTGCGAATAGTCCGGACTACTGAATCAAGACCCAAGTTGCTTCCCTAACTATTACAAAAACGACACGAATCTAGATAAAACAAATAAGCATTTAATGTAAAGCTTAATTCATCACATCAATAATTTTACCGAGTGACATCCGCATGTTGATCCGACGTGTCTGATCACGTCCTTCCTCAGCACAGGAGGTAATGTCTAACAAGCGATCTATTGTAGTATGCCTTGAATGTCCGAATTATTCCTACATCCATCGGTTGAATATGAGACGTGGTATTTAGTCACATTTCGCAAACTTAGCGAAGCATACTTGTGACTTGCAGCATTGTCGTAAAGCAAAATCACTTTAAGTCCACATCTGTCTGTCAAAGTACATTAACCAATCACAAAACAGCTCACTTGTCATCCACGCCTTTGTATTGTGGTGTCAATCAAAGTGTAAATGTACAGTATCTTCAGTCGGGAGCTTTTAATGTCTAATTAAAACAACTACCCAGTTGGCCAGTTAATTAAGTAAACATCGCCGGGAGGTGTTGTTACGGTTCGTGAAGCAATTTACTGTTTATTTTACTGATTGGTGACAGCTACTTACCGTCCGGTTCCGGAAACCGAATTTCCGGATTATCGAGGCAAATTATATAGGCATAGATTGGTAACAAGCTGAAATCGCCCGGGAGGCGAGACATCCGGATTATCGGAGTCCGGACTAACGGGGCTTCACTGTACCTACGAAACTATAGCCACACAGAGCTGTCATACCCGAGACGTGTCTATGAATAGCAATGCTTCAGTGCCATAGCTATTCAAAGTATAGAAGAATAATGAGCTGACATACCAATGCCTATAATGTTAGAATTATTGTTGATTGACCTCTCAAAAATGTACTTGCACCATGTGCAAGTCAGACTCATAACTTATGTTGCACTTAGTAATATTAGGTTGCACCAGTGCAAGGAACAAAGCACTAAATCGAGCCCAGATTAAGATCTGACAGTACAAAGCACATTAATATATTCTTTTATTCTTATATTATCATGATAACATGCATTTGCATAAACATCAAACATTACAATGGTAGACATGGATCTCTGTAAAACCACTTTCATTCATTCTTGGTTTGTTTTCACTGTTAACAGAAGTTGTCACTCAAACATGTTTAAGCCCTCCAGGGCTCATCAGTGCAGCTTAGGTTATCCAATCATGAAATAAGAATTTCTTTTCTTTTCTAATTGGGGTAAACTGCAGACATGTTTTTTGGGGTTTTTTTTTTTACTTTTTCCTTTACTAAATATTAATCAAGCCCTGTGACAATGTTACTGAAGCGAGCTTCTGCAAGCAAACCTTTGATGGTTAGTCGAATGGTACAACAGAGGGGCACAAATTAGTTAGTGAACAACAAACTGTGACTATCTTGTTCAGTATTACATACTCTTCTTCAGGTTTAGAAATGAGATAGTCAACTGGAATGGTGGCACCAAGGATCATGAGCTTCTGCCTGACTGTTCCAATAACCCTTTCAACATGTATGCACGAACATTGGCAATTTTCCTTGTTCCTTCTACCTCTGGTCCACACATTTGCTTTTTCCCCTCATGAATGCAGGATATTTCACTTCAAGCCAACAAGTGCAACTAATTCTTTAATGTCAAACCCTCTGTCAGCTAGAATAACATCACCATGGCTGAGATTGTCAAGAAAGTTTGAGTGGGCAGTCAAAAACTTGTCACTGGTTCTTCCACCCCATCCTTTGGAAATATAACTCACAGACCCTTGTGGGGTAATTCCAATTAAGTATTTGGCAGTATTGTGGTGCTTGTAGCTGGACCAAGTTTGTGCTCTTGCTGTCAGATTTGAGGGGCGATCAATAAAAATTTCAAAGCAATCAATAATGCAGGTAACTTGCTTTCCAAAGTGTTTTCAAAAACCATTGGCATTGTCTCAGTAAAGTTCATCCCTGTCTGGCCAACACTAGAGGCCCCATGATATCATGCATCAAGTGCAATGTATCTAAGAAAACCTTTGACACTGTGGTTCGTGAAACACCAAATCGATAGCTGAGATCTGTAATTGGTAAATTAAATCGCAGTCTCATGAGTGTCAGAATTATTTTCTGGAATTTGTTCAGTGACCTATTTCCATTTTCATGCATATCGGGTGCTAGAAGGTTGAACAGTGCCATCAGAATTGTGAAACTTGGTAAACCTGTGTAATATTTCACTTCATCAGTGTTCACGAATAGCGTCTGACCCTCTGACAAATCTGGCAGATTCGAAAAAGGGCTGATAGAAGTCTACAACCTGCCGGTTCCAGTGTCTGACTGTATATTTCACAATGACTTTGACCGAAGTTGCTATATGTGACATGTGACACTTGTTTGCTGTTGGTAAATCTTATACTTGTTAATAATTTAATGCCAATTACAACAAATCTTAAATCTGAAATGTGTGTTTAGTTTTATTCCAGCTATTCTCCTGTGAATTTTCAATGGGTCAGACAGACATCTGAAACTTACAGGACCCAATGTCCTGTTACTTTGAAACACCATTCGTGAACACTGCTTTATCATTGTCATCTTCAAAATCCTCAGGTAAATTGGCTTTCATTTTGTGTACAATATTCTGCAAACACTCATTCTGCTCTTTCAGTCTTGCATTCTCAAATTCCAACTCGGAAATTCTTTCATTTGCAAATTCAAGCTTCTCTGCATCTGTTAACTCAGTATCGGTTGCTTCTGTACTGTCAACACCATCAACTTCCTCTGCACATGGAGGTTCAGAAACCGAGGCGCTTAGTTCCAAAAGAGATATTGCAGCTTCATTCATCTTAATTGTCTGTTTTCGGTTTTGTAACCTCTCGTGGCGGATCGCCACTTACCGTTGGAGATTTTGCATCATATCCCAGATTCTTGTTGGGAACCCAGTCTGGGTTTGTTTCATCATATTTGTTTCTTGCACCTGAAATATCATAAGTAAATGTTAAACACTAACATTTACCTCATATTATTTTGTTGCAGTGATAAAGTTTCAAAATCGAAAATAATGTTACAAAATCAGCTTGACTATCTACCTCTGCATGAGACTCAAATTGTTTTGATATAGATGTTAGATTAAAGACCTAATTTGAAAACAAACAACATAACACATAAACTTTGTTAACTTATGACAATTTCACAAGTAACTACGATGTATACATAAAATCAAAACACCAAAACATCAGACTTTACAGAGTGAAAACCATGTCAAACTTTCTTTGTAGGACAGACACGGTTGATATACATTTCATTGCGGTATTATTATATATCTACTGTACATATGTTGATTAAATTGTTGCCATTTGATAAATAAGCAACGGAAAATTAAACAGAAATTATGTCATTGTAGGTAAGATGATTCCTCACAAATGTGCAAAACTTGACTTGGATCTTACGAAAATGAAATTCATGAAAAACATTTAGGCTGCACTAAATTAACATGTAAGTCTATGGAAATTACGTCAAGTGTCCGAATACTTTTTGAACGACTCTGTATATGTAAAAAGTCTGTAGAATATATAAAAATGTGTATAACAAGTACCTGATATGAAATGATCAGAGCACACACGAAGCTGGTTGCATGTTTTTTCATCGACATCCGCCCGGTTGATTGCAGCAAGCCAGAGTAGTCTACAACGCTCGCTTTTCCTCTCAGTTGCTTCGCCTTGACCTTTGATGACAACTGGGATACGATAAAAGCTAACCTTATCGCGACCCGACCGGTTGTGACACTTAACAACGGCACAGGTAGTCGGCATATTTGCATAACAATAGGACGACTGAGCCTTTGTTGACACAGACCGCCTACCAAAATGTCTACATAGATGAAGTACTTACAGTGTCTGAATGTGTTGTTTACCACTCTAAAATCTTCACAGAGTTGTCCCATGTAAGTACGATACATGTATCGTATGTATGGCTGTGGTATAACAAGCTTTGAGTATGCGTTTGGTAAACACTGCAAAACTGTGCAACGAGTATTTTTTACCTGCTACACGAAGAGTCAAGTCAAGCGTGTTTCGCATGCAATGCAAAGGGAGGTAACTCTAATCTGTTGACGTTTCGCCGAAAGGAAATACCAACTTCATTTCTGGAACAATATTAGCAGTGACTAAAATTTAATGTCCGTGTTTTTATGACAACGTTTATTATAACGTTATATGAATTAGAATTGATTTTCCAAAAAAAAACGTTTTCAGTGATATACATAATGCCATCATATTTTCTGTTACATCATACATGTATATTGTTGATGGGCAAAATATCCCAGTTTTTTTGTCCTTTCTGTTGCTTTTTAAATATAAAGTAAAAACACAAATACAGATATTAGCAAGAAATGTTTTATTGAAATATTCTATATTTCATAAATACATGAACTCCTCAAGGGCATTAAATGCCACATAAAATTGTAAAAGGTTCTGCCTTTACATAGTGAGATTTATTTTCATGAATAAATAAACAGATAAACTTCATAATCTCATAATCATAGAAATGCATTTCTTGTACAATGGTGAATTATCCATGAAGGATATATATACTGCTGCTCTTCAAAGAGTAATAAAATCCATTATTGCAATAGAAAATCCTCCTCAGAAAAAACATTTTGATCGGACACTGAACGCGTGTTGACCATTGAAGTCACAATAGTGATTGTTTTAAAATAATTCATTGATAGAGTGGAAAGCTTACATATATGCAACAAAATAATTGTCTTCTTTAATTCTTAGAGTTTGATTGGCATTCTACAGGCTGGTGAGTCAACACGAAAACACAACTTATTGGTGGACATTTGATGGGGTCTGAGAGCACTGATATACTGTATATCTGGCTTCATCCAAGTGTGCTCCTTGTCATCATTGCCTATTGCTGTTAAGGTTAATCTCCTGCTTATCACAGCATATCATGCATATAGCTGTCAATACTTGGTTGCAGACTCTCTAGTCTGTAACGGTGTAGGAATCTACAATGAAACATCAATAAATGCAATGAAACAGAATTTGTTATCCATAAAATAATGTGTTTTCTTATTTTTGTATCCTGGCAAAGGTATTAAACACAGTAGGATAACTATAAAATTCATTCTCAGATATACTGATAACAGACTTTTTCTAAGTCTTTTCACCCCTGAAGAATGGTGTAAAGTTCCTTTTACTTCCTTTCAGTCATGCACTATTGCCAGTAAGTACATGTATATAAGGAAATAAGAGCAGGTCAATATGAAATGGGAAGCAGACTTCAACTTAAAACATTTTTATATTTAAATATATTATTCCACTGACACATTTTTCAATTTAATTTTTTTATACTTAATTTTTGTTTTAAAAACCAGTTGTATGCCATGAGGAAATTATTCAATGACCAATCAATAACAATTAAGAATGAGAGTCAAATAAAGTTATCATAACGCAGAATGGTAAGTCTTCTCATAATGAACATATCAAACAGTGAATAACAAAATACAACATATCTTTGGCACAAAGTTATGGGACATCAATAAACTAATATTTCAATTACGTAATTCTCAAGCCATTTATGTCACAAGAGAACGTATCACTCAACCTATATCAAAACACATTTTGAGCACAACACAATCAGCATTTCATCACATAATCAACATGGCTGCTAATGACTAGAAAATAATTGATACAACAAGCATACTAACAGTTATCATGAATATATCACCACACAGTCCCTTGCATGCATCAGCTTCAGGTCACTAGTGAGTGCATATGGTATTACGCTACTTTTAGCAATACTCCACAGGGCTTGAAAATGACACTCGTCCGCTCGTATAGTCGAGTAAGATTGGTTTTGGGCAAGTGAAAAAGATAACTTGCCCGTCCTAGAGGACGAGTACGTTTTCTGATCCAAAAGTAACATTTTTCTATTTCCTTGAAGTTCAGCTATCTTAAATGGAGAATGAATTCAATTTTGTCAAAGATTTTGTCAGTCATGTTTATTGTAGTTTTATTCCAAGCTCCCCAGCAAACATTTTGTAATAAAATAATTTAAATTTATATTCATTGTGATGCATGATCTATAGGGCAAGTACAATTTTATGACAAGTGGAAAGTTCATATTACTCCCCCTACAGGGCGTGTGCAGATTTTAATTTTTTTCGAGCCCTGCTCCAGCAATATCACAACAGGGGACACCAGAAATTCAGTTCACTAGGAACATCTCATTTGTTATGAGTCAAACCAGATATTGCTCAATGCCTACTGAAAATATATCATTCAAATGTTTGTTATTTTCTAAAACCTCCAGTTGTTTTCATGTCCCTCCCCAAAAGCAGATTTTTGTGAACAACTTTTATATCAACATTTTACATGATTTTTGAATATGCAAAATGTAACACCACCCGAATATAAGTACTTCTATTGCCTTCACAATTTTGTAAAAACATTTTTTTTTATCATTTTTATATTTAGGACTCTCTCTCAGTAAGTTTGTCAGTGTTTCTCCCCAAATTGATATCTGTATACCTCCTTATATCATTATTTCACTAATTTTCCCTAGAAATTTTTTTCAAACACCTTCCCAAAATCATTTATCAAATGACCATCTCTAAATTGTTATTTATTACTCTCCCCAATTTTTTTTTTAAAATGACCTGTCTTTCATTCACCATCACAACAGGGTTTTTTTTAAAACTGAGTGAGTGAGTGAGTTGAGTTTTACACCACACTCAGCAATATTCCAGCTATATGGCGGTGGTCTGTAAATAATCGAGTCTGGACCAGACAATCCAGTGATCAACAGCATGAGCATCGACCTGCGCAATTGGGAACCGATGTAGCGACTATGACAAGCATAGTCACCTTTTGTGGCAAGCATGGGTTGCTAAAGACCTATTCTACCCCGGATCTTCACGGGTCTTTTTAAAACTATTTTGGTCAATGACCAAACTACATTCTTACATGACCCTACCCCTTGATAATGCCTTTTAAAGTGTTTCATGACGAATGAAAATTTGATGTTGGCTCAATAAACATTTTAAAATCATAAATGATTATGATATTAAACATAACAAGGTCTGCAAATGCATTATAAATATGGCACTGAAAAATAACCAGCAAGGGAAACAATAGTTTAGCTCTAACATCATTCATGAAAATAAGGAAGGCTTATTTATCATTCGGCTGAAAATTTTACACAACTGGCCAGCCTCTGATAACAAACCTTTCTTGACCTTCTTTGACAAGCACATATAGATAGATCTATACCAAAACATCGGCATAAAATCTGTATACTTTGTCAACTGTCAACCTCGAGAAATAACCATTCAAAACAATTTACATTTTTCTGTATGAGAAGAAAGGTCACTCTTTTGACATACGCTTCATAAGAGCATGTTACTGTGACAGTTCATTTCACTCAATACCTACCACAAACACTTAAATATATATTTCTGATCAATCAGTACATTTGTCTTGATTCCCAGTGACACAATACTCTGTAAACCAAGAAATACAAAGGCCTTATGAAAACATAGAAAAACAATATTCAAAACACAACAATCACTATCACTACCAAAACTGCCATAGATGCAAAATAGGGCAAACAGATGTATAACATTTCAAAATCATCTACACAAATATAACTGAGTGAAAGAGAGAGTATAATTTAATGCCACTTGTATTATATCCTCACAAAATCACAGCTGGGGTCACAGACAATGGGCTTCAAATACTGTACCCATGTGTGGAATCGAACCCAGCCCATCAGTGTGACAAGCAAACAATTTAACCACTGGCCTTCCCAAGACTTTGAAATACATTTGAAAATACTGTAAGCTTAGAGTCTTTCAACAACTAATACAGACTCTATGTTGTAACGGTTCATGGCCGGGAAGGCTAAAATTGTGACATTTCTCAGTTCAATGAGTGTAGCCTTCTCGGTACTTAAAATGCACATATAAAAATATAAATAAAGTCATTTACACATTTTCACGTCTATTCTTCTTAATACATTTTAAAATATTAATGTTAATACTGAGGTAAAGAGTTTTGAAAAGCAGCTGTTTATGGTGATTCCCCTGTAATTACTTTCATCTTAAACACTCTACTATAACAATGTTTTGAAAAGAAATCTATCTACTCCCAACATGGATTATGCTCCCCAGCACCGTAAGTTTAGCTTTGGCGGTACTCCCCTACTCCCTAGGAATTAGCTCCCGGAAATCCGAAATATACATTTTATCCTTCCCAGGACATCTGAAAAATAAATTTTAGCCTTTCCGGCATGATACCGTTGTAACAAATGCAAGTAAGAAACAATGCATTCCCTTCATACCTACGTGGTAATGTGTATGAACCTCCTCTTTTAACATCAGGCTTCTAAATGAACTGAAACCACCTGTCCAAGACTAGATAACTTCCATTCCATGAACCATTTTGGACGACACAAGTCTTATACAAGTTACAAGGACTGTGTTGAAGATGTTTAAGGGCAAACATTTTGAACCTCTTACATCACACCTTTGAAAGGACATCATGGTATACATTGATGAAAAGCTATCAAACTGTAATTCTTTTCAAATTACTTCACTTGGGGAAATCTGGCTTATGTTACAATGCTGGTTATATTAATACTAGGACATAACAAGGATATCATTCTCATCAGTCTTAATCAGATTGATGAAACTTTAATGACGACTGACTGCTCAAGAATATTTTATATAATGATTTTAATTAATCATTATTAATTTTGAAAAAGACTTAATTTAACATTTTCAAAGTGGGATCCAATTTTTGGTGCCAGACATAACGGACAAGTATTTACCTTGTTTGTTTGATGCTGCCAATAAATCACCATGGACAACACTTATACCAGTATTTGAAAATCAGGGGGGTAAAGCTCAAACAAGCAGCAAAAAATACCCCCATGCAATTGCATATGTCAATACAAACTTCTGAGTCATTTACCTGTGATAAACTATTTAAAAGACAAACAATGCATAAGGGAAAGGCAACTATGGTGACTAAAACATGCATAAGGACAAAAATTCTCTCTTGAAAGTGGATTTGGTTATATCAGGGAGAGTCATCCTAATGCATTTATCTAATGCCATTGTTGATTTTAACAATCGGAAAAGGGTGACAGGAATGCATGATACATGCTCATCAGATCTTTTATGTGTTGCATAGTCTGTACAAAGTAATGTTGTGCTATAACCAGGGATGGCAGCAGGAAAATCTATTTTCAGGTGAAAACTTAATATTGTGTCATCAAATAGGGGTTCAGAATGATCAATCTGAAATAAAATTGGCAGAAACCTGTGGATCAGCATAAAATTGCCATCCCTGTATAACTAGCAAGAACAGAATCTAGGATTCCTGTTTAAGAACTGCTTAATTGGTTTAAAACTAAGATTATATCATGGTTATTATTTTCATAAATTCAGAGTTATCTAACTTCAGCATTGCAGTCGATGCAATAAAACTAAGCATTAAAGTCTCTTCCTCTTTATCCTTACGTTATAAGTGAGACACAAGTCCCTTGTACAACCCCTTTATGATAATAACTAAAAACTCATGTCATAAAATCGTTATCATCAACACTTAAATTGACCCGACAAAACTCATTATATAAGCATTTCATATTGTTGCTATTGTAGTACAATCAACAGGAACAGTTAATATTCAGTGGGATGCACATGTTCTAATACATTCTTGATTATTCTGTGTTATATCTTTGGATGGAATACTCATTTACTTTCATCGTTAAAACGGATGAATTATTCAAAATACTTCAATTGAAACCTACTGAAAATTCATTTCAAAACCTTCAAAACACAAACTTCAAGTCACAACAGTAAACCAAAATTCATTCAAACTTGAAATCGAGGTTTTAACAACTGAAATGAATGTTTAGCCAAAAATCTGTAAACCCCCCCAAATGTTTGGCCAAAATGATTGGATAATTGGAGATTGTTAACATGAAGATTATGACAATGACAACGACAGCTGATGATATTGCCAAATAATACTTCCACAACATCATGTGGTTAAATATTGCTGTACTATAAAATCTTTGAGCTTGTGGATGTAGACTTAACTACTTGTGTCTCTTAGGGGGGAACAAACTTGTGAATGAAACTACCATTGATCTCTTTAACAACATGTTTGACTAGTTATAGCTATAAAACTACTGGCAGTACTGGATTAATAAAAGTTATTTTTGCACATTTAGGAATTAATCAACAATATCACGCACTGACCATGCTGACTAGAGGAATTATAACTGTCCCAGGTTATGTATATTATTTATTATTTTCTTTCGTTCTTTCATGGCAGTAAATCCTTACACATGAATATAAGTTTGGAGACTGTCAAGTAAACTTAGTTATTTCGAATGGAATACAAGTTACACATTTGACATTTTGGATATTGCATAAATTATTCCTTACTGAAAGGATGACCCTATTCTAAAACATGCGAAAATATCTGGCTTTAACGTCTATAAGTTAACTTAACCTGATCTCAACATTTACAAGTGAAGTTAATCTAAACAGAACATTTATAAGTGAACGTAATCCGGTTTAATGTCCATGTTTTAAAGTGAACTTTATGTACTGGTATACTAGCCATAACATTTATAAGTGAACTTTATCTAGCTTAACATCTAACAGTGAACATTATCTAGCCATAACATTTATAAGTGAGCTTAATCTACCCTAAACATGTATATCTGAACTTAATCTGGCCTTAACAAGTAGAGCTGCAACAATATATCGTAGTATCGATAATTGTGATACATTATCTGATGATAAATATATTGATACTTCTGTTCGTATCGTGATATGTATCGTTGACCTTAAAATTGTTTATGTTCACTAGAAATTGATGGTTATGTAAAAATTTACACTGTTACTGGCTATCAAAATATACTTTTTATAGAAAATATCTAAAGATAGCATATCGTGATATGCATCGAATCGTATCTTTCCAAGATAACGCGATACATATTGTATCGTGACATTTCCGTATCGTCACACCTCTATCTATAAGTGTACTTAAACTTAATGTTTGCTCATGTGTTCAGTGCAATGAGGTGAATAAACTTCAATGTTTCAGACACAAGGAATATAATGTGGATCTGATACACCTGGTGTAGCCAACAAAGCATTCTCTATGATTACATTTTGTCTTCTGTCATGATAACACTCTGGACTCATTTACTATCATCGCTTTGTCTTGAACTGGATTCCAATGGCCGTACTACATGTACAGCATTCCAATTCAATTACTTCTGTGATAGAGGAATTCTCATTGTTTTTCTTCCTTTTTTCCTTTACTAAGTCTGTTTAATTGAAATGGTGATGTCACTTCCGAATGAAGTTGTGGTGGTGAACTGTTCCATGTATTTATCCTGACATATTAAACGAAAACATTAATGACAAACAAATTAGATTCTTTCACATTACTGTAGTTAACCTGTCCTGCCATGACACATTAATTATAGCCAAAACTTATTTTTGTATGAGAGAATTGAGTGATGCTCAACAGTTTTGGAAAACCGAACAGAGAAAATTCCGGATTATAAAGTTGTAACCCAGCTTCATCCTCACACACACTAAAACTGTGGTTTAAACATCAGAAAGCCCATGATCCTGTTGGGTAGAGGGAGAGCCCCAACATCCTCTTCCCGCTGTAGACTGTTGAGGATGACAATCCGACACTGACTCTGCAGGCTGATGATCCGTGGTAGCTGGTAGATCTGTACGGTCACACCCTGGTCTTCCGTGTTGTGCTTGTGGTCCAGGATTCTCATGTAACTGCCGCACTTCGAGAAGACTGGCTCGTAATTGACACGACAAATGTTAAACAGCCCAGGGAGAGAGGATGTGATGTATTTGAATAGGCGCATGTGATCTGAATTGAAGATGTAGATGTCGGAATACGACGTCACACCAAACCGGTCCTCAGTGAGTTTTTGAAGAATGAGTAATGTGCCATCCTTGCTGTAGAGGAGATTGTATCGACTGCTGCCAAACAAAGTCGGCAGGGAGAGTTTACTTCTTTGGAGAGCCTTACATTCGTCTAAGGAAAATACAACAAGTTCATGATTAATACCTTCTTCCTTACACTCATAATTAGCCACCGCAATACGTGACCAGCCGTATCTCGGATCGAAGGCCACGTACGGCTGCACTTCGTGGTTCAAGGTGACATATTTTATAATTTCTGTTGTTTCATTTGAATATATGTACAGATCATAACAGAATCTCATCTCTCCAGAGCATGAATAAAACAAAATGGCAGTCTGTTTTAGGTCAGGGGTGAAATCACAATGGATAATTGTCATGTTCTTGCGAGGTGATGCAAGAATACCTAGGACACTTTTGGTATGAAGATTGACCAATGGGAATGCAGAAATGACGACAAGATCCTTGACATGGTGGAGCACTAACAGCACCAAGTGGTCCTGATATGCAGCAGCCACCTGATTGAGTTCATGCCCGGCCGAGATCAGTCGCTGGAACTCAAAGCAGCGGTCTACAGGAATCTGTATTACAGGCTGCTTGAACCTGAAATATCAACAGTAGGTTGTCATATATCGTTTTGAATATGTATTATTAGTAAGTGAGTGAGAGCCATTTATGGTGTAAAATACGTATCATGAGGTATGTTGGGTCAATTAAGCTTATCTAAGCAACTAAGAGTGAGTTAGTGCCATATATGGTGTAGAATATGTATCATGAGGTATGTTGGGTCAATTAAGCTTATCTAAGCAACTCCGAGTGAGTGAGTCCTGTCCCTTAAACAGTATGTTGTGAATTTTGGCCCCCTACACAAATGGGTCCAACAACATTCACAGTCCTTCCCCAAAGAACTGCAAAAATAATTTTTTGGATCTGTTAACTACATGTATTTGAATATTATCTAATGTTCAATTAATACCTCAAGACATTTCTGCACATGTCAACCCCTAGCATAAAATGTGTCATGAAATTAATGTGGCCCCTAAAACTGAAAAACAAATAAGCAAACAACCATGCAATGACAGTAGATTTAGAATTCAGGGGTGAAAACTGTTCAAAAGAATAATATTGTTTGCTATCTTCAAAAACTGAACTTCAATCACCTGACTTCTGAGCACCCTCCCATGAAAGCAGAAGAAATGCCAAATAAAGCATATTCCGATATTACAGGTCAGTTCAAATGACAAAGATTGTAAGAGGTCCATTTTTTGTTATATGAGTTAACAAAATCCTTGGAATACAAAAAGAGGAGAGACTGTTTTAATCATATTAGGCAAAAAGATCACTGCACTGGTATAATCATGAACATTCAGTGCACACCTTTCAATATCCACATATTTCCTGTTCTTGTTGTAGACGGCTCGAATATACTGGAGACAAACAGATTCCCTGTCACAGTCACTTTCTTTCACGACAGCCATAACCATAACTGTCAAATCCATAGCTTACCTAAAACATAAAATCATACATAAATCAAATCAAATTTAGAATTATAAATCTGATTTCAAAATCACATCTCACATGGCTAAAGATACATGTTTCAAGCAGGCAATACCTATTTGCCTATATAAATACCTTTCTTCACATTGTAGTATGTTTCTGAAATTATGAAACATTAATTATTGTTAATACTACCCTGTACTGTAGTCATTATTGCTGTTATTAATAACATTGCCTTTTAAGCAAACAACTTTATTGTATTAGATGTAAAAAATGGTTTTGCAGTAGGAAATGAAATCAACATTTTAATGATGCCCCTCTGACTGGTTGGAATCTTATCCTCAAACACAGGAACTTTTATTCTTACAAATTTCAAGACCTGGAATTAAATGCAAAAATTCACCTGCAACTGGCGACCATAACTGAACATCTCCAGAATACAGCAAATCCCAAGCTCGAGTAAAGCGTGGTAATGTGACACTGTAGCCCCCTGCCTTGTGGCTGCTCTTACGATTACCCATGATTATGCTGGGGACTAACACAGCAGCAACATACTTTACATTTACAGCTGCACGAACTGAAACAAAACAAACATGGATCAGCTCACTGAATCTTCAAAGTAAACATTTATATAAAAATTAATGAGACAATAAGTACAAAGTAGTTTATCGATTGCAAGTTTCATGCTACAATCCTCAGGAATTGTTCCAACATTTAGTCAAGCATTCTGGCTAGTGACCAGTTATCATCAAAGACAAGACACACTTATAGCACACACATGATCAATCTCATTTCACTTTTGTTTGTGTTTTCTTTTCATTTGAGAGAATTATAAATCCAAAACTGAACAAAACTTACTGTTGCCAGAAAATATTTTAACTCATGACATCATGCAAAATAGAGTGAGTGAGTTTAGTTTTATGCTGCTTTTAGCAATAGCATGGCGGGGACACAGAGAAATGGGCTTCACACATTGTACCCATGTGGGGAATCGAACTGTGTCTTCAGAGTGATGAGCGAACGCTTTAACCACTAGGCTACCCTACCGCCCCCTCCCAAATAGAGAAGGCGAGCAGTTGGAGTTACATAACTAATTCAAATTAGTGTGTAACCATCCAAATGTACTTCTTTGTTTACTATCTATCGGTCATTTCTAGCGATAGTATAATTCTAAAGCATAATTCATCACAAAATCGAAAGTACATTGCATTTTAGATAAGCATAAGGGAATACTGGATTATGTCAGCTGGCAGACGACAAATTTATGAAAGAGTATTAATCTTATTTGATGAAATAGTTCAATGATTTGATAAAGTAATTCAATAATTACACAACTGTGAGAACTGTTAAAGATAGTCAGTGGGAAGGATCTGCTTGAACTTGTTTGATTGATGCCCTCATGCCAGCGTATAATAGAAATTGAAATCTACACAAACTTTAAGAGTAGGGCACATCCATGGCAGCTGATCCAAGAGTTAGCTTGCGACCTCGTTGTATTGTGGTACTTAATATATCCGTGATCGGAAATAAATTGTGAACTAATAAGGCCTATTTTACTATGAAATCTGATTAACATGACATTTAATCAGCTTATTTGTGAAAAAAAAAGATATTATTTTAACTTTGATAGTTTTTCAGCGAGATTCATAAGACGAACGAAGCCCATTAATCTTAACCAAGGGAGAGCACTCCATTGTATCGCAGTATTGCTATTTTCTTAATATGGCATGCGGTACAAGCAAATGACACTGACAAACATTTACTTAAGACAAGTAATGAATCAAAATAGTTTTAATATTACAAATTATTTAAGTATTTCATTAAGATTAGTAATATAATCATGTTTTTAACCAAATCTGAAAGTTTACTTCTTTCATTTGGATACAAGGTAGCAATAACGTAACAAAATCAGTTTTTGCTGCCTTAAAACGTGCCAAACAATTTGCTGCCGTGTGCAGGATGAATTTGCACAATATGTCACTTCCTGTTATAGTTTCAGGATGGAAAATATGTAAATGACCTGATAGTTGTCGTAGGATGACTCTTGGCAAATTAAATTTTAATTCATGCAAGATGCACTGGCGGTAGGGGTCATACTAGTTTCAAACTGTTCCAAAAGTTACCGCAAAGATGAATACATGAGATTCCAATGAAACCCAAATAAATGACTCTTTCAAGAGCGATGATTTTTTTTTAACGTAACGGTCGATGCAGGGTGTGGTTTTTCTGCTTCTCTGATGTTTTCATGTGCCGCGAATCGATGAATGCCGCGATACAATGAGGTCAGAGTATAATCAATATTACTGATTTATGGAGCTGTGGTTTGGGGTAACCAAAGACGTATTCCCGGGTATATACCTCACCAACACAATGTTCATCCCAGCATAACTAATTAGTTACTTTGACAAAGCAAGCGAGACAACTGTAGCGGAAACCAGAGAGATATACAACTGCTCCGGATTTGCAATCTTGTCGATTCCACCCATGATTCAATGGTCAGAGTATGTCATTCTGACATAAGAGTCATGGGCGGATCGGAATTTTGAGGAATTTTGAAAGGGGGTTCAGGGGGTTCGAATCCCCTGAACCCCCCATTGGCTCCGCCAAAGCAAACGAAAATCTTCAATGGGGTCTTAAGTCATTTTCAAAGGGGGCTATTCGAAACCCACCTCTGGATCCACCAATGAGAGTGAACATGTTCACAATGCTAAATTATTGTTTGTTCAATCGTGAGAATCTGAAGTACTCTATAAAAGTCACGTGTTTTGTTTCAATGCATAATTAAATCTAATCTACTGAATGCATCAAATACATACCAAAGGGATCTGTTAAATCTGCAACCTTGACCAAACAAACTTCTACTTCTCGCCGTGCTTTTCGCTTTGACGTTTGAGCGGAAGTTTCTGAAGCAGCGCCATCTGAGCCTATACGCCAAAATGAGAGTTATCTACCTTTATCGTGTTCTCCTCATTGCTTTGATCTCTCTTGCAAGTGAGTGAGTGGGCTCAGGTTTACGCCGCTTTGACCAGTGCTTCACTATTTTCATGGCATGTGAGGCTGATATGGGAGGGAAGCCCGGAGTAACGCATGTCTTTATCATTTTTGTGAAACCAAGGAAGCATTGGTATTTAAAAGCTTTGAGCAGCTATACATCGAGAAATATTGAATCGAAGCAACACAAGGACCAATCAAATTTAAACTCACCAAAACGGGTTTAACATATGACCCATTTTAGTTAAGGACTCTATTTGATGCCTCCGTTGCAGACATTCAAACCACTACACCGTGCAGGTGGTCCACGTCACATGGAAAACAAGCAGGAAGCACATATAGTGACAGTGCGATTAGATGTCCTACTTTCGGGCAGAACCCGGAACTTGTGACATAAATATCATGTAGTGGCCATGTATAAGAGAACTTATATACATACTTAACGATGTCAGTGCGGAGTGGAACACTCTTCTATATAATGTATGAACCAGGATGGCTAGATGGGCTATATGTAGATTAAATAGTAATAAAACCTCAACAAACATGTACCAGGCATGATGTGCAATATCTTTTAATCAGGTCGACCAATGGAAACATTAAAACAACATTCACATGAACAATGTTCACTCACGTACGTAGTTTAAGCTATACGTACGTGTGCACATGTAAATTAGCTTCCATTCAAAAATTTGATAAGGCGTGTAAATAAAAGATACGATAGCGTTGAAAAAGTTCACTTAAAAGCATGTAAAATATTTTCAAATGTCGGTCCACAGACACCAAACGCAATAGTATATGGAGAATGTGGACGGTTTCCAGTTTATATTAATTCCTACGTTCGAACGATGAAATATTGGCTTAAGTTAATGACAATTATTAATGCATGATGGACGAATTCCGAAAAAGGCATATAATATGTTATACTACCTAGATACTGCTGGGTACATGGGCGTCTGAGATCCGCCATATACTTTGCTCACACGGCTTTGGATTTGTCTGGTTTTCACAAGCTGTCGGTGATCCGTGCGCTTTTATTCACATTTTTAAAGAAGGCTTTATTAATATGTTTTACCAAAATTGGACATCTACTCTTGAAAATAGTTCACGTTATACGTTATATGCAAAATATAAGAGTCTTCTTGAGCCTGAGGGGTATCTGTCTTCAAATTTGGAATATAAGTTCCGTAAAGTATTGGTCAAATTCAGAGCTGGTGTCTTACGTTTAAAGAATAACGTAGGTAGATGGCAGAATATTGATGTATCTCAAAGAAATTGTTCCTCATGTAAAGTAGATTTAGAAGATGAATATCACTTTTTGTTGAAATGTCCAGCTTATAAAGAACTTCGGGATAGATGTTTGCCTAAGAATTTGCCAGTAAATATGATATCGTTTAGAAATATCCTTAAACAAAACAAAACTGAAGACATAAATAATCTAGCTCGTTTTATCTAGTATGCATACAAAATAAGAGAAAAGTTAGAAAAATAGAAATAGGTATTAAAATTATTAAACAAAATCCAGAACAGCTATACATGTACATATACCGGTATATGTTACTGATATTTTTCACTGGGGGTGTAAGAAAATCTACTCAGGTAGACAGGTAAATGCTAAATCTTTTAAGAAATTGTTTCCTGTTTTCATACCTGTTTCGAATATGTATATTAATATGTATATGGGCCTGTGGTCTTCATACCTAATAAAGATTTTGATGATGATGAAATAATTAAAAGTAAATACGATAAGTAAATGCGGTATATCAACAACGACTTTCAACGTGAAAAGGGGCGGTGGGGTAGCCTAATGGTTAAGGCGTTCGCTCATCACGCCGAAGACCTTGGTTCGATTCCCAACATGGGTACAATGTGTGAAACCCATTTCTGGTGTCCTCCGTCGTGATATTGCTGGAATATTGCTAAAAGCGGCGTAAAACCATAGTCACTCACTCAACGTGAAAATGACGTTTTCCAATCAAATTTGAATGAGAAGACCGGTACCTCATAGAAATGTTCGCATGAAGCAACAAGTGTTTGATATAATCTGCACACTACTTTATAGTTCCTTGAATGCCAGAGGAAACACAGTCAGTCCTGCTCAGAATGTCCACATAAAAGTTTGAAAGGCTGTATAATGAACAGTCATATTCGGAAAGCAGAACTGTTGCCAATTCCATTGCCAGTATATATCATATCATTCTCTGGCTTTGATTTGGCATAATCCATTACAAGACAGCACATGCATACAGTGTAAATTTACATTTACATTTGCATTTGCTCCAGACACTGTGTAAATGTGCCCCTGGATTTAAATATACAGACATACGTAAACGCGTTCACGTGATAAGTAAACTGACTGGAGGCGAGATAGCCTAATGGTTAAAGCATTCGCTCGTCACGCCGAAGACCCTTGTTTGATTCCCCACATGGGAACAATGTGTGAAGCCGATTTCTGGTGTCTACCGTCGTGATATTGCTAAAAGCGATATAAAACTAACTCAATCAGTAAACTCACATATGTATATTTACACACATATACACAGCATAGAGGTGCATGTGAACGAGGTATAAATTATAGCCATATAAACCAAGAGGTCAAGAGGGATGTATGTAATAAAGGTTGTCGCACAATCGTTTTGACCAATCAACAACGACCACAGACCTCGAAAATGTGAAGGAAAGGGTGTCACACCTCTTGGAAACCTCATTTGGGTGGTTAGCTTGCTCGTATAACTCAATCCTCATTTAGTTAGGGTATCTCCATACTACTATAATCAATACATCAGGTCACTACCATAGCTACATGTCAAACGTGTTGTTACCAGTCGCACAGAATCGTTGTCGCTCATCAGAGACATTTGATTGGATAGCTATTTTCACCATCGCGAGATTTGTACCAACGAACCAATGTCAGAGAAATTGTGCCTTTAAGTCGGGTAGGTAAGATAAACTGCCGGACAGAGATGTGTTAATATGTTATACATCCAAAAGGATGTTGCGAACTACTACTACTACTACTACTACTACTACTACTACTACTACTACTACTACTACTACTACTACTACTACTACTAAATTGTCTTGTCCATACTATACTGCCATATAGCTGGTATACTACTACAGCTGCTGCTGCTACTGAGTGAGTGAGTGAGTTGAGTTTTACGTCGCACTCAGCAATATTCCAGCAATATGGCGGCGGTCTGTAAATACTCTACTCTGGACCAGACAATCCAGGGATCAACAGCATGTGCATCGATCTGCGCAATTGGGAACCGATGACATGTGTCAACCAAGTCAGCGAGCCTGACCACCCGATCCCGTTAGTCGCCTCTTACGACAAGCATAGTCGCCTTTTGTGGCAAGCATGGGTTGAAGACCTATTCTACCCCGGATCTTCAAGGGTCCTACTACTACTACTACTACTACTACTACTACTACTACTACTACTACTACTACTACTACTACTACTACTACTACTACTACTACTACTACTACTACTACTACTACTACTGCTACTGCTACTGCTACTACAGACCTTTAAATTGATTGAAAATAACAAATATGCAGAAATTGCAGTCACTTCTACCAATCTCGACATACCAGATTGCAGGTTCATATGTGGGTTAGTATGCACGGAAAGAATTGAGGTCATTGAGTATATATGTTTGTCTCATAACCGAGATTCAATCAAGTTTAGACAGGATCTCCCTGGTCAAACATCAAGGTGAGGATCCTGGATCCTGGGAAAACAGCTGTGCGCACAAAATACCCGAGTCAAGTGCACAGCTGGCATGGCTCTATGTGGCTTAAAATACAGTGATGCCCACCCACCCCCAATTCAGTCACCCTCACACATACTACCCCACCCTCACCCTCACCCTCATCTTAACCTCCACCCCCCACCCTCTTCTCCGAGCACGTTTTGAATCCGCAAGTATATATAGCTCACTACACTTGCACATGTCTCTTAGGTAATAATTAATAGTTTATATGATCATTTCTAAAAAAATAAACATATAGAGGTCATATTGTCCCTCTAATATACTGGCGTCCTTTGTACTGTCTGCTTATCTAGACTTGCCTCTTTAAAGGATAGAATTACCATCTATCGGCTTAGCATTCAAGGCTATTGTGTGTCGATGGTCAGTTTGTTGTGTTGGAGATCAGAAGACTGAATTTTGTTGTTGGTGAAGCGTAAATTTCTTGTTTTAAACTTTTTAAAATATGTTTAATCCAATGGGAGTGATCTACTGACTCTGTTCACAACTCGTAAATTTTGTGAAGATATTGTACACAGTGTACAATTGATTTCGGAAGACATTCACTGTCAAAGGAGAATTATTTATGGTGCTCTATAACATTATGTCACCTCTAAACCAACATAGTGAAGCCTAGCGATTTACAAATGTGGGCCCACCCTTTTCGGTCACTGTATAAACTACCAGGCGAGAGAAAGTATACACCCCTGATTGATGGTGGCCAATATGAAGCAAACAAGACAAGGTGATATATTTCATATCATAACACTAGGTACATAAATTTTGATAATGGCTCCTCGCAAAACTGGACTCACATTTCAGAAAATGGTTTTCAAGTATAAAGCCAGCCTTTTAACCCTTCGCGATTTACATAAGATCGCTTTCTTGTTCCGATTACTATGACGGGGGGAAATAGCGGAAGAAATGTCGTTATAGCTTGGAGAAAAATTAATGTGGTCCAGCTTGTTTCGACTACTGTATAAGGCCGTAGAAAAAGTGTGCCCACATTGTATTTAGAACATTCATATTAGCACGAAACCAACTTAAGTGGGTGGGATTATCGCACTGAAGACGTTTCTCTCTCTCTCATTCTTCCAGGGGAGATGGTGGAGGTGTGGTCTAGTTGCTTAAGCGTTCGCTTGTGCGGAATCCGTGGTCACTGGTTCGATTTCCTACATATGTGCAATGTGTGAAGCGTCGTCCCACGTCGTGATGTTGCTGTAATATTGCTGAAAGCGTCGTCCCACGTCGTGATATTGCTGTAATATTGCTGAAAGCGTCGTCCCACGTCGTGATATTGCTGTAATATTGCTGAAAGCGTCGTCCCACGTCGTGATATTGCTGTAATATTGCTGAAAGCGTCGTCCCACGTCGTGATATTGCTGTAATATTGCTAAAGCGTCGTCCCACGTCGTGATATTGCTGTAATATTGCTGAAAGCGTCGTCCCACGTCGTGATATTGCTGTAATATTGCTGAAAGCGTCGTCCCACGTCGTGATGTTGCTGTAATATTGCTGAAAGCGTCGTCCCACGTCGTGATGTTGCTGTAATATTGCTGAAAGCTCGTCCCACGTCGTGATGTTGCTGTAATATTGCTGAAAGCGTCGTCCCACGTCGTGATGTTGCTGTAATATTGCTGAAAGCGTCGTCCCACGTCGTGATATTGCTGTAATATTGCTGAAAGCGTCGTCCCACGTCGTGATGTTGCTGTAATATTGCTAAAAGCGTCGTCCCACGTCGTGATATTGCTGTAATATTGCTGAAAGCGTCGTCCCACGTCGTGATATTGCTGTAATATTGCTGAAAGCGTCGTCCCACGTCGTGATGTTGCTGTAATATTGCTAAAAGCGTCGTAAACCCATACTCATCATTCCTGGGAGATGGCGGTGGGCTAGACTCGTTCGATCATCACACCCGGGTTAGATTCCCCACATGCGTTAAACCAGCTGTGTCTCCCGTTGTGATATTGCTGGAACTCACTAACTCACCCACTCACTTCCGGAGGATGAACATAACCAAGTTGTGCTCATCACGTAAATAAAATAGGTACAGTATGACTTTAACCACGAGTACAATGGTAAAAAGAATCTAAGACAGGTAAAATGTGGAAAAACGAGCCATTCAAATATAACAAAACCTGAAATGTTAAGTGTATCATAATCTGATCATTGAGTGTTACGCATCTCGCTTGTTCAACGTCCGCTATCCGTGTCAGATAAGCGGATTCACTTTGATAACCGTATTTCATCGATTAAACGATCAGGTGTATATTTATTTATTTAATCGTAACATGAAAGTGGACGAATTCCGTGCACAAAACTACCCAAAGTTTAATCGACAGGTGACAGTTGTTGAATCTATGCCCAGCATTTTCTTAGAATAGGGATTTATGAGAGAAAATACGGTACAATACTTGGTCTTTATATTTAAAATGGTTCTCTATTCCCAACATGAATACATCTAAACCAATGTTTGGTTCCCCACTTTCCATCCACTTTTGTCAACGGTAGTATGTACAATAGTATGTACCTGGATTCAGTTTGAGTTTGCCCCTAATATGAAAAATCAACAAGCTCCAAAGAGCTGAAACACGGTGATGATATGTAGGACGAAAATATGAGAAACCTGCTGCTGTTATAGATTCAAAGAAATACATTGTATGTTACTTGGTGTAAATACTTTTAATAAATATTTTTCTTATAAATAAAACATATTTTAAAACAACCTTTATTTTATTTAGCCCTGACATATCAGTAAAAGATTGCATCTTTGGTTGAGATACGATAGGACTGAGCGCGAACAGCATGTCCTTGGTTTGGAACACCTACGAATGTACGTTTAACTTTATAAGTCGTTTAACATCGTTTTTAATATGTGCGTTTATCGTCTAGAGCCCTTCTAAAATTGTGTGCTAACACTCTAGAGAAATGTGTGTAAGCCTTATCAGTCTCTTGTCATCGTCTGGAGTCTTGCCCGATTTGTGTGTAAGCTCTCTAGATGGCTGTGTGGAATTCTCATAGGCAGTTTTGCCCAAATTGTATGCAAGCGCTCTATAATGATAAAGGTCACATAAACCCTAGGGGGTACAAATACATAAATCACTAACTGGCATCGTTATAAATGAAACCCCGTCATTAAAACTACTCATTTCGACCTTTAATTGACTTTAATCGACCTTTTTGACAACAGTGCACAATTCTCACCCGCGAACGAAATTTCAACCAATCAGAGCGGCGCGCCTCTGTGACGTCATATGAGGAATAGCTTTGAGAGCCGATGCAGAATTCATCTACATTTTAGGGGGTAAATTATCGTGTTTACAGGCTTGTATAAACCTGAAATCGTGACAATTGTTGTGGAAAATGAAAGCTATATGTTCTCACAATCTACTGTCATTTAATTTTGTCTCCTGCTTTGCCTAGTTTCCGAGTTACAACTTGTTTTCATAGACGATTCAGTCAAAATCGATTGGTATGGTTAGGCCCTATTTGTATAATGACTGATCCAAATTGATCCCATTTCTGTGTTGTTTTACCTCGATATTTAATCATGTCATGTAAAAATCTGTTTGTATTCTCAAAACAGTGTCGGCCCATAAGTTTTCACATGCAATACAGCAATTAATACTCCCTCGTTGTAACCCGTGTTAGGTGGTATAAACCTACACATGTTATTTGTCATCATTCACTTGATGGTCAGTTAATGAACTTATAACAGGTATAATTAGTGGTAACACACTTAGATTACCCGACAAAGGTTCCCATTTGGCATTTCTTGTCTCTGGAGTAAATATTCAACATTATAAACATCGATCAAAGGATTAACCGATAACACGCTGATTGATTAATTACTTTTATCTTACACAGCGGAATTGTCAAAAGGTAGTGTTTATGTATGTAGATTTACTAATCTATACTGAATACACTCTGTCGTGTCGGTGTCTGCGTAAAAACAACGTCCTTCTTTCAAAGGATTAACCGGCAATACATTGATTGATTGCCCACTATTGGCTAACTAAATTACTGTTTTTAAAGAAAGGCGGACATTATGCAATTAGTTGCCAGGTGTGCTATCTTGGGTGACCAATGAGACTATACACCAATACCTGAAAAGATTTCTCACTTTTTCGTATATTAAACTGTTAAAAGACAAATCATTTGGAACAGTTTTGTGGATATTGATGGATACATTCCTCGAACAAGGTAATGGCCTGATATTGTTCCTATAACTTTAATCTGTTTTAATTTTAATATTTGCATTTTGTTTTTATTCATTTGTCGTAGCATTCAACAGAATCATTGTTTTCGCCGTGAAGTGTAATGAGACAGACAACATGCACTAGGGTGTGTGTGCGAATTATGATTCACATTGGCAAACTATAAAATGTCTAGATATTACAGTTCTGTTATAAATTCACTATAAGTATCAGCAGATCGTCTGCTTTTTATTTAGTTTCAAAATGCATACAAGTATGATAATAAACTAATTAGGATTATAAGACCAAATATAAAGACGCACATTGACTAGTATCTACATACTGGTGAGTGGACATTAGCCATGGGAATGTAGAAGGAATTTGTCGCGCAGTATTGTGACTTCGACCCCCACCTCGCTTCCGTGGAAGAAATCATTATGTTATAAGTTGTGTCATGCAAAATCCGTTGGGTTATGATTCCAATACATATTTAACCACGAGTAGAAAGTAGTTTTGATTTTCTAACTTGATGAAAACAAACTATAATCTCATTAATTCTAACAGATTTTTTTATTTTTAAAAATGGCGGCGCCCTGTCGGGAACATCCGCCAGTCTGAGGATAAATGGTATTTAGGTTTGTTTTCACCGAGTTACAAAATCAAAACTACTTTCTACTGGTAGTAAAATATGTATTTTATTGATGGCCAATAGGATTTTGCATGACATAGCGTATAACATAACAATTTCTCTCGTGGCAGTGAGGTGGGTGTAAATATAATACTACTTACAATATTATTGTTACTTCGACCACAAACTCACTTCCGAGGAAGAAATCGTTATGTTACAAGTTGTGTCATAGAAAATCTTTATGGTCATCAATCATATGCATATTTTACTAGAATTAGTAAGTAGTTTTGATTCTTTAACTTCCGTGAAGCGATCTGAACACAAGTAAGATATCGTTTCAGGCTTCCACAACGCTCGCTTCGCACTCACAAACATAACCCATTTAGCACGAACTGTGGGGTCCTGTGGAAATCTGTGCATGGGGACACCATCGCCCGACCCCTAGGAGCAATTCACGAGAAAGCAACGATTCGGCATGTCGTCGTTGATGTCGAGAAATCATCAAAATGATGAGCGTGCTACATATTTTCTATACAACTAACTGAAAATCGTTCCTCATATGACGTCACTGCAGTGCTCTGGCGACGGAGTTACGTAACCTGTCTGTGGTTTCGTTGGCGGGCGAGAGGGGAGACAGGCGACTTTTTGGCCACTTTTAATCGCTCGGTATTAATTAACCACAAGTTTTTAAAGAATAAATTTGGTGTTCCGCATAAGACTAACCACAAATCTTTCATATGTAATGGTTAAAAGAGTAACAAAAAACAAAGTTTAGTGGTTCTTTAATTGGCAAATGTGTGAAGCCCCTTTCTGGTGTCCCCCGCCGTGATGTTGCTGGAATATTGCTAAAAGCGGCGTAAAACCAAAACTCAGTCAGTCAGTTAATTGGCACGGCTTCCGACTTCCATTTTTGTGGAAGCCGCGGTGGCTTAGCGGCCCAGGCGTCTGACTTTGTGTGCTGGCGATTAAGTGCCTGACTCTGAGGGTGTGGGTTCGAAATCCCGAATGGGACTCAACCCAAAAAAGTACTAGAATCTGTACTATACTGTTACAGTGCATATATTTCTTCATACATTTTTATATTTTTCACAAATTATTCATAACAAAGAAAATTCGTATACGTTCAAGTTGCAGTGCATAGTGTGTCTTGTTTATAGCCCCGCGTATCAAGCGCAGTAGTAGGCAATTAGCAAACGCGTCCACGCCAACCTTAAACTAATTAATCAAAGATGAAGCTAGCGAGCTGTGTCGGCTCCGGCCTTTCTTCTCGGGTACATCCCTTGGTCAAGCACAGATAAATAGTCTCATCCCAGCAGGAGCATATCTACCACCAACTAAGTCGTAATCGAAAATCAACTTTTGTTGAACAAGATCGAGATTACCATCATGCCATCCTCTTTGTCCTGTCGTAAATGCCATGGTCAGGCGCTGACAGATATTTTGTTAAGCAGCTGGCGCAAGCTGACCGTGGCTACACCACAAAGAAAATCAAACCTTGTTAGGTAATCATCTTCTTACCACCCACCTCGTGTAGTATACTTTGTCAGCATAGGGTAGATAACGCATATGGAAACTTCAACTTTATAGAAACTTGATAATGACAAACGAGCAGAGCTGTGGGGTATAAAATCCTGGGTTCTTCCATCTCAGGCACACTTGCTTGAATAAACCCTGGATCTCATAGCTCTGGCTCCTTTCTTGTTTCAAGGTAAGAAACATTTAAACTTTAGTCTTGTTTAACTTGTTATTTCTTTGCAATTATCGTCTAGAAAATGTTAGAGTTAGGTTAGAAACATTCCTACAACATTGGAGCGCTTTGTCATTGCAAATGCTAGTTCTAGATAACCGATTAATTATTAGGCACTATCCCAGGATATTTATTTATGCACATTGCGTCGTGGGCTCCTCAAGTTTATGTTTTTCATGTACAAACGAATAGTTCTTTTCTATGTTTCGACACACATGAGTGTATTCCCAGTCTTTTGTCTTGTTTTATTCATTTGCGTGTTAGTTCTGTATATGCAGGTTAGATTCTCGTTCAGTAGTCTAGATTCTAGTAGCTTAGTCACAAAAACAGTTCCGAGAGTTTATACAATCAATTCCAGCAAAGACGAAGTTTATGTATTTTACTATAGTCCGCCGATCAAATGATAGTCGTGTAGATTTACCTCAGATACGCGCTCATGATGATAACAGCCAACATTTGTGTTTTGATATTTCACCAACACTATAAGTATTTGAATAATGATGTATTAAACGTTCCGTTCCGCGTGCAGTTGTATACCGTACAGAACAGTTTATACGCGAATCACATTACCGTAATCAGTAGAAAATGGTATTGTCTACTCTTCATATTACCAGAAAATATACATTCAAATCCGTGTAGTTTGCAATTACAGTCTTCGTTCCGTATTTGTTTAGCTCCGTAATTTAAGAAATACGCGTAGCCTATGACAACAGCGCCGTCCTAGTACATTATTACATATTCATTTAACTAAGTTACTGTCTTGTTTTGTAAAGCACAAAAATGTAGCACTACAGCATTTCATGTATTCTAGGTCATGGCTTAACTCCGTATATGTCGAAATTACACGTTGCCAATAGCAACATCACCGTCGAAATACATTTACCGTAGTCACCCAAATAATTCAGGATGGGACAAAGTAGTAGTACTCTAGCTAAAACTATATCGTCTGTCCCCGTAGTTACACATATTTATATCACTCTCTAGTTCCACTTACCGTATCTACCGAAATTATTGTATTGAGAAAATAAATGTTAACATTACAGTTAGAATGCGTACAGTCAATACCGGAGTTAAATGGTATATGTCAAATCTGAGCACTTCGCGCCGTACCGTATTTGCTCAAGGCATGTACGTTGATAACGGAAATTACTTACACAAGTCATAAATCGTTACCGTAGTTAATGCATTAAGCGCGACATACCGTAATAATAGTAAATTCCTACCGTAGTCAATACACTAAGCGCAACATACCATAATAGTCATAAATTCCTACCGTAGTTAACGCAATAGGCACTACATACCGTAATTGTCATAAATGGGTACCGTGGTTAACGCATTAGGCGCGACATAACGTAATAGTCATAAATCCGCACAACAGTTAATAGACTAGGCACTACATGCTGTAATTAAACTGTTGAGCGCTCCACTCAGTACGTGTTCTTTGCAATTGTTGTTGATGATTAATTTATCCGTCAGGTTATGTTATTTATCAGTACCGTAGTTACTCAAGAAAATGTTGTATTATTTGTATTATGTTTCTGTAAGCAGTTACCGTACATACCCTGTTGTACCACACATTGCTTATATTACCGGACTTAGATATAAACTGTATTAGGATATCATTGATTACTATTTCTATTATTGTATGTCATTATTATGTATGAACTGATGTATATTGAATGTCATGCAAGGACACTTGCTTGAATAAACCCTGGATCTCATAGCTCTGGCTCCTTTCTTGTTTCAAGGTTTCAAGGCTTGCTCCCTATAGCTAATTCCCCAAATCGAGGCCTGACAGCACCTTTAGCACACATAGCGCTAAAGGTCGTCCAGCAACGGACCACAAGGCTGTCTTAATTGGTGGAGACGTTCGATCCTCGATGCCTGGAGCCAACCCTGAAAACTACAAGAGGAGACTGAGCAGGCTTCCGTGACAAGTTCCAAACACCTCTAGCCCCCAACACCATCTCCACAGACCGATACAACATCACGCCTGACGACACCATCACCCACTTTATCAACGGATGAGACACGGTCAGACATCACATCACAGACCCTTGACAGTTCGCCTCAATGCACCCAGCAACATCCCACAACAAAGGCGCAAGTACACCTTCCAAAATACAATGGACAACAGGATGCTGAAAGTTGGTGGGCAGATTTTGCCAACTTTAACATCCTCCATGGACATTCAGACTACATTTCCTGTAGAATTCTGCCATTCTACTTGGACGACGCTGCAAAGGTATGGTTTCTCTGCCTGCCTGAAACCACACAACGCGACATGAAGTCACTGAAGGCAGCCTTCAAACAACGTTTTCGGCGTTCCTTTGACGTGGGTCTTCTACACATGGCACAGAAGGAGCAGGAAACGATAGAAGACTACATCACCAGGGTGCAATCATCCATGTTGCACTCCACATTGCCACAATCTGTGATAGTAGCTATTGCAATCAATGGGCTACTCCCACAGATTAAGCAGTGGGTGTACACGAAGGAGCCAGCAACCCTGGACGAGGTTCGTCACCAGGCACAGCTGGCCGTACAGTCACAGGCCCCCAGCACAGCAGAGGTCGGCTTGGTCCAACAAGTTGAACAACTAACAAACTTGGTGGCCACGCTGATTACAACAAATAAGGCCTGTGCTGTACAGTCAGCAATCCCTTCAACCAGCCCACAGCAGCAAGAGCCCCGGGACCACAACCAACAGCAACAACACCCATACCAACAACCACTACCACAACCACAGCAGCAGTACCAACCAGCGCCACCTCCACAGCAGTACCACCACAGCAGCACCAACCAGCGCCACCTCCACAGCAGTACCAGCCACCACCTCCACAGCAGTACCAACCAGCGCCACCTCCACAGCAGTACCAGCCACCACCCCCACAGCAGTACCAACCAGCGCCACCACCACAGCAGTATCAACCAACACCACCTCCACAGCAGTACCACCCAGCGCCACAGCAGTATCCAGCTTCAGCTCCCCCTCTACAGCCATACAGCACAGCCCAGCAACACCCACAACCCTTCCCTTACCAGCCTGGCTCCAGCAACAGACGACTGTCAACACCACAGCACCTTCGAGGCAGATGTCGCGGATGTGGTGAGTTTTTTCGGTTCCCTCACAATTGCCCTCACAGAAACACAATATGCAGTTACTGCGGTTTAACAGGTCACCATGCTAAAGTTTGTCTGCGTGCATACTATGCTCAAGGTAGGCAGTCACAATAGGGACTCGCGCCTGATTCTCAGCATTCTGGGGTCAGGCAAGAGTCAGATTTTGTATCTCTTGTGGCACCCTTGACAAAGAACACTGTTCATGTCAAGGTGAAACAAGTCAGAACATTAGCTCTTGTTGACACAGGTGCCTCAGTTAGCTGTGTCAGCATGGGTTACTTACGCAAGATAGGTATCGAACCCTTTCATTTAGGTCCATCTCACCTCACTGAAATCATTGGTGTAGGAGGTGAAAAACACTCTGTGCTAGGTTCAATCTCTCTTGACATCAACATAGGTCACATCTATCTCTCTCAAACCTTTCATGTCTTCCATAACCTACATCACTCACTCATCTTAGGCATTGACTTCCTTGAGTCCAACAAAGTCACCATAGACCTGCCCTCAAAGTGCTTACACATACACGAAGGTCTTGTGTCTGTCTCTCTGGCATCAATCAATGGAGGTTATGTAAGGCCATACAAATCTGTTGTCATTCCTCCACACTCTCAAGCTGACATTCCCATCAAAATTTCTCATTGTCAACAAGGTCAAGTTTTTCTCCTGGAACCCGTCCCAACACTAAATGACATGGAGCTCCAAGGTGCCAAATGTCTCATTACAAACCATCCCAAATCAGCTTGCATGAGATTACTTAATGCAAGTGACAGCCATGTCACACTGTTTTCTAAAACTGTCATTGCTGTTGCCTCAGAGATTGACCCTACATCTGTCCTTGACCTCCCTGACACGTCTGATTCTGACTCTCCTTCTACAAGTGCTAACACAACACATTCACAAGACATTGAGTTTGATCTCAGCGATGCTGATCTCACACAGGAACAACGAAACCATTTACATGCATTTCTACAATCACAAAGGTCAGTTTTTGCCACAGATTTGTCAGACTTAGGACACACTCACTTACATCATCACAAAATAGATACAGGTGATGCCAGACCCATTAGACTCCCTTTTTACAGACAAAATGCAGCCATTAGGAAAGAATGCTCTAGACAAGTACAAGAAATGTTAGAAGCTAATATCATTCAGCCTAGTTCTTCTGAGTGGCACTCTCCTGTTGTCATGGTTAAAAAACGTGACTCTTCTTACCGTTTTGCCGTAGATTATAGACGCCTCAATGCAGTTACCAAGCCCATATTTTTTCTTCTACCACGTTTTGAAGATGTCGTTGATGCTGTAGGTGATAGCCATGCCAAAATTTTTAGTGTCCTTGACTGTGCTAGTGGCTTTTGGCAAATACCACTTCACCCCGAAACAAAACACAAATCAGCATTCATTACACCTGATGGTGTGTTTGAATGGAATCGCCTCCCCTTTGGTCTCAAAAATGCCCCAATGGCTTTTCAGCAAACAATTTCAGAGGCACTAAAAGAAATGAATTGGCGTTACATATTGATATATGTTGACGACATCATAATATTTTCCAAAACCTTTTCGGAACATCTGAGTCACCTCATGGCAGTATTTCAAAAGATCAGAGAAGCAGGCCTCACTCTAAAACCCAGCAAGTGTAAATTCGCCACAAAACAAGTCACCTATTTAGGTCATATCTTCAGCAAAGATGGCATCCATGTTGATCCTTCAAAAATAGATTCCGTCACACACATCCCACCTCCTAAAAATGTCCATGATGTGCGCCATTTCTTGGGCTTGGCATCATATTATCGCAAATTTGTGGCCAACTTTTCTGGTATAGCCTCCCCACTGTTTAACCTTCTCAAAAAGGTGTGTCATTTGAATGGTCTGACCATTGTCAGCAGGCATTTGAAAAGCTGAAACAAGCTCTTACAACTGCACCTATCCTTGCATACCCTGACCAAACAAAGCCCTTCATACTCACAACTGATGCATCACAAACTGCAATAGGGTACATTTTAGGCCAACTTGATTCACAGGGCAGAGAACGAGTAATCTGTTATGGCGGTCGCTCTCTCCACACTACAGAAAAAAAAATTGGGGAATCACACATTTAGAATGCCTAGCCGTCCCTAGAGGGTATCAAAAACTTCAGGGTGTATCTTGCCAATGGTTCATTTTCTGTCTACACAGACCACAAGGCTCTTACTTGGCTAAAGAAAACGAAACATGACTCTGGTCGGCTTAGTAGATGGTCCCTGATGCTGCAAGAATATGATTTTGAGATTATACACAGACCAGGCAAATCTAACACAAATGCAGATGCCCTATCTCGCATTGCACATGCAGAACAGGTACATGAACCCAACACTGAAGACATACCTTCCCCACCCATTTCAACAAAACCAATCTCTTCACCATGCCAATATGCACAGGTAGCTGCCACTGCTTCCTCCCCACTCTTACCCACTCCACCTTCACATACCACATCCCAGACAAGCAACCCCATCAAGCAAGTGTCATTTCCACACCCCGAGAGCAACATGAGGTCTACAACCTCGACTGCCTCCTCTCAACATTATGCTCATTCTAATGCAGGCATCATGAGGTCTACACCCTCGACTGCCTCCACTCGCAATTCTTCCCATTTCAATGCAGGCAACATGAGGTCTACACCCTCGACTGCCTCCTCCACTCGACACTCTACCCATTTTAATGCAGGCAGGCACATGAGGTCTACACCCTCGACCGCCTCCACTCGCAATTCTTCCCATTTCAATGCAGGCAACATGAGGTCTACACCCTCGACTGCCTCCACTCCGCCATTCTTCCCATTTCAATGCAGGCAACATGAGGCCTACACCCTCGACTGCCTCCACCCGCCATTCTACCAATTCCAATGCAGGCAACATGAGGCCTACACCCTCGACTGCCTCCACCCGCCATTCTACCAATTCCAATGCAGGCAACATGAGGTCTACACCCTCGACTGCCTCCACCAATTTCGCCATTCTACCAATTTCAATGCAGGCAACATGAGGTCTACACCCTCGACTGCCTCCACCCGCCATTCTCCCAATTCCAATGCAGGCAACATGAGGCCTACACCCTCGACTGCCTCCACGCGCCCATATGCACATTCTACTCAGGGCAACACGAGCTCTACACGCTCAAATGCCCCTCTCATCCAGATGCTCTTTCAAAACCAGGCAACATGAGGTCTGCACTCTCGAAAGCCTTATCGCACAAACATCAACAAGGTCGACAATTCATGTCTCGTCCCTCCAGTCAACTAGTGTCTACATGTTCGGACAAATCATCTCTGTCCTCTCAAGACGCCATTATACAGCACACTCATCACGCCATCACTCTCAAGTCCAAAACTACATCACATTCAAATACTGACAATCCACGACTTCATTCACACAATGTTTCTACAGAAGACACCTGCAGAGATGACGTGTCATCCTCTATATCTGTAGACTTTGTCTACAAATCAGGTCCAACCCCCCCTGGTCCTATGGTTTTCACTATAGGCACTGATCTAGACGATGAAGGCTTGGCAGAAAAACAGCGTAAGTCATCGGACCTTCGTCCAATCATTGACTACATTGAGAAAGGTGAAATTCCTTCCACCTATACAGATGCTCAAGTAAAGGGTCTTGCAGGCCTTTCCCAGGAGTATGACATTCGTGACGGTATTCTGTACCATTTCTATCATGCCAAGCATAGAGGTCAGAAAAACAACCGCCCTCCCATGGTCACACAGCTAGCTGTCCCCATTTGCTGTCGCAAAGAGCTTCTTTTTGCTTACCATGATTCCAAAGCTGGTGGTTGCCACTTTGGACGAGACGCCACACGTCAAACAATACTCACTAAGTATTATTGGCCAGGCCTATACCAGGATATTGAGAATTATATCAAGTCCTGTGATGACTGTCAACGCTCCAAAAGAAGGACAAATGCCAAGCCAGCACCAATGGTGCCTATGTCTATTGAGGACACATTCTCTCGTGTCCATGTTGACATCCTCGGTCCACTACCTGAGACTAAAGAAGGCTACAAATATGTTCTCCTTGCCGTTGATTCCTTCTCTCGCTGGACTGAAGGTTTCCCAATGCGCACTCAAGAAGCATCTGAGGTTGCATCAATCCTGTTTAATGAGGTGTTTTCACGATTTGGTGCTCCTCGTACACTTCTTACTGACCGAGGTAGGCAGTTCACGTCCAAGTTGGTAAATGCCCTCTGTGAACTCTTGGATATCAAACACTATTACACTTCATCCTATCACCCCCAAACCAATGGCATGTGTGAGAGGAGGAATAGTGTAATAGAACAGGCTCTCCGAACATATGCTGACCCTGATCAAACCAACTGGGCCAAACTCATTCCATGTGTAATGATGGCCATGCGCAATGTACCTTGTCAATCAACTGGGTATTCGCCACACTACCTTCTGTTTGGGAAGGAAATGAATCTCCCTTTTGACACTACCTTACTGCCCAAATCTACTCTTGGCAAGGATGCACAGGGTCATCTGCAAGATCTCTTAACAAACCTCAGTGTGGCTAAATCACTTGCAAAGGACAACATGTCTGCTGCACAGGACAAAAGCAAGGGTCTTCAGGATATCAGAGCCAAGGAACCTTCCTACTCTGTTGGCGATCAGGTTCTAATGACTGATCCCACAGTCAAAACCGGCCTTTCACCCAAACTATCAAAGAAATGGATAGGGCCTTACAGAATCATTCGCATTGGTCTAAACCACACATACAAACTCATGAATGCAAGCACAAACAAGGAACATAAATCATTCATACATGCCAACAGACTCAAGCCTTATACACCTCCCACCCCTCGTATGCAAGCGTCACAACCCACCCAGCATCTGGCAACACCTACTCAGTCAACATCCTCTCAGCCTGACAATGCACATAGACAAGGCTCACAAACAGCTACTCCAACTCCGTCAACATCCTCACAGCCTGACAATCCTATCACAACACAGCACATGTCAAGCCAAGAACAAGATAATGAACCAGACAACACACACCCATCATCTTCCCAACAAGATGATCAACTGTATGCAGTAAAACGCATTCACAAAGCCAAAAAGCGATCAGGAGAAACCCATTACTTAATTGAATGGGAAGGTTACCCACAGCGTACCTGGGAACCAGCCTCTAACCTTAGTCCTGAAATGATAAGTGATTACCACACTTTACAGAACCCGATCAGGTCACAGACGAAAACGGAAACCCAGATATTTTGCAAAATCACAGGTCATGACCTTCCATGGTATTCCTCCTGACAACATGTCATCTTCGGTCAAGGTAGATGAGCTCTGGCCAACCCTTACAGGTAATCATATGACCTTGTGTTTTATAAGTGCTACGCTGTGAAATGTTGCGGCCACAACTTTCCTGCATTATGGTCATCCCATCTGACTTGCCCCTTGGTTTCTTGTTTTGTCTTAGGTCCCTCATGGGGAGTCACCATCCTTTCGTTACTGCTGATATCTGTGCTTCCTGTCTCGACTGTCCCTTTGCCAGCAATTCTCATCTTTGACTTTTACACACAACATTCTCAACATAACAACTGTCTACTCCTCGAACTCACTTCTGGTCCTGAGTGTGTCACTATTGCCTATTTCTTTTCGCTCACACCGTGTCTTTCCTACTTGCACATCCAACCGCCTTATGTTCAAAGAAAAGGTTCATCTCTCATGATATCTCTTTCCCACTCTCACACTCCACTCCTGATTTAAATGTCACCAATAAACTTACCGACCGTTCACTCAACATCCCCAGATCAATCTCGGTCTCCTATTTCACTTCCCGCAAATTACGCAAACTCTTTCAGCAACCGTTTACCGCATATATTTTACTAGTCCACCATGGGTATTTTCAAGTTTTGGAACCAACTGGCATGGTCTTTTAAAGGTCTTTTAAAGGGCAAATTGTTAGGGAACGCTAAAACTCCCTCATCATCATTCAACCTGTCTCAATTATATACTATGTATCTTTTCACCTTTTCAGGTTCCTTTTTGACTTGTCCATCTTTTTAAATTGTCCCTGATTTCTTCTACTGCAGTGTGTATTTGTATTTCAGGTCAAATAATTGTATTTCAATCCTTGTACCATAATTTTTTTAAACGTACCAACCCTATGTCCATCCTATGTCCATCCTATTTTTTGTCAAACGCTTGTTTTTGATCATTGTGTATAACGTTTGTCAAAAAAGCGCTATCATTATTACAGTGCACCTCTTTGATTCTCATTGTACATCTTGGTATTTGTAACCCTTTCCTGTTTTTATATTAAAGTTGTAAAAGCTTTTGAGGACAAAAGCTCCACGGGACGCCAAGGTATCATTTCATGACGGGTATTATTGATCACAACTATTACAGTGCATATATTTCTTCATACATTTTTATATTTTTCACAAATTATTCATAACAAAGAAAATTCGTATACGTGCAAGTCGCAGTGCATAGTGTGTCTTGTTTATAGCCCCGCATGTCAAGCGCAGTAGTAGGCAATTAGCAAACGCGTCCACGCCAACCTTAAACTAATTAATCAAAGATGAAGCTAGCGAGCTGTTCTTCTCAGGTACATCCCTTGGTCAAGCACAGATAAGTAGTCTCATCCCAGCAGGAGCATATCTACCACCAACTAAGTCGTAATCGAAAATCAACTTTTGTTGAACAAGATCGAGATTACCATCATGCCATCCTCTTTGTCCTGTCGTAAATGCCATGGTCAGGCGCTGACAGATATTTTGTTAAGCAGCTGGCGCAAGCTGACCGTGGCTACACCATAAAGAAAATCAAACCTTGTTAGGTAATCATCTTCTTACCACCCACCTCGTGTAGTATACCTTGTCAGCATAGGGTAGATAACGCATATGGAAACTTCAACTTTATAGAAACTTGATAATGACAAACGAGCAGAGCTGTGGGTATAAAATCCTGGGTTCTTCCATCTCAGGCACACTTGCTTGAATAAACCCTGGATCTCATAGCTCTGGCTCCTTTCTTGTTTCAAGGTAAGAAACATTTAAACTTTAGTCTTGTTTAACTTGTTATTTCTTTGTAATTATCGTCTAGAAAATGTTCGAGTTAGGTTAGAAACATTCCTACAACATTGGAGCACTTTGTCATTGCAAATGCTAGTTCTAGATAACCGATTAATTATTAGGCACTATCCAGGATATTTATTTATGCACATTGCGTCGTGGGCTCCTCAAGTTTATGTTTTTCATGTACAAACGAATATTTCTTTTCTATGTTTCGACACACATGTGTATTCCCAGTCTTTTGTCTTGTTTTATTCATTTGCGTGTTAGTTCTGTATATGCAGGTTAGATTCTCGTTCAGTAGTCTAGATTCTAGTAGCTTAGTCACAAAAACAGTTCCGAGAGTTTATACAATCAATTCCAGCAAAGACGAAGTTTATGTATTTTACTATAGTCCGCCGATCAAATGATATTCGTGTAGATTTACCTCAGATACGCGCTCACATGATAGGTATAACAGCCAACATTTGTGTTTTGATATTTCACCAACACTATAAGTATTTGAATAATGATGTATTAAACGTTCCGTTCCGCGTGCAGTTGTATACCGTACAGAACAGTTTATACGCGAATCACATTACCGTAATCAGTAGAAAATGGTATTGTCTACTCTTCATATTACCAGAAAATATACATTCAAATCCGTGTAGTTTGCAATTACAGTCTTCGTTCCGTATTTGTTTAGCTCCGTAATTTAAGAAATACGCGTAGCCAATGACAACAGCGCCGTCCTAGTACATTATTACATATTCATTTAACTAAGTTACTGTCTTGTTTTGTAAAGCACAAAAATGTAGCACTACAGCATTACATATATTCTAGGTCATGGCTTAACTCCGTATATGTCGAAATTACACGTTGCCAATAGCAACATCACCGTCGAAATACATTTACCGTAGTCACCCAAATAATTCAGGATGGGACAAAGTAGTAGTACTCTAGCTAAAACTATATCGTCTGTCCCCGTAGTTACACATATTTATATCACTCTCTAGTTCCACTTACCGTATCTACCGAAATTATTGTATTGAGAAAATAAATGTTAACATTACAGTTAGAATGCGTACAGTCAATACCGGAGTTAAATGGTATATGTCAAATCTGAGCACTTCGCGCCGTTTACCGTATTTGCTCAAGGCATGTATGTTGATAACGGAAATTACTTACACAAGTCATAAATCGTTACCGTAGCTAATGCATTAAGCGCGACATACCGTAATAATAGTAAATTCCTACCGTAGTCAATACACTAAGCGCAACATACCGTAATAGTCATAAATTCCTACCGTAGTTAACGCAATAGGCACTACATACCGTAATTGTCATAAATCGGTACCGTAGTTAACGCATTAGGCGCGACATAACGTAATAGTCATAAATCCGCACAACAGTTAATGGACTAGGCACTACATGCTGTAATTAAACTGTTGGGCGCTCCACTCAGTACTTGTTCTTTGCAATTGTTGTTGATGATTAATTTATCCGTCAGGTTATGTTATTTATCAGTACCGTAGTTACTCAAGAAAATGTTGTATTATTTGTATTATGTTTCTGTAAGCAGTTACCGTACATACCCTGTTGTACCACACATTGCTTATATTACCGGACTTAGATATAAACTGTATTAGGATATCATTGATTACTATTTCTATTATTGTATGTCATTATTATGTATGAACTGATGTATTTTGAATGTCATGCAAGACACTTGCTTGAATAAACCCTGGATCTCACAGCTCTGCCTCCTTTCTTGTTTCAAGGTTTCAAGGTTTGCTCCCTATAGCTAATTCCCCAAATCGAGGCCTGACAGCACCTTTAGCACACCTAACGTTAAAGGTCTTCCTAACGGACACAAAAAGAAAAGCTGTCTTAATTGGTGGAGACGTTCGATCCTCGATGCCTGGAGCCAACCCTGAAAACTACAAGTTGAGACTGAGCAGTTTCCGTGAGAGAGTTCCAAACACCTAAGCCCCCAACACCATCTCCACAGTTCGACACAACATCACTATGTCAGACGACACCATCACCCACTTTATCAACGGATGAGACAAGGTCAGACATCACATCACAGACCCTTGACAGTTCGTCTGAATGCACCCGGCAACATCCCACAACAAAGGCTCAAGTACACCTTCCTAAATACAATGGACAACAGGATGCTGAAAGTTGGTGGGCAGATTTTGCCAACTTTAACATCCTCCATGGACATTCAGACTACATTTCCTGTAGAATTCTGCCATTCTACTTGGACGGGGTGCAAAGGTATGGTTTCTCTGCCTGCCTGAAACCACACAACGCGGACATGCAGTCACTGAAGGCAGCCTTCAAACAACGTTTTCGGCGATTCGGCTTTGACGTGGGTCTTCTACACATGGCACAGAAGGAGCACAAACGATAGAAGACTACATCACCAGGGTGCAATCATCCATGTTGCACTCCACATTGCCTCAATCTGTGATAGTAGCTATTGCAATCAATGGGCTACTCCCACAGATTAAGCAGTGGGTGTACACGAAGGAACCTGCAACACTGGACGAGGTTCGTCACCAGGCACAGCTGGCCGTACAGTCACAGGCCCCCAGCACAGCAGAGGTCGTCTTGGTCCAACAAGTTGAACAACTAACGAACTTGGTGGCCACGCTGATTACAACAAATAAGGCCTGTGCTGTACAGTCAGCAATCCTTCAACCAGCCCACAGCAGCAAGAGCCCCGGGACCACCACCAACAGCAACAACAACACCACCACACCACAGCAGCAACCACCACCGCCACCTCCACACAGTACCACCACCACCACAGCAGTACCAACCAGCGCCACCTACAGCAACCAGCCACCACCCCCACAGCAGTACCAGCCAGCGCCACCTCCACAGCAGTACCAGCCACCACCCCCACAGCAGTACCAACCAGCCACCACCACAGCAGTATCAACCAACACCACCTCCACAGCAGTACCACCCAGCGCCACAGCAGTATCCAGCTTCAGCTCCCCCTCTACAGCCATACAGCACAGCGCAGCAACACCCACAACCCTTCCCTTACCAGCCTGGCTCCAGCAACAGACGACTGTCAACACCACAGCACCTTCGAGGCAGATGTCGTGGATGTGGTGAGTTTTTTCGGTTCCCTCACAATTGCCCTCACAGAAACACAATATGCAATTACTGCGGTTAAACAGGTCACCATGCTAAATGTGGTCTGCGTGCATACTATGCTCAAGGTAGGCGGTCACAATAGGGACTCGCGCCTGATTCTCAGCATTCTGGGGTCAGGCAAGAGTCAGATTTTGTATCTCTTGTGGCACCCTTGACAAAGAACACTGTTCATGTCAAGGTGAAACAAGTCAGAACATTAGCTCTTGTTGACACAGGTGCCTCAGTTAGCTGTGTCAGCATGGGTTACTTACGCAAGATAGGTATCAAACCCTTTCATTTAGGTCCATCTCACCTCACTGAAATCATTGGTGTAGGAGGTGAAAAACACTCGGTGCTAGGTTCTATCTCTCTTGACATCAACATAGGTCACATCTATCTCTCTCAAACCTTTCATGTCTTCCATAACCTACATCACTCATTCATCTTAGGCATTGACTTCCTTGAGTCCAACAAAGTCACCATAGACCTGCCCTCAAAGTGCTTACACATACACGAAGGTCTTGTGTCTGTCTCTCTGGCATCAATCAATGGAGGTTATGTAAGGCCATACAAATCTGTTGTCATTCCTCCACACTCTCAAGCTGACATTCCCATCAAAATTTCTCATTGTCAACAAGGTCAGGTTTTTCTCTTGGAACCCGTCCCAACACTAAATGACATGCAGCTCCAAGGTGCCAAATGTCTCATTACAAACCATCCCAAATCAGTTTGCATGAGATTACTTCATGCAAGTGACAGCCATGTCACACTGTTTTCTAAAACTGTCATTGCTGTTGCCTCAGAGATTGACCCTACATCTGTCCTTGACCTCCCTGACACGTCTGATTCTGACTCTCCTTCTACAAGTGCTAACGCAACACATTCACAAGACATTGAAATTGATCTCAGCGATGCTGATCTCACACAGAAACAACAACAACATTTACATGCATTTCTACAATCACAAAGGCCAATTTTTGCCACAGATTTGTCAGACTTAGGACACACTCACTTACATCATCACAAAATAGATACAGGTGATGCCAGACCCATTAGACTCCCTTTTTACAGACAAAATGCAGCCATTAGGAAAGAATGCTCTAGACAAGTACAAGAAATGTTAGAAGCTAATATCATTCAGCCTAGTTCTTCTGAGTGGCACTCTCCTGTTGTCATGGTTAAAAAACGTGACTCTTCTTACCGTTTTGCCGTAGATTATAGACGCCTCAATGCAGTTACCAAGCCCATATTTTTTCCTCTACCACGTTTTGAAGATGTCGTTGATGCTGTAGGCGATAGCCATGCCAAAATTTTTAGTGTCCTTGACTGTGCTAGTGGCTTTTGGCAAATACCACTTCACCCCAAAACAAAACACAAATCAGCATTCATTACACCTGATGGTGTGTTTGAATGGAATCGCCTCCCCTTTGGTCTCAAAAATGCCCCAATGGCTTTTCAGCAAACAATTTCAGAGGCACTAAAAGAAATGAATTGGCGTTACATATTGATATATGTTGATGACATCATAATATTTTCCAAAACCTTTTCGGAACATCTGAGTCACCTCATGGCAGTATTTCAAAAGATCAGAGAAGCAGGCCTCACTCTAAAACCCAGCAAGTGTAAATTCGCCACAAAACAAGTCACCTATTTAGGTCATATCTTCAGCAAAGATGGCATCCATGTTGATCCTTCAAAAATAGATTCGGTCACACACATCCCACCTCCTAAAAATGTCCATGATGTGCGCCATTTCTTGGGCTTGGCATCATATTATCGCAAATTTGTGGCCAACTTTTCTGGTATAGCCTCCCCACTGTTTAACCTTCTCAAAAAAGATGTGTCATTTGAATGGTCTGACCATTGTCAGCAGGCATTTGAAAAGCTGAAACAAGCTCTTACAACTGCACCTATCCTTGCATACCCTGACCAAACAAAGCCCTTCATACTCACAACTGATGCATCACAAACTGCAATAGGGTACATTTTAGGCCAACTTGATTCACAGGGCAGAGAACGAGTAATCTGTTATGGCGGTCGCTCTCTTCACACTACAGAAAAGAATTGGGGAATCACACATTTAGAATGCCTAGCCGTCCTAGAGGGTATCAAAAACTTCAGGGTGTATCTTGCCAATGGTTCATTTTCTGTCTACACAGACCACAAGGCTCTTACTTGGCTAAAGAAAACGAAACATGACTCTGGTCGGCTTAGTAGATGGTCCCTGATGCTGCAAGAATATGATTTTGAGATTATACACAGACCAGGCAAATCTAACACAAATGCAGATGCCCTATCTCGCATTGCACATGCAGAACAGGTACATGAACCCAACACTGAAGACATACCTTCCCCACCCATTTCAACAAAACCAATCTCTTCACCATGCCAATATGCACAGGTAGCTGCCACTGCTTCCTCCCCACTCTTACCCACTCCACCTTCACATACCACATCCCAGACAAGCAACCCCATCAAGCAAGTGTCATTTCCACACCCCGAGAGCAACATGAGGTCTACAACCTCGACTGCCTCCTCTCAACATTATGCTCATTCTAATGCAGGCATCATGAGGTCTACACCCTCGACTGCCTCCACTCGCAATTCTTCCCATTTCAAAGCAGGCAACATGAGGTCTACACCCTCGACCGCCTCCACTCGACACTCTACCCATTTTAATGCAGGCGACATGAGGTCTACACCCTCGACCGCCTCCACTTGCAATTCTTCCCATTGCAATGCAGGCAACATGAGGTCTACACCCTCGACTGCCTCCACCCGCCATTCTACCAATTCCTATGCAGGCAACATGAGGCCTACACCCTCGACTGCCTCCACCCGCCATTCTACCAATTCCAATGCAGGCAACATGAGGCCTACACCCTCGACTGCCTCCACCCGCCATTCTACCAATTCCAATGCAGGCAACATGAGGTCTACACCCTCGACTGCCTCCACCATCCATTCTACCAATTCCAATGCAGGCAACATGAGGTCCTACACCCTCGACTGCCTCCACCCGCCATTCTCCCAATTCCAATGCAGGCAACATGAGGCCTACACCCTCGACTGCCTCCACGCGCCCATATGCACATTCGGCCTCAGGCAACACGAGCTCTACACGCTCAAATGCCCCCTCTCATCCAGATGCTCTTTCAAAACCAGGCAACATGAGGTCTGCACTCTCGAAAGCCTTATCGCACAAACATCAACAAGGTCGACAATTCATGTCTCGTCCCTCCAGTCAACTAGTGTCTACATGTTCGGACAAATCATCTCTGTCCTCTCAAGACGCCATTATACAGCACACTCATCACGCCATCACTCTCAAGTCCAAAACTACATCACATTCAAATACTGACAATCCACGACTTCATTCACACAATGTTTCTACAGAAGACACCTGCAGAGATGACGTGTCCTCCTCTATATCTGTAGACTTTGTCTACAAATCAGGTCCAACCCCCCCTGGTCCTATGGTTTTCACTATAGGCACTGATCTAGACGATGAAGGCTTGGCAGAAAAACAGCATAAGTCTTCGGACCTTCGTCCAATCATTGACTACATTGAGAAAGGTGAAATTCCCTCCACGTATACAGATGCTCAAGTAAAGGGCCTTGCAGGCCTTTCCCAGGAGTATGACATTCGTGACGGTATTCTGTACCATTTCTATCATGCCAAGCATAGAGGTCAGAAAAACAACCGCCCTCCCATGGTCACACAGCTAGCTGTCCCCGTTTGCTGTCGCAAAGAGCTTCTTTTTGCTTACCATGATTCCAAAGCTGGTGGATGCCACTTTGGACGAGACGCCACACGTCAAACAATACTCACTAAGTATTATTGGCCAGGCCTATACCAGGATATTGAGAATTATATCAAGTCCTGTGATGACTGTCAACGCTCCAAAAGAAGGACAAATGCCAAGCCAGCACCAATGGTGCCTATGCCTATTGAGGACACATTCTCTCGTGTCCATGTTGACATCCTCGGTCCACTACCTGAGACTAAAGAAGGCTACAAATATGTTCTCCTTGCGGTTGATTCCTTCTCTCGCTGGACTGAAGGTTTCCCAATGCGCACTCAAGAAGCATCTGAGGTTGCATCAATCTTGTTTAATGAGGTGTTTTCACGATTTGGTGCTCCTCGTACACTTCTTACTGACCGAGGTAGGCAGTTCACGTCCAAGTTGGTAAATGCCCTCTGTGAACTCTTGGATATCAAACACTATTACACTTCATCCTATCACCCCCAAACCAATGGCATGTGTGAGAGGAGGAATAGTGTAATAGAACAGGCTCTCCGAACATATGCTGACCCTGATTAAACCAACTGGGCCAAACTCATTCCATGTGTAATGATGGCCATTCGCAATGTACCTTGTCAATCAACTGGGTATACGCCACACTACCTTCTGTTTGGAAAGGAAATGAATCTCCCTTTTGACACTACCTTACTGCCCAAATCTACTCTTGGCAAGGATGCACAGGGTCATCTGCAAGATCTCTTAACAAACCTCGGTGTGGCTAAATCACTTGCAAAGGACAACATGTCTGCTGCACAGGACAAAAGCAAGGGTCTCCAGGATATCAGAGCCAAGGAACCTTCCTACTCTGTTGGCGATCAGGTTCTAATGACTGATCCCACAGTCAAAACTGGCCTTTCACCCAAACTATCAAAGAAATGGATAGGGCCTTACAGAATCATTCGCATTGGTCTAAACCACACATACAAACTCATGAATGCAAGCACAAACAAGGAACATAAATCCTTCATACATGCCAACAGACTCAAGCCTTATACACCTCCCACCCCTCGTATGCAAGTGTCACAACCCACCCAGCATCTGGCAACACCTACTCAGTCAACATCCTCTCAGCCTGACAATGCACATAGACAAGGCTCACAAACAGCTACTCCAACTCCGTCAACATCCTCACAGCCTGACAATCCTATCACAACACAGCACATGTCAAGCCAAGAACAAGATAATGAACCAGACAACACACACCCATCATCTTCCCAACAAGATGATCAACTGTATCTTGGTAAAACGCATTCACAAAGCCAAAAAGCGATCAGGAGAAACCCATTACTTAATTGAATGGGAAGGTTACCCACAGCGTACCTGGGAACCAGCCTCTAACCTTAGTCCTGAAATGATAAGTGATTACCACACTTACAGAACCCGATCAGGTCACAGACGAAAACGGAAACCCAGATATTTTGCAAAATCATAGGTCATGACCTTCCATGGTATTCCTCCTGACAACATGTCATCTTCGGTCAAGGTAGATGAGCTCTGACCAACCCTTACAGGTAATCATATTACCTTGTGTTTTATAAGTGCTACGCTGTGAAATGTTGTGGCCACAACTTTCCTGCATTATGGTCATCCCATCTGACTTGTCCCTTGGTTTCTTGTCTTGTCTTAGGTCCATCATGGGGAGTCACCATCCTTTCGTTACTACTGATATCTGTGCTTCCTGTCCCGACTGTCCTTGCCAGCAATTCTCATCTTTGACTTATACACACAACATTCTCAACATAACAACTGTCTACTCCTCGAACTCACTTCTGGTCCTGAGTGTGTCACTATTGCCTATTTCTTTTCGCTCACACCGTGTCTTTCCTACTTGCACATCCAACCGCCTTATGTTCAAAGAAAATGTTCATCTCTCATGATATCTCTTTCCCACTCTCACACTCCACTCCTGATTTCAATGTCACCAATAAACTTACCGACCGTTCACTCAACATCCCCCGATCTAACTTCCCCGCAAATTACGCACGCTCTTTCAACAACCGTTTACCTCATATATTTCGACAGTCCACCTTGGGTATTTTCAAGATTTGGAACCAACTGGCATGGTCATTTAAAGGTATTTTAAAGGGCAAATTGTTAGGGAACGCTAAAAACTCCCTCATCATTCAACCTGTCTCAATTATATACTATGTATCTTTTCACCTTTTCAGGTTCCTTTCGTCTTGTCCATCTTTTTAAATTGTCCCTGATTTCTTCTACTGCAGTGTGTATTTGTATTTCAGGTCAAATAATTGTATTTCAATTCTTGTACCATAATTGTTTTTTAAATATACCACCCCTATGTCCATCCTATTTTTGCTTGTTTTGATCATTGTGTATACGTTTGTCAAACGCTATCATGCGCACCTCTTTGATTCTCATTGTACATCTTGGTATTTGTAACCCTTTCCTGTTTTTGTAAAAGCTTTTGAGGACAAAAGCTCCACGACGCATGGGGGTATTGTTACAGTGCATATATTTCTTCATACATTTTTATATTTTTCACAAATTATTCATAACAAAGAAAATTCGTATACGTTCAAGTTGCAGTGCATAGTGTGTCTTGTTTATAGCCCCGCGTATCAAGCGCAGTAGTAGGCAATTAGCAAACGCGTCCACGCCAACCTTAAACTAATTAATCAAAGATGAAGCTAGCGAGCTGTGTCGGCTCCGGCCTTTCTTCTCGGGTACATCCCTTGGTCAAGCACAGATAAATAGTCTCATCCCAGCAGGAGCATATCTACCACCAACTAAGTCGTAATCGAAAATCAACTTTTGTTGAACAAGATCGAGATTACCATCATGCCATCCTCTTTGTCCTGTCGTAAATGCCATGGTCAGGCGCTGACAGATATTTTGTTAAGCAGCTGGCGCAAGCTGACCGTGGCTACACCACAAAGAAAATCAAACCTTGTTACGTAATCATCTTCTTACCACCCACCTCGTGTAGTATACTTTGTCAGCATAGGGTAGATAACGCATATGGAAACTTCAACTTTATAGAAACTTGATAATGACAAACGAGCAGAGCTGTGGGGTATAAAATCCTGGGTTCTTCCATCTCAGGCACACTTGCTTGAATAAACCCTGGATCTCATAGCTCTGGCTCCTTTCTTGTTTCAAGGTAAGAAACATTTAAACTTTAGTCTTGTTTAACTTGTTATTTCTTTGCAATTATCGTCTAGAAAATGTTAGAGTTAGGTTAGAAACATTCCTACAACATTGGAGCGCTTTGTCATTGCAAATGCTAGTTCTAGATAACCGATTAATTATTAGGCACTACCCAGGGATATTTATTTATGCACATTGCGTCGTGGGCTCCTCAAGTTTATGTTTTTTCATGTACAAACGAATAGTTCTTTTCTTTGTTTCGACACACATGAGTGTATTCCCAGTCTTTTTGTCTTGTTTTATTCATTTGCGTGTTAGTTCTGTATATGCAGGTTAGATTCTCGTTCAGTAGTCTAGATTCTAGTAGCTTAGTCACAAAAACAGTTCCGAGAGTTTATACAATCAATTCCAGCAAAGACGAAGTTTATGTATTTTACTATAGTCCGCCGATCAAATTATAGTCGTGTAGATTTACCTCAGATACGCGCTCACATGATAGGTAACATTTGTGTTTTGATATTTCACCAACACTATAAGTATTTGAATAATGATGTATTAAACGCTCCGTTCCGCGTGCAGTTGTATACCGTACAGAACAGTTTATACGCGAATCACATTACCGTAATCAGTAGAAAATGGTATTGTCTACTCTTCATATTACCCAAAAATATACATTCAAATCCGTGTAGTTTGCAATTACAGTCTTCGTTCCGTATTTGTTTAGCTCCGTAATTTAAGAAATACGCGTAGCCTATGACAACAGCGCCGTCCTAGTACATTATTACATATTCATTTAACTAAGTTACTGTCTTGTTTTGTAAAGCACAAAAATGTAGCACTACAGCATTTCATGTATTCTAGGTCATGGCTTAACTCCGTATATGTCGAAATTGGTATATACAATGGGGTTCTGGATCACTTTCAACCAAAGCCTCTGCAAAGCCTTATTTGGTAAATAAGGCTTTTGTCGAAATAATATAGCTCTTGCTACCATTTCCCCTACTATGAAAAGTTTGGGCCGATAAGCGGTTCTGGATCACTTTCAACCAAAGCCTCTGCAAAAAGCCTTATTTCACAAGTAAGGCTTTTCAACCAAAGACCTTAGCTCTTGCTACCATTACCCCTACTACAAAGTTGGGGGACCTCCTAGCCGCGCGCGCCGGGGGCATGGCTGGAGTGTGTTGGTATCCTGGGATTGCATGGGCTGTGTCTAACGTGCCGCTATGCCATGTTTACCTCGATGAAACAGTTTAATGTGAATCGCCTATGATCTCCTTGGTGTTTGTAATAAAGGCTTGCCGGGCTTTTTTCACCCCTTGTTCTATGTACTTTTTTTTCTCGTCCTCGCTGATAGTAGACTTACGAGACTTGGATCGAATCTCTTGTTTCATTTTGTTATATTTTGTGAGTTCAGAGAGGATTGAACTAAACTCCTCCTCTGAGATCTTACTGTCAGTGAGTGCCGTAGAAATACGCTCACTTACTGTGTTCAGCTTTGCTTCAGCCAGAATCCTGATCTGGTCGTGTTTCAATGCCTTACGATGCAGTCTGCGTGATGCTAACTTAAGCGCCAACCCTAACACCCCTGCCACCCCAGCTGTTATTTCAATGCCTAGCACTATAGGTGCAGCCACGATGGTAGCTAACAACCCAACACCTGCCGCACCTAGTCCCATGCTGGTTGTCATAAGGGCAGTGTCAGCCCCGTCCACGATATTGCAAGCTCTATGGTACTTTTTACATAGTGCTTTACGTGTGTCGCGGTCTTGTTCTAGTTGGCGTTTCACATCACATAACTGCCTCAAGCGGAACCCGGCTACGGTTTCCAGGGTTTTCGCTACGTCCTCTACGACTGGGTACAGACCCATCCTGTGTGCCTATAATATATCTGGGAAAATATTTTTTAATTGGGTATCTATTTTCCAACTAGTTCAGGGATATATTTCAATCCCGTGATGTATTTTAATTGGGGTTTATTTAACCTTTGATTAATGTATTTAAAGCCGATAATACTTAGATTAGCGTACGTGTAAAAAAGCGGGGTCTTATCTCTACGTTCTTCAAAGAGATAAACCCCCTCAATACTTGGTATAGGGTAATTTCCCGATACCTTAACAATACGACAACGTTGGTTACTAGCCCTATCGTTCCACCGTATCGTTATATCATCTATAATGTTAAGATGCTCAGGATACGAGGCATCTCCGAGATAGACGTCTAGAATGAATGTGTAGTTTCCCGAGATATTTCTAAAGACCTCTTGGTGATCAAGTAATTTGAGCCCTATCTTCGCCTTCTCCCTGGAAGTTAACATGTTACCCGAGTGGTCTGGTATTGGTGTGATATATATATTAGGTGTTGGAAATACAAATCCCTCGAACTCTGGGTCTGGGGGGTTCCGGAACGAACGATCCTATAATTATGCCATTGTTCTTAAGCTCGGAGACAGTACCATCTTGTCTCAAGGTGATATAAGGTGCAGTGATGGTTAAGTTGAGTAACCATTCAGGCTCTTTAAAATCTGATAACGACACCCGCCTGTACACGTTGTCTTTGAAGTGCAGGATGTATAAGGTGTCTTGCTCACCAAGCTGATCAAACCCCTCCGTGTCCCCTAGGTCGTTAAGCGTGGTGTTGGGGCGATGACTGGTCATTGCTATAATACTATTACGAGATAATTTCCAACTGGTTTTCTGATAATAGTTCAGGGGTGCACTTCATCCCCATAAAGTGTATGTTGTCGGGTAGGAATATATTGGCTAGTGATATCCTGTTTTCCACAACCACTGTGACTCCCTGCAGACTGGTTTTGGAGTCGGCACCCACCCGCACGTAAACTGTGCAAACGTGATACTGGTGTCGTTTCACCCACCCGAGTTTGATCCCCCCCACGATCTCGACATTATTCCCCGATGGTTCCCCTAGGTAGACTTTGATGATCAGTGTTGAGTTCGCCGGTAGACTCTCCAGTATCCTGGCCACGCCTTCGAATTCAGACACCAACCGCAATGTCACGTCTTGCTCTCCCGGTTTACTCGATAGCATATGGGCCGCCATACTTGCGACTGGGCTGATGATTACGCTACGTCTCTGAGCCGGGACGTAAGCCACGAGCAGGGTTCCGTTGTTCACGACTTTGTTTAGGTGGTTGTCTTTGTTATCCGTGAACACGTAGGGGGAGCCGAGCCTAATATTGAGAAACCAGTCGTCTTTATCTGGTATCAACACCCACTTGTCTTCATCGGTGAAGACGAGCGTATATGGTTTGTTTCGGGCGACGGTAGTGCTCTCAACATCGTCTAAGTCGAACAGTTTACCCCCGAACGATGGGTATATTACCCATTTATCATCACCGGTGTTGACTAGGGTGTACTTAGTGTTGACGACCGCTCTTGAGGTATCTACTATATCACCTAGGGCTCCACCGGAGGGAACTTCAACGCGTTTGTAAATGTTGTTTTTCAGTTGCAAGGCGTACAATTTACCATCTACTCCGGGAGCGTCGAAACCGCGTGTGTCCCCGAGGTCGGAGATCCCCACATTGACGCATTTTTTCACCCCGGGCCCTTGTGCGCTGGTCATTTTATGTGAAGCGTTAAGCTGAGGTATCCTATATTCACGGGATTATGATTTATATCTAACACCGATATTATCAGCTCAGGTATGTTGCCCTGAGTCAACCTCTTATACTGCCGCGGTGAAAACGACTCGGTTCTACCGTCGTTGTATTTCTCCGTTTTCACCGGCACGGCTCTCAGTATAGTGGAAGGGTGACCCCCTTGAATGTTGTACGTTGTGCTCACCTGACCTAGATGAATGTACAGCTCTCGGTACGGTACTAGGTCGGGTAACTTCGTGCCTGTGACGGTTGTTGTTGGTTTTATCTCGTCAGGTGACATACCGAGTGTCCTCGCCAATGGCCGGCCGAGCCTCAAGGAGTTTCTTCCGTTGTTGATTAACACCACTGTGCCGTTTGAGTCGTTCATCTTGAGTTCGGCTCCCAGGGGTTTGAAGACCTCATCGCTTAGCGAGCACACGCTGTAGTAGCCGTCAGTTATCTGGCTGCGAGTTCCACTAACGAACAGCTTATTGTTGCTGGCGTTGATGTTAGTCCATTGCGGTAGGTAGGTGATATCGCAGAGTGCGACTTCGAGTTGACCGGACGTATTATCGATCGCGTGCGTCAGCTGAACGCCTCACCGCTCGTTATTCCTGGAAGTGTTATGTACATGTTAGAGTATATATGCTCATTATATAATAGTTTTAAAATGTATTCCCAAGGAGGAGCATCCTCGTACTCCCCTGGAGTGTTTTACCCTAAACTGGACATAGATTTCTCACCCATGAAGATCGCGGTTGCTGATGGGATGTATTTCAACGCCCAGCTTCATAGATGTGTTCAGCCTGTATAAATTTTCGGTGACTAACGTTAAGGTAGTTCACGCTTGGTTCAACAACCCGATGCAGTTCTGGCAGAATCAACTCAACTTCGCCGTGTGGTGCTCTACAACGGGGTGTGGTGTGACATTGACCGACACTTTCGGCGTGGACCGCTGAGTCAGTCTGTGTTCAAGTTCCACGTGTACTACCAGGTCAGGCGTATCCTCAAAGAGATCAGCGTCCAGCTCCCACAGGAAAAGGCATGGAATGCAGTAAACAACCAGTACGATAGACGGGCCTACGAACGTATTTGCAACGAATTCGAACTAAACCCGAAGACGGATTGGCGTTTGCCGGGGCCGAACCATGGGTTGGGTATCCCCATCGTTCATGGGGGCGACCTGTGAAAGAAGCCATGATTTACTGCTGGTGAAAGATTGACTACAAGCCAGTATCATCTCTTCACAACCAACGGAGTGGGATGACCGTTACATGAACTTTCAAGGCCAACAAGGATTTCACAGTCTGGAGGTTTGAGCAGTCAAGGGCAGCGGATGACTGGAAAAGTTCATGCTGGACACGTCGAAAGGGTTTACTCGTGCGGCACTGAACAGCTTAAACGACTCGATTCGAACGTACGTGTGGGCGGTGTTGGGTGCGCAGACGCAAACGCGTTCCAGTATTATCGGTAAGGGGACTGCTTACGACGCTCAGAAACAGTTCGTTGTGTTAACGTTGAGGATGCTATCAATGCTCCAGTTGATCTCCCGAGTGCCATCAAACGCTACCAAGACGTGTTGGAATATGCCAGGTCGAAAGTCGACTACGTCTTCGACGTGGGGCTGTACATGGCTCCGAGTGATATGCAACTGAGGGTAAAAAAAGTGGTGGGCTACAACAACAAAATAGTTGTAGCCACGGCGGACCAAAAGTTGGGCGTCAACCTCGATGTCAACGTCCCCCACGTCCCACCACCCACGACCGGTGAAACGGGTATAGTGGCACCACCCCCGGAGCCTAGGGTTCAACCAACACCCCCTGTGGGGGTGGCCCCACACGTTCTGGAGCAGCACATCGATCGTAAAACAGCCCTGGTGGTTGGTGGGGTAGCTTTGGGGCTTATTTGGTTAAAAATTCCTTAGCCGCTACGTACACCAAACCCACCATGGCGACGATGGCTGCCCACAGGTTTTGACTAAGCCACGTGGCAGTTTTAGCCAGAGCGCCCAACAACCACGAGACGATGCTACCCAGGATGCCGGGCAGGGCTTCGGCAGCCTTACCAGCCAGTTTAGCCAGGGCCTCCCCGAGTTTTTTAATCCAGTCTTTAACATCCCCACCACTTGGTGGTGTGCCGCCACTTGGGGGTGTACCCCCACTCAGTGACACCACCAGGGTTGATATGATGAAGCCCAATGCAGTCAGAATGCTGGCGATGGTGATGCCTTGCTCCCGGAACAGGATCCGAATCCTGTCAGCTAGCGTGGTGTCTTCATTTAGGACTCGATCGATGGTTTCCATTACTCTACTGATCTGTGATCGGGCTTCCGGTTAGAGGAAGCGGATTCCAACCGAGTCCGTCTCTCGTCTTCCAAGTTTTTTATTCTCTCCTCGATACGACGTTTCATATCACCATCCGCTTCGGTGAGTTTTATTTTCTCGCGAGCGATGTGCTCATCGATTTCATTAAGTTTCCCCATGTTGTTCACGAGTTCTCCGCGTACATGTTTCAAGGCTTCGTCTAGGCCTCGCAGTTCCCTCAGGGGAAATTCGAGACCCGGCAAGGGTTTGTCATGGTGCGTGGTCAATAGTTTTTCGATACTGTCCGACGTTTCTTTAGCATCCCAGTATTGGCCCTGGCTGCTTGCAGATCTTGGACGGCCTTTGGGGGAAGCTTTGGCCGCGCGCCGCCGTAATCTATGAAGCCTAGTTCATCACGGATCAGCTGACCCCCATGGCGACTGGTGAGTGTTGACAAAGCAAGCGGTTCTCTCGTGCGCTTATTCATGAGATCGATCTCCGGGTAAGCCTTCAATCGCAGCGTGCCCTTATTATCGACTGTAAACTTGGAATAGTCCCTTCCCAACGGCTTGATGTTGTCTCTATTTTCAACTGCGTTGTAATAATCGTTGACAGCTGGCTGTATAAGTTCAGTACTTAAGGGGGTAGTGAATGAAGTCTCCTGCTCATCGAATGCCTGGGCACTATCATCCCACATATCATCCATAGGTATGTCCTCGGCCATTATTTAGTATTAAAATATATTTCATTTATATAACAATGTACGGTAGAAAACTAGATCCTTTTCGAAGATCAAGAGAGCCTCTAGGTGCCAGAGCCGTGCGCCAGTCGGTGACCATCACCAACAATCCCAGCAAGATAGACCAGAATCAAACTCTGCTGGTTAGATTCCCAAACCTTGGTGAGAATGACCTCATTGTACCAGGCACGGTTCGACTGGCGTTCAACCTCACGTTGACCTCCACCAACGACAAACGTGAGCTAGTGCGAAACGTAGGTCGAGCCATCATCAAGAAAACCACCATCAAGATCAGCGGTAACGAGGTGCTGAGCATCGACGACAGCGACGTGTTTCACTGCTACGGGGATCTCTGGAAAAGCGAGGGGAGAACGTGTCAATGACGTGTACCAGGGTATCAGCAAATCAACCCGGTCGCGCATAGGGTATGCCTTCACGCAAGACCAGCTAGACAAGATCACGGACGGTGAAAAGGCCATCGCTCAAGCGTACGGGAACCGGTTCTGCGTGCCGCTCGACTTCGAGTTGCTCACGGGACACGCGCCGTTTTACCAGGCCGCGCTGGGTGATAGGCTTGAATACGAGCTAACGTTTAACGACTACAGCAAAGTAGTGCGTACACCGAACGGTGATGAGGCCAGTTACGCCATAGACAACATCTCTCTGGAGTTCGACATGGTCACTAGCCCAGAGCTGGCCAGGCAGGTTCGAAGCCAGTACTCTGGGAAGATGGCCATCCTGTACGATCGCATACTGAGGCATAGATCAGTCGTGCGAGATAAGAGCGACACTGTGTGGAATATCAACCTGAACGTGCCGGCGCGATCGATGAAAGGCATCCTGGTCGTCCCCGTGGAGGATTACGAGCCGTTCCGGAGGGACAGCGAGAAGTTTTTCAACCCCGAGATTGAAAAGGTGGAAGTGACCATCGAGGGCGTGCCCAACCAGCTGTTCAGTCATGGTATGAGGCCATACCAGCAGTGGGATGAGATAAAAAAGCTACCAGCCAAACAACACCACATAACCAAGGACCTGGACCTATCCTCCGTGAAGATCGGTGAATACCTGACCACCAAGTACGCCCTATGGTTGGACATGCGATCCACAGATGATGATAAAAACTGCATGGTAGCGGTCGCGCATAGACAATGGCAGCGAGGGGATTACTATCCAGATTACCAAGAAGGCTCAACCCGCTGGTAAGTTGAAATTATATCTGTACGTTATTATGGACGCGCAACTTAATATAGACAATGGGAGATTCGTGCAGGCCATCTACTGATTTGCCTGCCGGCAAGCCATCACTGCCTGCCAGCAAGCTATTGCTACCCCGCGACCCACACTGCGCCATAGTGTGCGGGCAGACGGGCTGTGGGAAGACCGTTTTCGTGTTGGATATGTTGGAGGGGTACTACAGGGATGTGTTTGATAACATCGTTATCATGTGCCCTACTCTGAGCATGAATAAAACGTACACGGAAAGACCTTGGGTGATGACGGACCCGGACGTACACAAAGTCGACCCGGGAACACGCCTACAGGACTGGTTGAAAGCTCTTCACGAGAAATTTAAAGGGGGAGTCTACACTGTTCATACTGGACGACTGCAGCGCTAATCGTGAGATAACAAAAAAGAGAGACATGCTATCGTACCTGGCCTTCTCCGGCCGACACGCAAATCACAGCGTATGGGTACTAACGCAGAAGTTCAACTCGGTGTTGAAAGACCTCAGGGAGCAGACGCGATGGGTGGCCTTATTTCACTGCAAGGACAGGGATTCGTTCGAGGAGTGTTTGAGAGAGAACGATGTGATGAGCAAATTAGAACGGGAACGGGTGAAGAAACAGCTCGCTGAAACTAAACATGCTAAGCTCGTGCTCAAGACCGACCAACCAGTAGCATATAGGGTGTTTTAGCTTAGCAAAGCTTAGCAAAGCTTAGCAAAGCTTAGCAAAAGCTTAGCATTTAGTTATAGCTATGGTATTTGAAGTGTTCGTCGTGTGCAACTTAACCTTCATTTCCCTGTGTTTTGCCTGCATCGGGTATTATATAGTTAAAACTAAATCTTACTTGTTATATTATAAGATGGAGTGTGAGGAATTGCTCGAACAATTGTTGGTACCCCAATCACCACAGGTGGATGATGACAAGCGAGAGAAACTGGTGGCGTTGGCTGTTGGTGGCAAAGCCAAACATTACTTTGGGGAGTACACTCCGGATAAAATTCACAAAATGACAGCCGAAGAAATCGATAAGCTGTACGCTAGATACGAGTCCCGGCTCGGAGCAGAGATGACAAAGACAATAGGATCGGCTATGACCCAGATATACACTGGTATTGCGTCATACTTCCTTCCCATTCCCCCCAGAGCGTCGGCTTTACCTGTGGGAAGACCTTGAGAAAGACCCTTTTATCGAACACGCCTTGAGCTCTATTAGCTGCGAGCTGTACCACAAATATGGTATGTTGTTAGCCCCGGTGACGGCGGCGATTATTACGGCAAAGCATTGTCAATTTGAGAGGAAAAATAATAATAATAGTATAGATGGATGCACAGGAGACACCACACCTGGAGGAAACCCCCACCTCCCACGTGGGAAAACCCCAGACAACTGGAGGAACCCCAGGAGACAACTGGCGGAAACCCCCAAGTTGGGGGAAACAGTAACCAGGCAGAAGAATCCTAAGAGAGTAGCTGCCGGTAAAAAACGGTGGTGTAACCAACATAAAATTATCAGGGTGACTCACCCGGAGCGTCTCTTGTTAGTTGTATGCGCAACTGCTGCCGTGGCTATCTCGTGGTTATATACACGACACAGGAAGGGAAACCCACACAGGAATCCCAGTGAGGGTCCCAAGGATTCCGGTGATCCGGTCCCCCAATTAGAGGTCGACCCGCATATCATGTTATAATTTAATATTTTATATCATATACATAATGTCTGAGGGGAAAACGTTCGTCAACGACGCATACCACGCCACAGTGGTCGCCAGTCTAGCCGTAGGATACGCTCGGTTGACCAAAATGGTGCTTAAACAACCAACTATCAAGCTAGATTTCAACCTGCAGGATATGGGTATGCTCATAATGAACCTTGGTATGGCGATGGCTACAAAGACATCCTAGTAAAACAAGGGATACTACCTGAAAATATTATGAAGTAAATATAGGATGGCCACGATAGCTATGATGGTCGGTGGGGCGTTAGTGAATGCCCTGGCATTTTCCGGGAGTAATTTCCTCTTCTCGAAACTACGAGAGTCACACGCGGCTGAAATACAGGAAGAGGAAGCGCCATAATCTCGCTATTGAGAAATTACAGGCTGCCCAATCCGAGTACGCTAAAAAACGCCTCCAGAGGATCGATTACATTAACGAACAACTCAGGCGTGAAAACCATGCCGTTCAAACATTCCACGATGTTGACGACGCAGCGAAAGAATACTACTTATTAACTGGTAAACGGTTGCAACCACTCAATAAACCCACACTCGCTCAGTACTACACACCATCCAAGGGGCAAATGGACCGTGAACTGGGCTTCATAGCGCTGGGTATAGCAGCGACTGCATTTGGTTGCCAAACAATTAGACTAAATACCCATATAAGTATGCTAAACATGAGACCTGCTCCATACCGATGCGAATACATACTTATGGGGAAGACCGAGGCCTGTGGTAGGAAATGCAGGACTCAGGGGTACTGTTGTTTCCACATGGGAAGCCCTAACTACGTGTGTTCTGTGTGTGGTATAGGGGTTAAAGGGCACTACTGTCTATGTAAAGCTCACGGGGCGAACGTAGTCAGACATCACCTCATCTACGAGAATAAAAAGCCCTACATAAAAGAACGTAGGCGACTTCTCAAGATAGCAGTGTAGGAGGAGTCCCAATTAGAGATTAGAGATATACACACCTACGTATAGCTATGTTTGTGGAAATTGAGCCCAGGGAAGGTTGCCTGAGCAGCTGGCAGATGGATGTGGGGAAAAGTATAGATATCAGTGTCCTCAAACCCATGATTATTAGTGAAGTATATAAGGGGTGCTCGTTTACAATCATGGTAAAAGTAGGGTTTGATGTGCCATGGGCTGGGCACACTTGGAATTACTTTGATGGTGGGCGAGTAGATGTGCATGGGGATATAGATATACTTGTTGGGGACTCGTTGCAAGTAATACAAAACACCCTACTATGCTGCGCATATTCGGGTGGGTTGAGGGAATAATCGATAAGGTGTATCTTGATTTTTACCTTTACTGTGACCCAATTAGACATTGGTTCTCTTAGGTGTAATGCGCAACTATGACGACTATCTGCGAGCTCAAACAAATCGCCAGACAGAGAGGCGTGATCGGGTATTCTCGCATGCGAAAACCAGCATTGTTGAGATTACTAGGTTTAGAAGCCCCTCCTACGGTAAAACAATTAAAAGCTCAAGCAAAACAGCTTGGATTCACGGGTTATTCAAACCTGGGGAGAGCCGGGTTAATCGCATTGTTATCACATGCCCCCGTAGCAAAACCTCCCACTGTAAAACAATTGAAAACCGAGGCACGTGATTTGGGGTTAGGGGGATATTCCCGAATGAGAAAACCACAGCTTGTAGAACTGTTACGGCAGAATAGAGCTGTCGACCTACAGTTCGTACCCACTGAGCGCGCTGTAGGCAACTATTTGAGAGGCTGGCGCATGCATGTTGATAGGAACATAGATATCGCAGATATCAAGCCTCTGATAGCTGATAAGGTCAACCAGGAACTAGCCAGTCTAGGAAGTATCAAATTTCAAATCACAGTGAAAATGTCGCTCGATAAGCAACGTGGGGAGGTGTCACTGAGTACGTTCAGCCTTACTTCCGGGGTAAACAAGAGGTCGTGACCCATATAGAGACCATTGACGCATCAATCGATACTAGTTTTCAGCAGATAAGAGAATACCTAGAACGCTACACACACTTGGGGTCCGGGTGGACTGTAGATAAAATCGATAATGTCTATCTAGACATAGCTAACTACGTGCCGTTCAGAGGCGGGTCATACCTAGACTTGCCTCCCTACTATAGGAAAAAACATGCCATAGTCAACGTCAGGAATAGAGGAGACGATTGCTTGAGGTTAGCTATCAGGTCAGCCTTGTTTCCAGCTGACACTAATTCGAACAGGCCTTCTAGTTATCCCCAAGACGATGGGCTCAACTGGGATGGTATAGATGAACCCACCCCCATATCCCAGATAACTAAAATAGAAAAACAGAATAATCTAGCTATAAATGTCTTTGGGCACGAAGGTAACACAACAATAGTGCACAGGGTCAGCCCAGTGTTGGGGGGACCCCAACTGTTGTTATCAATATATTCATGATCCAGCGAGGTGACAAGTACCACTACACATGGATAAAACACTTTAGCAGGCTGTTGTATGACCAATCGGCACACAGAGAAAAGACCCACTTCTGCGAACGGTGCCTACATGGCTTCACACGAGCTGATTTATTAGAATCCCACCGGGAGGATTGCCAAGGTGTGGGGCAGACGGCTATACGGATCGACATGCCTAAAGAAGGTGACAATATCCTAAAATTCGGTAACCACAAGAACCAAATGTCTGTGCCTTATATCATATACGCCGACTTTGAAGCCTTGGTTAAACCAGTTGAGGCTACCGCCGGGCTCCCCAACCACACCTCAAAACACAAGAGCATGAAGCCTGTGGGTTTGGATACATTGTCGTCCGTTGTGATGGGGAAACGAAAGCTCCCGTAGTGTATAGGGGCCCTGACGCGGCTGAAAGGTTTCTAAAGTGTTTGCAGGAGGAAGAAAAAATTATTAGGAATGCACTGTATAGAGTCGCTCCCATGCGTATGACCCGAGCCGACAGGCTAGCTCACGCCTGTAGCACTAACTGTCACGTGTGTGACTCACCACTGAATGGTGATTCGGTGAGAGATCACTGCCACGTAACCGGTAAGTATAGAGGCGCGGCTCACAGCACGTGTAACCTCAAGCTTAGAATCAACCCTAAGACAATAAACATCCCCGTTGTCTTTCACAACTTGAGAGGGTACGACTCTCACTTAATCATGCAGGCCATCGCGAAAATCGATGGTAATATAACGTGCATCCCCAACAACATGGAGAGATACATCTCCTTCAGCTTAAACGGCCTTAGGTTCATAGATTCAGTACAATTTCTATTGTCTTCATTAGACAGTCTGGTCAAGGCCAACGATACCTTCCCTATCACCGACCGATACACAGACGCCGAGACTAGACCCCCTGCTTATGAGGAAGGGTGTGTACCCCTATGAGTACATGGATAGTTGGGCCAAGTTCACCGAGACCAGACTACCCCCCATCAGAGAATTTTACAGCAATCTGACCGACTCGGAAATATCCCAAGATGATTACTCCCACGCTATGAATGTATGGAATAAACTAGGTTGTGAGAATCTGGGTGACTATCACGACCTGTACTTGAGGACAGATGTACTGCTGTTAGCCGACGTGTTTGAGACGTTTAGGCGGACGTGTTTCAAGCAGTATAAACTCGACCCCGCATGGTATTACACCAGCCCAGGTCTGTCGTGGGATGCCTTGCTTAAAAAGACCGGAGTTAAGTTGGAATTGCTTACAGATTATGACATGCACCTATTCATTGAGAAAGGCTTGCGAGGTGGGATCTCCATGGCAACCAAACGATACGCGAAAGCAAATAATCAATACGTTAAGGGCTACGACCCTAGCAAGCCAACCAATCACATTCTCTACCTCGACGCCAACAACCTGTACGGCTGGGCCATGAGCCAGTATCTACCCACAGGGGGATTCGAATGGGCGTCACAGGAGGTCGATGTTATGAGCATCGCACCAGATTCGAACAAAGGTTATATCCTCGAGGTTGACTTGGAATACCCCAAGGCATTACACACATCACACAACAGCTACCCCCTGGCCCCCGAACGTATGAGGGTTAACCCAGACTGGATGTCTGAGTACCAACATAACTTGTTAGGTGGGCGGGTGACAGACGTTGAAAAACTCGTGCCCAACTTAATGAATAAGACCAAGTACATCGTTCACTATCGCAACCTACAGCTGTACCTGTCGTTGGGTATGAGGCTGACCAAAATACACAGGGTGCTCGTGTTCACCCAGAGCCCCTGGATGGAGCCTTACATCAGAATGAACACAGACCTCCGAAAGCTTGCCACCAGTGACTTTGAGAAAAATCTCTATAAGCTCATGAACAACTCGGTGTTTGGTAAGACTATGGAGAACCTGAGGAAACGCGTGACCGTGAAGCTGGTTCGGTCGAATGAGGAAGACAAGCTCAGGAGACTGATAGCCAGTCCGGCATTCAACCGTAGCAAAATATTCACCGATGACCTAGTTGCCCTACACATGAAGAAAAGCCACATAAAATTCAACCGGCCTGTTTACGTGGGGATGAGCATCCTCGATTTATCCAAACACCTGATGTACGACTTTTACTACAACGAGCTTAAGAAACAGTACGACGACAGGTGTGAAGTGCTGTACACTGACACGGATTCCCTGCTGATGGAGATTCGAACCGAGGACGTGTACGTTGACATGAAAAAACACCTCGATTTGTATGACACCAGCGACTACCCTAAGGGCCATGCCATACACAGTACGGTAAATAAAAAGGTCCTAGGTAAGATGAAGGACGAGTGTGCTGGCACGCCCATAGCCGAGTACATAGGGTTGAGGCCTAAGATGTACTCCATACTGAAGGCCGACAATGGTGAAATCCGGAAGGCTAAGGGTGTTAAGAAGTATGTGGTGAAACAACACATCAAACACGCCAGATTCAAGGAAGCCCTGTTCAAGACCCGTACCTTTAGGCATAAAATGAACACACTTAGAAGTGATGGGCATAAGATATACGGACTGACTATAAACAAGACGTCCCTGTCGCCTATGGACACTAAACGTTGGATAGCTATTGATGGGATAAACACGTACGCGTATGGGCATGAGAAAATTGAACATGTCACGAAACCAGAGAAAGTTTGAGGCTATTTACTACAGCCCGCGTGGGTACTGGAAAGGAGCTAGCGCCGTACATAAGCTGGCTAAAATGGCGCGAGTACCCCCGGAGGAGGCCAAAGCGTGGCTTGAAAAACAAGCCCTGTGGCAGATCTATTTACCGGCACCACGCTACGTGCCTAGAAGGAGGTTCGGTATTAACATACCTAATAGCGTTCACCAGGCAGACCTACTGTTCCTACCCCACGACAAGAGGTACAAGTATGCCTTAACCGTAGTGGACGTAGCCAGTCGCTACAAGGAAGCCGAGCCCTTGACCGCGAAAGATTCGGCCCAGGTAGCCAGAGGATTCGAACGCATATACAAACGCAGTCCGCTGACGTGGCCAACAGAGCTGCAAGTTGACCCCGGACGGGAGTTCATGGGTGCCGTGTCACAACTGCTAGCCAAACACGATACAAAGGTCAGGCGTGGCACGGCTGGAGCCCATCGCAGCCAAGCCATAGTTGAGAGATTTAATAGGACTTTGGCTGAGCGCTTATTCGGACATCAGTATGCGAGGGAGATGGCAACCCCGGGAAAACGATCGACTGAATGGGTCGCGAGGTTACCCAAGGTGGTGTCGGCAATCAACCATGAAGTCACCCGGCTCACTGATAAGAAACCGGCAGACGCTATCAAACTAAAATCAATAGTTGCAGAGCCGGCTGCTCCATTGCGTGGGAAGGAGAAACAGATACCAGATAGGGCCCTAGTGAGGTATCTATACCAGCCGGGGGAACACGAGGGTGATAGCCGTAGGCGAGCCACCGATCCTATATGGTCAGTCAAAACTTACAACATAGATAAAGTGGACATCAAAGCAGACGAGCCTAACTTGTACTACTTGAGGGATGGGCCAGGTAGGGGGTTTGTAAGAGAAGAATTATTGATCGTACCGTACGGTACAGTGTTACCTCCAGCATAGCGGTGTCCCATTACTCCAGCCATGCCCCCGGTAGCGCGGCTAGGAGGTGCGTTCGCATCCCCCAACTTTTGTAGTAGGGGTAATGGTAGCAAGAGCTAAGGGTCCCGACCAAAGCCTTACTTGTGAAATAAGGCTTTGCAGAGGCTTTGGTTGAAAGTGATCCAGAACCGCTATCGGCCCAAACTTTTTCATAGTAGGGGAAATGGTAGCAAGAGCTAAGGGCCCGACAAAAGCCTTATTTACCAAATAAGGCTTTGCAGAGGCTTTGGTTGAAAGTGATCCAGAACCCCCATTGTATATACTACTCCACCAAGAACATTGTTCACATACACTGTACTGTCGACCGCCCAAAACGGTGCAGTGCTTATCTTCAGTTTAGTTTTGCTACTTCCTTGTTGGTAAGCATTGGATATGACCAGTATCTTAAAACGTACATTCTTCAAGATTGATGTGTTAATGTAACAGCGGTATCACGTCAAGACTGAACACAGACGAATACTTGTAATTGGTTCAGGGATTTATTGTCTTGGATGATGGATCAGGTGATAAAACCCTTAAAACAAAACATAAAAAAGTACATAGTACTTATATAACTACATTTGATATTTTCTGTACACCACAAGGGTTACTCAATCTAAGTATAAATATAAGTCTATCTTACAAATTACAGTCATACAGATGAAAATATAATATGTAACATAACATTAAGGACATAGCCCATCTAATTCCTTGACACACAAATACTAACCTCGTCTCAGTGACGCAGGTAATCCACAATCTAAACCACCAGTGGCAAATGAGTGCTTCAAAGACCTAATAATAAAATAACACAATTAAATACAATCTCTCTCTCTCTCTCTCTCTCTCTCTCTCTCTCTCTCTCTCTCTCTCTCTCTCTCTCTCTCTCTCTCTCTCTCTCTCTCTCTTTCTCTCTCTCTCTCTCTCTCTCTCTCTCTCTCTCTCTCACTCACACTCACACTCACACTCACTCACTATGTACCTAATCTACAATGTAAACACTATAGTCTACATTAACCAAACGTGTAATAGCCATAATACATAACAGTGTGTCATGATATTAAGTATATAAAATGTTTACATCATATCATCATGTAGATGATATTACAGCACATAATATATTTCAGACATATGATTAAAATGATGAAACTAACTAGACTAAAACATCATATCCTAACCTCCTTATGATAATATACATACAAAGACATCTAAAGTAACTTACCCCAATAAGTGCAGTGCTGTGATAAAGCAGACAGAGTTGAAATTGTAGCAGTAACCAGGAAAAAAAATGTTGGAGTACATAAAACTCCAGATCTGGTCACATGCTTTAGAAACAATAGCAATTCAATCAAGGGCCAAGCCGTGGCTGGACCAGGAGTCTGAAGAAAAATAGAACCCCATGCAGTCTTACATAACTTAAGCTAGGGATTAGTAGAGTGCTGTGTTAATTTAAAGGGTTGTTATATTGATTAACTAAATTATATACCTTAGGCTTAAAATACGCAATATCGACATTCTGCTACATTAACAGAGCGGCTCGATGGGCCCGACATTGTGCAAATACTGTTTAGGTACTGTTCATAATATATGACTAGGGGGAGTAATGATGATTTTTATGGGGAGGAATGTACAATATGAATGAACCCTTCTCCCCAACCCCCACCCCCTAAAATTTATGTACAAAGTAAGTGACACCCCCCTGCATGTCATGTACAAAAGATGACTCCTCTACCTCCCCAGAACAATGGGAGACCCCCTCTTAAGATCATCATCATCCCCCTAGCCATAATTGTGAATGGTTCCTTAACTCCTTGTTAGCTCTATGTGTAAGTTTTGAAGGTTCTGTATCTTCGTGAGGCCATGTGTACTCTGTAAAACACGTCAGTAGAATGTACACACATAAAACATACATTTAGATCCAAACGTGTTCGGGAATGCATTTATATGAAAGAAGAGAGCATGCTTAGAATTTAAAAGTACTTAAACATGTTTTAAGTCTTAAAATGTTACAACACATTTTAACAGGATTCATAATAGGGCTGCGCAATACAACCGGTTTACCGGTATTTACCGGTTCAGACATGAAAACGATACGTATTGCGATACGCTGATCGAAAACCGGTATTTTGACTTGCATTCGGGAAAACTTCGTAACACTCGGAAATCTTCGGATATTTCCTTGTTTCATTTGTGCCAAATATTATTCACATTTCTATTTTATTATGATTAAAGGTTGTTGTTAAAGCTTAATCAAGCATAGTGATTTTGCTGTGTTTTTGCTCTATAAATCAAGCATTACCTCGATTATAAGTAGTTCTTTGTTTAAAAATACTTCATGCAATATATTGCAATACATATCGCAATACATGCTTTCGCATCGCAATATATCGCAATATGAACATTCTCTGCAATACCCACCCCTAATTCATAATAATAATGGTCCTTGTGGGCTAATCTGTCTCTCAGATCTAGAGACTAAATCCATTAGACCAAACCAAGTCTAGAATGGTTTGGCAAGTGTAGATTGCCTCAGCTGCTGAAATTAAGCTCAGGACTCCATTTGGATTATAAAATATATTTTGTTTTATTTTGTAAAAATATCTTTTTAATTGTGATAACACGGATGATCCAGCTTGATTTGGTTGATAAAATGGCATCGTTCGGGGAAAACTCGATAGCGTCTATCACTGGAATATCGCTGACTGCCCATTAAACTACATACTTACACGTTGTATAATGAAGTATAAATATACCAGACAATCAGAGAGAACGTGTAGAGTCATGAGCTGTTCTGTCGGCGAGGACGAGGAGAGATTACGAGTGACGATAACACTGTGACGTTTCACGTTACTGGTTAAACTGAGGGTCACTCCTATCTGATAATAAGACTTGCACCCGCTGTGTAAACTGCAATCTTGGCTGCCATATTTGTTCCTACACTCAAGCTGTATATAACGAACAAATATAGGGCCATAGTGCTTCGTAATATCCAGAGTTCGTTACTTCAGGTATACATATGAAACCATCTCTGATGTTCCCTTTGGTGATGAGGAAGCCCAGCAATTAAAGCATTTTATTCCTTTTTGATTCTTCAAATGTTAGCAACGTGTGAAACATTTGATGACTTTCTGATAATCCTTGAGTATTGATATCGACATCGAAAACTACATTCGTACAGTTCTTCAGAATAGCGCTTTAGGGAATGGGCTCGGGTTCGTCATATAAGCGAAATATTCTTAAGTACGACGTTAATAATAATAATGATAATGCTAATTTTTGGCGCCTAGAATCCAACACGACGCTGCTCTCTGGCGTTACATTATTACCCTGACGGAATTGTACTTTCAAAGCTGCTACTATGCGCTTTGTGCGACCGTATAGTTCCGTACATCCGCAATGTTAAATCCCATTTCAACTCACCTCACTACCACCTTGTCAATGGTCCCGAACAGAACGTGCACATTTTGATAAGACGAGTTTTTTTTCAGCTGTTAATCTCAAGTCGGCAACAACGCCAAGTGTTCTTGGAAAGATAACAGTGAACTTTGTTCAATATGAGACATGACGAGACTTGGTGGGAGCGCAAGCCCTCACTTCCCCGTCCACAGTGTTGAGAGAGTGAAGGAAGACCGGTGGGTTCTAAATCACACCGTGTACACCCTGACCAACGAAGTACCAATATGTATATTGTGATGACGTGATCGGTGTGTGGGAGGGAGCACTAACTACAGCATGGTACATTCTGCATGGACGTAACTTGCCTCTGCGATAGCTCTTGACGCTCTTGGATTCAGTGTGTTCATGGATGAGTGTGGTACAGTTTCCTGAGCTGGATTTTACTGAAGACTGTAGACTTCTATATTACTGTGTGTGCTGTAAATTGGGCTGAGTTTATATTTATATTTACACGACTGGGTAAAAATGGCGATCTCGATGACTATCTTGGTGACATGTGTTATCCACCTCCTGCTGTTGTCTGATAGTGGATTGATAAAAGCAACACCAATATTAACGTCGACACCGACAACAACATTGTCAGCATCACATTCAAGCACAGGGACATCGCCGAAAACTAGTCCAAGTGCTACAAGTTTAAAGAGTTCAACCTCAACCTCAACCTCAACCTCAACAAAGTCAACAACAATCCAACCGCCAACAGCACATTCAAGCAAGGGTTCGTCGCATGGTAAGAGTTCTAATGGTTTAACCTCACCGTCGACAATTTCGTCAACAATCCAGCCGTCAAAATTGCTTTCAAATACAGGGACAACGCCAAAAGCTACACCAGGATTAGCGAGCAATACTACACCGAAAAGCACAAACCTAAAACATAATCTGTTAGAACCAGGATTCAAACGCATGAACATTGATTTCTGGCACGCCTGAGAGACACAGCACCCGAGTCGACTGCACCACCCGTGCATCCGAGTGTATGGACGTCATTGGCGGATCCAGATATTTTCAAAGGGGGTGGCGGGTGTGTGGGGGTCACCCCACCTTCCACCTCTGCCATTGCAAAACATTAACTTCAATGTGTTCTTTAGTCATTTTCAAAGGAAGGTGTGGGTGTTCGAACCCCGCACCCCCTCTGGATCCACCACTGTACGTATTGCATAATAATAATAAGTCAGTGAGTGAGTGAGGGAGGGAGTTTGATTTTACACCGCCTTTAGCAATATTCCAGCAGTCACGGTGGGGGACACCAGAAATGGGATTCACACGTTGTACCTAGTGGGAAATCGAATCCAGGTCTTCGGCGTGATGAGCGAACGCGTTAGCCACTTGACTACCCCACCACCCCCGCTCAAAATGAAAAGTGTTTGCGCTGGTGTTAAAACGAATTGGAAAGTTCCCGATGAAACGCCATTTTATTTCTGTGAAATTGATTAGATTGTGTAATGGAGTTCGATAATTAAACTGAAGTACAAAATAAACTACGCATGTGTGTACTTTCTTTTGTAAGTCAGTTTACTTAGTTGGATACAACAAGAGAAAAGGACTGACAACTCGCCTTAAATAATCAACCCTCCAGCCTCCCTGTTCGTGCCCTTATCATACGCCGTACCTATAGCACGTAATTCCAAATGTGTAACCAAATATAATCCGAAAAAGGGTGTGTTGCGAGCCCACTTCCCTCGCAACCTCCTGTCGCCTCCGTGGTGTTATGGTTACAGCGTCCGCCCGGAGAGCTGAAGGTCACGGGTTCGATCCCCAACCGCGTCACACCAAACGACGTGAAAATATGGTACTTGTTGGTCCCTGCCTGGCGCTCGGCATTAATGGGTACAACAAGGACTGGTCGACTCAGAGTCAGTATAATGGAGGCAACCACACATACACATGCATGCGCGTCGTCATATGAGCGAAATGTTCTTAAGTACGACGTTAATAATAATAATAATAATAATAATAATAATAATAATAATAATTTTTTTGCTCCTAGAATCCAACACGACGCTGCTCTCTGGCGTTACATTATTACCCTGACGGAATTGTACTTTCAAAGCTGCTACTAAGCGCTTTGCGCGACCGTATAGTTCCGTACATCCGCAATGTTAAACTCACCTCACTACCTCCTTGTCAATGGCCCCGAACAGAACGTGCACATTTTGATAAGACGAGTTTTTTTTCAGCTGTTAATCTCAAGTCGGCAACAACGCCAAGTGTTCTTGGAAAGATAACAGTGAACTTTGTTCAATATGAGACATGACGAGACTTGGTGGGAGCGCAAGCCCTCACTTCCCCGTCCACAGTGTTGAGAGAGTGAAGGAAGACAGGTGGGTTCTAAATCACACCGTGTACACCCTGACCAACGAAGTACCAATATGTATATATTGTGATGACGTGATCGGTGTGTGGGAGGGATCACTAACTACAGCATAGTACAGTCTGTATGGACGTAACTTGCCTCTGCGATAGCTCTTGACGCTCTTGGATTCAGTGTGTTCATGGATGAGTGTGGTACAGTTTCCTGAGCTGGATTTTACTGAAGAATGTAGACTTCTATATTACTGTCTGTGCTGTAAATTGGGCTGAGTTTATATTTATATTTACACAACTGGGTAAAAATGGCGATCTCGATGACTATCTTGGTGACATGTGTTATCCACCTCCTGCTGTTGTCTGATAGTGGATTGATAAAAGCAACAACAATATTAACGTCGACACCGACAACAACATTGTCAGCATCACATTCAAGCACAGGGACATCGCCGAAAACTAGTCCAAGTGCTACAAGTTTAAAGAGTTCAACCTCAACCTCAACCTCAACCTCAACAAAGTCAACAACAATCCAACCGCCAACAGCACATTCAAGCAAGGGTTCGTCGCATGGTAAGAGTTCTAATGGTTTAACCTCACCGTCGACAATTTCGTCAACAATCCAGCCGTCAAAATTGCTTTCAAATACAGGGACAACGCCAAAAGCTACACCAGGATTAGCGAGCAATACTACACCGAAAAGCCTGACAGCGTCTGGACCAAGCACGGTAAATAGTAACAGCACAACCTCCTCTACTGCAACATCTACGTCTAATACCAGCTCAGTTACACCTTCTTCAACAGTCAGCTCTAGCATATCCCCAACAACTTCTACCACAACGGCTACATCCTCAACCCGTCGACCCACGACGACAGCCGCGACAACTGCCATAGCCCTATCTGAGAAGAACAAGCAGCTTGGATATTCCATCGGGGCTATACTGGCTGTGTCTGTTGTTGTTATAGGACTGGTTGCCGGGCTCACTGTGGTGTTAAATACACGTAGGATGGCTAAAGCCAAAAATATGAAGTCTAACGGTATTGAAGAAGGTGGCTCAGGAGTAGTGAATCGGGGATATGTCAATGACGGTAACGAATTGGAAACCCTGAACTAAAAACACTTTCTATTGGAGATAACCGGTGTTGACGTTCCATGAAACTTTCTTCTGATTTTGAGACTCTTCATTTGACAAAATCAGTGGAACCTCGTATACCTGGGGAACACAGTGTACAGTAACAGTATAACGATTGACAAGTGTCTGCATTAGCGAACCATGGTATACATGGTATGGTCCCATACAGACGTTCACACAGTAATGCTCCTGCTGGCGGGGTCTCGGATTAAATGGCTTCAAAGTAACACAGTATCACTGTACTATCATCCGATTGATATATATATATCAAATATCTCAACGTTTGAGAAGCCGGGGGCTATACAATTCTGTTTATCTTCCGAAAATATTCGTACAATATTTACAGATTATAAATAGTATTAACCATAGAGTCTCCAGGGTAACAAGAACATCTAATCAGGTTCCATGAAGTAGGTGACATCATTTAGTTGTGCTGTCATGGTATCCGATTACATCATAATAGTTTACCTTTTGTGATGCAATGCCATTGTAACGATGTCTCCAAAGATCGTAGGGTCGTTTTAGTGCATTAACTACTGCAGGCAAAATTTATTATAGCTAAGATTGCTTTATGCAGACCGACCCTGTGTGAATAAGGAACATGACTCTAGTTGATGACTGGTGATTCCCGTGCCTCTCAGTCTCAGGCTATACTTCATAGATGTGAAACCCAAAAATATGACTTTTCTTTTTCCATTTGTTGTTTGATTGGTTTAACTGGTTTTATGCAATCAGTTTTAAGAACATTTTATTCTTACAAGCTAAGTTTACAATAGTGGTGTGTAAAGTAGAAAAGAAAATACTATTTAGGTAGAGGTTAGAGTTACCTGCCCCTGTCTCATGTACCGTTTGGAAACGAGGAACAAATAAAATATTTGTCAGCCATGAATTAGATTTACATGATAAACAAGGGGTGTATATCTTCTTGTACGTAGTGTGCATATCACCCTGTATGGATGACCGGTGGTGCCAAAAATGGTTTAGTTGATAATTGTTTCTTGGGCACAATATGATTGCTTTTGTTCTTTTTATATGCAAAAATCAAAATGTGTGAAAGGTCAGTTAATAAAAGTTCGATTACTAGTGATTGGGAAAACAGTACTATATCTATTATTGGTTATGGATACGTTACTCACGTTGTTATTGTAAAATATCTAAGTCTAATGTTGTCGCAAACTGATCTTTCAGGTTTGGCCTTTACTCATCATTTTTGTTCAAAATATATTAAACTTTTGCCAACCCGCCTCTTGCACTTTGACTCAACACTTATGTTTAGTTTTATTGGACCCTTTGACACCCATGTTCCAGAAATCTGTGAAAATACGTTTTCATAGAAGCCACGGCACTAATGAAGGCGAAACATGCTTTTTTAAATAGTGATGACATTTAAATATGAATTTATCCAGCAGAACTAGAACTATAACAGACCAGTGATAACTCATTATATTGTTGTTCTATTCTATTTATTGGGATACGATGACATCTGTCATATTGTGGCACATCACTGTTTGATACTGATCATACACACAAGGCCATGATGTAGCTAGAATCTAGCGGTCGAGATTCATTATTCCTTATGAATGAGTAAGAATGTATGTTTGTGCTTTATGCTCTACAGATGAGAATGTGTATGGTATTAGAAGGATATTCTCGTTAGAATGTACACATGTATATAAGAGCTCATAATATACTATAATACTGTATGTGTTGTTGCAGGTGTATAAATATTGTGAAAATTGCATAATTTGTTTCTTATTTGTGAATACTTTGTCGCCCGTATTTAAATAAAAATATTTGAATAACAATGGGTATTTGAATATCAGTGGGTATTTGAATAACAATGGTATTTGAATAACAATGGGTATTTGAATAACAATGGGTATTTGAATATCAGTGGGTATTTGAATAACAATGGTATTTGAATAACAATGGGTATTTGAATATCAGTGGGTATTTGAATAACAATGGGTATTTGAATATCAGTGGGTATTTGAATAACAATGGGTATTTGAATAACAATGGGTATTTGAATAACAACAGTGGATGTCTTTGTAGGTTAATGTGGACTCCCTTTGACAGGTAAGGTCCAGTGTTTTGTAGTATTTTGTACTGAAATAAGCTCATGGTGTTCTAATCATAACCATCCCATTTTGCATGTGGGATATCAGCATTATTTACAGTCTCTTGAAGGAAGCCAATAAAATGTACAAACTTGAAAACAATTTATGCTCAGTTCCCCAAGGATGACAGCATAATAGGACAATGTTTTATCGTGAAATGTACAACGCGTCATTCGTCATTGCTATTTGTGATTTATCAATGCTCATATGGCTGTTTTTGGTGATCTCATATAAACTTTGTATCGCTTTCCAGGCAAGGTGTGGCCAGACATTATTTACACATGTTGTGTCAGAGCATTAGTGTCTACTCAGAGTGAGTGATATTGCCATTTGTCTTAGTAACGATTGAGCACGATTTCTGGCCTGCCTCGTATATAACCGTGATAAGAGTCTCCAGTCCCTCAGAAACGAATACGCCTCACATTTTCTTGGTCTCGGTATAAGTTATGATAAATGAAAGGCTTTGTTAAATGTTTTTCGAGATGCTGTTTCTCGAAAAGATTATTATATCAGTTACAGAAATATATAATAATATTTTGTATTATATTTTAAACTTATTTTAAATGTGATGTATCCTGTTAGTCACCTACAGATCACCAGTACGTTCGTCTCTTATTTAAAATCTTTTTCGCTTTTTAAAGTTTTTGTAATTTTCTAAATGCTGCAGTTATAATTGTTAGGCCAAATGCTCTCATTGATATGGCATTTTAACTTTCATTTAGTACATAATGTTTCTACTATCAGTGTAAAAACACTTGACTTTGGGAGAACTATTAATTAAAATCTATGAATGGCATTTAGAGTGAGTGAGTGAGTCTAGTTTTACTCCGCTCACAGCAATATTTCAGCTATATGGCGGAATAGCGTTTAGAGTGAGTGAGTGAGTTTAGTTTTACTCCGCTCACAACAATATTCCAGCTATATGGCGGAATAGCATTTAGAAGTGATGCACTTATATGGCATAAACATTTATGGATGTGAACTTCTTCATTGTAAGGAACAGGGCGTTTTGGAGTACATTATTCTCTCTATGGGCAGGGGTGGTGAGGTAGCCTAGTGGTTAAAGCGTTGGCTCTTCACGCCGAGGACCAGGGTTCGATTACCACTTGGATAAAATGTGTGAAGCCCATTTCTGGTGTCCCCCGCCGTGATATTGCTGGAATATTGCTAAAAGCGGTGTAAAAACATACTCACTCACTCACTCACATATTGTCTGAAGATCTTGGTTCCGGTTTGTCTCCACTCATGCTTGAGAACAATGAACTCCTTGCTAACACTGTTAGCACTGAATCAATGCTGTATATTATGTTGGCTGATGAGTATGGTTTTACGCCGTTTTTAGCAATATTCCTGCAATGTCGAGGCGGGGGACACAGAAATGGGCTTCACAAGTTGTACCCATGTGGGGAATCGAACCCGGGCCTTCGGCGTGACGAGTGAACGCTTTAACCACTAGGCTACCCCACCGCCCCATATTATGTTGGATATAACAGTAGTGATATTCCTGTTGTTTCATGGAGGCCATTCCCAGTGAAGATTCAGGTTAGAATTGGCCTTTAGCAACCCATTCTTGCAATAACAAGTGACTACCTTAACTCTTATACCGTAACATAGACTTACTTTTCTGAGTACATTATTCTGTCTGTGAGGAACATGATGTTTAGCAGCATATAGTCTACTCTCTTTGAGGAACATGACGTTTCAGAGTATATACTACTTTTCGGAATATATTCTTATCCATCGTCAGGTGATACAGAATTCTGAAGTTGACATCCTTCAATATTTGCCCCTTTAACCTGTGAGGTGGCCGACATTACAATGTAGCCGCTAGCTTTACAAGATAGCATTGTCATACAGAACGTTCTAGAATGTTACATGATAATCTGCTTGTTCTCAGTGAGGGGCAGTGTCACCTCGCACATTTCGTGAATGGTATCAGTTCAACACTTGCATGTTGCGGCAACACCAAATGACATAACACTAACAATAGACCAGACCAAGTTTCTTTCTTGTTTTACGGATTTTTGTCCTCAGTAAACCTATAGGCAGGAGAGAATTTTTTTTTTAATCACCAGTCAAAGTAAAAACCCACAAGAGTTTCCATGTTAACTCTTTGGGTTTGTTTATATCAACTAAAAATAATTTGAGTGAGTTTAGGTTTCACACTGATTTCAATAGTATTTCACTAATATCACATTAACATTTGGATTTTATCTTTTGATCCGGGATAATTAATTAAAACAAGAAATAAAATTGGCCTGCCCTTATTTTATAATGTAAAAACTTAATTTATTGACGTAAACATTATAATTATAGATGTAAACATTACATTGAGATGAGAATGTGTTCTGCAACACTATAAAACGTAAACACTATCTGTATGTATAGATAGAAACACTAAATTTATATATGTAATCATTAAATTCATATACGCAAACACGAAACTGAGATAATGTGTTTGAAATACGAAATTTGTTTACAGGTTTGCAGGAAGCGTCATTTTATCGCTTCAAAAACCAATTTCACTTGGAAATGCCCCTATCCTTTCTCTTCCACTGCCAGGTTTAGTAAAAGTCGGGTTCTGTTATTGGGGTGGTGTGATATTGTAGCGTATTCCCAGATTTATCTAAGTTGAGTGTTCAAATTCATCTCCGAGGTGAAACATGTAGCCTCGAAGTACGAAATGGAGAGCGCAGATATCTCCTCCAGAGACATTTACCCCGGATATAGTGAATGAGTATGGTTTTACGCCGCCTTTAGCAATATTCCAGCAATATCAAGGCGAGGAAAATGGCTTCACATTGTACTCATGAAATGGGCTTAACACATTGTACCCATGAAATGGGCTTAACACATTGTACCCATGAAATGGGCTTAACACATTGTACCCATGAATGATCTTCACACATTGTGCCCAGGGGGAATCGAACCCGGGTCTTCAGCGTAACGAGCTGACGCTTTAACCATTAGGCTACCCCAACGCCCCTACCCCGCATATCACGATGTGGAGTGCACAGATATTTCCCCGATATGACGAAGTGGAATTATCTCATCCCGATAGTACGAAGTCAAGTGCACTTCCACCAGTTAAAACTACGTCGAGTGCTCAAATATATCTCAGATGACGACAGCTGAAATGGGGGCTGTCGTGGATTGCCCGCTGTATTTGTATTTCAATGGGTAGTAGGAAGTGACAAATGCAATACTAAGTTTCTAGGAAGTCTGGCACAGAACTAGCTACACAATGGTTTATTTGTAACATATAATGTGCGTATCACGTTTGTATCACATGCTCCACTTATCTAGGCTGACACACTTGTTACACACGTGTACGTCAGTTCCATAGTATTACTCAATAGATAAATAGTCCAAATGTCAAGCCCTTGCCCTGTACAAGAAAGTACCTTGGTGACTCACTAAATTATTTTTTTTATATTGTCAAATGTTGAAAAATATAATCAACACACTATTAAGATCGTATTGCTCAAAGCACACAAAATCACTGGACCCAGAACCGGCATGTATGGACTGGTTTGTTCGTGTTGGTGAGGTAGTGAGTGGGTAGTGTTTTTTGCGCCGCTTTCAGCCATACACACGACGGGGGGTACAGAGAAATGGGCGTCACGCCTGATACCAATCTGGGCACTCGCACCCGTGTGTCGAGCATGAAGAGGGTGACCACCATACCACCTCAGTAGGTCCTTTTATAAGTGTATGTTATATACTGATGGTAAAAAAATGTTATGGTTATAAAGACGTGCATGGACTTAGCATGAGCTGTAACATGTACTTCCAGATTAAACCGACCTTGTGAGTGAGTGAGTGAGTGAGTATGGTTTTGCGCAGCTTTTAGCAATATTCCAACAATATCATGTCAAGGAACACAAAGAAATGGGCTTTATACATGGAACCTATATGGGGAAACGAACCCGAGTCTTCGGCATGACGAGCGAAGATTTAACCACTAGGCTACCCTACCAACACCGTCGTCACAGGGAAACATTAACATGACGCAGATTAAGAGTATGTGAGGGGCTAGTGATTAAGGCGTTCGCTCGTCACGCTGAAGACCCGGGTTCGATTCCACACATGGGCACATTGCTAAAAGCGGCGTAAAACCCAACTAACTCACTCACCTAAAGTACATGAAGTGTCGTGTTTACTGTACATGTGCAAGTTCCCTTTATGTTCTAATATAGACTTGAGATATAAAACTTGTTCCTATTCCGTATAGTCTAATGTGGTCATGCAGTAGCAGATACTCGATCTAAAAGTAGCGGGGTAAGTGCATTCCTCTGTCATGTTATAGGTAGGTTGATAGACATCATGGCGAGGCCTAGTGAGATTAGGTAACCTATGTGTCCATTCACAGTGTTAACTGACAGATCCAGCACATCCTGTCTTTCATGCTGAGCCCACGTAGTACGGTACGCAAAAAATAAACTAGAACAAATACAGATAGTCTCACAGACCATATTATTCAGTCCAATCTGCAATTCAAAAGCAACAAATGGAGCAAGTTTAGATTTCCTTCGGGATTTGATGATAAATATAATAATTCATATGTGCGTGTGTGTTGGTGAGTGTGTGTGTGTGCGTGTGTGTTGGTGTGTGTGTTGCTAGTATTTGTATTTATTGTCCCTTGTGACACAGTCATCATTTTCGTAATCTGACACGCTTGCAAATTCATCTTAAAAGGTATTCAATTAGAACAATTATGAATGTTCCAGAAGTTTTGAATCATTCAAACATGCATTTGATACACTTTTGCTAAATGAACCATGACAAATTCCAGGAACCGTTCCTTACATGACAATGACTATCACACAGCAAAGCACGTACCGTAAAACGTCAAATAAATGCAATAGAAGGCGGACGTAATGTTGCCCGTTAGTCCAGTCGGTCTACAGGAGGTATCAAACATGATAAGCACTAAATATGTCAATAGGTAAAGGACGTCTTGAAATGAAGACTTCAGTTCCAGGTTCGAACACGGAGTACCGTTAATGCATCCTTTCCAAGCACCCGTATATCAATAGAATGGATGCATTCTCTTATTCTACGTTGTCCAGGCACCGTATGCATCGCCCCAGCATCATGTACTCCAAGAGGTTTCGGCATTTCCAAAGAGACGATCTAGAGACTGGTGCAATTTAAATACATGTACTGATAACATACTTTAAACTTCCCTGACAAGCCTTTGTTTCTGAATATTTTACAGCTACAATAGTTCTTTTTAAAGTTGCTGGATATATTTTGGAAGAGGCGGCCTGCTAATATGTATTCCAATACCAGTTTGAATCCATAGCTTTGAACTGACTATCGAATATCGATCGATCATGGATAAATATCGGAGAAGTAAATTTGAACAGAAATTGAAAAAAAAAGTCCAAAAGAATTCAAGATGTTTCACATTACCAAAACAGCGTCGTGAGCACACTTCAGAAGCTGTTTTGACAAAAAGATATATTATCTGTGTATTATTTGTGTAAATTAAAACTTTATTTCATCCCAATAGTTTTAGTACGATTTTATCGATGACACATTTTTCATCTCGATAATCGTTGATAATTCTTTTCATCGACGATATTTATTGACTTTTAGCCGGCCCTGGCATGGACTATACAGTTATTCGGGTACGTGTGGCATTGGCTATATGGAGAAGTAGCCAAGGTATAGACTTACACACTGTCATTGTCCACGAACACGCAACTTGGCTTCTTTACCGGTTGAACGTTGACTAATCATTAGGTAGGTCGACATGCCCGATTGGACTCACAGCCAAGAGTCGGCAAGACAACATTGCAAACAACGGAATCACACCGAGGAACATGTTTTAGTCGCCAACTGGCGGTAACTCAACAACGACACCGGGGTTGAAATTTGAAGTTTTCAAAGGAATTCTTTAAGAGAAATATTCAATATGGCGCCAGGTGTGTATATATTGACGATTTGGTGTGTGTTTATGTGGACGGGAGGGCTACAGTCTATGACTACCACCCCATCGTCCAGTACTGAAGCAACGACCACGAACATAGCTGGTGGCCAAACGTCCAGCGCTACTCCTTCTTCCGGAAGTGTAACAACGACCACGGAAATGACATCCACTCATTCCGGAATTGTAACAACAACCACGGATATGACATCCACTCCTTCCGGAATTGTAACAACGACCACGGATAAAACATCCACGCCTTCCGGAATTGTAACAACAACCACGGAAATGACATCCACTCATTCCGGAATTGTACCAACAACCACGGATATGACATCCACTCCTTCCGGAATTGTAACAACAACCACGGATATGGCATCCAATCCTTCCGGAATTGTAACAACAACCACGGATATGGCATCCAATCCTTCCGGAATTGTAACAACAACCACGGATATGGCATCCAACTTCCTTCCGGAATTGTAACAACAACCACGGATATGACATCCACTCCTTCTTCCGGAATTGTAACAACGCCCACGGATATGACATCCACTCCTTCTTCCGGAATTGTAACAACAACCACGGATATGGCATCCACTCCTTCTTCCGGAATTGTAACAACAACCACGGATATGGCATCCAATCCTTCCGGAATTGTAACAACGCCCACGGATATGACATCCAATCCTTCCGGAATTGTAACAACAACCACGGATATGGCATCCAATCCTTCCGGAATTGTAACAACAACCACGGATATGGCATCCAATCCTTCCGGAATTGTAACAACAACCACGGATATGGCATCCAATCCTTCCGGAATTGTAACAACAACCACGGATATGGCATCCAATCCTTCCGGAATTGTAACAACAACCACGGATATGGCATCCAATCCTTCCGGAATTGTAACAACAACCACGGATATGACATCCGCTCCTTCCGGAATTGTAACAACAACCACGGATATGGCATCCAATCCTTCCGGAATTGTAACAACAACCACGGATATGGCATCCAATCCTTCCGGAATTGTAACAACAACCACGGATATGACATCCACTCCTTCCGGAATTGTAACAACAACCACGGATATGACATCCACTCCTTCCGGAATTGTAACAACAACCACGGATATGGCATCCACTCCTTCTTCCGGAATTGTAACAACAACCACGGATATGACATCCACTCCTTCCGGAATTGTAACAACAACCACGGATATGGCATCCAATCCTTCCGGAATTGTAACAACAACCACGGATATGGCATCCAATCCTTCCGGAATTGTAACAACAACCACGGATATGGCATCCAATCCTTCCGGAATTGTAACAACAACCACGGATATGACATCCGCTCCTTCCGGAATTGTAACAACAACTACGGATATGACATCCACTCCTTCCGGAATTGTAACAACACCCACGGATATGACATCCACTCATTCCGGAATTGTAACAACAACCACGGATATGACATCCACTCCTTCTTCCGGAATTGTAACAACACCCACGGATATGGCATCTGCTCCTTCTTCCGAAAATGTAACAACACCCACGGATATGGCATCTCTTGACCCGAGCATGACTTCCCCTGTAGACATGAACGGCAGCGGAAGTACCAATCCTCTGACTTCATCGATCACAAACTCAGAAATGGCGAGTTTCACCGCTTTGAACCACACGATGGAAGTTTCAACCGTTACCCTAACTGCAACATCTAGCATGGGAAACGCTTCTACAAACGATACTACGCCAGCGACTCCGACATCTACGACAAGGCCCTCTGTGAGTTTTACAGAAAAGCAGCAACGCCTCGCCATCTCGGTATCAGTCTTTGCTGGCGGAGCTATCATCCTCATAGCAATCATAGCAGGTATACATTATTGTCTTTATAACAAACGTTTGAACTCTTCCCTAAGACATACAAAGGTCACCAGGGAAGAGGCAGTGTTGTCACAGGACAAACCAGCTGGAGCGAATTCGATGACGTTCCTACAACCTCCATGTCTTACAACAAGCCGCTGGAATATTAATAGTAGCGCTGATACTTTGTGTCGTCATTACGTTCAGCTTCGTCTTTTGGACTCGAATTTCTACTCGATATTGGCCATACAACGTTGGGAAACCTAAAGGTAATCATCGAGCGGTCATCTAAGCGCTGTTTAATTTCAAATGAGGCATACATAATTGTACTATTCTTAACGTCAAGGCGTTTTCTAAATGGAAATATTTCTTTCCCGTTTTTCTGTAATGCAGTGGTAGATATAATGCTCCTGTTGTGTGCAAAAATGGAATCCTATTGTAACTTATTAAAGTCAATGGTTACTGCGGGTCTTCCAGCCTCTTAACATCGCTTGATGGCGTAAATGGGACCATAGCAACTCAATGTATACTGACCGAACGAAATAAGGGAACAGTTATAAAGGGAAGCTTATATTGGCGTTGTATTTGCCCTGTAGATCACGAGTCTAACATATATGGCTATGTAATAGCAGGAACTTGTCCTTCGTCAGGGTCTGCTTCTGCGACAAGACACTTACAAACATCCTTTAAAAATACAGTCCCACCCAGTTCCCCCGATAAACAAGGGGATTTGTGCATGAGATCACGTGTAACCTTGGAGAACACGGAGCCTCTATTGCCAAATGTGACATAAACCTGCCCTCACGGAACACCTCAGCCCCTCCACCTTCAGAGGCTCCAGTTTTCTGTCAAAAAATATCTCGTGTAAAGTTTAAGAAGAAAGTGATTACCATTACTAATAGTTGTATTTACTGTACATATTTTCGTTGATGTATTTAAGAAACATGGCTTCGTTTTACGTGAGTTCATAGGCCTATGAACGTTCATAGTACAGACCAACCGTATGAACCCAAGTGACTTGCTGCCATCCTTCTCTTCATGTACATATTTATTCCGATCCATCAACGTCACCATCGATGTGTGCTCTTTTACCTAGACGTCCCAATGAAATCAAAGAGTTACGATTGAATTAATAACCTCAAGACGGCTTATAGATTTACACCGTTCATGATTATGGTATGCGTGATTTTGTATGGTTGAACATAGCGGAGACTCTACAGTAACGACATGATCGCTCGCACTTCACACACGACCATGCGATCTCTGAAGTGCCAGATCGTCATTTGAACAAGACCAGGAATTCACGATCAACTTGTGGACTATGGCGGCCGAGAAAGGACATCGCATTAACATATCACCATGTTCAATTTAACAATTTAACACAAATGTTAAATCGTGGATTTTTCAGCTTTTAAACCCATATGTAGAACAGTTTTCGCTTAACTTCAAATTCTTTTATGCTCTATATTTTGTATGTTCCATAATACGTCTTTGTTATAAAAGCGATTTTGTATTCGTTTTGTATTCTGTAACAGTTTTGATTATCTGATGTAAAAATAATTCCCTTACAGTCCATAAAGATTTATTTATCTTTTCCTACCTCTTCATAGCCATTACCCGTGAAGATCAGGGTTAGAATTGATCTTCAGTAACCCAGGCATGTCGTAAGAGGCGACTAACACGATCTGGTGGTCAGGCTCGCTTGCTTGGTTGACACGGGTCATCGTATCCCAATTGCGTAGATTGATGCTAATGCTGTTGATCACTGGGTTGTCTGGTCCAGATTCGATTATTTACAGACCCTCGCCATAGAGCTGGAATATTGCTGAGTGCAGCGTCAAACTAAACTCACTCACTCACACTTCATAGCCATGCGTAGCAAAGTGTTCGCCAAGGAATGGCCCGAGTCATGGTTACAAGGCAGAATTTACGTAGTGCATATTGCTGTACATCGATCTGTCTGTGAATAGGCGAGTAACTTATAAACCTGCCAAAAAAACTGAGTTTGTAGGTGATCGGGTACTTGTACTACTCTATACGTAACATAGTTGAGAATGTTTTTTGTTTTTTCAACCAAACAAAATACAGGACTCAGCTCAAAAGGAACTTGAACGTCACACTATGCACCACCGTTCCTAATGGTTGTATCCGCGTTTACTGGGTATCAAGGCCGGGTTTAGTTTGGGGTACAGACCCTGAAACAAACATACCCAACACACCCAATGTAAGTCTACAATATGTGGCAAGTCTAGATTACCAGTTTTAAATGAAGAAAGCTTTCTGGGCTCCTTTTTATTATATTTTATGAGTATAATTTAGGAACTGTTTTTCTGTTGTAAATGTTCATTTCAGAGACTAGATGTTAGTCTAAGCCCGGTTGCTCTATATCTGGAATAGTGATTAGGCCATATATAAAAATATTCTTGTTTCTCATTACCGCCCGACCCAAAAATTCGACCCGACCCTAAGATCTTTTATATATTTTAACAGTAGAGAAAATGCAACTTTGACTTTCAAAATGTGCATGAATTTTTTACACTTCTAAGTTTTAATTTTCTATCGGAAAAAAGCTGTAAATGTTCACAGAAATCAAGGGATTTGGGACATAAAATAAAATAAAATAAAATGTAAAAACAAAATCCGCCCGCCCGATCCATATTTTGTTTGAAGAAAGTGATGAGAAACAAGAATATTGTTTATGTGGCCTTAACCGGGTAGCTGCCACTTCGGTATGATTAACGTCCAAGAGGTGTACAGGTCATTGTTGGGGTGGTATATTTCAACAGTTACCCGGAAGTGGCCCATGGTGACCCACGTTGTACGAGCGTTGAAATATGATAGTGATTGGCTGACAGACTTATCGCGTGGTGTAATGTTAGTTCGGATATATAGCTGTAAGATAAGGAAACCTTTATAATAGTAGAAACTTAATACATTCGCACGAAGAAAAGAGCACGGGTTCTATAAACGTTACTTATGCTCATTAATTATAACCGATCACAGTAATGTTTCCGGTACACCTCTCAAGGTGGGCAACGATTCAAATCTTTAGGCGACACTTGTTCTAATTTTTCGCGTTACAGGTGCCAAAGCCTCAAATCTGACAAGGGTTTGGCGTGAAAAATATACAGATACACATGCAAGAATGAAACAAAGAAGTGATTGTTACCTTTTTCAAAATACCCATTGATCCCATTCATTGTATATTCCGGCAACCACTGGCCATTGTGAACACAGGGGCATGTAACGCTAAAAACTGCCATCAAGGTATGTACTGTCACTAACGGGGTCTTAGCACTATATAAAAGGAAAGGGATGTAACGAGGTCAACGCACCAAGTTCGTTGCAGGGCGAATTCAACAATGCTCACTGTATTTATCCCATTAAAGTATGCACACATTTCAAGCCAATAGATTTACCTACAGAATGAGACATACAGCACAAAAATCGAAGCAGTACTTTGGAAGCTAGGGTCTTCGGAAGCTCGAAAGATCGTGATTTCTCGATTCCGAGCCAAAATCCCTGCTCAGAATTTGTAGCGGTAACTCACCCATTTTCTTGTTTATTTCACAGTATATACAAACGACATTCACCACAACATGTTGAACTGATGGCACCTGTCAGCACACTAATCACCATTCTTTCGGAGACACTTACATCTCACTGTCATAATGAGTTTACGTACATTTATTCATCGCAAACAGAATTGTGTCGTGCCCGTTCGCCATTGACGACCTTGGCCTTAACCTAATGCAGACGCAAACGAACACGCACAGAGTGTAGAACGCACAAACACACACCCACGCACGCACGCACGCACACACATTCCATGAAACGCACACCCACATAGTGCACACGCCAACACTGTAAATTGCACACGCACATGTTGATATTGTGTCAGTTCACTGATTGGAATACTGGTATGGGAAGACTAAAGTCTCCTATATATACACTGATAAACCCCCTTTAACACTGTTACTGCAATTTCCTTCTCTTTGACGAGTTGCGTAAATGAAGTGTTCACTGCTTTAACTGCACCTGGCATTTAGAGTTGTAAAACTAAACTCACTCACATACTCATTTAAATTGAATTGCATTGGCGGAGCCAGGGGTGGGAGGTGTCAGGACAGGGGGTTCGAACACCCTTCACCCTACTTTGAAAATTCCTGTATCCGCCTATTGTATGACACCAACACCCACACTATCCAATCAACGTCATTCCCATAAATATATGGGGCACTGGGGATATATTCTTAATTTTGAATTTTCAGTAATATTGCAGTGACCAACGTGTGTCAAATATGCAAAACATCGGTAATGATTATGTTATAGACATCATTTTGGATTCAGAACTGGTCACTGTTGTGACTTGCTGTCTCCCTTCCGACTGCGTTGCGGGGCGGTGGGGTAGCCTAGTGGTTAAAGCGTTTGCTCGTCACGCCGATGGCCCGGGTTCGATTCCCCACATGGGTACAACTTGTGAAGCCCATTTCTGCTGTCCCCCGCCGTGATATTGCTGAAATATTGCTAAAAACGGCGTAAAACCATACCCAGCTCAGCAGCCTACTGCGTTGCGATACAGTCTTTCTATTGACCTGTTACTTAAATCTGTAATAATATATTTCTCTTACGCCTGTATATTATATTTTCTAATGTTTAGAAGATATGGAATGATATATAGATGTTTACGTTATAAAAAATATATATATAGCCATATTCGTTTATTCCTTGCGCAAACATTTAGCAATAATACAAGGGCAAGTAACTCTAATTGACAGGAAGTTGAAATCCATCATCAAGCGCGCACTTAATCTTCAAAGATGTCGTTGTTTTCCAATCCTACACAAGCATTCGGCACTAATCCCGCTACAACTGCTACCACGGGGTTTTCATTTGGTGGAGCGGTGACGACATCGGCGCCAGCATTTGGTGGTTTCGGCAGTACTGCTACAACAGCAGCACCCACGGGCTTTTCAGGTTTCGGGACAGGAACACAGGCAACCTTAGGGCAAACCACAGGGTTTTCCGGGGGCGCTGCACCGGCAACGACTACAGCAGCGACAGGTTTCAGTGGTTTCGGGACTAACCCCGGCACATCCACCACAGGTACCAATAATATCACGCTATCATACTGTAACTGACACCAGTCAAAAATTTCTGTCGTGGTAAGAACAGGTATTATCCTCGTGTTTCGGGTTTTCGGATGATCATGATGATAAGATCATTCGTTGTTTACTCGATTATTTACAGTCAGTAAAACGCCACACTCAGCAACATAAAAGAGTTCCTAAGGTACACCCCCGCCTATTTTATAAGGTACTTTTCTTTACTTGTATATCTTTGTATTTTTGGGCAAAATTAGGTTGGGAGTACGTAAGGAACTCTTGCCCAGCAATAGTTCAGCTATAGGACCGCAGTCTGTAAGTAATGGAGCCTGAAGCTGACAATCAAGTGATTGATATCATGAGCACCAATGTGGGATTATGATAAACATGCATGAACTAAGTCACTGTGCCTGACCTCCTCATCCTGGTGATCACTCTTACAAAAAACATGGACCCCTTAGTTGTCATAATTGTACTATTGAAGTCAACAATTTATATAACATTATTACAAATTACAATGACAATTGTTTGAATTCTTTTCTTTAAAATGGCCAGTTTGTATCACAAAATATCAAATTAGCATGGATACAGTGCCATATCTTCTTGTGTACAACGTGGCACTCAGATTATTGCTATTGACACACAAGAACAAACCTTAGTTAGTTACTAAGTTAGAGAATGGAGTGAGTGTCTTATGCCATCATGGAATGTGTAACCCAGTATTGATATTGTAAAATATCAGTAAGTGGCCAGCTTGCCATGAACATGGTCAGTTGGATGTGAGAGTGGTGAGCATTGGTTCGTAATCATTATCATGATAATGGTCATGTTGCTGATGTTGCTGATGTTTAACAAGCATATTGAAATACTATAGTACCAACAACAATCTATAACTACATAAGTCGGTGCTATGAACATTGACCAGTGTTCACAGATGTTCAACTCGTGAACTTTATATTTTTGTTCACTAGATTGGCCTTTTACATATTATAATTTTTTCCAGGTTTCTCAGGATTTGGGGGAACGGCGCCAACAACAACTACTGCCTCTGGTAAGGTTGGAAGTAATGCATTTCTAGATATGCTTAGGACCACAATAATTATGTTATGTGTTTAACACTGTAATCTGGTACTTGGTCCATAGAAATTATTGGCATTGCAGAGGGGCTTTTTGTTGTGTATAAATCATAAGGAATATTTCCTCAAATTCCATATAATTTTAAATGAATAATCAGTATCTTTTGGAAGAAAACAGTGTGATGCAAACTGATCATGATGATAAGTTTGATCGCCAGTAGTTGTTAGGAATACCTTACGTCATATTCCATCCAGGTTATCGGTGGCGTCCTTCTGACGCGTGTTATGTAAACTCACGTAATAAACCTGTCACGGGTCAAGAAAGCTTTGACTGTTTGTGCTTCTACCTGGCAGATGAATGTTTATGAGGACAAATTTGTTCTTGTAAATGTAGACTCTACTCTTCCATTGTCTAATATATTCTACATGCTATATCTATGTTATCATGGTAAATGGATTCTTACCTTCAACCAAATAATGATGTTTAATTCACACTTGTCTGGGTGTTTGGGTTACCATGCTTACCATAGAGATGTATCTTGCACAGAGGCCAATATTTGGTTCCAAGTCTTCAGCAAATTAGAGGTAAAAGTTATTTGGAAATAGTTCAGTAAACCGTGAATGCAACCAAGGCTGTTGACATATCAACGATCAGGGATTTACCTTGAGTCCTGTAAACCGTGAATGCAACCAAGGCTGTTGACATATCAACAATATTCATTTTTTTATCTCTATGTTATATTAAAACATTATTATACCTCTCTGTCCTACAAAAAGACAATCTTCTTGAAGATGTGAGGTTACAGTATTCATGGTATTGTAGAGTACAGGCTTATATGTCTGAGCCTTAATAAGTTATCTATTGGAAGACCTTGAACTTGGATTGGACCTCTTTATCCATACCTTTCACACAATAAAACAAAACCATGGTGATGGCAGTCACCTTGGTTTCAGGATTTATCATGAGTATTGACTTTGACAGGATTTACAGGATTCGGTGGATTTGGAACCACATCAGGCTTTGGTGCTGGAACAGGAACCACAACAGGCTTCGGTGCTGGAACAGGAACCACGACAGGCTTTGGAGCAGCTCCAGGAACAACAGGGACCTCCACAGGATTTGGGGGGTTTGGCACCACCGGATTTGGTGGTGCCACAACTGGACAAACTGGCTTTGGAGCAGGATTGTTTGCAGGTACAGCGTCAGATTTATTGCAAGTCTTTGAGGGGAGGGGGTGGAAGTAGGGAAGTGGTGTGTGTCAAAAAGGTTGGTGTCCATGTTAAACAGTGGCATGATATATCAATAGACTTGTACTTGTACCAGCTTTGGTCAGGACTAGGGGCGCTGGGGTAGCCTAGTGGCTAAAGCGTTTGCTCGTCACGTCGAAGACACAGGTTTGATTCCGCACATGGGTACCATGTGTTAAGCCCATTTCTGGTGTCCCCCGTCCTGCTATTACTGGAATATTGCTAAGAGCAGCGTAAAACTAAACTCACTCACTCACTAGTCAGGACTACAGCAAGCAGCACGACACACATACGTGCACATTCTTATATGTGCTGGTAGTATGCTAGTACCCAACGCTAATACCGTTTCATCGAACCATCCTTCCAGGAGGCCAGCAACCTCAGCAGCAGCAACTGCAACAACAACATGGTGCATCTGACCTCACCAACATGGCCATGGCGGTGTCTTTGCCGCAGATCTATGGTGATGAGAGAGACGCCATTATTGCTAAATGGAACCAGCTACAGGCCTGCTGGGGAACCGGGAAGGGATACTACAGTCAAAATGGCATGGTGGAGTTCAAGGCAGATAATCCCTTCTGTAGATTCAAGGTACAGTCCTAAGAATTCATCAGAAATGAATCCTTATCTTTTGGATGTGTTAAAATTGTATAGCGCTGGGTGGTTGATGGAATAATCAGTCAATCGATTGATCACACTGCGTTCATGACTCATAAAACTGCAATATAAACAGCATCTCTCAAAAGGAAGTATCCTTTGCGCAATGTTACGATTGTATCCCATTATTGCCCACATGAGTATTGTGATGGTTTACGATTACAATTGATTATTTATCGATTACTTCGCTCAGATTACTGATATGCTTATTGTGAGCAATAACCAGCACTGGAGATGATATATGCGTGATATGTGACTGGTATATATGCCTGGTGAGAAGTATACTTAGGCTCAGTATTATTCGTTACACTGCTATACTGAGTCTAAGAAACCCTAGTAGAAGGTCGCGTCAGCTAACCTTTGAGCCACCTATGACCGTCCAATCAAACGCGAGACGGTCGAATGGATTTAACCAATCAGACAACGACTACTTGTTAGGTTTCGGCGGGACTTACAAAACGGTTTTTGGATTTTCTCTTCCCTGGTCGCTGACACTGATCTATCAACAAACGAATATCCGCATAAAACACAGATATTTGACCTGCAGTATATACGCTTATGGGTTTCTAATGACATGGTTACTATATGCTTATATTTAAGATGACATCCTTGAATATTGACAAAAACGCTATTTTCAGCGACTGTTTATTCATTGCGTATGTATCACTCGGAATCGATCGTGCGGAAAATAGCATTCGGAATCGTTTGAGTTTTTTAGGTAAAGGTTCAAACGGTATGTGCGAATGTTTGGTAAGCTGTGTTCTCATTGGTCAGTCCAAAAGGTTAGCTGACACGACCTTCTACTAGGTTTTGTTAGACTCAGTATAGCAGTGTAACGAATAATACTTAACCTAAGTTTACTTAGACTGGGTGAGATAAATAGGGGAAAATCTTGTTTGTGTCACACATTGCGGAGATTGATACAAGTTTGAAACTTCACCATTTTAGACAAAATCCACTCAAATACCTTGCTATGTACTGCATGTGTTTGGTTTCCAAGGCGATAGGTTACCATGTGATACCAAGTGGGAGGAATGAGGATGGGTTGGTGGCGCTCATGTTGAAAAAGAAGCAGACGGAGGTGACAGCGGCTCAGCAAGGAATTGTTGACACTCTGCACAAGATGCTAGGCAGTAAACCCACTCTCTCCGTTTGTGTGGAGGGCATCAGACCACTCCCAGAGGACAGGTCAGGATATGTTTTGTTTACAAATCCTCCTTTCTTGTCTTTTTACTTAATTCAGTAATGAAAATACTTAATATGTTTATTATGTAGGTTATCATGGTAATCCTCTCCTATGTATAATTCTCCCCAACCGGTAATTATTTCTAATGTCTCTTTTGTCATGGTCTAAAAATACCTAGAAAAGTTTATGACATATGTTTAATTTGACCACCCACAAATGTGAAACATTCTTGTCAGCCCCCTGCTTTCAAGAAGAGACCTATGTTAACATGTCTTCACCAGTGCCAACTATAATCTATTTCCCTCTTAAATCTTTGCAGCAATACTGTACAGTCAGCCATAAACCGATATTGTAATCAGGGGTTCAAAAATCCCATCGCCCGGTGCCCAGGACAAGTCAGTTTTCATTTCGGGCAATCAAATAATGGTATCTTACTTGTCCGTGGGCTACTAGATAATTTCCACTTATGGTTTCAAACTGCAAATAAACTTGGATTTAATTTCATATCTGCTCAAAATGTAGCTATTAAATTTCGCAATGATAATAAAGTAGAGTTATCTTTCTTTGCTATGTATCACTTTTCAATAAATAGTCCAGTAAACATTAACATCAAATACCATGTTGATTGATTCTTTCATAATTACATCATCTTGATATTGTCATAAAATCAGGGCAAGTGGAAAATTAGTCAGGACAAGTTACTTTTTTAAAGTCACTTGCCCTGTGGCAAGTGGCTTTTTAAAACAATTTTGAACCCCTGGTAATGTAATAAATTTTTCCTTATCCTGACTCGTGCTTAATTGCTTGTCTTCTTCTTCTTGCGAAGTATAGTGGAACACTTGAATCCCCTTTTGAAGCTCCCTTTAAAAAAGTGGACGTAAAATCACTCACCCCAGTTGTCTCCCTTTCCCCCATCTTTTGGCGCGAAACGGGTCACATGATTGACCATGCTTGTTACTCTCTCCTTCTTCGCCCTAGTGGACGGTTGTGAGAGCCCCTGAGTCCGCTATACGGCATATATCCTTTGAATTTTTAGGCTTTTATACTAAATTAGACTGTATAAGGGCTTTATCAAGGATTTACCAACAATATGGTTTGAAATTTATTCTAAATTTGTCCGTTTTTCACGTTGTTGACAACATGTCTCAACTTCTTTACATTTCATGAAGACTTGCATTTCTTGCAGGTTTAGATTGTTGACTGCTGATCCGCATTTACTATGTCCTAACTGCACTTCTATATGTTCTTCCAGCCTCCGCTGTAATCTTTGTCAGCATTTATCTCAAATTGAATTATTTATATTCTGTTCATAGACGTGCCAAGGACAAATTGAGACGGCAATTACAAGTCATGTCTCAACAGGGTGAATGCGTTAATAACCGTGGGTTGTTGTCTGTCGAGGTACATCATTCCAGTGTGCTGCCGGTGACGCTCTTGCAGAGCAGAGAAATGAGGGTTCCGCCTTAGGAAAGATCATCTTCGCCTCCAACAATCCTCGCCGCAGTCCAAGAAGACCAGGACGCCCTGCCTGCTGTGAAGACTAAGCTGTCTTCAGATAAGTCTACAGTCAAGTCGCCAGTAGGCAGTGAAGAAGTCGAGGTCCTTCGCCGCAGATATCAACCCATCGGACGGGCAGACGCTTTACGCGATGAACCACCGATCCTCATCCCTGAAGTACGGGCGCAGAAAGGAGACGAGGTCTTCTTCTACACTGACGCCTGCAACTATATCAACGCAGAGTCAGACGGCCTATCTGCGCTGACTGCAACTACCAGAGAGGACAGGGAAGTCCTTAGATGACACTCAGCACTGTCAGATGCGGCCATCTGTACAACAACAGCAGTTATCAGCGCAGACCTTCAACCCGGCATCTTTATGCAGCAGTTTACCCAGCAGATGATGGACCTGATGGAACGTAGGTTCGCTCAGGAGAAGACTGCAGAGAAGCAGAGTCTGCAAGGAGGACTAACATCGCCTCTACACCTCAGCTGGATGAAGGACGCACTCCGCGGAAGAAAACGCTCGTGAAGGGAATGCCCAGGATGACAGCAACCGCTGCGTGATTTAATCCCCGCTGAAGGCATTCGCGAGAAGGACCACTGGTGAAGACACTCATGGAAACAAACAACCGACAACACACCGCGGCATTCGCTAAGGAAGCAACAATTATGAAGGAACTCCTGCTACAGACGAGGAGCATTCGAGAAGGCATCGCAGATCATCTTCATCATCGGACTCAGACAATCACCAGAGGTCTACGCGTACACCACGCAGAAGAGATTATATGCCTTCACGAAGGCATACATCTCACAATCACCTTCGCGCAGGTCTTCAGAAAGATCTTCATGGATCACATTGCACATACAGGTCTCCTCATAGATCACCAAATGCATCTTCAGGAAGGCATTTACGAATGCCTTCACACAGACCTCTTCATAGATCTCCATTCAGAGATTAGGACCAACAACAACGATCTTCAGAACAAGATGCATCTAGAGCTGAAAATAATGGTGGAATTATTTTCTCCGATACAGAGATTAAATCCTGGATGGCTAATGGATTGGAGCTTGCGTCACCACCTAAGGAGGATAATGAAGCATTCACGTACATAATGTCTAACGACGATTTTGACACGTTCACCCTTCCATCCATCAATCCTGTCTTGGATGTACCAGACAACTCAGTACAGCCTTCAAGAAGGCAACGAAGTACCAGAGTCAAAGTATACCACTTTTCAACGCTAAGAAGTTCTCTTCACCATATGGAACCCTTCACGAAGGCCCCAGAGATAGACGAGAACTACAAAATCATCAACCACTTCCATTGCAGGGAGCTGGCTCTTGTGAGGAAGGGGATAGCTTAACAGTTATCACTGGCCTGGCACTGCACAGTCCTCAGCGTGATATCGTTTTTTCCGATCATCGTAGTGAAGTATCAACTCTACAATAACTTTTGTGTATTCAACACAATCGGTTATGTTAAGGCGCTTCATTGAGACTGATGACTACAGTCTACAAGTATCAACATTAAGCAAGTATGGAACTTCAGCTGATCATCTGTATAAAATGGAGACTGCATTATCTTCAGTAAAGAAGAGAAAAGTCACAACAGCCAGGGAATCAGTCTACCTACATCGGTATTACGCGGCGAAATCTTTCGCACGTTTTCCACTCAGCCTGCTATACACGTGTTCACTCATGTATTCCGGGAAGTTACGGACAAGGCGTCGAAAAGTGTTGATGAGAAGAAATCAACGACTGCACCAGATTTTACAAGGATCTTTTTCCTGCAACACCGCTGACGTCACATCGCGGGAATCTGAGATGAATCAAATGCTGCAATCTGATTGGTCCATGAGAGACAACGCCTGTGCAGAAGTCAGGCACAGCTCACGGTCAGGAAGTTATCTACAATCGTAAACAACTTTTCAACGTGGGAGGAAGGCTCCATTTACAGTCCAGTTAGCAGGGTACAGCGTGATTTGACCGCCTTCACGGGTCATAAGGACCTTCCCCATCAGCAGTTTGAAGATTGGTAATCTGACGAATTGCAGAAACATACGTTTGATGATTTCTGCTCGAGGCAGCCAGTCTACTATAATTAGACTTCACAGCGATGGCAATTCCATTACATCTAGAGACGACGAATTATGCATCATCACTGCACTTGTGGCGATTCTGATGACAAGTCCTTTTGACATATTATCGGAAGATTGAAGAAATAAACTTCAAGTCATGATGCCAGAACCGGACATTTTGCTTCGCTGCCATTACGGACAAGGGTACCTACAACGTAGGATATGAGCAGATTTTTGGGAAGATGTTCATCTCACTGCAGAATCGCTTTGTCGTCTCAAAGGATAGTTGGGTCAGATACAAGCCATGGTATCTCAAGCACTACTCTCTCCGCTACTACTCACGGTTGGCAGAGCCTACTCAGTTTTTCTCATGTCAGCACAAGACATGACTCGCAGAGGAGGTCTACAATTGCACCCACTACAAGTGTTTGTGAACGCTTCATCTCAACCGCCTGGTCTCCTTAGGACTACCGGACGGATTGAAACCATATCTTCTATGGTGGACTAGGAAGTCGAATATTTGTGGAGGAACCTACTTATCAGAGCTGGAGTGCAACACTCATCTCTACGTTGATGCATCACTTCAAGGCAGGGAAGTTCACCTCGACAACGAAGTGACAGCAGGGAAATGGTCGAATCAGGAGCAGAGTCTGCACATCAACATGCTCAAGATGGAAGCAGTAATAAACGCCTTACTACACTGGTCCAGCATACTAAGAAACGCACAACTGATGATCCATACGGACAACTCCACAGTGGCGTTCTACATCAACAAACAAGGGTCAACAAGATCAAAAGAATATGTTAGACCTCAGCTTTCATCTATTCAGCATAGTAGACAACCTGAACATCGACATAAAAGCATCACACATTCCCCGGCCAGAAATGTGCTAGCAGACGCCCTATCCCGTCCAATGAATCCATCACCGACGGAGTGGATGTTATATCCAGAGGCGTTCAGAGACATCATTCAGACAGTAGGAGCCCCACTGGTAGACTTGTTTGCAACCAAGTTCAACAAACAACTACCAACATTCGTCTCTTCGTTTCCAGATCCACAAGCATGGGCAACAGATGCTCTAAGCATATCTTGGGAAGGACTAAACGCTTACGCGTTCCCTCCACCAGCACTAATACCGAAGGTATTACAGAAAATCAAAATGACGAACAAGTTACAACTGATTTTGGTCGCGCCTTACTGGCCAGCGAGAGAGTGGTTCCCCAACCTCATACAAGAAATAGGAAATCCAAATCTACTGATTCATCCACACACCAAGCAAGCACACAGAAACCCAACTATGTTTCAACTACACGCATGGAGCCGCATCACACTTGCTTGCTTGAGGAAAAGAGGATATTCCACCAGAGCGGCCAAAGCAGTAACTTTAGCCTTACGTGAGATCAACCCGCAACTTGTATGATGACAAGTGGCAAAGTTTTGAGAAATACGCCGAATAAAGGCTTCACTGCAATGGAAGCAACACATCCTCAAGTGGCGCGGAATATCTTTGTCATCTTAGACAGACAAAACGATTGAAGGGATCTACACTCTCTACATACCTAGCAGCCTTGAGCTCAGTTATCACGATGAAAACGGGTATAACTGACCAAAGTACCAGAGATACTGGCACTACTACGATCATTCAATTTGGAAGACCAACAAAGACAATTCAAGGCTCGGCTAGATCTCAATGTGGTTCTACAACATCTTACCAGTGAAGATTACGAACCACTAGAAAGGACATCATATGAGAATTTAACTCATAAAACACTGTTCCTCGTAGCCTTAGCTACAGCGGCAAGGATGACAGAAATTCATGCTCTAGACTTCGAACGAACAAGATTTGACACGCATCGTGACACAGTGCATCTGGGACTAAGATGGGATTTTATAGCAAAGAATCAACTGCCCGGTCAACCAGACAGGCAATTCCATATCCCAGTACTTTCGTTGATATTAGGACCACAGGATACGCAAGATCGATCCTTATGTCCAGTCAGAGCATTGAAAATATATCTACAGAGATCTAAATTGAGGGAGACGAAAATTCATGCCTTTTCATCCTTTATCTACGGAGACCCCTACAGAAGTCTCATACGCATAACTATATCAATATGGATGAGAGCCGTCATATTGCAAGCCTATAAAGCAGCAGGACTTGATCCTCCACGAGCCTCCAATCCTCATGAAGTCAGAGCACTGGCATCCACACTAGCTCTGCACGGAAACTGCTCCATATCAGCAATAATGGAGGGCTGCTTTTGGAGATCGGAGACGGTATTTGCCAACCACTACCTCAGAGACATGGCTACAGAGGATGTCTCCGGCATACACCAGTTTGGGCCTCTTGTTGTAGCACAACAATTGACGGTACCTCAAAGACGCTGAGATTATCTCACCCCTTTGTCACGTGACTTGCAAAAGCCAACACTCAGAAGAGTACGGTTTTAAAGTCCATGTGCACATCGAGGACAGACTAGCATGAGTGATGGACCCTGTACTTGTAAGGAGTTACTTGTACACGAAGTAGGGCCACTTCTCAAATGATGCAAGCATCAAGAGATGGAGTTGTATAAATCCACACAGAATGTCAGGAGAAGATTTCCAGGATAAATCTGACAAGTTGTGGTCCCCCACACTCATCAAAGGAAGCTGGAAGAAAGGACAAATGCCATTAGAAGTTCCCAAGGGGGTATAAGGACGTAAATCAGCAGAGAATCCAGAGTGGCTTGACCCACCACCGTTTCCGTCGGATTCTACAAGCAATTAAGCATGAGTCAGGATAAGGTAAAATATGTAATTTTCTGACTAAAATTGATATTTTATACTTATCCTGACTCATGAGGTTAGCCCTCCAACCTCTCCTCATGGCACTCTGGATTTCCCTGCAAATCCAAGTGTCGGGCTCGAACTAACGGAGAGAGTAACAAGCATGGTCAATCACGTGACCCGTTTTGCTCCAAAAGAGGGGCACAAAGGAGACAACTGGGGTGAGTGATTTTACGTCCACTTTTTTGAGGGAGCTTCAAAAGGGGATTCAAGTGTTCCACTATAATTCGCAAGAAGAAGAAGACAAGCAATAAAGCATGAGTCAGGATAAGTATAAAATATCAATTTTAGTCAGAAAATTACACTTTCCTGTTTATCATGTATATGGTTAATTATCATTCAAGCCTGGACAGTGACAACCACCTGTTCATACCATCTTTAAATGTTCCCTTGCAGGACAGAGTTGGTGATCTATGTACTGGAACGTCCACCCACAGGACCTGCTAGACGGGTGGGAGCATCTGACCTGTTCACATTTATGACCCTGCCAGGGTCCAAGAACACACTGGTCACCCAGCTGACCGTTGAGAACATTGTGCCGAAGATGGGCTGGTCCAGTGAACAGCTGAAGGAGTATCTAGATAAACCTCCAGCTGGTAGGTGGACTCTATTGGTACATTGGTTTGGGGGATGTAGACTATGTGGAGATTTTGCTTCGAGAAGTAGGGCACTTCCTCTCTGATTTCAGCCATCATGTGATGTTATGGACAGTATGTACTACCCACGATACAACACTTCCTATTTACGCATGGTTGGTTTATAAAGCTAAAGGCATGGTTATATTGTCTGTGTCTAGTAATGTTTATCTTGGTGGTCTTTAGCCATTGATTAGGGGACTGACCAGTCCAAGACACAGCAGTTTGCTATGCAGAGTTGTGTCCCTTTGGCTCACCAGGAACTTATTTGCTCAAATCCCAGTTCATCATGATTATACTTCACCATAACCATAGTTGTAGGTTTTACCAGAAATGTCTGAGACATGCATCACTTTCCTTTAACCTCCAACATCATGCCCGTGAAGATCTAGGTTAGAACTGGTCTTCATTAACCCATACTTGTCATAAGAGGCAACTAACAGGATTGGGTGGACAGTCTCACTGACTTGTTTGAGATGTGACATGTGTCATTGTATCCCAGTTGCGTAGATCAATGATCGTGTTGTTGATCACTGGATTGTCTGGTCCAGACTTTATTATTTACAAACTGCCGCCATATAGCTAGAATATTGCTGAGTGCGGCGTTAAACAACGAACCAACCAGTCCTCCCACATCAAGTTGACTTGCCATGTGACTGGAACTCTGTTCTAACTCAATCACCTGCCTCCTGCAGGTATTGACCCAGTACTGTGGCAGCAGGCCAAGCTGGACAACCCAGATCCAACCAGACTCATCCCCGTCCCCATGATCGGCTTCAAGGAGGTCCAGCGGCGACTACAACACCAGCAGGAGCAGACACGACTACATCAACAACGTCTCGATGTGAGTACAGCTGTGTCATGTGTATAATGAACAATCTCATTAATGTCAGGTCTTGGTGGTTGTTAACGTTACACAAAAATCAGAGAACATCCTTTTAGAGGTTAGGTCCAAATATCCTTTCTTCCCACGAATCAAAATGTCTTTTACAAGACTGCAAAAATGAAAGTCAGAAATGTTATCTAATCAGGCAACCTTGAAAACTCTGGTCATTCTGAACAATGGTTATAGGCTGTACGACTGATATACGTCTTTTGTCTCCCACTTCAATGTGATATAAAAGTTTGAAACTGAAGAGAAATTCCATAGCTAGAGGGAAGCTGTGCCTTACAATCTTGGCCACCTAGAATTTAGTCGGTTTTCACATTTTGAGTCAAGAACATTATGAAACTAATTTCAAAGTGAAGTCTGTAATGGAAATCATCAGTTTGAAATAAATGAAACTAGAACTGCAAGACTTGAAAAATCTGCTTTCTGATTTAGCACTTTATTGGTCACCAAAGTGCACGAAATATCGTTCTGGCATTACCTTCATAGGATGTTCTGCAATATTATCAAATGGTAGCAATGATCTGATTTTAATTAAACTGTTTTTAGGATTGCATGTCCTCCTTTATGTCCATTAATCAGATAATGAAGTGGAAAATTAGAGTTAACAAATGGGCCAACAGACATATACCATATATTTTTCTGAGAAGCTATATCCTATGGATAGAAGACGAACAGTGTGTTTACTATTCTGTTGCTTCAGGTGATGTCTGGTGATTTGACAGACCTTCAGAACAAACACAGCAACATGCTGGCTCGGCAGGAGGAGTACAAGAGGAAACACCTGGAGCTGGGGCACCGACTGTTACAGGTGGGCTGGTTACAGTGGTTGTTACAGGTTTCTTTGTGTCATGGCAGGTGATTGTTACAGGTATCAGTGTGTCGTGACAAGTGATTGTTACAGGTATCAGTGTGTCGTGACAAGTGATTGTTACAGGTATCAGTGTGTCGTGACAAGTGATTGTTACAGGTATCAGTGTGTCGTGACAAGTGATTGTTACAGGTATCTGTGTGTCATGGCAGGTGATTGTTACAGGTATCAGTGTGTCATGACAGGTGATTGTTACAGGTTTCTTTGTGTCGTGACAAGTGATTGTTACAGGTATCAGTGTGTCGTGACAAGTGATTGTTACAGGGTTTTTTTGTGTCATGGCAGGTGATTGTTACAGGTATCAGTGTGTCGTGACAAGTGATTGTTACAGGTATCAGTGTGTCGTGACAAGTGATTGTTACAGGTATCAGTGTGTCATGGCAGGTGATTGTTACAGGTATCAGTGTGTCGTGACAGGTGATTGTTACAGGTTTCTTTGTGTTGTGGCAGGTGATTGTTACAGGTATCAGTGTGTCGTGACATGTGATTCTTACAGGTATCAGTGTGTCATGACAAGTGATTGTTACAGGTACAAGTGATTGTTACAGGTTTCAGTGTCATTGCAGGTGATTGTTACAGGTTTCTTTGTGTCGTGACAAGTGATTGTTACAGGTTTCTTTGTGTCATAACAGGTGATAGTTACAGGTTTCTTTGTGTCGTAACAGGTGATTGTTACAGGTATCAGTGTGTCGTGACTAGTGATTGTTACAGGTATCAGTGTGTCGTGACAAGTGATTGTTACAGGTTTTTGTGTCATGGCAGGTGATTGTTTCAGGTATCAGCGTGTCGTGACAAGTGATTGTTACAGGTATCAACGTGTCGTGAAAAGTGATTGTTACAGTTTTCTTTGTGTCATGGCAGGTGATTGTTACAGGTATCAGTGTGTCGTGGCAGGTGATTGTTACAGGTTTCTTTGTGTCATGGCAGGTGATTGTTACAGGTATCAGTGTGTTGTGACAGGTGATTGTTACAGGTTTCTTTGTGTCATGGCAGGTGATTGTTACAGGTTTCTTTGTTGTCATGGCAGGTGATTGTTACAGGTTTCTTTTTGTCGTGACAGGTGATTGTTACAGGTATCATTGTGTCATGACAAGTGATTGTTACAGGTATCATTGTGTCATGGCAGGTGATTGTTACAGGTATCAGTGTGTCGTGACAGGTGATTGTTACAGGTATCAGTGTGTCGTGACAGGTGATTGTTACAGGTTTCATTGTGTCATGGCAGGTGATTGTAAAGCAGGAGATCTACCGGAAGATGGGGTATGCCATCCAGGCTGAAGAAGAGCATCTCAAGGTACAGCTGGAGGTCCTGCAGACTGAGCTCAACCACCCCACACAGTTTAAGGTCAGTATACATTTGGAGTATCCTGGTATCTGTTACAATCTCAATCACTGGATTGTCTGGTAAAAGCTAAATTGGTTACAGCCCACTATCATACAGCAGGAATATCAGTGAGTTTGAAACGACAATCCTACAAACAAGCTATTTAGGTCTATGTTTATTGACAGTCCAGAGTTTTAGGTCATTACTCATCTCATGATGGTGAAGGCCAGAACACAGTCCATCACAGACATCTGGGCTTGCATCACATATGAACAAAATATGCTTCAATTGCAATATTAGTTAAAGTGAGTCCTCAAATACATTCATTTCCAGGGGAGGTGGGGTAGCTTTGTGGTGAAAGCGTTCACTCATCACGCCAAAGACCAGGGTTTGATTCCCCACGTGGGTACAATGTGTGAAGCCCATTTCTGGTGTCCCTGCTGTTGTGTTGCTGGAATGTTGCTAAAAGCAGCGTAAAACAACACTAACTTACTCACTCATTTCCACAAGAGTTTGAGTGGCGTTGGTGGTCCAGTTCTTGAAGGCAGCAATCAGCTGTGCAGAGTTGTGTCCCTTGGGGGTGCCAGAATTCATGATGGTTGATTTGAAGACCAGGTTCCCACATCATACCAGTACTCCAGGGTGTGATCCAAGTGGTAAATGTGTAAAGCCTGCATCACTAAAGTTGAACTTTGGGCTGTCATCCCTTAGCATGCTGAATAAACTGACATGTGTTGTTATGAATGAGTGTCTTTACCACAGCTCAGTGAAGAGATTGACAGTAATGTTCATCTCATTATCCATTATGTCCAGGGTCGACTCAATGAACTGATGTCACAAATCCGGATGCAGAATCACGTGTCATCTCAGCGACAGGAAGCATCCTTTCAGATGGACACAGAACTACAGTCAGAGATCAAGCAGGTACTGCTCGTCAAGAACTGTTTACTGTGTGTGGTTTTTTTTAAGGAGTTAGGCGGAATTTGTTTTAATTGAAACTCTGTGATGTTGGAGAACTGTTGTAAAGCTAGGGAGTGTTTGGTACCTACATTCATGTCTGGTTTTTGTTTTGTGAAAATTATGCACCGCTAAAAAGTTAGGTTATGGTGGGTTGGGTGATTGGAACCACATTTGGTTAGACGTGTCAACAAAATATCAACATGGTCAGCCGTTAATGCATTGCCTATATAGTGACGGATGTAAAGCCAAGTAGTAGGATCCTTAGTTTTAAGCTGTCTGTGAAATACTGGTACATATGTCAGTATTCTGAAACAGGGCTCCAGATAATTTTTCAACATCAGGAGTACGTACTCCTTATGTTTTCAATATATGAGTACTGGAAAACAATAAGAGTACATTTAGAGTACTGAATTGAATTTAATGGTGTATCATTAAACTTGTGCTTCGTTTCATATATGCATGACAGCATTGCTACTCTGGTGTAAACGGTCAATAAACAATTAAACAATACTTTTTCAGATAAATATGTCTATAAATGTTTCTAAGACCGTACACAATTGCTGTGGTGCGTATCTGCTACATTTTCTAAATTATTTCCTACCGTATTGTGTATATTTTTTATCCGTACATATGCCGATACGCCCCTTATCTGTGGCCCTGCTGAAACAGTAGAAGTATCCTTAGTTTTAAGCTGTCTGTGAAATACTGGTACATATTTCAATATTCTGAAACAGTAGAAGGATCCTTAGTTTTAAGCTGTCTGTGAAATACTGGTACATATTTCAATATTCTAAATCATTGCTTTATGTTCTGCTTGTCCCAGCTGTTGAAGCAACAACAAGATGGCCTCAATCATCTGATCCAAATCTTGAAAGATGATGCCTCAGACCTTCACCTTATAGAGTCATCCCTCGCAGATACCATACAGACACGGAGGTGATGACACATCTCAGTAGGATGGAAACATTGTTGCTGTAGGAGTCTCTGCAGATGCTGCACAGTTTGACTCACAGATGGGACAAAAAGCTTCTGACATCGTCCTTGTCATATCCTTCGTGACTCCGGTGCTGTACCATGTCCTTGAGAAGAGTCTTTGTTTGGTCTGCAACGTAACAATTCATGACACAACAGGGTTAATGCACACTGATCTCTGATGTGAAGTGAAATGATCAGCATTATGTCTCATGTATATTGGGGTGTGGTAAAATGGCGGTCAGGTAGCCTAATGGTTTAAGTGTCCGCTCGTCACGGTGAAGACCCGGGTTCGATTCACCACATGGGTACAATGTGTGAAGCCTGTTTCTGGTGTCCCCGCCATAATATTGCTGGAATATTGCTAAAAGCGGCGTACAACCTCACGCACTCACTGCATCATAATGATTTCCTCCTGCATCAAGACATGTCATGGTATCAGTGAAATACTGTTCAGGTGAGGTAACCAAATCATCGTGCTGTATGAACCATTGTCAACACATGGAACAGCTTTCTTGTTTTCCTGTAAACATAACATAATTCCAGGACAACTGGTACTGAAGGCTTTGTAACACGAGTCAACCAAACTTTACGAGATAGTTTGTGGAGTACCACTGTCTGGAGTCATTGATACTTAGTGGCAAGAATGTTGACAAAATACAGCTTGAATAAAATCTGAAGTAAGGGGGTAGCCTAGCTGCCATACCACTGGCTTGTCACATTGGAAACCATGGCTCACTGACACAGTGTGTGAAGTGTATTCTTGTTGAACCCACAGCTTTGATATTAATGGAATGTGTATGAGAGCCAACTCATTCACATGCGAAATAATTCAGTCTTATGATAACCTGCATGGTTCGTGGACCAAGAAGAAATCTTTCTCCAGACAACAATATCATACCGGCAGGAATTTATTTCAGAGACGGATTGTTGGTGCACATTATGGTTATATGGTTATTGAAAAGTCTTGCAGATCAGGGGGCGGTGGGGTAGCCTAATGGTTAAAGCGTTTGCTCATCACGCCGAAGACCTGGGTTCAAATCCCCACATGGGTACAATGTGTGAAGCCCCATTTCTGGTGTCCTCCGCCCTGGTGTTGCTGGAATATTGCTAAAAGTGGCGTAAAACCAAACTCAGTCAGTCTTGAAGATCAGGACATAGATTTTAGTAGCTCTCTCAGTGTTAAGATGGTCGTAAGTGTCATACATTAACATTAACTTACGACTATCTTAGCGCTAAGAGAGCTTCAAATGTCTAGGGCTAGATCATTTGCTGCCTGTCTCCATGGTCAAGTAACACTTGGTGTTATTGTTCCTGTTTCCTGTTTTGGAATCAAAATGTCAGTAAATATGTACATATATAAACTGTAAGCTGTAAATAAAGTCATCCTTTGTAAATTTGTTTAGCTTCATTACATATATAATGGGTTGTTATCATGGTCTGTAAGCAGAAGGGAATGTGTTTCAGTACCGCTCTCCTATAGAGATTCAGGTTAGAATTGTCTTTAGCAACCCATGCTTGTGGTAACAGGTGACTGAAGGGTGGATCTAGGTCAGGCTTGCTGACTATGTTGATGCATGTCATGACATCCCAATTCTGTAGACTGATGTCCATAATGTCTTTCACTTGATTGTCTGGTCCAAACTTCATTATTCACATGTGGTCAAATGGTTGAATATTGCTGAGTGGGGTTAAACTACAAGCAGAACCTGCCCCAAATGGACGAAAGTCACATTGTATACAGGGATGACATAGATTCATAGTGTATACACTTGTTGTTTGTTTAATGCTGCACTCAGTAATATTCCAGCAATGTGGTGGCTGTCTGTAAATAATCTGGACCAGAGAATGCAGTGACTGAAATCATGTGCATCCATGTGTGCATTTTGGGTATGATGATATGTCAAGTCAGTTAGTTGGTTTGTTGTTCAACACAGTATTCAGCAATATTCCAGCTATATGGCGGCGGTCTGTAAATAATCGAGTCTGAACCAGACAATTCAGTATCAACAGCATGAGCATTGATCTACACATTTGGGAACCGATGACACGTGTCAACCAAGACGGCGAGCCTGACCACCCGATCCCGTTAGTTGGCTCTTACGACCAGCATGGGTTACTGAAGTCCGGTTCTAACCCGGATCTCCAGGGGGCCATAGTGTATACAACCTGGCGAACTATTACAAATGCCATCAGACACACACATGTAGTTACCTTGCATCTCTGGTCAGTTACATCAGTCTGCAGGGACTCTCTAAATCAATTCAACCGTCAACCGTTAATTTTAAACTCTGTAAATTGCATACTTGCAATAATTTGTATTTCTACGGTAAAATAACTTATTGAAAGTTAATAGATATGTAGTAGCTGTATGTTGTTTAAAAGAGTAATTAAGAATATGATTAACGGTCTTGTGTTGTTTACAGACACCTTACATGCCCATTTTAGTGACAGAAACTGAAATTGGAAATGATATTTCATATACGAACATATAATTTGTTTCCGAAAACCAACGGAATATCGTATAATGACAGGTACGCATGTTCATTATTGCTTTCGGGATTTATTAAATGATTTATCTCAGATTAGCCCAACCTATTTAAAGTTTGCAAATATTTCGTTGCATGTCTAAACGTTTGAAATACAGTACATGCCTAATCTAGAACAGACAAAAATCTAACATGCGTCGGACAACATGTAGCAGTGTCTCTGTTTCATATCGCTGCAGTGTCTATTTATCGAACCACCAAAGTATTTGCACTTGCGTTTACACCATCGGATAGGAAATAATATTCTATATTTCTGTGTAATTTTATAGCTGAAGGTTGATCCAGTGCTGCGCGAGCGAAATTCCCGCGCAGAGTTCACTTCTAAGATTTTGAACATTTTAAGATCCTGCAGCGTTCACCAGGGGTGCTTAAGATCCTGTGAAAATGTGCGTCAGATTAAAACCCTCGGCATCCAGGGGCTTAAAAGAAATCTTTAACAGATAACAAACTCGCTGAAACACATCGGTCCACCCGGCAAAATGTACTGCTAATTTCACCAGCGTGTTTATAGTTGTAACAGTAAAAGAAATGCCAGTCTGTTTCAATAATATCTCAGTTACAATTTAAACCGTTGGGGAGACCGCTAGTGCAAGTCTTGTATAAAGTGTTCTAGTATAAGGGAATTCTTAGGGACTGATCTATTTTTACTGTCCTTCGATGACAGGTTTTTACGTTCTCAATGTATTGATTTTAATATTGATATAAATGAAATTGTTCTCGTCACGATATGGCTGAAATATTGTCGATGTGACGCTAAATATAAACTCACTCTCATGAGCTTAGGGACTGATCAGGGCCCCGTTTCACAAAGCTCTCGTAACCATTTTCGTAGCATTCGCACCTCCTATACTCTGACATTGACTTACGAAAGTCGTAGCGCTACGAGGCTTTTGTGAAACGGGGCCCTGGGGCGGTATTACTCACAGGGGCGTGTCGCGCTTAGAAACAGCGTTAGAAAGTCATATAAGTATATAGACCTTACGTTAGAAAGTCATATAGGTATATAGACCCTACCCTAGTACTATAGTAGACCCTACCCTAGTACTATATATAGTACTAGGGTAGGGTCTATATACCTATATGACTTTCTAACGCTGTTTCTAAGCGCGACACGCCCCTGTGGTATTACTGTCATATATCAGGACCTGTGCAGGTCTTCAAAACATTCACGTTACAAGTGTCTCTTACAGTCGCATTTACTGTGTGTAACAATCGGGAACCATGTCGCTTGTCTTATGGCGTCCCCCAAGGATCGGTGCTGGGACCTCTGCTTTTCACCATGTACATCATTTCTCTTGGTGACATCTTCAAAAGTTACAGAATACCTTTCCATGGCTACGCTGATGGCACACAGAACCTTATTGCTGCAAGACCAAACCGGATTACGACTAAACTTGACAGACTGGAAATATGCATTGATAAAGCTTGCAACTGGATGAAACTTAAATTGGAAATAATGCCTGATTTCCCGTACCCTACGGAAGCCTATTAGGGCCATGTCAATATTTTTTTATATCCCTATTAACTGGAAATTTCCACTTACTAATTGGAAATTTCCATATAGTAACTGGAAATTTCAAGAAACCTAAGTGGAACGTTCCAGTTACTAAGTGAAAATTTCCAGTTAATAGGGATATGGAAAAGAAATTGACATGGCCCTAATAGGCTTCCGTACTACCCACTACCAACCACGACAGAAAACTGTATAGGTGCCATTGAGACTACAGACTTGCATGTGTAAGAATCAATATTGAAACAATCTTTAATGAACATCTACATGTGCCAAAGGTTCCCAAAATACAATATGATGAAAGGAGGACCACAAAAGTCACCACCTCTACATGCTATGTTAATTAGGTATTATCGCAACGCTGACGATTTACATGTTAGCCTTGGATACGTATCAACTCAACCGACAACAGTAAAAACAGAGTGGGTTGGGTTTGCGTTTCTATGTGACGTCGGTTGCTATGACGTCATAAACTGAATGACGTCATATAGTTATGTCGCCGGTACAATGACGTGATGATATTGGAAAAATGGCTGTTTCTACTGAACTTGCTTCCCTGGCTCACTGCAGCTGCTACGCAAGGTTGGTATATTTCATTTCCAGGAGATCTTCAGACATTCACGATGGGAAGGAATCGACATAGATGCAAAGAGATTTTGAGTCCAGTTGATATCATACACATCATAAGCTCGGTTGGGAAAAGTTTCGATTGTTTGAATCCCAATTTAGCTCTTGTCATGTTTCTTGGTTTGCTAGCACAATAAATTTACTCTCTGACTTCTCAAAGTAGAAAATACAAGCAATCAGCCAGGTCGCCTTACCATCCGATCCAATCATTTCGTGAGGAATACATACACAAAACATAGTTGCAGTGCCGGATGGAGATAGATCTACGCCCTTATGGATGATCGGATTAATTGAAAACAGAATTACCCAAAACCCATATAAATGTATCCAGGCGAAACATTTATCAATGAATAATCATGAATAAGATGTCTTCTTAATTTAACCTTGTTTACCATTGTGTACAAATCTGAAGCCATTGAAATTTAAAAGAAAATCAGTTAAGTTGGACCAATTAATTGAAAAGCCTCATATCGGAAAACTTTCGACGATTTTGTGGGTAGGAAAACACACACACGTCGACCCTCCCCAGGATTAATATAATCACTCAATTAATTGTATATCCATGCAAAAGTCGCACACTTGAGCTATTGCAAAAGAAGATATAACTCACTGTAATAAATGAGTACATATGTTTACATGTTTGCATTCAGGTTGAGTTCAATTGAAACAAATTAAGATTTATCGCACGCTCGACAAGGTACGCAACTCTACATAGCAAATAGCAACGCCTGTGACAACACGATAACCCGTCCACAATGAAAGACAGGATAAAAAGGGTTTGTAGATTAAAATACTACACCAGCAAACCCCAGGGTACCGAGAGCAGTCCCTAATTCATAACAGTCCAGTTCTGATACTGACACATTTGGCCTATATATTTTCTATTGTACAATTGCCTTCACGGCCAACACTGGAGCACCTTTAGAATACAGCACCGCAACTTCTCGTGAGGACGATCTCTGCCGTAGGTCACATGTCATTAAGACAAGCAACCAGTTTGTGAGAACCCGTCGGACGCGAACCCGCGACCTTCGGATTGTTAGCTCGACAGCTAACCGACTGAGCTACGTCCACACTGTTGCACAATGTGCAAATTTATCGAGTCATTCCTGTGACTTCACGGAAATGAACGGAAAGAGTCGAATAGGTCACGGACAATTACGAAGGTTACGGGTAGACTTGGTGTCTCGTGATTTTATTCTCGGGACAATTGCCGAATGGATCCGATGCCATTTGGCACACTCGTCCCATTCCGTAATCTACAAATTAACGTGTGGCGTGGAATGAGCCGATATGCCTCAAACTGAAAAGGGGGAGCACCTTTAGAATACAGCACCACAACTTCTCGTGAGGACGATCTCTGCCGTAGGTCACGTGTCATTAAGACAAGCAACCAGTTTGTGAGAACCCGTCGGACGCGAACTCGCGACCTTCGGATTGTTAGCTCGACAGCTAACCGACTGAGCTACGTCCACACTGTTGCACAATGTGCAAATTTATCGAGTCATTCCTGTGACGTCACGGAAATGAACGGAAAGAGTCGAATAGGTCACGGACAATTACGAATGCTACGGGTAGACTTGGTGTCATGTGATTTTATTCTACGGACAATTGCCGAATGGATCCGATGCCATTTGGCACACTCGTCCCATTCCATAATCTACAAATTAACGTGTGGCGTGGAATGAGCCGATATGCCTCAAACTGAAAAGGGTTGTTGACGTCAGGCGTCAGACGTAGATTTCACGGTGCATGCATGAATGACGCGCTTTTATATAAATCGGTGATTTTGTGACAGAAAAGTGATGTAGGGAACACTGTAAGGATAATGTGGATCGCACTAAGGAACGAGGGAGACATGAGCATGTGTAGTGACGGCACGAGGGTGAGTTAGCCTTCGAATCATTACTTTACAAAATTTATGTTGCGTGTGAAAGAGGCTTCAGTGCAAATTCCAGGCCAATTTCCATTAGCCCAAAATTTCTACATTAACCCATTTCATAATGTACTTTCGACGTTTTTGGTTTCCCGTTTTTGTGTGAAAAAAAGTATTAAAATGCTAAAAGGAAAAACAACAAATGGTAGATCTACTCACGTATTACACCGGACATGTACCTACTATATTGGATTAGGTCCCTAACCCTAACCCTAAACCCTCAGCCCTAACCCTAACCCTAATCCCTTGAAATAATCCTAATAAATAGAATGCATTGACCGAACCACTGGACATGTACCTACTATATTGCATTAGGTCCCCAACCCCAACCCCAAAAACCCAAACCCTAAACCCAAACCCTAAACCCTAAACCCCTAGCCCTAGCCCTAGCCCTAGCCTAGCCCTAGCCCTAGCCCTAATCCCTTGAATTAATCCTAATAAATAGAATGCATTGACAGAACCGGCACAAACACACGACTGACGTGTCTAGTGTAATGCATTATTACCGCTTCGAAAAATAAAATACTAATAAAACACTTTTCTATGTAATGGTGCAAATTACTGAATGACAAAAATATATATGTAAATTTAAAAATTACAAAATACAAAATACACAACACATAACAACTCAGCAGCCCGTAATACAAATAAATATGAGCGTATTAGTGAAAAAAGAAAAATATTTCAAACTGGTGCTTGCAAAATATTGCGCATCCGCCGGTATACAACTACTGGAAACTCTCAACATCGTTGGGCTTATGCAATGACATAGCTCGTAGAGATGAAACACCAGTGAGCGGAGCTTATACGCACTCGCTGAGCCAGACAACCGTGTTGCCATGCAGGCGTCATAGGGCATTGTTTCGAGATCGTGCTTTCGAACAAAATCACATTACATTACGTAAAACGGTATTATGACGTATTTTTAAAGTTTGTGGTGCTGTATTCTAAAGGTAGGCCGAAAAGGGTTGTTGACGTCAGGCGTCAGACGTAGATTTCACGGTGTATGCATGAATGACGCGCTATTATATAAATCGGTGATTTTGTGACAGAAAAGTGATGTAGGGAACACTGTAAGGATAATGTGGATCGCACTAAGGAACGAGGGAGACATGAGCATGTGTAGTGACGGCACGAGGGTGAGTTAGCCTTCGCATCATTACTTTACAAAATTTATGTTGCGTGTGAAACAGGCTTCAGTGCAAATTCCAGGCCAATTTCCATTAGCCCAAAATTTCTACATTAACCCATTTCATAATGTACTTTCGACGTTTTTGGTTTCCCGATTTGTGTGAAAAAAAAGTATTAAAATGCAAAAAGGAAAAACAACAAATGGTAGATCTACTCACGTATTACACCGGACATGTACCTACTATATTGGATTAGGTCCCTAACCCTAACCCCTCAGCCCTAACCCTAACCCTAATCCCTTGAAATAATCCTAATAAATAGAATGCATTGACCGAACCACCGGACATGTACCTACTATATTGCATTAGGTCCCCAACCCCAACCCAACCCTAACCTAAACCCAAACCCTAAACCCTAAACCCTAGCCCTAGCCCTAGCCCTAGCCCTAGCCCTAGCCCTAGCCCTAATCCCTTGAATTAATCCTAATAAATAGAATGCATTGACAGAACCGGCACAAACACGACTGACGTGTCTAGTGTAATGCATTATTACCGCTTCGAAAAATAAAATACTAATAAAACACTTTTCTATGTAATGGTGCAAATTACTGAATGACAAAAATATATATGTAAATTAAAAAAATTACAAAATACAAAATACACAACACATAACAACTCAGCAGCCCGTAATACAAATAAATATGAGCGTATTAGTGAAAAAAGAAAAATATTTCAAACTGGTGCTTGCAAAATATTGCGCATCCGCCGGTATACAACTACTGGAAACTCTCAACATCGTTGGGCTTATGCAATGACATAGCTCGTAGAGATGAAACACCAGTGAGCGGAGCTTATACGCACTCGCTGAGCCAGACAACCGTGTTGCCATGCAGGCGTCATAGGGCATTGTTTCGAGATCGTGCTTTCGAACAAAATCACATTACATTACGTAAAACGGTATTATGACGTATTTTTAAAGTCTGTGGTGCTGTATTCTAAAGGTAGGCCGAAAAGGGTTGTTGACGTCAGGCGTCAGACGTAGATTTCACGGTGCTTGCATGAATGACGCGCATTTATATAAATCGGTGATTTTGTGACAGAAAAGTGATGTAGGGAACACTGTAAGGATAATGTGGATCGCACTAAGGAACGATGGAGACATGAGCATGTGTAGTGACGACACGAGGGTGAGTTAGCCTTCGAATGATTACTGAACAAAATTTTATGTTGCGTGTGAAAGAGGCTTGAGTGCAAATTCCAGGCCAATTTCCATTAGCCCAAAATTTCAACATTAACCCATTTCATAGTGTACTTTCAACGTTTTTGGTTTCCCGTTTTGTGTGTGAAAAAGTATTAAAATGCAAAAGGAAAACAACAATGGTACTCACGTATTACACCGGACATGTACCTGCTATATTGGATTAGGTCCCTAACCCTAACCCTAACCCTAACCCTAAACCCTAGCCCTAACCCTAACCCCAATCCCTTGAATTAATCCTAATAAATAGAATGCATTGACCGAACCGGCACAAACACGACTGACGTGTCTAGTGTAATGCATTATTACCGCTTCGAAAAATAAAATACTAATAAAACACTTTTCTATGTAATGGTGCAAATTACTGAATGACAAAAATATATATGGAAATTTAAAAAATTACAAAATACAAAATACACAAAACATAACACCTCAGCAGCCCGTAATACAAATAAATATGAGCGTATTAGTGAAAAAAGAAAAATATTTCAAACTGGTGCTTGCAAAATATTGCGCATCCGCCGGTATACAACTACTGGAAACTCTCAACATCGTTGGGCTTATGATATGACATAGCTCGTAGAGATGAAACACCAGTGAGCGGAGCTTATACGCACTCGCTGAGGCAGACAACCGTGTTGCCATGCAGGCGTCATAGGGCATTGTATCGAGAACGTGCTTTCGAACAAAATCACATTACATTACGTAAAAGGGTATTATGACGTATTTTTAAAGTTTGTGGTGCTGTATTCTAAAGGTAGGCCGCCAATTCCAACTGTAGTCTCTCTCACGGTCCCTGAACCACATCATTTTTCCAACTGCCAAGCCCTCCTTGCAATGCTAAATCTCTAAATGAAGCAAGTCTAGATTTCCCCCAGGTTCGGGGAATCTCCCAACTCACTGGGGCTCCTTTTCAGTTTAAATGAGTTGGTGAGTGAGTTTATTTTTACGCAACACTCAACAATATTCCAGTTTTACTGCGACGGTCTGTAAATAATCGAATCTGAACCAGACAATCCAGTGATCAACAGCATGAGCATCGATCTACGCAATTGGTATACGATGACGTGTGTCAGCCAAGTCAGCGAGCCTGACCACCCGATCCGGTTAGTGGCCTCTAACAACAAGCATGGGTTGCTGAAGACCAATTCTAACCCGGATCTTTACGTGTCTCAATTTAAATATATAGGAACTAAGCGTTAGTCTATTCCTACTGTTGTATTACAGTGACAAGCAACCGGACCACCGAGTCACGGCTCGTGGCCCAGCTGACCAGCAACTATGACCCAAGGGTCAGACCACGGGTTAATGCCTCTGAGGCGGTGGACGTGTCTTTGGGCTTCTACATGACAAGGGTGGACGTACTGGTAAGTTGCTCTACATTTATATTAGGGTAGAAACATTTGTAGTACTTCACCGTTAGGTATGTATATAGTAATAGCATTTTCCGCTTATATTCGTATTATGTTCTCTGCTACCTGCTCCTGTTTCTCATACATGTCGTATATGTTGTATATGTTAAACAGTAATTTATCTTAAATTGTGAAACACAAGTGTGTGTCCGGATGTGTAAAACTACTTGTTAGTGAAACCTCTGTGTATGGACCGGAGGCCATGCATGCAATTAATATGTTTGACTTTTGACGTTGACTTACGAGCGCTTCCGGTGAATTTGATTTCGCGCTCTCCTTGGGTTTTTAGGTTTAAATCCTTTATTCGTTGTATCCGCGTCTTGTTCCCACTTTCAGAGTATGCGCAGCGAGATTCTGTCGGTCACCGGTTGGATCGTCGTGGTAAGTAAACTGTGAGCTTATTGTCATAGACATTGGCTTCTCCCTGGGTACAGTGTCAAGGTCATTCGTGATCTCCATGGCCGTCCTGAGCGTTCAGTACTACTCCAAAATGTACGTGTAGGCGACTGTTTAAGAACAGAATACTGAATCACCTTCACGTCTGAACTACACTATTCTTATAGTTTTTACTTTGGGTGGATACTACACTTTTATTCTTCAAAACGATTTTTATTGCAGCATTCAATTATATAGGGGATAAGCATACTGTAAATCAAATTTAGAACTATCATAATTTCGTTATATGCCCCTGATTTTTCAACACAGTATGTTTATCTCAATTCTACCAAAATCGCGTTATTAAAATTTTAAACAAATACATTGTACATGCTGTGTTGGAAAATCAGAGGTATATAACGTGATAATATACCCCTGAATGACTTTAATCAGCTCTGCTTTAATCAACTAATGACAATCCAGTATTTACTGATGGCATGGTAGAATGCAGATTATTGCAGCTCCCATGTTGTAATGTAAACGCAAATAGTCGGGACTATAAATGAAACCCTTCGTTATCTCCATCAGTTCGTTATAAGCATGTCCGTTATAAGCGTGCTCGTTATAAACGTGGACCCCTGTAGTCAATCTGTATTGCCATGAGTACCGACCCCTGTAGTCAATCTGTATTGCCATGAGTACCGACCCCTGTAGTCAATCTGTATTGCCATGAGTACCGACCCCTGTAGTCGATCTGTATTGCCATGAGTACCGACCCCTGTAGTCAATCTGTATTGCCATGAGTACCGACCCCTGTAGTCAATCTGTATTGCCATGAGTACCGACCCCTGTAGTCAATCTGTATTGCCATGAGTACCGACCCCTGTAGTCAGTCTGTATTGCCATGAGTACCGACCCCTGTAGTCAATCTGTATTGCCATGAGTACCGACCCCTGTAGTCGATCTGTATTGACATGAGTACCGACCCCTGTAGTCAATCTGTATTGACGTGAGTACCGACCCCTGTAGTCAGTCTGTATTGCCATGAGTACCATGCACAGGACAACCAATATGTCCATAGTTCAACGGTCTGTTGTAGAGGTGGTATGACGACATCATCCGATGGGATCCTGCTCAGCATGACAACATCACTAAACTGCTGCTACCCACGTCCTCGGTGTGGCTGCCAGTCATTGCGCTGGACAACAGGTGAGTGAGTGAGTGAGTCCAGATTCGGAGGTGGGACACTGAATCAGCCGCATGTACGTTTCCATTGGTTATGTTATAACGTGTTCAATATTTCTTCATAAACTGTTCTTGGGTTAGCTGTCTGAAGCCGAGTGCTAGGTGCTTTACAAATAATTGGTATTGGCATACAATAACTAGTACGCTATGTTTATTGTACCTTGTAAACGTTCTCGGAGAAAAATGGGCACTTCATGCAAGCTTACACCTTGAGTCTGTACGCGATAGGCCAGTTCCCCTTAAATAGACTCTCCTTTTCGGTTACGGAGAGGGACGAGGTTGGCCGACTGCATGAGGAATCTATATTGATAAATCAGTCCGGTGTCACAATCCGATAAATATGCAAATGTAATCGCCGGGCAGGGAGTGACTTCATAGTGCAGGAAGTTCTCCTTCCTCATATCCAAATATGCTCTGATAAATGGTTTTCCGATACAACGACGTGTTTGTGTGGACAAATATGGCGCTACAATAGGCACTGCATATAAAGGTTTTTCCAAACACCTTACCATAATCGTGTCTGCAATTGCCAGGCTCACGGTGACACCAGCCATGATGCGCAAGAGCCACGAGCCACGCCACTGAAGTACGGTGACACTCATTCAATCAATTCTTTAGGACTAAGTGGCAATAATTTCCACTTTTCTAGTCGCATTCTACGTATCAAACCCCGATGTGTGTGGCCCAAACTCACAAGCCACCGTTAGTGAGTGACTTGGATTTTACGCCGCCTTTAGCAATATTCCAGCAATATCACGGCTGGGGACACAAGAAATGGGCTTCACACATTGTACCCATGTGGGGATTCAAACCAGGGTCTTCGGCGTGACGAGCGGACACTTTAACCACTAGGCATATACTGTCCCCATTGCCCTAAGCAAAACAGTTAATATACTGTAATCAGAACAGAGCCATTTGATGAAAACATGTGTTTCCACTTTCAGCGTCAACAATATAATCGATTAAGAGCTGCGTCCGAGACTTTCAGCGTCAACAATTTCGAGAAGAGCTTCCGAGACAATTTCTACGTGCTCGTCTCCCACACCGGCCTGATGTCGTGGGAGCCGGCTGGGGTGTTCAGGACGTCGTGCGAGATGGACATCACATTGTACCCGTTTGACCATCAGACGTGCACGATGTACTTCTCCACGTGGGACTACACCGTCGATCTCGTCAACCTCACGTATGCATCGCCGGAAGTGAACAAGGACGCCTACATTGAGAACGGGGAGTGGGAGATTCTAAGCTCTAAAGTCGAGGAGGACAGGTTCGCTTACCTGACCAGCCCGGAAGAGGTGTACCCGGAAGTTGCTGTGACCATACAGATACAACGGAAGTCCACGTACTACTTCATCAACATTCTGATACCCTGCTTGATGATGTCGTGCATGGTGCTGATGGTGTTCTACCTGCCGCCGGACTCGGGGGAGAAGGTCTCTCTCGGCGTTACAGTCCTCCTCGCCTTCTCGGTGTTTCCAGCTGATGATAGCCGAGGACATGCCTACATCGTCCAGCGCCATGCCTATATTAGGTAAGAATCATTATTCCCACGTGAATATCTCCAGCAACCAATGCTTCTCGTAAATACAGGATTAGTTTTGTTTGTCTTGATCCCGTTAACTTTTTGGCAGGTTTTTAACGTCAACCCAAAGAAATAATGAGTCATCTGATTATAGGCCGAAACATTTCCTCTTAACGTGAAAGGGCGGTGGGGTAGCCTAATGGTAAAAGCGTCCGCTCGTCACGCTGAAGACCCGGGTTCGATTTCCCACATGGGTACAATATGTGAAGCCCATTTCTGTTGTCCCCCGCCGTGATATTGCTGGAATATTGCTAAAAGCGGCGTAAAGCCATACTCACTCACTTTAGCGTGAAATCGCTGGATGACAACAGGTTTTGTAACAAGCTAAGCGTGTCCTTCCTTACAGGAAGCAACGCCACTCACACAATTTTGTGTAAAAAACAAATACATACATACGTGATTTCTATATAGGATGCGTGTCCCTTTTAATGAATTTGTAAAAGACAAATTGTAAAATTCGTTCGTTAAAAAATCTGTTCTCGGACAAAGCTTCAAACTTATAGTCATGCTGTAGGCAATGATCGCTTCCTATCTGACATGTTACGTGTTTTACAGAGGTGTACTTGCTGTGCTTCATGTCAGCATCAACGTTCTCCGTCATCATCTCCGTCCTGGTGCTGAACCTCCATCACCGGACCGAGTATACCCAGCCTCCCGTCTGGCTCCGTCGTCTCGTTCTCGACTTCCTCGGCCACTGGCTCTGTATGGGCACCAGGAGCCGAGCCACAGACATCCATCCCCTTGACCATGACGACCACTCCGAGCAAGTGGAAGCCAAGATCGACATCGACCCAGTCCCTGAGCCGACCACAAGCAGCAGTTACCCGAAGATCGTCCTGCCTGGCTCGCCCTTCGAATCCACTCACTCCATCCACCCAACAGGCGGGTTGCTCGGGGCGTCGTGCCAGAACTTGAGGTCGGGGGCGGCAATATCGGCAGTGAAGCTGATTCGCAGCATCGCCAACCTTGATAAGACGTCGAGCACACAGTCCAAGACAGCGTTCTTGTCCGCCGTTCGCGACGTGTACCAGGAACTGTACCAGACCCGGATGGCCGGCGAGGTGGAAGCGGCTTTGGAGAATCAGTGGAAGCAGATCGCTCGTGTGGTCGACAGGTTCTTCTTCTGGCTAACTCTGTTTATACTCATCGTGTCCACAGCCATCATATTTGATGCCGCGAGTCACATTCAAACATAACAATCATTGATAGTTCTGCAAAGTACCCGTGAAGGTCCGGGTTAGAATGAACCTTCAGTAACCCATGCTTGTCGTACGAGGCGACTAACGGGATCGGGTGGTCAGGCTCGCTGACTGGGTTGACACATGTCATCGCTTCCCAATTGCGTAGATCGATGTTCATGCTGTTGATTCCTGGATTGTCTGGTCCAGACTCGATTATTTACAGACCGCCTCCATATAACTGGAATATTGCTGAGTGCGGCGTAAAAAACTCAATTCACTCACTCACTCTTCTGCAAAGTGGCGTCTGTGGTCTGTGATCGAGTCTGACACCTGGTGCTGAATGTTAATGTGAGGCAATAGTCCTTGAAAATATGCTGAAGTTCAACAAACTCTGTCTTTAATGTTTTGTGCTGAAAGGATATCCTTTGTACCTATGCTGTCCGTCGGTAGACTCGTTGCTCACGTTACATTTGAAGAAGTGAGGGGTCTAACATGAGAAGGGATAGCAATGAGATCATGTGATGCCAGTGTGTTAGTTGAGTGTGTCTTGGTCATCAAAATGCAGGATCCTGTTCCTGCCGACCTATGAAACACTGTATAGTACATTTAATCTGTTACTCAGAGCTTCAGATAAGATTTAGCTCATGTGGGTACTGTACCCACTGTATTTTTTTGGAATGGGTATTATGAATGTTGAGTGGGTATTTCATTTTCCGTTACCCACTGCTTTCAAATATGTGCGTATTTCAGTCATTATACTCACCTAAGTATTATGTCATTGAGTAAGTTTACTAAGCAGGTATGTTCTGCCTTACGTCATACCTAATCAAAACCAACTTAAATATAATGGAAATTATTTCATAAAAAATCACTCATCCTATACTGACAGTACAACACTTGTCCTATACTAACAGTACAACTTGATAGCAATCGATGTCTTTTTCATTACGCAAGCGATTTTTATAAATATATTCCGTACGCATTTGTTTTAAACTTTTTGCGTATCTAACATTTTAAATGCGTAATTGGTACGCAGCAATTATTTTTCAATGCGTAATTGGAAATGTTATAAGTGTATTTTACCCGGATACGCAGCTTATCTGGGCCTCTGCTGTTACAGTCACAGAAAATGATGTTCCAAGTACTATCGGCAAGACTCGGGACTTGTACTAGATACATGTACTAGTGTATGGCTCCCACTGTGGGATAAACCCCGAGTTTGGCAGAACGTGGAGCTGGAATCTGGTTGGTTCCTCTTCAAATTGCATTGGAGGTGATAAGTATAGAATGATACACGGGCTTTAATCTGATATCAGACCTGGCACTCGTTCTTTGAACATGATCACTGCGTATGTTTCGGGATTAAGACTTTTCCAAGAGTAAGCTGTGTTTTAGCGCCAGTATTTGTGTATTCAAGTTGTATCTCATATAGTGTGTCATCTTTAAGTTCGCCGAAATTCCTAAGCGAAGAAGGCTGTAGAAGTTTTATGCTTTGATTGAACCAACAAACACGTCAAAGTTGAACTCAAACCAAGAATAGGCCTCGTGACTAACGTCTTATGTTGCAATTCTTCACAGAACGTTTGGGCCTCTCTCTTTAGGGGTCAGCAACAGCTGTGCATCCTGTTCAGTAAAGGAAATGAGCAAGTTATGTTTTTGTATTTTAAACACCCAACATACATTAACAATTGCCATCTCATGTAAATCCGAAGTCCTAAAATACTACATCATGGGAGTCCAGTATCATGGGTGGCTTGCTCGTGCCGAAATTAACTGTAGAGTAGCGTACCTTGGGCGCACCTGAAGCCAGTGACTGTGGGTTCGAATCCCGAAAACCTCTGCCTCAGTGCCTCTGGAAACGAACAGTGTTGCGTGTGTCGGTAAATTGGATAAAGTTCGATGCTGATTTGGATAGGTAAACCATTAGGTTAACACTGTGGGACACCGTTTTGCTCTGCATCATCACAAGTCAAACACAAATCGTATCTATGGAGCAGCACAGATGTACGGTTGCCGCCATATTGACCTGTGATTTGGTGATAACGACATTGCCGATGACAATGATAACAAGCATATGTGCCTTTTTTCTCCTTAATACGAAAGTTCTGATTTATTCACAATAGAAAAATACGTATTTACAAGAACATCATTATATCTGATATGTCAACTTCACAATAAAATATGAGACATCACAATAAACGCATAACCTTCGTGTACATTCATGTTTGACATCACTTTGGTGTATCACAGTTCATCTTTTTTTAAGTTTGGACCTTGGTAATGTAACCCATACTCCCTCCTCAAGCCCACCAACACTTTAAAGGGGCGGCTTGTGAAATAGCTCTGCATGGTTCGTATGATATCCTTCCTGGGAACGTCAAAATCGTTGTGCGTGACTGCACTCTCATAGAAGTCCACCGTCTCCAACACAGCCTCCTCCCAGGGGGTGGGATCCCAGCCCAGGACGTCCACGGCCTTGGAAATGTCAACCGGACCCTGTCGCACGGAGGGGAACAGATACATGGCGTCCTCACCCGTGTGGGTCTTTATCGTTAGATCCGTCATGTTCAGCGCCATTTTCATGTCCGTCAGAACGTCAAGTAAAGATGGTGTCTCTTTGAAAGCCAGGTTGTATGCTTGATCCAGCCATTCCGGATTAGGTTGCAACAACAATCCGATAAACCGAGCGACGTCTTGCGAATAGACTAAACTGATCGGCTTGTTAAGAAATCTTGCTGGGACGGATACTGGTTTTTCAAGATATTTTGACAATTTTATCCACATTTGATAAATCCACCAACGGTAGGTATTGTCGCGTGGTCCTATGACGTCAGGGAGACGTAATGAAACATACGGGAATCCACCGTTTTGGCGCTGCTTTTCGAGTTCTTCCTCGCATTGCAACTTCCGATGCCCATAATCATCTTTTTCCGCCAGCGCATTCCGCACTTCTTCGGAATTCGGTCGCACGTCGTCAGTTTCACGGGAAGGTTCTGAATGACTCTTTTCACAAACCTCATACACGGAATCAGAACTAATGTAAATATATAAGCTTAAATTATCTTTTAGTAAATCCACCGCCTCTGTTACAGCAAACGGGTGATATCCACTGAAATCCACCACGACATCAAATGATTTCTTCCCAACCAGTTCGACAAGGCCGTCACATTTACGTAGGGTCACCCCTCGGTCACAAGAGATATGTTGTACGCGAGGCTTGATGGTGAACACGGAATCCCAGTACCAGTTACCTCTGTTTACTATAGTAATCACGTGATCAGCCTCCAACAAAGTCTCCACCGTGGCAGAGCCCAAGAAACCATTCCCACCGAACACAAGAATATTCTTAGGACTCACATAATCTATGTTGGGTTTCGCTTGCACGACACACAGACAAAGTAGAACAGCTTGCACGTAGAAGAGACAGGACATTTTGCCGCGTCAAACTTGGTCACGTCAGCATCCCACACAAGCTCGCTCCCCTCTGCCTCGCGCCATCTTGTAACCTGAGACTTGGTCGTCTGCTCTAGCGTTTCCGGACGTGCGAGGCCCACAATGGGTTCTTACACAGTGCGTGAAGGAACGTTGGTAATGAACGTCAGAAGTCGTCAAGAAGAAGAGGGTATAAAATTTGAAAACGATATATTTGAATTATATTTTGTAGGTTTATAGCATTACATCAGAAGCTAAAATGTGAAACATTTCATCCAACGCACCTCACTGAAATACAAGCAGTATATATATGATTGAAAACTCTTTAGTTCTATGTTAAAATGTAATACGTAAACGATAATGTGTACATATTCTTTCTGCACTGCACCGGCACTATCACACTGTTTGGTTAATTCAGTAATTTTTAAAATTGTTCCTGAAATGCATGTCCGTGAAAAAAATACGTTTGAGTAAACTGATATTTATTCATTATGTGTCATAGAAACATACACTGAGTGACTGAATTAATTTAATATTTAGTCGTTATGCTAAAAGGTATGATCCTGGATAAAATACGTTGGTATTATCTGATGTTTATTCGTTAGGGCAAAAATTTCATTTGGGACTTGGCAGCGTTTCTAGTGCAGTGCACGCATGCCGTCGGTGTGACTAATACAAGAGTACGTCTCATTGGTCGCAGCTGTAAGTGACGTCATGCAGGACTAACACTTGTACAGATGTGAGGACCGCCTCCGTGGTGTAGTGGTTAGAGTGTCCGCCCGGAGAGCGAAGGTCGCGGGTTCGATCCCCGGCCGCGTCATACCAAAACACGTTAATATATGGTACTTGTTGGTCCCTTACTGGCGCTCGGTACAACAAGGACTGGTCGGCTCGGAGTCAGTATACTGTGGGGTATTCATGCGGCATGGTATCTCAGTGAGCTAGCACTATAAAACCAGGTTAAGTCTGGGCTAGTGCAAGCAGCCACTCACCTCACAAATTTGGGTTTTGGTACCTAGCAGGCCGGCATGACAAACAGATCCACATGGCAACCAACATCAGAAATACAATGAGAATTATAAGATTACATGTACATCAGACATACAATGAGAATTATAAGATTACATCAGACATACAATGAGAATTATAAGATTACATCAGAAATACAATGAGAATTATAAGATTACATCAGAAATACAATGAGAATTATAAAATTACATCAGAAATAGAGAGTGACTCAGTCTTCTTTCCCCTCAGTACTGGAAGACAGTTTGTGTTTTGTAGTATGTAGTACACATCTTGTACACGTACCGTACAGCAGTCAGTGTGAATTGTGATCTATAACTTTCCCTTAAAGTGAAGTTAGGATTACAGCATAATAGATTTAGAGTCAGGTCATCTTCAGATATATTGTGAAGAAAAACACTGAAGTCAATTAGTCCAATGTTGGCAAGTTGACACCACAAATCATCCCGCACTTCAGATGTATATTCACATGACGTTATGATGTGAGACAAGGGATCTGAAAAGTTACCACAGCGTTCGCACAGATACTCCTCAGGCTTTAACAGTTTGTAAGCGGCTACAATTTTCATAAAATACCCCACAGAATGTCTAAGGATTGGATTCTTCCACACAGCTACCCAACCTGGGTGAACTGATAATGAAGAGTGAATGTGCTTGAATTCTTGGAGATCTGGGTCGTTATGGGTCCGCTCAGTCAAAGATCTTGACTGAACGTCGAATACTGCAGATTTTACTTTCTTTTTCCATAGGTATAGCATGGGAAATTGCCGTTGTCGAGAAAGGTACTGATATGGTCCATTATGCCATACTTATCACAAAGTCTATAGATATCTGGCACCAGACCTTGTTGATTTGGTGAACATCCATGGTGATAGCTGAGCAGTCGAGTGAGGAGTATCTTGCATTTTCAACTGCCTGCCGAAGAACAGTAGTTTTGTTTTCTGGAGTCTATCACGCCTTCAACTGGCATAACACCAAGGAGACCCAAACATACGAGTTAGTTTCGGCAATCCTTGAATACACTTAAAGGTCACATGCAACGTAAAACACAACTTTGCAGATTCTGATTCCTTTCGGTATGGACTTACCGAAACAAATCATCAAAAATGCAAATTCAACTTATAAAGTTACGCGATGAAAAAAACCGCGCGATATCGTAGTTCAAACGATTCACTAATTTTCCCCCAGCGCTTGGGGGAATTCAAGTGGTTTCAACAGCTGGGCTGCGCTCATAGCACGTGCGCAGTGAAATAGGTTCGCGCAGCTTGGAAGCGGGTTGTCCGGTGAATACTCGGTGAAGGCTTTGGTGTGAGCTATTTTTCTAATGTTTTGTTGATATTTCACAGGCGCGAGCTTTTTATATGTTATGACAGTAGATTAACTGTATATATAATTTCATTTGTCTATTTCACCACACGTTCTTCCTACCGAGTCACTTTCTCAGTTCGATACTTAAAAGCAATGTCATTATTTAGCGTTGACAGAATTTCTAACTGTGATATAGATATGTCGTTGTCACAGACAAAACTCAATGTCTGTTTTATTGACACCTATGTGTCTGCCTGCCTGTCTGCTAATGACCATATTCAATACACAACTGCGATCACTGACCACATGCAATTTGAACTTAACACCAATCAGGCTATATACCATAAACAAAACGCATTGATTTATGGCCCGAGTTCGGTCTCTGTCACATTATGTAATTACACAGACAGGCAGGTGTGATACTTGTACACATGACATGTTATGATGTCTGTTGATTGCAAAAATGTTATACACAAAAAATGAGCATGTATTTACAAAACCCAACATCTCTATATATACACACACAATGAGCCGTGAGGGAATCTGCAAATGAACCAGCCGTTACACTTGAGTGCACACCCACCCGCTCTGACTGCAGGGTTCAGTATCCCGGCTGCTTCGTTTCTTGGGAAGTAAACCCAAGTACACAATATTGCACTTTTGATTTGCGATTGTACGCTTATAATTTTGTTTATATGTTTTTTCATAACCAGCAATGTATATTATATGTCATGAATAAGTGATAATTGTGTTTTAATTATGTTTGATTTTTTGGGTGCATGTGACCTTTAATTATATACTACTCAAAACAAGTTAAGGGTCATGCGATGTCATCATGTAATGTTATTGATGAGGCTGGTTGCATTATGCATGAATAAAACTTTACATTCCGTGTATGGTAGTTTATTCACAACCATTGCAGAACCTGGATAAAGGCTGCAGATAACCGTGGTGCCAATAGACATCATGTGGTAGGGTGTTAAAAAATGAACAAATTGAAACATCGAGTAATTCACAGAAGCGCCACCACTGTGCTTGTGGAAGATGATGTTTCATCATGAACAACATTTGCACGTGTTCTTCGTGGGATTAGTGCTGTTCATGCTTATTTTCTCTATAAAACTTGTAATTGTCGCATTGTTATTGTCACTTGAAATTCTACAATAGCAAGACGTCAACTGAGCATGAGAGACAGAGGAAGAGCTCTTGCTTGGCTTCAAGATGGCAAATCTCAACACAGTATGGCTCAGAGACTAAACGTGAGTCAGAGTGTCATTGGAAGGTTATGACACCGGTTTCGTGTCACTGGAATGCTGAATAATCGACCACCTTCTGGCAGGCCTCCATCAACAACTCCTAGAGAAGACCGATACCTGACAAATATGGCCCTCCCACAACGCAGAGTAACCGCCAGACAATTCCGTGACCAACTGAGAACTGACACAAGTACCCTGGTATCTGATCAGACTGTCAGGAACCGACTGACGAGGAACAATCATCGGGCACGGCGACCAGGGCCCCGTTCCTCAAAGCGATCGTAGCGCTACGACAGTCGTAAGTCTATGTTAAAGTATGGGAGTTACGACTGTCGTAGCGCTACGATCGCTTTGAGGAACGGGGCCCAGCAGTACGACCACCGCTCCTTCAGCGACACACGACGGCAAGACATGACTGGTGTAGACGCCATGTTCGTTGGCTACGTGCTCAGTGGGCATCAGTTCTTTTCTCCGACGAGTCTAGGTTTACTCTACAGTTCAATGATGTTAGAACTCGTGTGTATCGGCGTCTAGGAGGGAGGTGTGCTGACGTTAACGTCAGCCAACGTTTGCCATATGGAGGCGGGGGTGTCATGGTTTGGGGTGAGTTTTCCTTTCATCAAAGGACACCTCTCTATGTCATTAATGGTAACCTGACCGGAAATCACTATCTACGGGAGATTATCAGACCCCTTGTTTTGCCATGTTTACAACGTATCGGTGTCGGATCCATATTCCAAGATGACAATGCACGACCACACCGTGCCCGTGTTGTGACGGACTTCCTTAAACAGAACAATGTTCATCACATGGAATGCCAGGCATATTCAGCAGATATAGCCCCTATGGAACATGCTTGGGACGAGTTGGGACGTCGGCTTCGTAACAACCACGCCCCTCCAAACAACCGTGCAGAACTGGCCCAGTATCTCATTGCAGAATGGCAGGCAATACCCCAAGCTTTCTTCCAGCGTCTGGTGCGCAGTATGAGACAGAGGTGTACTGCTTGTCTTACTGCTCGAGGTGGTTACATCCGTTATTAGTTCAATGTTGGCGTTTGAATTTTCACTTCTGACAGTAGGTCACTTTGACCTTATTGATCAGCAATTACTGACATTCCTGCTGTTTTCGCCTCCCGTTATGGTTATCATGAAATGTTGGCTCGAGTTGTTATATGATCGCTACATTTCACTGTTATTTATATTTGTAGTTATGGCCATGAAAAGTTTTTACCCTTAACTTGTTTTGAGTAGTATATATCTGTATGCCCTCTCCAGTATCGTAACTTCAGTTTTCGTTAGTGCTGACCAGAGCTCACACCCGTATAGGGCCTTGGGTAAGGTTATTGCTTAAACGAGCGTGAGACAGGTTTGGGGACTGACGAACTTGGGACTAAATCCAGACCTGATGAGAATATGTACACTGGCTCTCATTGTCGTACAGGCATTAGGTGTTCTCTCTGTAGACTCGACATATTAGCAGCTAGGGTTATTCCTACGTGCTTTATAGTGACAGTACGTGGCAAATTACTACCATAGAGCGTGAGATCAGGGGTCACATCGGCATTTGCGTTTGGCACGTGCGAACGTCATGATCTCTGATTTGCTAGCAGAGAAAGTAAACCTCCGTCGTCTGATATAGTTCTCAGCTATCAGTAATAATGTCTTTAGACATGCCGCTTAACTGCGGCATGGTATCTCTGTGAGCTAGCACTATAAAACCAGGTTAAGTCTGGGCTAGTACATGCACGTCGTCATATGAGCGAGCTATTCTTAAGTACGACGTTAAACCCTATTTCACCTCACCTCACAGATTTGGGTCTTGGTACCTAGCAGGTCAGCATGACAAACTGATCCACATGGCAACCAACAGTCCTGGTCTGTCTCAGTCCTTGGAACATATCCCTCCACCCCTCTTCCTTCCGCTCAACTCATAATGCTGTAGCTATTAATTTCATAAGGGCGGGTTACATTTTCCACAGAATCTGAATCTGAAATCTTACTGGGTCTCTTTTTACATTTAGTTGAGTTGTTTCTATCAAATGTATGTCGTTTATTCTGAGACAGTGTCAGTCTGCCCCAATCCCCTGTAGAAATGTAAATAAGAGTATTTACAGATAACCCGCCATATAGTAGGAATATTGTTGATTGCGGCGTTAAACAACAAACCAATCCAAACGAATGTATATTCTTCTCTGAAGACCCGGGTTCGATTCCCCACATGGGCACAATGTGTGAAGTTAATTTCTAATGTCCGGGATCTCTTGAAACTGCACGATTATGTGTTGAACGAGTGTCCATCACTCTTGGCAGTCAGTGGTTATATGAGGTAAAGGACATATTTTTTTAAGTAACACCAGTGCATGCATTCCATTTGAACGTTAACGGTATATTCCTCACTCAAAGCTTGTTACAGTCAGATCGCAGGTTACTAACAACAATCTCCTACCTCAGCTTACCTGTGATTAATCAGAGGATAATGTTTTATTACACTGAGAGAGTGCGTGAGTGAGTTTAGTTTTACGCCTCACTCAGCAATATTCCAGCTTTATGGCGGCGGCCTGTAAATAATCGACTCTGGACCAGACAATCCAGTGATCAACAGCATGGACATCGATCTACGCAATTATGATAGGATGACATGCGTCAACCAAGTCAGCGAGCCTGGGCCTAGATTTTCGAAGCTCTCTTAGCGCTAATATAGTCGTAAGTTAATGCTAATGTATGGCACTTACGACTATCTAAGCGCTAAGAGAGCTTCGAAAAATCTAGGCCCTGACCACCCGATCCGTTAGTCGCCTTTTACGACAAGCGTGAGTTAATGAAGTTCAATTCTAACTCGGATCTTCACGGTTTACTGAGATTACTTGAGTTGAAGAATGCTTCAAACAGTACTTCAGATATACTGAGTCAAAAGAAACTTCTGACATTCTTTCTTCAGGGCACTATAAAGAACAAGAGATGGTAAGATGGTTAAATTGTTATTATTTCATTGCTGAGATCTGTGTGATGTACTCGATACACTGACAGTGCCATAATCAGTTCCATTAGGCTACACCGCCGTTCCAAAACATGGGTATACAGAATGTCAAGTCACAAGAATAAAAATGCGAAATTTCTCAGTTCAATATCGTGTATGGCCGCCCCGCCTCATTCACCACTGCCAAACACCGTCTCCTCATCGACTGCCTGATGCTTGTGAACACGTGGTTGGGGATTCTGCGCCATTGCTCTTGCAAGGCAGCGCCAAGTTCCTGCAAATTCTGAGGTTGGTTCCTAAGACCACGAAGCCTTCTCCCAAGTGCATCCCAAACGTGCTCTATTGGATTAAGGTCAGGGGACCTCGATGGCCAGTCCATGACGTTGATTCCAGCGTTTTGAAGGAAATTTCGTGTCAACATCGCGGTATGCGGCCGAGCATTATCATGCTGGAACTGTAGACCTGGGCCATGAGCCGCCATGAAAGGAACGAGTTCAGGGGTGAGCACCTGGTCGCGGTAAGCAGCAGCTGTGAGGTTTCCACGGATGACCAGAAGTCGGGAACGGTTGTTCCCACAGAAAGCACCCACACCATGCAACTTCCGCCCCCGAATCTGTCGACTTCCTGTACACAACATTGGGCATACCGTTCACGACGTCGTCTCCAGACTCTATGCCTGCCGTCCGCGAATCTGAGGGTAAACCTGGATTCATCGCTAAAGACGACTCGATTCCAGTCTCTCTGGGTCCATCGGAGGTGACGTTGGGCCCACAGCAGACGTTGACGTTGATGAAACGGCGTCAATATTGGCCCACGATATGGACGTCGAGAATGGAGATTGGCAGCCCGCAACCGATTTCGAATGGTCTGTGAGGACAGTCGACCTCTAAACATCTCAGCCCTGGTTCGTGTAGCCGGCAGAAATCTGTCACGTAGGTGACGTAGGACGATTGACGGTCTTCTGCTCGTGACGTCACGTGGACGACCCGACCTTGGGCGATCAGAAGTGGTGCCAGTTTGTTGTAGACGACCTCGCAAGTCATACACAGTACGACGGCTGCATCCCATTGCTCTTGCGACGTCAATAACTGATCTTCCCGCTTGCAACATGCCAACGGCACGTTCACGTTGCACATTTGACAATCGTGGCATTTCAAGTACCGTTAGAACTGTGGTTTAAAAGTGTTTTTTCAATTCCTGAGGCCAATGCAAACACGGGCATATGAAGAAAACTTCGATGCGAAGATCACGTGATCGACTGCACGTGCAAAACCTGATTTGGCACTAACGTCATTTGCACGACGAATGGATGGGTTTGAGTGGGTTTTGCTAACGTTTTTCTAGAGTCGAAGATAGGGATCCCATTTCGGATACATAGATGTATCATCAGAGAAAAATTATTCATTATTTTCTCAAATTACATTTTTGTGAAGTTTCTTTTTGACTCTTATAATGTAGAAAATAGGATTATAGGGTTTTTGCTTTAGGGACAAACTATAGGGCATCTACCTTTAGATACAAATGTCTGGACAAGAAAAGGTATTATGAGAACTATCCATACCTCTAAGAACTATGACACACTTATGTATGTAATCATTGAGTCTGACCACATGATTTGACACTGATCAGCATAAATGCCAAACGACCCATTCCAAACCAGAACCACAAGAACATACAATACACAAACTAAATATTAGTATACATCGCTGAAACAGCATGACTCTTGGATGATTTTCAAGAAACATTAGCATTCAATAAAACCATGAAAAATTAATATATATTTTCAATTTATTCATGAAGTCTACACAAAATGCATTTCATAGATGACAATGTCACATCTGACAAATAAAGGGCCTGGACACATTTCTATCGAAGTAGTCTTTGTGTATCCATCCTTGGTTGTCCATTCCAGTGAAGATGGTACATATACTGTTTGAATGACAACTGTTTCTTAAGGTAACGTTTTCCCATCAAATCTCGAGGATTGTGATGTTTATTCAACAAATGTTCATGTCTGTTGCTGTAAAATTGTAAATATCGTTTTCATAGCGAAAATGGACTATGGCCATTAATGTTGTATGGTATATGTGTCACAGACTTCAGGAAGCAAACATCTTGGAATATGCTTTCTTTTGTTGATTCTTGTAATCATCTTTCATCTTTTTTGTCTTCTGAAGCTCTCTCATTATGCCTAATAAACATCAGAATAACACAGTAAACAAAAATCAGTGTCAATTTAATGAGCCCGGATTAAATGTATGATCATCACAATTCAGTTGTCAACATTGAAGCAAGATATTGAAATATTTTTTTATATTTAAACAAATCAAACATGATTCAAATGAACTGACCAATATAATGAACTGGGTTTAATTTTCATATGGCCAGACCAATTTTATTTCTTGTTTTACCGATCCGCCTGTCTTATTTTTTCAAGAATAAGAGAAAAATAAAAATTAATTTTCCCCACTCAAAAAATAACATCCTGATGTTTTTATTGGCCAAAAATGTAAACTTACAAGAAAAATGTCTTTTGCCCCATATACACTTCATAAATTGCCAAAAGTAAAATACTTTGGGTATTTAGAAGGAATATTACTTTGACTGGTGATTTTATTTTTATTTTTTCCCCCTCCTGCCTTTAGGTTTTCTGAGGACAAAAATCTGTAAAACAAGAAACAAAATTGGTCTGGCCTAAGCATGCTTCATATTTTAGTTGAAACAATTGTAACAAAATAAACTTAGTGGTCCCTTTGAGTACATTATAACAAATGTTTACTGTAAAGGGTTTTTCTTTTTGAACAATTGAATAAGCTCAAATAGTCTCTGACCCAAATTAACTTGGATAAAAACTGACATGTGAAGTAAATATCTTTGTAATTTGCATATGGCAGAGCTGAAATTCTATCCTCCATGTTTATATATGCTGTCAATATTTTTAGATTGTATTCTTACCTTTATCTTCAGGTTGAGATTTTAATGCTGCTTCAAGATCAATCTGAAACACACAAGCATAGAGTCACGTGATATTTCTTATTAACTTCCCATGCCACTGCAAGCAGCAGCTCATCCAAAAACCATCACCTAACTAAATGAGCTGACCAACTGTCCTTATTTGTTACGGACCGCCTCTGTGGTGTAGTGGTTAGAGCGTCCGCCCGGCAAGCAGAAGGTCGCGGGTTCGATCCCTGACCGCGTCATACCAAAAGACGTTAAAATAGGGTACTTGTTGGTCCCTGCCTGGCGCTCGGCATTAATGGGTACAACAAGGACTGGTCGGCTCGGAGTCAGTATAATGTGTCTGAGTGGGGTATTCATGCTTCACTGTGGCATGGTATCTCAGTGGGCTAGCACTATAAAACCAGCTTCAGTCTGGGCTAGAACAAGCAGCTGTACATACACATACACACGCATGCACGTCGTCATATGAGCGAAAGAATCTCAAGTACGACGTTAAACCCAATTTCACCTCTCACCTTATTTGTTACAACCACAAGCATAATATGAATTAGTAAATGGAGTTAATTTAAGATCAATAATTTGATTATCTATTCTAAAGTAGGAGTCATTTCCAATGATGCACATTGGATAAAGTGTCATCTTGCCCTATGACAACAGTAGTCCTTTTCCTCTCTCAGAAGTACTTACTACGGCATCATCCCAGTTCTTTAGTGCGTTTTGGGCCTGAGCTCTTCTGAATAAAGCTTTTGCATTTGTAGGCTCTTTCTCCAATACCTGAAAACAATAGGTACAATGGGAAATAAATGAAACAAGCATCAATTTGAAATTAAGTAAGCAAAAAAATGTGTAAGGCTCACTAATACGATCCAATAAACAATCCATGAAATGATTGTACAGTGATTTAACAGATTTCATTTTGGGAGTTTTCCAAGTTTAAGACATGTAATTTGTCATCATTCTCAATAAATTAAAAATACCCAAATGTAAATTTTTCTAACACTGCATCTATCGCATGAATATATATTGGGTGATCCCCAAATTTGAAAAGAATCCATTCAAATGTGTTCGACCTTTAGGGGTTTAATAAAAACAAGACTTTTAACAACCCGTAATTTTTTGAGAATACAAGCTTTTAGATTCAGTTCTTGTCTTACATCTGAAGAAAGCCGGATCCAGTAGCTTTTTAACTGAATTCCCATACATAAAACAGTACATATGTAAGAATACTTACAATACTGAGTTAAGTTCTTAGAACAGAAAAGACCTGTGGCAACAGAGCATTCCAAAAGGTCAGACCTGTTCTATGGAATGCATTTTCAAATTAGTGATGCTGGTTGATAAAACCCATGATCATAAGTTTCAGGTGTGCCAAAGGGAGGTAACTCTACAAAGTATATTGCTGCGCTGTAGATGACACAGACCTCTGTGTCTGATTTCCAGTGTTCAGGGACAGTGAACACCTGAATACTTTCAGATAACAGTTCAACATTCCTCTATTTCTGACTTCCTATGTGCAACAGCCCTTCGACACAGAACTTCATAAATCAAGTAATCATTTATTCTTTAAAATTGCGAATGCCATCAAGTTTTCTAGCACTTACTTCGTGACAGTTTTCAAATGCCTCTTCATATTCACTTAATTTCAAATTACATGCTGCTCTGAAAACAAAGACAAAAAGAAAATGTATCAAATAACTCAAAAATGATTGTATGACTGCCTAATAATTTAATTACAATACTTGGACATAAAATTCTTCAAAAGGCATTTAGAAGTTGGCGTAGTACTACAAGACAAATCTTATGGATAACAACTTCTTGATTTATTTTTCACAACGTTTCTGGGCTCGTTCTTGCCCCTTCTTCAGGTGAATAATGATTTACCTGAAGAAGGGCAAGAACGAGCCCAGAAACGTTGTGAAAATAAACCAATAAGTTGTTATCCATAAGATTTGTCTTGGACATAGTATTTAACTATAAACATCAAAATCAGTGTAAATTGTTCATGTCTTGTCAATCCAACATTAAATCATATAACTTTGAGACTCTATGTAAACTTTGAGGGCTATTGAAGATCTACTGAATGGAACTACAAATCAGAATCAACATTCATTCTTATATCATGTTTAACACACAACATGTACCTTCAGGTTGTATTGTGATATATATCATCAACTCCATCCAAAAGGTCTGCTGTTATCAGACACTAAACACATTCAATTTCTTACAGAAATAAACGAAAAATATCTGACTGGAACAACAGGCGCGATGCAATTTTCACATTGCTTTTACGTTACTTACAGATTAAGGAAGAATGGTAGAATATGTGTGCGGCCAATGTCTTCTTCTTCTTGTTCTGGTAGAGACATCTGATTACTCATCGTATGTAGATACCTCCAATGACAAAATAGAAACTGGACTAAGAAATGAAGTGAGTGAGTGAGTACACTGGAAATGGAATCTGAGGACCAAGAATCAGATTTACTGAAGAATCTTAAATATTTGCCCATGAGAGGAAAACTGCCAACGAAAATTAATGGTTCATACTGACAAACAATCTCATTCTTCACAGCGATCCTTCATAGCCTAGTGGATGAAAACGCCAAGCTAGAAAGCAAAGGTAGCGTGTTCGAAACCAGGCAGCGGCACTACACATTGGAAGTTTTCAATAATGTAATATTTTATGATCGAATTCAGTGATGGCAAGACAAAGTTAGATCAATCTTCAAAGCAAGTAATAATTCAATGTAAAGGGATATTCCTCAGAAACTCCCCGGGATGAGGGCTATTCTGTAGAAAATCCACGGATATCTTGGAGAATGCACGCGAAACTACCTGTACTCGGTAAAAGGAGAACCTGGCAATACAATAGAGTGACATCACTGGAGGTTTATAAAAGGATTAGTAGCCTGCTCCTCACCTTAAAGCTTTTCTGTACTTCCTCTTGGCTTTGGCAAACTTTTGTTCCTTAAACAATGTGTTTCCAATCTTCTTGATTTCAAGAGCAATTTCTATTATTTTCTCCTTGTTGTCTTTCTGTAACATGAAGAAAAATCAATTTCAGCAAAAAATATATCCATAAAACTAGGGCTAGACCTACCAAAAGGAATTCCCATGGTCAAGACTAGTAATTATATGATGAAATTTCCTTGGTCAGATGAGGGATTTTTCCTACCAGAGAGAAGTCCAGACCAGCATCTATAGGGAAGTCAGCATAAGTGTCTCCTGTTCCGTCGTCTTTGGTTTTCTGGAAATCCTCACCAGGGAGGAGCTCCCCACAGTCAGAAATTACACATTCCTGAAAACCAGGGACATTCTGAATTAACTGATAATCGATAAAGCTGCTGAGTTAACAAACAGTTCTTAACGCAACACACAATATTAGTATAAAAACAAATAAGCGTGAAAAGTAATATATGCAAAATACTTGACTGAATCTGTATCATCAACCAACCTGGACTGGTTTCTCTCCATTTTTCTCCACATTCTCCAACTCACTCACGATGCCCATTCCATTGATGACTTTACCGAACACGACGTGTTTGTCGTCAAGGTGTGGTGTGGGCACTGTAGTGATGAAGAACTGAGACCCATTGGTGTTGGGTCCACTGTTTGCCATGCTAAGTAGACCTGAAACGTCATGCTGCAAAAACAATAATTACACAGGTCAAAGATCTGTCATCACTGTCAAATATTCAACCTATTGTCTGCAGCAAGTTATAGTAAATATTCACAACTTGATATAAAAAATTCAAAGTTGAACTAACAATGTCCTATGATTAACAACTATTAAAAGAAGAACAATATGTAATCAGATTTTGAACAATATGATGAGTTTGTTTCAATTTGCTTGGCAAGGGTACTTAGTTTGAAATCCTAGATAAATTCTTGCACATAAAATATCCCTAATATTTTACACTGAAAGTGAGTGAGTGAATTTAGGTTTATGCCGGTTTTAGCAATATTCCAGCAATATCACGGTGGAGGACACCAGAAATGGGCTTTGATGTGGGGAATCAAACCCGGGTCTTCGGCGTGAAGAGTGAACCTTTAACCACTAGGCTACCCCACCGTCCCTACACCATAAGTAAACTGTTAGGTTATTGACAATTCTAAAATGTGAACACACAGCAAATCATATCAATATACACCATACAGATTCAGGACTTTTTACATCATCTACATGCCTTGATGACCAAACACAAACTCTTTGATATATATTATGGAACCAAACATTTGATGCGAGGGAAAAAAATGAACCTGCAGGACCATTTATAAATTTCAGTCATATGTTCAATCAGTACCTTGTAAAGAAATCCTTCATCATCAAACTTAGCTCCATAGATGCTTTCTCCACCGGTGCCATTATGGTTGGAGAAATCTCCTCCTTGGATCATAAAATCCTTGATGACTGAAATCAGACATGAAATTACTTAAAACCCTTGAGACCAAACCTTTCGTTATAGATTGTCATAAATAGATGACAATATTGTAAGACAAAAAACCCTGTGGACAAAAGCCCCCAAGGACAAAACATCCTTGGACAAAAACCCATAAGGACAAAATCTCCAAATGGAGACCTTTGGACAAAACCCCCAAACATGTTGTAACTGCTGAGTGATTGACTTAAGTGAAATGTTTTGATTGAATCAGTAATAGAGATTATCAGTGACAGGGATTAACAGGCTTCTGTTACGAGTGGAGAGATCACACAACAATTTAAAATAGTTTTAATACTGGCAGTCTATACATATATACAAATGTGCAAAACAAGTATCATGGTATATGTTAAAAGTCTTACTTTGGTTATCACATGGATATACAATTGTTCCTGCTCCATCACATTCCTCAGAATAATAACTCATAGAAGCTTCCACATGAAATTCACTCTATGCTGACATGGCATATTCAAGTAGACAGCTTAAACTTGCCGACATGGCCAATCCGTTCAGATCACTCCCGACCCGGGCACTGATCACTTTGTGTGTTACCTTGCTTGAACAAGTCAAACCCAAGCTACAATTATATAACATCGTTGTTTCATTACCCCAGCTTACTTATAGACAATGGAGAGTGAGTGAGTTTAGTTTTACGCCGCACTCAGCAATATTCCAGCTACATAGCGGCGGTCTGTAAATAATCGAGTCTGGACCAGACAATCCAGTGATCAACAGCATGAGCATCGATCTGCGCAATTGGGAACCGATGACATGTGTCCACCACGTCAGCGAGCCTGACCACCCGATCCCGTTAGTCGCCTCTTACGACAAGTATAGTCGCCTTGTGTGGCAAGCATGGGTTGCTGAAGACCTATTCTACCCTGGATCTTCACGGGTGACAATGGAGAGTGGTCACTGGTAAGCATAGCTTCTCAGTTAAGGTGAACAGGTATTTTAGGGAATGTAAATATATTTTAGATTTATAAATATATATACAGAATTATGTATAGATATATAAGACATTCTCATAACACTTCATTAATTAACTTAGTATTTCGTTTGTAAACATTAATAAGGGTGATGCTTCATTACTGATTGTCTCTTTATCAGGATTAACTGACTTCAAGAGTATAAAAAGTTTAATTAATCAACTTAGTATTTACATATGTACACATTATTAAGTATTTCAACTCACTGTCATATTACAACTGATATAAATATATGCTCCATAAACTAAGCAGGCAGTAGCATTCCAGCATGGAGATATTGTAGAATAATAAGGGTGGTGTCAAGTTGAGCTATGAAGGTTATATGAATACAAAGAAGAGGCAAATTAGTGCTCAAATTGTGATGTACCCAGTTTATGCTGGTGCTCATTGGTGCTCATAATGTATGTGTTGTCGGCTAAATAAAATATTTGAATAATAAACAATCATCATTATTCATTTGGTGCTTTTGGGCTTTTTGTCCAACATGGTGGGGACTTTTGTCCTAAGGGGTTTTGTCCTTGGGGGTTTTGTCCGCACACTATTGCAGGTATATGATGAGAATCTGGTGGCCAAGCTTGGGAAAATGGTTGTGCATCAGCTCACATTTATGGTGTGGATTGTTGTACGTAATTATTAATATCAATCACTAATTACCTGTAAATGACTTCGATTATATACAAGTGGCCATCATATAGCTAGAATATTGCTGAGATCGGTGTTAAACAGCAAACAGCAGAATTTTCTTTGCACATACCTTTGTCACTTGTTTTATGAAAGTAATCAATCCTTAAAAGCCTTCAAAGGACATTCAACAAATCCTGGGGGTATTTAGAATATCCTAAAGTTCAACTAAATTAAAAACAGTAGCAAGGTTCAAAACTTACAGCAGAAAACATCCATTTAGCAGACCATTGCCTAAGCTTTTTGACATAGTCATTACAGCAAATATTCTCAAGGCAGGCAACAATAAACAGGATCAATTACATTTGTGGTGTTACTTTGATTATCAACCACACCCATTATAATATCTTTATAAAATATTCTGACATGAATGACACCAGGCTCATTAATCAACAGAGTTAACATAATTAGATCATATCTGACAGACAGGTATGTATTGTGTCAGAGTTGTGATCTGATTTCAAAGTCAGTGCCAATAACCAGCAGCACCTACTTCTGTGAAATGGGCATCCTTTGAAGTGTAGAGGCTTTCCTGTTGTTGTTCCTACTCCTTTTTCACCTGTACATAATGGCACGGAAGTTCTCAGCTGTTTTAGGTAATTTGTCCTTGAACAGTTCAAACACCACCTTGCCAACTGAAACAGAATATAAATACATATAATTCTTATGAATTTCTTATGAAACATGATGCAATTTCTTGATTATCATCCAGTCAATGCATGTATTTAACTTCAAAATCCGAACTGAGGAATGATCCACTTTTATTTTCTGACATCTGTTGGTTACTAATACATATCGTTTCTCATTATTCATGATGATGTTCTAACCTAATGCTGTCTTTGCATAAACCATTAAAAAAAACTCAGTTAATTTCATTGTAATTAATTATAATTCTTGGTATAAAGGGTATAACTGCTAGGTATTAAGGTGAGGTGAAATGGCGGCTGGCTAGGTATTAAGGCTATAACTGATTATTATGACTCTTTGGGTTGAGTAAAATTCGAATCTGAACAAACAGTAATTAGCTATACATATTCATTTGGCTCCATTCATTGAATTTCCATGAATGTTTCAACTTTCATACTACTTTGGTGGTAAATATTTAGTATTTTGTCCAAAACTTATCTCAATTAATTTCATAACTTTGATAACTATGATCATTATTACTCTACTTACGTAAACAACTATATTATATATTATCTACTGAACATTCTCAAAGAATCTCATGTGTACATTTCGACATTTCTATTACAAGAAAATGTACAAAATTATCTAGACGTTTTAATTGTACGAAGATTTCTTTTAGGATTAGGCTATAAATAGCGTAAAACATATACATAATTGTCATAGTCAGGTACAAACATCTGTTACATGAGACACTGTGCTAGTCATGCAGCCCAGATTCCTCTAGCATGTTCCAAAATTCCAAAGGGCTATTTTTAGCCTATGAAGACCCGGGATCAACCAGTCGTGTTGGCTGGTGAAATGTTCATGTTAATGTGATAATTTACAAATTGTGATTGTCAGCTTAATCGCACAAGGTACTCTATTCGTGCAGCAAAAATACACCAGAAGCATCATGTGACAACAACACTCACTGGAATCACCATCGACCGCGATGTCAAAGAAAACTCGGGGATTCCCATCTTCCGACGCCATGCTGCCGCAGAATCAAACCGAGGCTAAATTGCGGAAGTGACGTATGGTTGTATATAAAAGCTGGCAAGTCTCGGGAAGTGCAGAGTCATATTTTCAGACTAAGCTTAGGATGGAGTTTCCCAGTTTAGGAAAGAATTGCTTCCAGTCGAGTTGTAAACAACTAGGTAAGTATGTGTTCGGTCCATTTAGAATCCTAAACATTTCATTAATATTTCATTAATGTTACCATGTGCCGAAATAAAAACTGAAAGAATCTGTCAACAATGTTTAAATTGTCCTCGAAATTTGTATTTCACAGAGTTGTCAGTTGACAAGTAACTTCTCGAGATCATCTGAATACGATGTCAGAGAACTCTTATACTACTTGTTATATATCATTAAAATGATAATAGTTGAATTCTTTTGGTTCATATATATTACGTGGTAATTAGTAATTACGCAGACGTGTTTTCGTCACGATCAGACTGATTACGATCATGTGGCCTGTTATAACGAGTGTTATCATGGTTTTGTCAACTTCGTTGATTGACATCGAGACAATTTTCTGTAGTTTTCAAACCTATTTGTGAAATTGTATAAACAAGACTGTGACTACTTTTTAATTCTGTCAACATGTCATCACAAGACCAAATTTAGTATTTACTACATTCATTCGGAATCATTTGTTATCAAATCAAATTTACCCTGATTTGAAGTGTGAGACTGTTGGTTGATTTAACATGTTTATATGACATTCTCCCATTTTGAGACATACCCAAAACCTTCCAGAGTAAACTTAATCCTGAAAATGTTGAATTTCTTGTCATACTCATCAATGCTCAAAAACATTGTCATAAGAATGACATCCATAGTTAAGGACCATTCCAAACATTTTAATTTGACATAATATGAATACTCTGACCAAATTGTTTTGACAAGGATTGACAAATGAGTATAGAAAGGTTCACTGTAAAGGTTAAAACTGGAAATATGATAAGTTGGTTTATCTTTGGCTGGCAATACCATTAGACATGTAATGAATTAAGATTTTATTCCACATCAACATGATCAAGGTTTTGTAACTGTTCCTTGACAGACCGGTGAAGATCCGGGTTAGAATTGCTCTTCAATAACCCATGCTTGTCGTAAGAGGCCACTAACGGGATCGGGTATGGTCAGGCTCACTGACTTATTGTTGACCATGTCATCGTATCCCAATTGCATAGATTGATGCTCATGCTGTTGATCACTGGATTGTCTGGCCCAGACTCGATTATTTACAGACCGCTGCCTTATAGCTTAAATATTGCTGATTGCAGCGTTACACAACAACCAAACCACATCACAAGTTGTATGCCCTATGCGATCATTCTAGCAGTAACAACATAAAGACGTGTCATAATTTGGTACAAGGCATTAACATGACTACTATTTACTATGAAATGTCTACAGTGTCCTTTTGTGGATAGCTAGATGTTCATATTCCTCAGCCATGTTGACATGAAGAATGCTTATTTCTCTAACCAAACTCATTTTTCTGCAGATTTCCTTCCTATGAAATGTGATGCCTGTTCAAACATCTTTTGGTAAGTCACCATAATCACAATATTATCTGGTACCCTCTTGAGATATACTTCGGTAGTCAACTTGTTTATAGTTTAGTCCACTAGTCCTTATAATCATGATAATTATAATATATACATTGTAATAGCAAACCCCTTAAAACAGCAAATCTTTCCTGGTGTTTGTCACTGCTTATGGTACCTTAGTTTGGCAAGAACTATAGGACTAGTGGCAATTTGTATCGCTGTATCTATAAATACTGACCATGGTGACACCCACTATTACATATCTTTGTTTATATTAGACATGTTTTTGTTAGTATGTTACGCTGATTACTGAACCTCATAAAAGTGATGACGGTATGTGACTTTTCATATATTCAAGTTGTTTTCAGAAATTCTCCCACTTTCTGATATTTGTACAAACTAGTCATCATCATGAATCTGTTTCTTTTACATTTTTCAGTCGGGACCATATCAAGTATGATACCCACAATTGTACAGAATCCTACAAGAAGGTATGTCCTATAACCTGGGGCATGTTCCACAAACGAGTGGTAGCCTAGCTGTTAGAGTGTTACCATGTCAAGCAAACATGGCAAACGACCAGTGTTCAGATTCCCACATGGGTACAATGTGTTATAAAATTTGGATAAAGAGGGTCTTTTTGTGTTATTTTTAATAGATATGTTTGTGATGAAAACTTACATATCAGATTATTTATGGTTCCTTTAAATGTTATGTATACATAGTATGTTATAACTGTAAATATTAGAAGTTTAATGTGAGATGTTCAAAGCAGTATTTATGATTTTCATATACTTCTTTGTATCAAAGAGGCAGTGGGGTAGCCTAGTGGTTAAAGCGTTTGCTTGTCACGCTGAAGACCCGGGCTTGATTCCCCACACTGGTGCAAGATGTGATGCCTATTGCTGGTGTCCCCCACCATGATATTGCTGGAATATTGCTAAAAGAGGCGTAATTCTAAACTCACTCACTCACTCTTTGTATCAGGACAATCAAGTTCCTGTGTGTCCACTGTGCAATGAGGCCATATCAGTGAAGAAAGGTGACCTCCCCGATGCTGTTGTCAGTCGCCACATAGACAATGACTGCTCATCAGATCTTGCCAAACAGAGAAGAAAGGTAAACATCACTTAGTCATTCTTCTTAAGTGTTTATTTTATTGCTGAGCCTGCAGGGATGCTGATTAGAGCCTATCCCTTACATCCCAAGTCAGTTGGAAGAGGTGAATTAATGGAACTGGGCCTCGTCCCACAAAACAACCATAGGCTAAGGTGAACGTAAGTTCAGAGATTTCAGCCTGAAGCATGAGTTAAGGTTGGTACACTGTTCCATGAAACAGTGTAACTAAGGTTAACATATAGTTATGATCAAGATCTAAGGTTGATCCGACCCAAATAAATACAGTTGAAGTTATGTATTTATTTAGTGTATATTGTTTTAAATAATGAGGTTTATCTACAATAATTAGTATTTTATTTATTATAAACATGTATTTCTACTCATATATATATATACTGTATACTGTATATATACTGTCATACAATCTCCCTAAGAGTAAAGCAAAACATTAAAAAAGAATTTTGTCATTTATCTATAATATATATATGTTATCAAAATTCATTAGTTGAACCTAATTATTTTGTCATGAAACCAGATGTTAATGTTAGTGACTGAATTAGTGTTTGACTGAATGTGATTAGTGAATGAAACACTGATACATGGTTACTTAATTACTAGTATTGTTATAAGCATAACAAATTATCACCTGATCAAAATCTAGGATGATCATCAAGCTAACTGTGCAACTTCAGACTAAGGTAACCTTTATTCTAAACTTAGAGATAATGGTTAGCCATAGTGTTTAAATTTACCCTTAGCTAAGGCTGTTTTGTCGAACAGGGTACCGTTGTACAAAGTGATCTTAGTGCTAAGGTGGTCTGAACTCCCGTACCTTAACATAGACATGCGACTGTCGTAGCGCTGCGTTTTTTTACAACGGCACCCAGGACGTCGCTGGTGAGATTCAGTGACTTGGTTTATTCTGTGTCATCAGTTTATCTTTAGGAGGCATGGATTACTATCAGCCACTGGATTGTCTGATCAGGATTAAATTATGTACACGCCTTTGTCATAGCGCTGGAATATCACGAAGTTCATCTCTGTCAACTGACAGACCAGGGTCCCATTTCACAAAGCAATCGTAGCGCTAAAGTGATCATAACTCCCATAATTTAGCATAGACGTATGACAGTCATAGGGCAACGATCGCTTTGTGAAACAGGCTCCTGCTCCATATTACACTGATTATCAAGATTATGAAAACACTCGCTCTACATGTATGTTTTTTGTGTGATTCTCTTTGGCTTGTTTATTGTTTTTGTTTCTGTAAATTTCAGATCTATACCAATAAATGTACCTTCAAAGGCTGCAAGCAGAAAGAGGTATGTGTTCAACATATGAAGCATGTTAACATGTGTTAATGAAAATCTCAACAATATGATGATGTTGTTAGTGCTACATGTATAATATTCTGCTGCTATTATCTGAACATGTTAACATGGTTAATGCAAAGATCTACCTAAACATTGCTGAAAACCTAATTGAAGGAATTATTAGTTGATTAATGTATGTATGTTTTTACATGTGTTTTTCATATGTAATAATACTTGTGTCACAGCTGGTGCCAGTTAAGTGTGACAAGTGCCATCAAAACTTCTGTTTACGCTATCGCCATGAAACTGACCACAAGTGTCAGGGATTTGAAAACTCTGGTCAGGGAATGTCAAATGCAGGGTGAGTCCCCCCAGTGAACTGGGAATAACATATCAAAAGTAATGTGTGCTGTAATGTGTGTATTCACATTGTACATGCTTGTCCATAAAAATCATCATCATTAGTGTTTAATGAAGAAACAGGCAATGATGAAACAAAACAAAGGTAATAATAACATGGGGACGGTGGGATACCCTAGTGAAAGTGTTCGCTTGTCACACCGAAGACCCGGGTTCGATTCCCCCATGCATACAATGTGTGTAGCCCATTTTTTGGTGTCCCATGCCATGATTTTGCTGGAATATTTGCTAAAAGCAGCATAAAACTAAACTCACTCACTCACTAATCAGAAGATGTGTAGGAGTCTTGAAGATCTGTCAAGCGTCCAAGTTGTGGTGGGAATTTGATACTGTATATCAAGGATGTAGTCTAGATAAGGTTGTCATTGTCAAATGCTACTAGCCTAATGATGGGATCTGTTCACAGAGCCTTGTTGTGGACATAGTGTATACAGTTAGGATTGTACATCATGGATCGTCCTTTACTTTTGCAGTGTTGCAGCTCTCTTTAGAAGGAAAACTACTGCAGGTTCTTCATCTGGCAGCTCCACATCTAAAAAATCCAACAAACAACCACAACAGACAACAATGACTTCCTTTGGTAGAGGTCTAGACAGGTAACTCTCATGGTCTTTGTGCGGGACATTACCACGATCTGTAACCACATGATATGCCCAGCTTAGCAGTACAGCTAACACTTGAGTCTGATTTAATTACAAAAGTAGAAGCAGCTGAGATTTGTGTGATCCCTTCTACCATATTCTCTACTGCAAATATAAGTACCAGCAGTAAAACTGGTCAATGATTAGCTCTGTATCATGTTTGTATTGTCTTGATCTTTGAAGATTGTATGGCAATATATTGTGATACTCAGCTCTGTATCATGTTTGTATTGTCTTGATCTTTGAAGATTGTATGGCAATATATTGTGATGCTCAGCTCTGTATTACATATTGCAGTATATTTCCAGTTACATAATGCTTTGTTTTGTACCACTTTCTAACCATGCTTCATTTGTTAATGACAAATATTATAAGTTGTTCAGTGGTCTCGAAGGGGACATGGGCTGATGTACCCTTGATGTTAAATGTTTATGTTCCCTGAGCTCAAAGGGCGAGGGGAACATAAAGAAACATCGAGGTACATCAACCCATGGGCCCCAAGGGACCAGTGAACAACGTATTTATCTTACCGAACACCTCAATAGTAATTTTGAATTTGAACTGTTTGAAGCATGGGTATCGGATGATAGTATGGAGTACCAGAAAAACAAATTTAGAGTTATCTCCCTTCCATGGATTTGCATTCGCGAAACATCAGTAATTTCCGTACATCATAAGTGATTCAATGTTATTCGAGATAATGAACTACTACTATGATTCGAAGTACCAAATGAGTTCATTTGGGGTACATAGAAAATGTTACTCGCTTGTAAGCGGGGTACATTGAAAATAATAGAAGAGCGCTCAGCCAATCAGAAAACGACATTTATGTGTGAAGCAAGATAATGGTAAATGTCCTCTTTACCCCTTGTGATGAAAAATTCTTTTGGACAAATCACTGTTGTCATTTGAACATTGTTCGTTGGGCAAGCTAGGAGAGAAGGGGTCATATGATAAAATCAAGCAAACCTTGCAGTTGTTTCTTATTTTTCACTTGTCATCATTTGAATGGTGTGTTACAAAGTATTCACACCATGAAGTGTGTTAAGTGTGTTCTCAGTTGCCTTGTCCTCGGATTTGGGCTCTGAGTGGCTGGCCATACTCAGGTTACCTAAACTGAGGCAGATTATTCATTAGACCAAATATATCATACCAGATATTTATTTTACCAGGGAACGTAGAGAGAGGCAGCAAAGACAAGCAGCACCAACAGCATCAACAGCAGCATCAACATTGCCCACTGGCATGGTATGTAGTTTCCAATGGTTAGAGGGGTTCTGGTAATAAGTAGTATGCAGATGTGTCTGTCATAGTAGTACAGTATATCAGGTGCATGTGTAAATTATTGCCGTATTTCATTTGTCCACACCATTAGTGTCATTGACAGCTTATAAGTGTTATATTCCTTTTATTTCAGACAGAGGATGAAGCTCTAGCACGTGCAATACAATTGTCTATGGCGGAAGGTCAGTCACAACAGCGACCAGCTCAGACAAAAAAACAGGGGTAAGTGTACTTGATTTTCGTGGTGTTCCGATTAATTGAAATAATCGAAGATTGATTGCAGTGACCAAACGACCAAGCAATCGATCACATTTTCTCACAATCGAACATAAACGATTTTGGAACTACTGTTTTAGTCTTTGAAATACTTGACAATGGAACATATCGTTGAAGTTGTCAGGGCATGAAAACGTGTTTAATTCTTAGAAAACTCACTCCACTAGCTGAAAAGCCATGACTGAATATTTCTTGAAGATTCCGGGAAATTTATGTTCATGATATATTAGTCATCACTTTAAAGTAGCAAGTTGCATCATGTTATACATATCTGCAATAACAACCTGGATAGGAAAATCTGAAAAATGACGCTAACCAATTTTTTTCGATGATTGTTCACATTCGTGACCAACTCGTGTTGTTCCGGGACAAGCCGAATAGCGACTCATGCCCCTCTGGAAGGATTTCATATTGGCGCATGAACATCAGAACTACTTTAAACAGGAACGATAACTCTATTCTTGTTTGATTCCAATGGTACTGTATATCACCAAAGTAATCATACATTGTATTGCTGTTTATGTTTTTAAAGAATGAAACCTTTTTGATACAACTAAAAGAAGGAGAAAATCTTGTTTGTTACAGACTTATTGTGACGTAATTATTACCAGATGTTCACCTTATATTTCCAATTATATTTCTGAATAGGGTTTGATTATCACAAATGGGATTTGTTTTATTAAATATGTAAATAACATTTATAAAAGCTACATTAAATCCCAGAGCAGAAACTCAAAAATGACTTTAAAATATTTCTCAAACTGAACATTCGTGTAACCTTGCTGTCATACCCCAGGTGCAATTTTAAATGAATTCGCTGAAAAATATATGAATGACCAAAAACAAAGTCGGACTAAAATATTCCCAGAGATGTGAAATATATGCCCAATGTTAAAGATTAATGTTGATTAGTTACATGCAGATATGTGTCTGCATTCATTGATAATGAAACAATCATCAGTTGTGAGATATCAACCAATTCCCAACACTACTTGATTTAGCACATATTGATCAGATATATATGTCTGTTTGTGTTGATTATATGCTTGATCTGAGTACTTTCATTTGATTGTAATTATGAGTAATGAGCAAGTTGAACCAGCTGAGAGAAATGTACCAGTAAAGTATATCTAAAAAACTGTGATAAAGCAATGTTAGTGTTATCAGTGTCATAATCAGGAATATTGCATACTGAAGGCTGTGTAATGGTTCGTGGTCTGTGAGTGAGTGAGGTATGGTTTTACGCCACCTTCAGCAATATTCCAGCAATATCATGGCGAGGGACACCAGAAATGGGCTTCACACATTGTAACCATATGGGGAATTGATCCCAGGCCTTCGGCGTGACAAGCAAATGCTTTAGCCACTAGGCTACCCCACTGCAGCCGTGGTCTTAATAAAGTGAGGTAATATGATTTCCATCCTGGACTGCCCTTGTCCAAGCTCCTTACACCACCATTACCGTCCCAATATCATCACTGCCACCAGTTTTTCTAGTGGCTATTTTCTTTTACTCTAATCATGCTTATCACACATGTAGTGATATGTATGTATTTGTTTATATCTGGTGCAAAGTTGAAATAATAAATTGTGTAATGAGTAGTTCCTTAGGCGTTGGTAATGAATTAGGTTTGAGGCTTGGTGACTTGATGACATGGTTGTTTGCATATTCACTACACATAATGGCATGGATCAATAGTCATAGGATCATTCACTGGATTGCGTGGCCCAGATTTGAGTATTTACTGCCATTTAGCCAGAACAATGCTGAAGGAGAAGAAAACAACAACCTTGTTATTAGTGTGTATGTTTGTTCCAGGCTAACAGCCCAGGAGCAGGAGGACCAGCTGTTGGCTCAGGCCCTGGCAGCCAGCGAGGAGGAAGCATTGAGGGCTCAGAGGAGGAGGGTAGGTGCAGCTGTATAGGCACTGGGGACATCCAGGCAGAATATAATATAACAGGACAGACTCAAATATTTGGAAAAACATTTCAGCTATTACAAACCATGCTTTATTTGCTGAGACTCTTACTGTCTTTATTTTTACTATGAATTTCATGAAAATGATCCGTCTGAAATTGGTGTATATGGATTTGTCTGTTGTTCTGAAAGCTTTATTAGAACATGAACCAATTTGAGTTCCGGAATGGTCTGAATTGTTTGTCAAGTAACAAATTGTCTGTGGAAATGATGGACCAGATTCCAATGGGCCAGGGACCCATATTGCTAAGAAATTATTCATTATTCATGCGAAATTAGTCAGTGCCCTTGCCAGCTTGGTTAGTCTAACACGGGGCGGTGGAGTAGTCTAGTGGTTAAAGCGTTTGCTTGTCACGCCGAAGACCTGGATTCCATTCCCCACATGGGTACAATGCGTGAAGCCCATGTCTGGTTTCCCCTGCCATGATATTGCTAAATGTGGTGTAAAACCATACTCACTTCTTCTATTACAGTTTTTTTGTTCTAGGGGGCATTTCAATATTATTGTTTACAATACAGAGATTATCTTTTTTATCCCCCATGTCAACTTGTAATTTTTAGGCAATGAAAGTATCGGCGTGAGTGTATGACCCTGATTGTGTGACAGCTGCATCATGGGAGTTTCCGTCTATTGCAGCAGCATCAACAGCAAGAAAAATCAACATGCGAAGTTTCCTGAAACAGATGATAAGGATATGACTTGGCATTCAACCTATCCTACCTAAGTGGCCTCAATGGTATTATCCACATAAAGACATGGAATGTACCATAATTTCTTCCAGGGTGGATTAAGTGTATTAACACTTTTTGTGGCATGGGAATACTTTCAAAGATTGTGTGCAATGATTGTTACGATGCATTCACTGCAGTTCCATTTTGTCCTGTTTATATATATATTGTTAACTTTTATACAGAAGGTTTTACTTGTCATCCATCTCAACAGAGAGAGTCCCAGTCAGACTTGTCTTAGCACTAGTCCAGTGGTCTTATGTTGAAATCTTTCGAAATAATACTTTCTGATCATATTTTTAATATCTTCAGAATTGCATGTCAGTTTTTTGTGTCATAGTGAAAATATAAGAATCTATGCTTCTTGAAAGAAGTTAAGGCCACTTGATGTATTTCTAATTACTATGGTTAATCCATCATGTTATTACAGATCAAACTACAGTAATATGAAAGTATCGGGTGCTCCTTAATTTCTTTTCAGTTGTATACTTAGCTACTCATTCAATGCTTAGATTGTGATGCTTTCTGTATGCAGTAACCATTTTGTATTCTGTTGAACAGAGATAATAATAGACTATTCCTCTACATTTGCCAAGGCTTAAAAATAGCCATGATGGGTGTGATTGAGAGTGAGTGTATGTTTTAAAGTTTTGTGGGCAGTAATTTAGCCATATCATGACTTGCCATGCAGTGAATCTCAAGGTTAAATATGCATCTACTTTCTTGATTTCAACACACTTTCAGCATGTTGAGCACTGTTCACACTTGTCATGTTGTTCCAATCATAGATTTTCTGATTTATTTATTCCACAGGTATGCTGGACACTTTGTAATCATTTTTTGTGCTTTGTTTCCACCATCATTTAAATTTAAATTTTATAATAATCATAAATGTTTCTTCAAGTTTTCAACCAGTTTATTTTCTAAAATCAACGTTGATCAACTGTCAATACCGTAGTCCAGTTTAAACTACTTCTGTACTTAATCATGAAAATTTATATTAAGTGAACAGGTTTAAAATTAAGTGTGTTTCTGATTACAGGAGAAGTTAATAATGTTGGCGTGATTCAACTGTATTGTTAAGTTATATTTCATGATATACATCGTTATTTGAATGTTTTATGTCTGTGATATCAATAAAGTGTATATATATATATTTGACGTAGTTGAAATTTAATGTTAGTATTTCTCAAAGAAGGGATGTACTTCATCTGCATCTTTAACAGCCTGCTTGGTCTCCTTTGTATGATAGCGGTAATTAGCAGCTGAATGTGGAGCAGAAGTTTGGTGATCTGATCCCTGTGACCTACCAAGGATGTTATAAGATGGCACTTGTGAGTGAGTGAGTGAGTGAGAGAGTTTAGTTTTACGCCGCACTCAGCAATATTCCAGCTATATGGCATCAGTCTATAAATAATCGAGTCTGGACCAGACAATCCAGTGATCAACAGCATGAGCATCAATCTGCACAATTGGGAACCGATGACATGTGTCGACCAAGTCAGTGAGCCTTACCACCCGATCCCGTTAGTCGCCTCTTACGACAAGCATGAGTTACTGAAGATCAATTCTGACCTGGACCTTCATGGGTCTGAAGACACTTGTTACATTACCAGACATTTCTCAGACATTGGTGCATCGCTTTAAACCATGCATGTCTTTCTTCTATATTATTTGTTTACTGCCACAAAGAAAGTATTTTTAAAGTTTGTCTCAACTTCTGAAGCAAATTCTGCACAACATGAACTGGAATAACATTGGCATTGTAATGAAGAGCTGAGTTGAAAGTGCAATGTTGTCAGTGCAAAACATCATTTCTGCCATCCAGATGGTGCCCATTACAATAATCTTATTCCCATAGTTAGCTGACATTGATATAAACTGAATATAATGGTAGTTATATGTAACTCAGCTCTGACAAGGCTGAGGACATGGCAGTTATTATTGTCAGGCTGATCCTGGGTGGCTTGGAAGATTGACTGCTCCAGATGGTATTATATACTGTTATAGGCTGACATGATATAACCAATATACTGTAGTTATACAACACTCTGACAAGGCTGAGGACATGAGCATGATCCTGGGTGGATTGGGATTGACTGCTCCAGATGGTATTACATTGTTATAGGCTGACATGATATAACCAATATACTGTAGTTATACAACTGGCTGAGGACATGAGCATGATCCTGGGTGGATTGGGATTGACTGCTCCAGATGGTATTATACACTGTTATAGGCTGACATGATATAACCAATATACTGTAGTTATACAACACTCTGACAAGGCTGAGGACATGAGCATGATCCTGGGTGGATTGGGATTGACTGCTCCAGATTGTATTACATACTGTTATAGGCTGACATGATATAACCAATATACTGTAGTTATATAACACTCTGACAAGGCTGAGGACATGAGCATGATCCTGGGTGGATTGGGATTGACTGCTCCAGATGGTATTATATACTGTTATAGGCTGACATGATATAACCAATATACTGTAGTTATATAACACTCTCTGACAAGGCTGAGGACATGAGCATGATCCTGAGCATGATAAATGTTCTTGGTATGAGGCTGTTGGTGGAGCAAGTTGGGATCATGGTTCCGGACTTCAACATCCAATTACCATGTACCAATCTACCCAAACCTGTTTAACTGAGGTAATGCTAATATCACTGCACCTTGAGTAACTGGTGAAACTATATACACACAATACTAGCTCTCTCTGGCATAAACAGAATATGCAGGTGACCCTATGTTTACTGTGAAATGTGCTACCTGGATGTGAGTACACGCGGTGCATTTCAATTTCAGCCTTCAGACACGGTCCCACATACAAATTGTAGCAAAATGAAAGTTCAGTCTTTTTTTTTTCTTTGTTTAAACCTGTACTTAGCAATATTCGAGTTATATCACAGTGGTTTGGACAATCAAGAGAATGACATCATGATCGTTGATCTACTCAATCAGCCACCAAGTCTGAGCACCCGATCCCATAGTCACCTCTTATTACTACAGTCCGTTTGAGACAAAATGATACCGATGAATTGCCATCTAACACAAAAAACAAATAGATACACAAGAATCAAACCAACGCGGAGTGCAATAACAACAACAGACCAACTCTAGAAAAAAATTGCATAATTTGTCACAAAAATAAAAAGTTGTTTAAGAAAGTGTCTCATTTATTTGTGCGTTTTACCAGTTTGTTACAAGGGCGTATTAGATACTAAGGGCGTATTAGTAGAAAGGAACAGCGCGAACAGCAAAATGCATGTGCATTAACGGGTTCTCAACAAATCTTTGAGCTGGCGAGATGACACGTACCCCAGCTGCACAAGCAGTGCGCTGTATGTACTTAGTAATTGCATACTTGGGTCACCCCCGTCATTTTCTTCCTTGAAGAAATCAGACTTTGTAAAGTATATGCCATTTTATTTCTAGAGTTGGTCTGTTGTTTTTCTTGCACTCCGTGGTGGTTTGATTCTTTTATGTCTATTTGTTTTTGTGTTAGATTGCAATTCATCGGTTTCATTTTGTCTCAAACGCACTGTAGGATGGGTTGCTCAGAGCAGTTCTCATCTTAATCTTCACAGGGGTTTATGAATGTCGTAAGTCTTATGTTAAGAGTGAGAGTTACATGTCCTAGTTCTACAATAATTTTATACAGAATTTACAATAGGCCAGGGCCCGGTTTCACAAAGCTCTCGTAAGCCTAAGTTCTCGTAACTTTTCTCGCAGCATTCGTACCTCCTATACTGTAACATAGGAAGTACGAATGCTACAAGGAAAGTTCAGACATCTTGGGCTTACGAGAGCTTTGTGAAACGGGGCCCTGGCCTGTTTTACGGATACCCTTATTCAACATTGAAAATTGCAACATGTATGATAAACTATGTTATCAGGGTTCTAGACTTTACTAAAAAATATATCATGTAGAAATAGAAAAAAATCCAATATAGGGAATATTTTCTGTACATCACAGCAAGCCTTTGATATTTTTGTTTTCAAAGCCATAACAAATCACCTGTTAATATCATGAAGAAAATGTACACCTTGCTACAAAATACATGAAAAACATATCCATGAGTATCCATAGTAACATCAGATGAATATTACTAAACTGTACAAGACATGTTGGTCCCTTCTTAAACCTGTCGGGGCGGTGGGGTAGCCTAGTGGTTAAAGCGTTGGCTCGTCACGCCGAAGACCCGGGTTCGATTCCCCACATGGGCACAATGTGTGAAGCCAATTTCTGGTGTCCCCCGCCGTGATATTGCTGGAATATTGCTAAAAGCGGCGTAAAACTAAACTAGTCAGTCAGTCTTAAACCTGTCAATGTACCATATTTCCTCTAATAGAAGCCTATTATTATGGAACTTAGCCAAAGTACTTGCAGACTGCTGATGTAACTGTGTCAGCTCACAGATATACAAACATCTCCCTTCTATCAGTGACCTGTGTCTATATAGATAGGACATTGTCCTATATTGTACAATGGTAATTAGTCGTTACAGGAGAATAGCATGTATGATACATCAGATAAGATAAAACTACAGAGCATTACATTCTGACCTGAGATTACAACTTGTTTCATATACAAGTAACACTATTATCCCTAAAACTGTTTTACAAACACCAAAATGTTGGAATGATATAAACTATTTACATTCAACCTTTAACCACAGACCTATATTAATTACTATTTAGGTCTGTGTTTTAATCTATATAAATGTACAGAGAAGGAAACTACTTATAAAAAAATCTACATTTGAAAATGGTTGTATGGCTTTAGGTTTATTATCAGATGTATTGTATCTATTTATTAATACTTTCAGAGGGTCGTGATAGAGACTTCATAAAACAAATTTCAAGCAGACCACACCACACTTTGGGGCATTTTTACCAAAGACAGGAACAGGTACAAGAGGTCTGACAGTTGCAACTTGCTAGTTAGACCAGGTATACAGGGCAGGTGTCTGACAGAGTGACTGGATTCATCTACACCTGTTTAAGCCTTACATTACTATTACTTGGTTAACAGATTTAACGACCTTGAAAACAAAATTCAGAAAATATAATATAAAATTGGAATGACAGTCTTTTTTACCTAGATTGCATTGACAAAAACATTAATAGAATGAAACAGAACAAATTTCCAAGGATTTCTTGTCACTTACCATTCTAAATCAATTACAATTAAAACAGTCCTGTAGAAAGCAATTCATCAATAATATTAATTTTACCTACTGACTAAATATTTCACTTATATATCACCATTACATTACCTCCCCCTGCCCCCTGCCCAAAAAAGACAACATCTCATATATAATCGATGCCCTTGACATAAAAAACTCATTTGGCACAATTTGCTCAAAGCAAAGCACATCGCTTGAAAATATTTGTTATAATTCAGTCCTTTCTTCTGACCTCAGGATGAGAATGCATACCGTAACAACAAATTCATCTGACCACAGGTAACGTTCATGTCAATTAAAATGAATGAAAAATAATGCTGATTATTCATAGCTTAAAAAATTGTGTTGACTTTAGTTCATACTGACTAAAAGAATTTGTACCAGATTTTTGTTGATGCTGTCTACGCCAGCCATATGACTGCGTCTAGTAATAATCAAGACTGGGACACACAAACCAGTGAGTAATATTATGAGAATAGATCTGCACAGATATAACATCTACGGGTAACCAATTCTAACCAACCATCCACATGAGACCATAGTGAGGATAAGGAATCTTAGATCAAGTTCCCATGTATATTTGTTATGTGCAGTATTTACTTTTCAATGCAAAATCTGTCTGAAATCTTTGATCCAACCATTTTCCATGCAGTTGATAACAGGACAAACTATGGTATATACATGTTATCACATGGTAGTGATGGAACAGTGCAATATCATGCCAATATCACATGAGATGGACAGACCTTATGGAAGCACTGAAACACTGTCTAAAACAACCACACAGTATTTCTTGGTTTTCTCAGCTAAGGCTATAGTCTGTTTGCAGTGAAAACGTACCGATGAATTTCACTTTAAACAAAATAATAAATCAAATAAAGTGAAATTAAGATTGCGAATCCTCATAGCAAAATAGTTTGTATTACAAGGGGGTAAGCACAGTAGTTGGAACAGTGAAACAAAGGCATGTGCGGTACGTGATAAGCGTTCACTTGTTCTCTGTGTTTCATTTAATGTGCATGCCCCCTTGTAATACATACCAATAATAGCGATTTGAAACTATGATCGTTTGTTAACCAACTTTTATCTTAAGTTGAATAAAATTCTGAGATTTAAATGTTAAATTGGCAAGGTAAAATTTGCAATCTTAATTTCATCTTATTTGATTTACTTTATTGTTCAAAGTGAAATTCATCGGTACATTTTCACTGCAAACAGACTATAAATACTAAGAATATTCAGGACAGATAAATAAATAAAATAATGAAGTTCGTACAAGCTTTGTTGAGCATCTTTGAAATGTGTACAATTAGTTTTTAACTGGTTCTGTTGACAACTGTTTGTAGGATACAAATAAAGGACTGAAGCTTTATATGCCATCATGTTATTTCTGTTACAAGTGTAATCATCATCAGATATGGCAGGATTCTACTTGAGCAGTTCTATGTATAAAGTACTACCATCACGTGCAATGAAAACCAGCTATCTGAATGGCTAGTAGCTGTCTTGTATAAACCAATACAAATCATCTGGCTGTATATAATGTTTATATAACAGCTTGTCATGTCATACCTCACTTTGCACACATTATAAGTTACTGATCTGTCTGCGAGTCACAAGTTTGATCTGTTTTGTCTCACAAACATATTTTACTAAAAATAAATTTGTTTCTTTTTGACACATAATGACAACTTTGTTACATGTGGCGGTTGCAGGGTGTATTTGATTTGATTAGTTGAATGTTTTTGTAAACACTTTAACCTTTAATATATCATCCAAAACTGTGTTCCACAAGAGATATTGCTTGTGTGAGATCAAATGATCAAACAATATCGTTTTGACAGTAGATTTTGTACAATGCCCTGACAATGCTATGATGTCATGAACCTGATGACGTCACAATGCTATGACATCGTTACACTGCAAGTCTAATGGTAGTACGGAGTTCAGAGATGTACATTTTTCATTGAAAACTAAAGAAGAGTGATTTTTGATGATAAATAGAATCTCACCCTCGTGTCTTCTCATATCACATATATCAACTCTTTGACAAAAGTAAAAATAACTGTACAAACCCATTCACCTTGTCAAATCCAGTCCACCCTGCTATTGAGACATGTAATGCATTGTCAAAGATAATATACTGTGCACGGTACAATGTTATGGCAGGCACAACAAGAAACCAGTCCTCTCCGACTGGCATTTAAAGTCATGACTTCCACTTGTACATACACAAACAGACAAGCTTTCAACAAAACAAATTTTTTAATAGATTTGTTTTTTTAATGTTTTCATATTTAGCACATTTTTGGCATGTCATGGCACTTTGTACTTGTTTCGTTGGAAATAATACAAACCACTAGCTAACAACATTTGGAATAAATATGATATACACACAACTTCCTTGGTGAATTTTCCATAACAACACCCATGAGATCCTGAATTATATCATACATATTGACATATACTACTCAACAGAAGTTAAGGATAATCCATTCTTCCATATACATGTATATCAGTTAATCTGTGATAGCATGCAAATTGAAGACATCATCACACTGACTGACTGAGTTTGGTTTTACGCCGCTTTTAGCAATATTCCAGCAACATCACGGCGGGGGACACCAAAAATGGGGCTTCACACATTGTGCCCATGTGGGGATTCGAACCCGGGTCTTCGCGTGACGAGCCAACGCTTTAACCATTAGGCTACCCCACTGCCCCAGACATCATCACAACTTTAGCAAAACAACAACATATATTTTCTGTATTCAACCTCCATTTTCACATAACATAGCAAGTGAGTTGAGCCATATGGCGGCGCAAGTGAGTTGAGTATTATGTTGCTTTCAGCAATTCTTTCATATAGCTGTAGCCATGACTTGACAGAATATCTATAGTAATGTAAAAGAATCACATGGTCCGTAACCTCTTTTGAGTAGTATATGTTTTGAGAGACTTCAGCAGCATGAGCAAGACTGACTTAAGTACATAACAGCATATGTTCCGAGGTGAGAAACACCTCAGTACGACATTGTCAGCATTTATCAAGGGCACCTGCTTCTGGGTATAACTCTCAGGGTTGCACCTGGCCACTAGTCTACTTGTCTTACATCAAAGGTTGCTGAATCTTTTCACTAAGCAGCAAGGGATATATAGGATAATTATTAATTTTCAATAGAAGATGAAGATAAAGACTCATATGACAGACCCATGGTGTCTTCCAATGGTAAGTATTGACTCTCTTGTCGACATATATATATATATATATATATATATCTGAAGCTAACTAACTGGTTATTAACTTGTTTTGTATGTAACAATGCCTCAAGGTCAGTATCCAGCAAAATTCACAATATATTTCACATATTGTTACTGGCAGTATTTGGCTGAAAATAATGTGACTATTCTGCCAAAAGTAATGGTTGGTATCTCAAGCACAGGTTTCTCTAGTGATGTCAAATATGACAAGTCAATAATGAACAACAAACAAGTGGGATTTGACCCATGGTGTTTTCCTATGGTAAGTATTGACTAGTTGACAAAGATAAAGAAAGGACATACGAAAAAATAGGAGATGCTGTCTTGATTCTAAGATATATATGGGTTCACTATATTGAGGCACATAACAATATAACCTCATTAATCTGAACAGCATTCACAGGATTGAAATTTTGCTCAACAAATTTCAAGATTATTGAGTCAAGGTATGGAGTTATCTCCCTTTAGACAGACATTCTCAGTAGGACTGGGTTTTGGATCTGTGTTTACATACTGGACATGACTGATGCTTAAAGAAAATCTGAACACAAATGGCATATTCAGAATTCAGAACACAAGCTGTGATAAATATTTCTGTGCCCATAAAATAACATGTCGCTTGTTTCTGTGAAAGGAATGACTACTGTCTGCGCAATATTCGAACACAATGGCTACATATCTAACCTATAACAAGGCTATATTCAAACATATTGTTTATATATGTTGTTCATATGTTCCATGTACATACTTCAAATATGAACCTGTAACCAGACCCATGATATATATCCTTGTTGAGGGATATGTTTATACTGTTTAGCCCATACCAAGGATATGTATCATTTCTAGCTGTGCTGTGGTGGTATATATGCATATTTAACACATATAATTATACTGGACTATATTCTGTCCTGGGTAAATAAGGCCCATTGGTCAGGAAAGAGTTTAAGGGTAATACGACAAGAACACTGCTCCTCAAATTACTTAATCATGACCCAACCTGGAGCCATGACATTTTTGTTCTCCTTTCCACAAAGTCATCTGGAATAAGTCCCAGGGAGTTGCGATTATCTAGCACTGAGAACACTTACTGGTGTATCATATTTTACTGCTACGACCACATTTGTTAATGACATTCCCTGCCCACCCATAACAAATGTCCAAGGTCCTAATCCACAAAATGTTCATAGTATTAGAAACAATCGTAACTATTTAGTTCATGATAGGTTTACGAACATGCTTTGTGGTTTGGGCCCAGTCTCTTTAAGTGGAATAGCTGTCGCAGTCCCAGTGCCAACACTGCTTTGTGGAACAGGTTCCTTGAGCCCTAAACTCAGTTACTGACCTGAAGCCGAAACTAATATAATCGGTAAAGTTCCTGACATATTGTTGTCATGACAACCACACAAGAGAATATATATACAGAAGAATATGATTACAGTATTGCACAGGTATACAACTGTGGTTGGAGGCAGGCAAATAAAACAAATCATCACAACATGAGTAAGACAACAACGTTGTCCTTATTTACATCCTTATTTTTTTCACATTCAGCCTTCTTTGTGAAAAACAATGTATATCGTTCACATCCCTAGAATTCTTGTATTCATACTATGCTTCAGTAGCAATGTATAGTCTCACATGATGAGTGAGCTGACTTTAGCTGAATCGGGTTTTATGCCTCTTCTTTTCACTAATCCATGGTGGGGGACACCACAAGGAGTTTTGAACATGGAATCCATGGCGGGGGACACCACAAGGAGTTTCGAACATGAAATCCATGGTGGGGAAGTGAGCCTGGTGTGATAAGAGAACGCTTTACCCGCTAAACTCTTGGATTTTGCTGAGACCTGATGAACCTTCACCTTCCTAACCTCTGATGATTCTTGACCTTGCTTTGAATTTACCCAAAATGCAGTTAGCCAGTGTATGAAATAAGCCAAAAATCCAGCCAGACATCAGGGCTGTAATTTCAAAATGTTACCAGCCCAAAATGGATTTAACCATACCAAATATGGTGAATTTACTCAGATGTATTGAACATCTAAAATTTTTACCAGACCATCAGGCTGGCTAGCTGTAAATTTAGACCGTCTGTCAGAAATCTAGCCCGTCTCGGGCGGTCGGACAGGCCTTATTTCATACACTGATTTAGCTAAAGATTCCATATCCAGGTGAAATGTGGAACTTAATTCCCCTGATAATGTCATTAGAAGTTCTTTCAACGCTGATCATATCTTCTAAATATAACTCAACTGAGGTGAAGGTCAAATGTCGCCAACTTGGTCAGAGAGAATCCCCATGGCCATAAAGATGTAGAACTATCTTTGATCCAGATTTGGGTTTGCTAATGGAAGCCATCTCTGTGTTTCTGAGTAAGGTCTTAGATCCTACACTCACAGTCAGCAGGCTAATTCCAAGGACGAAAACAATCAGCTCTAATACTATACCAAATTCAGGAAACAAACTTGAGTCTTGTGATAATGGCTACTGCACTAGCTACTGAGCCAACTGGTGGCAGAGATCATATTGGAAGTAATGTGCGCACTACTATGTTCAAGTAAAAGAATTTTCAACTTGCAGAACCAACAGATTTCTATAAAATAACATCTTTTGTTCTTGAGCATATGTTGTATAGCTGGCACTGGACCCACTAATTGTTCTTAGCTCCCAAGCGAAGACTTGAGCAAACATATTGCACTGATATGAGATTCAGCATAAAAATAATCTCTCAATATCTTCAGATCAATCCACTATGAACACAGTGGAGAAATAACAAGAAATATCAATAAGTTCATGTTAGCTCACTTCAAAGTATGTTACATCAACATTTACAAAATAAACTGCCAAGCCAAATCTACCTCCATCCAACCACCACACCACAATACATGCTAATGTGAACTATGCTTTGTAAGTGCCGCGTGTCTGGGCTTTTGGTCCTGTTTTGTACTGTCTATGTGTCGCGAAGTTTTCCCACCATGCTCATCAGCTAACGGCTGATTGGCTGATTTGGACACAGGAAGTCTATGGTTAATGAATCCATGAACAGGACTAACTGGCAATGAAGGCGAAAAAATCGGAAGAGTGAGATCCAACTTTTCATACTCCTCTGCTGAAACGTGTTGACGCAGTTTGGTGACAGCGTTCAAAAGAGCAGATCTCTCCAGTTCAAGTGTACGAATGTGCGACTTGAGTTTGGCCTCGCCAACCTGGTAGTTATGCACGGTGATCTCGAGGCTGTGCGACTGTCCATGAGCCTGTTGTAGCTTCTCTAGAAGCTCCATGTTCTGTTGCCGTAGGTTACGGTTAATGCCCTCTAGTTTGATGACAAGGTCGGACTCGCCTCGTTGTGGGGAGTACATCATCTCCTCTCTTAGCACGTGATACTCCACCTCGTAGGATCGCAGCTGAGCTGTGATGTCCAGCTCAAAGGCCTGGGGATGAGAAATGGTAAATTTCTTATAACTTACAGACTAACAAAAGCATGAAAATTTATGGGGATTTTGTTGTCAAGTTTGTTACCAAACCTAAATAATTTCAATGTAAAGCACAAGAACCACACCCCACATTTTAATAGGAAAATAGAGACACAAGGCTCTGAAGCTCACCTGACTATTTAGGAAATTATTTCATGACATCTCATTTTAGTATAAATATCTGTAACTGGTGCAACAATTTCAGCATATACTTTTGGAACATGACTAAAACAGTGATGCTGAGTTCAAACAGTGATGCCCCAACAAAGTGGCCCCAACCTTGGGCCTGTTTGACATCTAGTGTCAAACTTTGCCGTGACCATCCTATTTGTTTGTTTGTTTTTATGTTTAACTCTGCACTCAGCAATATTCCCGCTATACGATGGCGGTTTGGACCAGACAATCTGGTGATTGACATCATGAGCACCGATCTACCCTTTTGGTATACAATGAAATGCATCAACCAAGTCAGCAAGTCTGAACAGCCGATACCCTAACTCATCTCTTACGACAACATGGGTTGAATAAAGACCAATTCTGACACAGATCTTCACGGCCATCACCATCCTGACATACACGTTTCTGGAACCAATTCTTTGACTAAGAATGGCTCTTACACATTGTCCACATTTGGGGAAGTGAAAGATGAGCCATTGCTTTGGTCATGATGCTGCCTCACACCCCTTGTAAAACAATCCATCCTACGGTATGGGACTGATGCCTCATCTGCGTGTTATTTTATCTCACCTGGTTAACGACTCTCTCCATCTGAACATGCACCATGTCTGGCAGGGTTGTTTTCAAGAATTCAACCACACTCTCAAATGAATCACACTGCATTATCAGCTCGCGGTGGTTGCCTAGCAACACAAGCGCCACCTTGAACAGGGCATCTGTGCCCTGAATGAAGATCATATCTGAAGAAGAAAGAAACGCTGTCTTAAAAAAGTGACTTCTTGTGCCCTAATTCCTGAAGGAATAAGTGAATGTTGTTTTACATCACACTCAGTAATGTTCCAGGACCCAATGACAGTTGGAAAATTATTATGAGAAAAATCACATAAAGTTGGATCCTTTAAGTTGTGTTTTATGGTTGGTTATGTTGAAACACAATCAACAATGTTCCACCAGCTGGCAGCAGTCTGTAAATAATTGAGTCTGGACCAGACAATCCTGTGATCAACAGCATGAGCATCATCTACGCAATTGGGATACAATGATGTGTGTCAACCAAGTCAGAGAGCCTAACCACCAGATCCTGTTAGTCGCCTATTACATGGGTTGCTGAGGATCAGTTCTAACTCGGATCTTCATGGGTCTCGTGTCTTAAGCCAATCATAGGTTGCTGGGGACAAATTATAACCAGGAAAGCAGTGGTACAGGACCCAGTGGTACAGTGGCCTCAGTAAATGAGCCTTGACTGTATAAAGGTCAACTCACCAAACACCCTCGACACGAAGCCAAGTGGGAACTGTGAGGCAAAAAGCGTCAGGAACCACGGGGCGGCGTACAGAGTAGGGGCGATCTCGTGAGTCTCAAAGTGGTTGTACAGATCCTTGTGGTGGTCGTGAAGGAGCCGTGTCAGCTGATACAGTTTGATCTGAGGATGGAACAGTTAAAGTAACGGTTTTGAAGGACATAGGAAGTGTGTGTTTTAAAGAATAATAATCACCAGATACTACTAATATTTTCAGTCATTCAACAACAATGTCACGTTGCTATCGAATCATGGATTTTGTGTCATATATCATACTATCAGTGTTTGTAAGTATCAATTTCTTTTAAATAATTAGAACACATAAACATCTCACAAGGCCCTTGCTACAGCACTGCAAAAGGCCCCAGTGACAGCTTCGTAAAAGGCCTGAGAGACAACATCCCCTAAGGCCCTAGCTACAACATCCTACAAAGCCCTAGCTACAGCATCCTACAAAGCCCTAGCTACAGCATCTTACAAAGCCCTAGCTACAGCATCTCACAAGGCCCTAGCTACAGCATCTCACAAGGCCCTAGCTACAACATCCTACAAAGCCCTAGCTACAGCATCCTACAAAGCCCTAGCTACAACATCCTACAAAGCCCTAGCTACAGCATCCTACAAAGCCCTAGCTACAGCATCTCACAAGGCCCTGGCTACAGCATCTCACAAGGCCCTAGCTACAACATCCTACAAAGCCCTAGCTACAGCATCCTACAAAGCCCTAGCTACAGCATCCTACAAAGCCCTAGCTACAGCATCTCACAAGGCCCTGGCTACAGCACTGCAAAAGGCCCTAGTCACAGCTTCATAAAAGGCCCTAGCTACAGCATCCCACAAGGCCCTAGCTACATCATCCCTCAAGGCCCTAGCTACAGCATCCCACAAGGCCCCAGCTAGAGCATCCCACAAGGCCCTACCTACAACATCCTACAAGGTCTCAGCTACAAAATCCCACAAGGCTCAAGGCCCAGGCTGCAACATGGCTCAAGGCTCAGGCTGCAACATGGCTCAAGGCCCGGGCTGCAACATGGCTCAAGGTCCAGGCTGCAGCATCCCCCAAGGCCCGGCCTGCAACATGGCTCAAGGCCAAGGCTACAGCATCACTCAAGGCCGGGGCTGCAACATGGCTCAATGCCCAGTCTACAACATCCCACAAAGCCCATGCTACAGCATCCCTCAAGGTCCGGGCTGCAACATGGCTCAAGGCCCATGCTACAGCATCCCTCAAGGCCCGGGCTGCAACATGGCTCAAGGCCAAGGCTACAGCATCCCTCAAGGCTCTAGCTACATCACCCCACAAGGCTCTAGCTACATCACCCCACAAGGCTCTAGCTACATCACCCCACAAGGTCTTAGCTACATCACCCCACAAGGCTCTAGCTACATCGACCCAGAAAGTCCTAGCTACATCACCCCAGAAAGTCCTAGCTACATCACCCCAGAAAGTCCTAGCTACATCACCCCACAAGGCTCTAGCTACATCATCCCACAAGGCTCTAGCTACATCACCCCACAAGGTCTTATCTACATCACCCCACAAGGTCTTAGCTACATCACCCCACAAGGTCTAATCTACATCACCCCACAAGGTCTTATCTACATCAGCCCACAAGGTCTTATCTACATCACCCCACAAGGCCTTATCTACATCACCCCACAAGGTCTTATCTACATCACCCCACAAGGTCGTATCTACATCATCCCACAAGGTCTTAGCTACATCATCCCACAAGGTCTTATCTACATCACCCCACAAGGTCTTATCTACATCACCCCACAAGGTCTTATCTACATCACCCCACAAGGCTCTAGCTACATCACCCCACAAGGTCGTATCTACATCACCCCACAAGGTCTTATCTACATCACCCCACAAGGTCTTATCTACATCACCCCACAAGGCTCTAGCTACATCACCCCACAAGGTCTTAGCTACATCACCCCACAAGGTCTAATCTACATCACCCCACAAGGTCTTATCTACATCACCCCACAAGGTCTTAGCTACATCATCCCACAAGGTCTTATCTACATCACCCCACAAGGTCTTATCTACATCACCCCACAAGGTCTTAGCTACATCATCCCACAAGGTCTTATCTACATCACCCAACAAGGTCTTATCTACATCACCCCACAAGGCTCTAGCTACATCACCCCACAAGGTCTTATCTACATCACCCCACAAGGTCTTATCTACATCACCCCACAAGGTCTTATCTACATCACCCCACAAGGTCTTATCTACATCACCCCACAAGGCTCTAGCTACATCACCCCACAAGGTCTAATCTACATCACCCCACAAGGTCTTATCTACATCACCCCACAAGGTCTTATCTACATCACCACACAAGTCTTAGTTACATCACCCCACAAGGTCTAATCTACATCACCCCACAAGGTCTTATCTACATCACCCCACAAGGTCTTAGCTACATCATACCACAAGGTCTTATCTACATCACCCCACAAGGTCTTATCTACATCACCCCACAAGGTCTTAGCTACATCACCCCACAAGGCCTAGCTACATCACCCCACAAGGCTCTAGCTACATCACCCCACAAGGTCTAATCTACATCACCCCACAAGGTCGTATCTACATCATCCCACAAGGTCTTATCTACATCACCCCACAAGGTCTAATCTACATCACCCCACAAGGTCTAATCTACATCACCCCACAAGGTCTTATCTACATCACCCCACAAGGGCTTAGCTACATCACCCCACAAGGTCTTAGCTATAACACCCAAACACAATTTGTGGGAGTCTCCTTTTATAAATCACCTGTAGTGCCATCATATTGGGTCGGTACTGCTGTCGAAGGCCCAACTCGAACATCAGGAATTTCAGTACCTCAAAGGCCTCACACTCTTCAAGCTGAAACAAACATGGTTTATTGTGCTATTATCAAGACAGTGATCATTGGACTCAAATTTTCTCATCTTCATGCATTTGTCTATTTTTAAGAGGATATAGCATTTCTGAGAATAATGTCCAGTATTCCAATCAGTTTCACATGGTCCACAGGTAATTACTACATGGCTCATTGGTAAATATTGCTTGATCCATATGTAAGTATTGTAATTAGTTCACAGGTAATTATTTTATATGGTCTATAGGTCTGTATTGTGCACGGTCCAAAAATAATTATTTTACATAGTCCATTGGTAGTTAGTTGGACATGATTTCAGAGCAACACATTTCCTGCCATAAAACTTTATTGTTTTCATGTTCCACATATTTTCATATGTTAATAAACTGCTCAATCAATTCAGCAGGTGCTTTCTCTACTCACATGCATGATGAGGATTCCAGCCACAAAGCTGAGGCCCTGACAGTAGCCCACGTCCTGGTCCATCAGGCTGTAGGCCTTGAGGATGTTGAACAGCTCCAGCTGACCTGGTCCCAGCTGTGTGGCAAAGTACGGGTGACTCGGGAATGTACGACCTAGCGACAGAGAAACATTTCAGTTCATACTCATCAAGGGTGAAATGATTCATTTGTCAAGACAGATGAGTGTGTCATTACAAGATGGATGCTGATCTTGAATATTAACACCTTTGATGAGACTCATGATAAGGCAAACCAAGACACAAAACTGGGGCCCTACGGGATTCAAACCCATTAGCAACCACTTAAATTCTGCATCTTGGGCATTGTTGACTGTTCTTGTTAGATGGTAGGGCTGGGACGGGTAGGAAAAAATGGAATCGAGTACCCGCATATACTTACCCGAATCGGAATCGAGTACCCGGAAATGTAAGGAATAAAGCGCTTCTATCAACTTTCTGAATATTCAATCACGAGTTGACAGACATTTTTCAAGAAAACTTGAAATGATAGCAATAAGACACTGAAACTGAACTTGGGATATATAATTTGCGTTTGTTTAAACAATATAGAGAGTAACACAATTACTTACACTCCTGCTTAAAACACAGATTGAACTTTTCGCTCCTGCTGTTACTGTAACTTGACTAGTAACTCACTGCTCATGCGCAGATATATTATAGTCGTTAATAATAACCTCTATTAATCGGACAATACCAATGATGCAAATGAGTGCTACATCAATCATGAAAAGGACAAGTTATTATCTGCCCTTGCCATTACACAATTCTCTCCTTTTCCGGGTACTCGATTCCTAGAAATAGGACTCGATTCCAGCTGTACCCACCCCGGATTCGAGTACCAGTACCCGTCCCAGCCCTATTAGATGGGACTATAAACTCAAACTGTTGTCAGAGCGAGACAGACAATCAGGCGGCAACTCTCACCAAGATCTATAAGGATGGCATGCTGATGAGTGGTGAGTTGCTTCAAGAGATCACAGTAGGCCAGATGGTGGCGAGGGAGTTGCATGAGGCAGCTGGCATTGTGGAGACGTTGCTGTTCACCCAGCAGATTCCAGATCTCCCCCCGAAGACTTCGTGGTACACCTACAACCAATGAAAGGTCACTGAGTATTTCAAATAGTCTACAGGCCTCTCCTGTAGAAGAGGTGTCATATCCTACTCACAAAACGTTATTTCATAATACTAAGGTAGTATATTTTTTAGCAGCATATGAGCAGACTAGAAGCATATTTGGTACGAGTGTATACATCACTTCTAAATGCAATTCAAAGATCTTTTGTGTTTGTTGTTAAGTCATCTTCACCTGACTAACCATTTGTACAAGGGGCTATCAAAATGTTTTGAGCCTAAAATACTTCTGATATGTGCATGATTAAAAATAACTGTATGATATTGAAGAATGGTTTATATCATTCACATAAACGTAATATTCACATGCACATGTCGCTAGTTTCTGGTCATGTGACATCTAATTGCATGTACCCCTATTGACTGACTGGCTGACTGAGTTTGGTTTTACGCCGCTTTTAGCAATATTCCAGCAACATCCCGGCGGGGGACACCAGAAATGGGCTTCACATATTGTACCCATGTGGGGATTCGAACCCGGGTCTTCGGCGTGACGAGCCAACGCTTTAACCACTAGGCTACCCCACAGCCCCTACCCCTATTGAAACGGCATATATACATTTCAGCTACATAACTATGACATGCAAATACATACACACATCTGGACCACACAACTGAATGATCAATATTGTGAGCAATGATCCACACCTTCAGGTTCAATGAAGACGTCATGAAGACATCTCGCCACAAGCTCCATTTGGTCACCTCTTATCTCGTAGGTGGCAGGGGACCAATTCGAACTCAGAATCCCCACAGGGTAACAGTTACTATGAACAATGTCCTATATTGTCATGCACAGAGGTACAAAATGAACCAAGTAGCCATCTAACCACCAAATCCATTCCTTCAGCTCTTATGACAACCACCAGTTGCTGGGTACCATTTCAAACCCGTAATTTCCATCAGGTTGGGTTCAGGATCTATACAGAAGTACACATACCCTTCTTGACACAGTCCAGTAGTTTGTCTTGAGCTATTTTGGTTGTAATCCTGTGTTCGGCGCCTAGTAGTTCCTCCCACACCTTGGTGACATCCTTCAAACATGGCGTCACTTCCTGGTAGTCGAGCTTCTGCCGTTTTTGGTCCATTTCATCTTGGCGAGCTGCAGAAGAAGTAACCCACTCATATAATGTCATGTCCGAATATTCAACTGAATCCATTTACTTCACTGTGTAGTGTAACACCATGTTAACTAGGCAATTATTATTCCGTATTTCCCATGACCTTCAAAACCTAAAATTACCAACAGCTATCTGCCAATCTACTTAATATTTAATATTTTTTACTGACTGACTGAGTATGGTTTTATGCCGTTTTTTAGCAATATTCCAGCAATATCACGGTGGGGGACACCAGATATGGGCTAATATTTTTAAGCTATTCATGAAAAATGTCATGTTCATGTTCATATATATGTTGCATAGTAAGAACTAATGTTTGGATATGTAAAGGTGACTTGTATTTAAATAAAAAATGATAGGGAAAAGGCTTTAATGTTTAGTTTTGCAATATAGGATTGAATGTAAAGTAAAAAGACCTCTGAATTGAAGTAAATATGAACTTTGAACATTGATCTCTCCAGTCCGCTTTGAAGTTTTTCATAAAAAAGTATTATCTATGTTTTGGGTATGAGACTTACCTATCATACATACTCATATGTACGCATCTGATATATTACTGACTGACTGACTGAGTTTGGTTTTACGCCGCTTTTAGCAATATTCCAGCAATATCACGGCGGGGGACACCAGAAATGGGCTTCACACATTGTACCCATGTGGGGATTCGAACCCGGATTTTCGGCGTGACGAGCCAACGCTTTAACCACTAGGTTACCCCACCGCCCTCTGATATATTAACCATTGATGCATGCAATGCATGCAGAATGTACTCTACTCATACAGTGTATGTCATTAACTACAGGACAAAGTTATAACAGACTGTCATTCCATTCATATGTTGTTATTTATGGACAATAAAATTACTGATTAATATATTATAACTGTTTATTTGTATCTGAATATGATTATTATCCTTAAAATGAATGATATATTTAAACATGGTCTGATTAAGAATAAACATTTTCATCAAGATAATTACAGTTAACTTTAAGTATCTCACATGCTATTCCCCTAAGGGCAACTGTTAAGCAGTTGTTTCAACTGGCTTTGCAATACATTCAGTGACATTGTATTTCATCATTGTGAGATCAGGCAAGGTTATTTGTGCTTATGATTACAACATAGAATTTACCTTTTAAAAGCTGCATATCTAAACATCCACAATGTCGTGCTATTTATACATACATATAGACAAATATGATATATGGTGAGAATGTCTGTATTTATGAATGTTTAATTAATATTCCTGTCTGCAGATATAGAGAAAATAAAACTAGATAGATTATCTTTGCTTACGAATATTCAGTAAGATTTAATACATTGTAACAGCACCAGTGATGAAATCTTATCATTTTTTCATCTTAACATAGCCATGTTTCCTATACCTGTAACTATGGTAACAAGGGTGATACGATACATATTGTCACGTAAAGCATTTGACACAACACATAGCAAAATGTGAATTTCAAAGGCTGTCTATAGTTGTGTTGCATTTTACACACATATATTTTATATTTTTAATACAAACACAGAACAATGAATGCTTAGTATATCACAATCCAATCCTGTAAATCCATTTCATGAGCTTCTCTGAATGAAGATACAGCACTGTATAAATGTATCGATACACCCATGGAAGTACCATCAAAAACCTCATCACCACCATAAAACATGCAACCCAGTTGTGCCAACTTGAGGAATCTGAGGTTACTAATAACACCAGATTTTATACTATAGTCTGTTTCCAAATAACACTATACAGAACATGCCAAGTTGTAGGATAATATTGTGTTCATATACTGATGGAATTAAAAAAAGGAACATGGAACATTTTTGACATACATGTGTGCCTACATTAGGCATTTGGAAGTGTTAAAAAGAACCAAGTACTATATTTTTCAGGGCCAAGAAATATCTGGGTTATTTCTGTGCTGCTCTTTATGAATGATTCTGATATTGACTTGTCCTCACACAGAGCCACAGTCTGTCCCATAGAGTTTCCCAAATAGATCTGCGATTCTAATCTGCATTACACTTTCTATGCTTCACTGAAGTCCATTCATTGTGATCTAATGACAAATGACAAACTCCACTGACTGTTAACTTCAAATATGACAGTACCGGTAAGTTCAGATATATTTACTGACAGGTAAATATTTTTTTTATCTGCCAGTGCCTTGTGTGAGAGCTGCCCAGTTCTGATCCATATGAAGATTCAGTAAATCTAAATCATTTACCATTCCAGAGGTACAGTTATAACAGCCAGCGCAAAAATAGCCGTGAATGTTTTTAAACATAAAAGCATCTGTTACCTTTAAAATGTTCCATCTGTTCATACTCCTAATTATTTGACAATTGGGTCTTCCACAATATGTGACTGACCTCTTGCCCCATTTGATTTATGGTCTATGAAAGCAGCATGTTTAACAACCTAGGAGGTGAATATTCTTCAATTGCATCACAATGTGTTCCTTTTTTCCATGAGTATACAATGAAAACACATGAAGTAATAATCTCTCTGGAGTTGACATCAGCAGTTCAAGTAAACAATCTGGAGATATTTGATGAACCTATTACAGTGCATTTACACTAAATGAGCATTTATCATGGTGGCCACCTAAGCATACTTTTTTCACAAAAGCAAACTGATACAACACAGAACTCCAAATACCAATATGTTCTAAAAAAACGTTTGGCTGTCTACATCGAAAATACTATTAAAACATTGAATTATCACCTCTTTTCAAACAATTCCTTTATATACTGCTCAGTCTATGTAAAACAATCGTAACACTCATCAACAATGTTCAATCACATGTATATACACCAGCTGAGCAGTCGATATAGGTTATCAAGAAACAGACTATATCCAATCTTTTGTTATCCCGCCCCTGACTGCTCAAACGTGTGGGGGTGAAGTAATCCTGATATATACACACCTAATCTGTATACATAGACTTACAACTGCCCTGTCAGGCATAATCATTTGTATTTCTGATGAAGTTCATTGCATTAATCTACCTAGGATTAATATTTTTAAGTAAGACTTAATTTTCATGGCAGGTACCTCGGCACTTTAATCACCTTATCAGTATTGACAGGACTGGACTAGAGTAGATTTTCTTGATAAAACAGGGTTTAATCTTTATTTAGCTGAGATCAGCTATGGATTCAACAGTTGGTTGTTAGTCATGGTTAACATCACGAGCTCATCCTGATCAGGACATAGTGTACTTCTGCCTGAATGGACACAACAAATGGATCTTACTGCCACAAGGCTTTATTGATCTGGAGATTTTCAAAGGTTATTGCCGGCTTCTTGTCAACAGCAGGGCCTTGAAACACAAAACTCTCTTATATCCTTTCTGATCATCTTCTCACATCAAAGCTTAGAGGAACTATCAATATAAGATTTTATTTCCCATGCAGGAATTATCTATGCAGCTGCTCTGTAAGCCTATTTAACACTGATATGATGTTTTCCATGGTTTTAAGAATCTGAAGCAGGAGCCGGAATCTGCATGTCCTATTTCATTCAAAAGCATCAACCACCAGTTGGTGCAAATAAGTTTTGACAGAACTAATCACCACTGCCAGTGGTTATTTGCCATTGCTAAACCTTATCATAAGTCTTTTCGAAATATCACGTCTTTTAATGTTCTTGGGATTGGTTTGATAAGTGGTCTCCAGGCATAACATATATTTAGCAAGTTGTTGTTGCCACAGATATACCACTTATTTTTATATGTTGACTGAATATATAATTGTTTGCATAAAATTGAGGGAACTGCAAACAAATTTAATTAAAGAGGACTGAAGTTATGACAGAGACATAACTCATCAAGGGTATAAAATAAACTTGAAAAGGTCCTAAAAAAGGTTAAAATAGTTAACTGTAAAGTGTCTATGGTAATATTGTATTCTTTAAATGAGTGAGTGAGTGAGTTGAGTTTTACGCCACACTCAGCAATAGTCCAGCTATATGGCAGCGGTCTGTAAATAATCGAGTCTGGACCAGACAATCCAGTAATCAACAGCATGAGCATCGATCTGGGCAACAGGGAACCGATGACATGTGTCAACCAAGTCAGCGAGCCTGACCATCCGATCCCGTTACTCGCCTCTTACGACAAGCATGGGTTACTGAAAGCCAATATTCTAACCCGACCTCAAAGGGTATGTATTCTTTAAAAACAACAACCAATAAACACATAAATAAAAAATAAATCCTCTTTGCTGCTTGGATGATTCACATAAAAACAAGAGCAGCCATCTCACTTCATTTAGGAATATTAATGTTATTAATGTTGCTTGTGGTCCAAAACTTGAAATCTCAAGCTATCAATAACAAAAACATATATTTAACATATTCACAATTTTTTAAATTTGGCAGAAGAAATATCTTACAAATGTTGACAGTGCAGGCTATGTATACAGAATGCCCTCCATGTTAAGCCACCAAGCAAGAGCATATATCTCACCATGTACAGTATGGGTATATGAATGTTATGTCACGGCGGGCAATAGTACATCTTTATCACACCTCTACATATGATGTACACAAACAATGGATGATGATATGAGCATTAACCCATGCCTCACTGAAAATCAATTAAGACAGACAGTTGTGTCACAGACCAGTCAGATATTGGCGGTCATTAATTAACAAAATCAGCATCAGCCCAATCTGGGGCTGATAGTATGAGCAATGTTCTTTTTAACTGTTCTACAATAATACAGAATCACCTGATTCTCATCATAGTCATGTTTATCATAAGGTTTGCTCTGCTTTGAAATTCCAATGTGGACTTTGACAGTAGTGTTCCATCAAAGCATTATCACACTGTTAGATGTCAATGCCCCTCTTAATACCTGTATTGGAGGGTTGGATTAATGTTGTTTTGAACAATATACCAGCCATGGCACAGAGTCTCAAGATGAGGGAGGAAATCCCAATGAGATTCAGATCTCCCACATTTATCACTTTGGTGAAACCCACCAACCTAGAAACAGAATCAACATTAACCTGAATTCTAACCCAAATCACAGGTTTTTGGCTTGCCAAAGGGATGCAACACACCATAGCGATTTGGCCTTAGAAGGCCACCCATTCCTCCAACACCCACATAAGTACCCTCTAACATCATGCATGGGACAGCATGACGACTTTCAGCCTTGAATCCGAAAGAAAATTGGTCTGATGAGGAACACATAGAACCATAAGGATTTGGCTTACATTTGATACAGTTATAAAAACATACAGGTGCAGAGTCTTAAGTAATACACAAAAACATATATCAATAATCATATTCTACAACTAAAATTTGTTTTACAGAAAATTGAAATGTTCTAAATTACTAAATTGGTAGCTATGTGCATAACATATTATCAACTTAAAAAAAAAAAAAAGGATTCTCTGGATTATATAAACACTCAAACTGCTATATCTAAATGGATTCTTCAAAACGGGAATCATTCTGCATGACATGATGTTGGAAGGAAGATGAACCAAAGCAGGCTTGAACAAACACAAATCTGTTCTAGGTGATTCATCTAAAACAGACTTTGTTGGGAATTGCTTTAAACAAACCAGGCTTATGTTAGTGAATACAACAAGGCTATTCCGGGAACTAAAACAAAACGTCAACAAATCTCCATGAATCCTTACCTTTGAACACCACTACTGACCGTGAGCCATACAGTATGAAATAGCCTACGAGGGCGGACAGAAGAAAATAGTTGGTTAAATACACTGTCACAGGGGTCATGCAGTATTGAAGATGGAGCCATATCAGGATAAGTTGGAGCCCTACACAAGGCTCCATGTAGCACTGACATGGAGCCCTTCACCAGGCTCCATGTAACACCAACATAGAACCCTACTCAAGGCTCGACGTAAGACTGACATGGAGCCTAACACAAGGCTCCATGTAACACCCTACACAAGGCTCCATGTAAGACTGACATGGAGCCTAACACAAGGCTCCATACAGCACTAACATAGTGCCCTTCACAAGGCTCCATGTAGGACTGACATGGAGCCTAACACAAGGCTCCATACAGCACCAACATAGTGCCCTTCACAAGGCTCCATGTAGCACCGACATGGAGCCCTTCACAAGGCTCCTTTTAACACCAACATAGAACCCTGCACAAGGCTCCATACAGCACCAACATAGTGCCCTACACATGGCTCCATGTAAGACTGACATGGAGCCTAACACTAGGCTCCATACAGCACCAACATAGAACCCTGCACAAGGCTCCATGTAGCACCGACATGGAGCCCTTCACAAGGCTCCTTTTAACACCAACATAGAACCCTGCACAAGGCTCCATACAGCATCAACATGGAGTAACACCAACCTTGTGTAGGGCTCCATGTGATACACACATTTGTGGGATATTTATTTGGATCAGTTCTTTTTAAATTATAAAAAGTTCAAAATCATTCTTATAAATCTAAGGGTCTGTAGCTCACCTGAAGTTCAAGGTATTTCAACAAGTAAGTGAGTCTAGTTTTACGTCGCCTTTAGCAATATTCCAGCAATATCACGACAGGGGACTTCAACAAGTGGATCACTGCAGCTTTCAGTCATGTTTTTAAATCATGTTACTGGTTAACACTCTGCTGTCTGTCTTTGACTGGTGGAAATAGGTAGGTGTCAAGTGTTTCCATAAAACCTGTACATAGAGGACTGTTCCAAAATTAAATGTGAGATCTCATGCATGGTGTTTACTAATGTGAAGACTTTATAATTATAGCTGTTGGGTGATTATTGGTAAAATCAGCTTAAAACACTCAAAGAAACTGACACATCAGCTCAATAAGTTTGTTGCATTTTCCTACACTCACATATAAAATCTGAACCACAGATTCAATATGGCTGCTGTGGCTACCATGTTAAAACTGAATTGGAATTTAACACTATATAACATATATTTGCAAAATACAACAATGATCACTTCAAAGGGATAAATATTAGAATCATTAAAAGACTTTTTAGAGCCAATGGGAATACTGCCATGCAATTCGTTGGTTTCACATTACTTGTCAACTCGCTGTGCGCATGCTGAGTACATACTTCCATTTGCCTATGCTTTTCAATAATTGATGTCCCATTTTGGTTGCAATTCCATCAGAGATGTGGGGTTTTTTTAGTTGTGAGAAGGGGATGTGCGGGAAGGACGGTGATGGTGAGATGTCTATATACAAGAGTTTGTTAGCTTGTTAACTGACTGACTGACTGACTGAGTTTGGTTTTACGCCGCTTTTAGCAATATTCCAGCAATATCACGGCGGGGGACACCAGAAATGGGCTTCACAGCTTGTTAACATAAATTAAGCTATTTATATAACTAATCCTAGCTATTGTTTCATAATCCAATTGGGATCAGTTGCATTCGACATAAAACTACCTATATATTTGTTTTGATTTTGGTTTTCTTTAGACTGTGTTTACACTCGGTAAAGCATACGACCAAACCAGAAGTAGGCCAGTGGATATTTTTACACACTCTGCGCATGCACACAGTGAGTCGAAAAAGGAAATGTGAAACCAACGAATTGCAGCCATTCCATTCCAGAAATTTCATTTGTTTATTTGAAATTTTCTTTCAAAATATTTTTCAATAAGCAGTCTAGAAGCGAGATGTTGGTTCATAACTTCTCACATAAAACCAGAGAAAGCTGCTTTCTGATTGGCTTTGGTCAACTCCTTTTAGTCATTTCATTGGCAGGGCAATTTTTTGCAAAAAATCTGATGTCACAGGACCAATCACAGTATGTCGTCAAATATTTGTGTACTGGTTATAAGGACTAAGATCTTATTTTGATAACATTAGGATTTTAATCTTCATTAAGTGTTGGATCTTCAGCAACAGATAATTAGTTATATACCTTGTGCTATTCCCTTCACCAGCACAAATCTCCATCACCACTCCATACTGCCATAAATATATATATCAATACATGGAGTTCGAAGAAAGGCCCAGTACCACACATACATTATATACATTCTCAAATTAATAAAAAGGACCTCATAAGCGAATTTTTGGCAGTAAAACCAGCATGTTAGGAACAAAATAATATCTATGTTAGTTTGCATCCAGTCAATTTAGTTCAATCCACACTCATAGATACCTTTATTATGGCTGCTGATAGCTGAAATATTGAGAAGATTATTTCAAACTTCATCATCCATTGTGCATCTTTCTTATGCATTTCAGTGACAAAGCTTGTTAGTTTTCATATGCTTATCCAGTCATCCAGCTTATTAGGTCATCTGAAGCCAATATGGATGAAAACCTGGTTATAAACTGTCTGAGATGCATCAATAAACTGTTTGAAAGATCAGTGAAACGTTGACTGAAGTAACAAGAATAATTGTATATTTCTTCCTTGAATCATTAACAACTTGGCTATCCTCTTCTATCATTTTCACAGACATAATCTGACAAAACCCAAACAGGGCCTCACCTCTCAGAGACTGGTTTTCCTTCTCCATGCGTATGAGAAGCAACGTTTCCAAGATGGCCTTTTTCCACAGACATCTGATCTTAGTGGGTGTCAGTGTCCGCGGAGGGTCGTAGTCACTATGCGTCTCATCTGGGGCAGTAGAAGGATGAAATCACAACTAATTCCAATAAATCCGCGTCAAATGTGCTCAAATGTGTTGGAAATGTGTCTAGATGTTTGCTACTAACTGAAAACTTGTTGACAACTTAATAAATGCATCTTTTATTATTTTATTCATGCACGATGACAGAAAATCAGAATATGTTGATTGCTTTGTGATTTGGTGGCAACTGCTGTCTGTCAGCAGATTTTGGCTAGAATTACACAAAGGATACTGGTTTATGTGTCTTACGATGATGGTTTACGTGGCATAGCCATGATTGGTATTACAACTTTATGTACCTCAATTACAGGCCAACATGAATGCATGTCTGGAGAATACTGTGAGTTATAACTGTATTACTTTATACTGTAATACAATATTCGCCATAAGAGCCCCAAGTGAAATACACAATGCCATTTTAGAAAGTGGTCAAATGTAACATATGTTATATTTGGGATTACACTTTCTTAGTAAAGTACAGATTCTAACCACGGTGGAAGCCGTGGTGGCTGAGCGGTCTAGGTGTCTGACTTTGTGTGCTGGCGATTAAGTACCTGACTCTGAGGGTGTAGGTTCAAATCCCGGATGGGACTCAACCCAAAAAGTACTAGAATCTGTACTTTACTAAGAAAGTGTAATCCCAAATATAACATATGTTAGAGCCCCAAGTGTTCTGGAAAGTGACAATATGGGCCCTTATTAAAGCCCCACACAACCCAAAATTTGTTTTCAGCGATCAGGCAGTGTTGTGATCAAACTTATTACCATATGGATGCAGGGATGAGAATAAAGTTTTGAGAAAAACTCTGAAAACTAGCCGGGGGGTTAGCATCTATTGAATTTAGACGATTCACAAAATGGCCTTGGCCTTATGAAATTCCCGGAATTCCGCAGATCCGCGAAAAAATTCTCATCCCTGTGAATGAAACATGAAAGTTTTGGAGCTACTGGAGCTACCTCAAAGGAGCCAATGGAAAGTCTTTAAAGCCATGGAATAACAGTTATATATACTACTTGAAAGAAGTACAAGAATATCTGATTCTTTCATATAGCAATAGTAATCTGTCATGGCCAAAGCAATAGTAATATGAAAGAACTTGGTAGTTATTGGTTTCTTTTGAGTAGTGTATTTCTAACACCTGTGACTGAACTGACCAGAGAAAGTTGGAGATTCTGGGACCTGTACAGGAGTGACAACTCTGTTGAATATCGCCTGTCTCCAGGAACTTCGTTTCCCGATACGGTGTAAACTCATCTGGCAGTGTTGTTGACAGCGATGAGGAGGTACTTTCTGCGCAGCCAGGGCTTGGACTACCGGCCAACAAAAACCTGCAACAACACAATCAACTGTTCGCAAATGATGATATGGCTCATATTTATCTTGACATATCATCTGATTGGGTTGGGGTGAAGCCCATTTCTGGTGTCCCCCACCGTGATATTGCTTGAATATTGCAAAAAGCGGCATAAAATCTTACTCGCTCACTACTGCAATAGTTTTATCTGTAGTGCAGTTACTGCAGTAGTGTATACTCATGTGCAAAAATTGTTTCAATTTTCAAGATGGCAGACATTTCGGTCCCGTCCGGTTATGGATAATAAAGAACGTGTTGCTTACTTTATCTGTGTCCTGTTGCTTTAATATTTTGTTATGTGTCCCTTTGAGAGCAGTACTTGTCGTAAACGCTTAGGTAGCGACCCATACAGTCTCTGAATGTAAAACATTCCCTTGATCGTAGATTTTTTTTTTTCACATTGTTTCTCAAAACAAGCCAAACATTTTCGATTGGGTTCAAATTGGGACTCTGTGCTGCCCTTGGTAGCTGAGGAATGTCATTCCTGCGTTTCCATGTTTCCGTCTCACGAGACTGATGCATCAGTGCATTATCATCTTGAAACAGCCATGGTTTGTCAAGGAAATGCTTTACAACAACAGGCCACAAAAAATTGTCAAGTGTATCAATATACTTAGCACTGTTCATGTTTCCATAGACTAACACCCAACACCGTAATACGTAATGCACCCCCACATCATCAACTTTATGGATCGCCCTATTCGCTGAGTGAAATACCCGAGGCACTCACCCCTCCATCTTTCTGATCACTTTCGCCACACTTTAACTCTTACATCAGGTTTAACAACAATAGTCATTTCATCGGTAAAGATGACCTTTCTCCAGTCCCTATCAACAGTCCAACGAATTTTTCCTCTAAACCATGCCACACATTTTTTCCTGTTGACCTCACGTATTCCCAGCTTTTTGCAAACAGTCCGTCCAACAAATCCCAGTGAATGTAAATTTCTTTGAACAGTTCTTTTAGAAACAGGTTGTGGCACAGACTGATTAAAAATATGAGTAATATCCTCCTAAGATTTCCGGCGATTAACTTTAACGATCATCGAGAGTTGATTACTCCCCCGTGCTGTGATTTTTGCAGGTCTACCAGAATGACGTCTGTTTTCGATATTTTCACGTTCTCGATATCTTTTAAAAAATTTGCAAATAGTAGAAGGATGGATGCTCAATACTCTTGAAACATTGGCTGATCTATATCCATCATTTATCATATTGATAATGGCCTGTTTTGTGTCATTACTCATCTCTTTTCCGTGTCCGGACATGGTTGTTATTGTTTATGTGTCACAGCGAAGCAGACGACAAATCAACTTCCGAAATTGCGTACACGAAAGTGGATGACGGGAAGTGATATCAACTATAAAAGACGGGAAAAACCTGACGCTACCAAGAGATGCGACGCGAAATAAAAACGTCTTCAAATTCATCGCTTTCCACTGATCGGTAAAAATTGAAACAATTTTGGCACATGAGTGTATATTCTATTGCAACAGTACTAAAACGACCACCATAAACGCACATTTAAGATGCCATACTCACATGTTCTTCATGGGGCTGATGCTGGCATTTTGCCGATTCTGGGAGTGGGAGTTGTGGTTCACATCCCGCCTCCTCTTCTGGACCATGTTACGTCTGCTGGCGGAGATGGCGGGGTCAGGTATAGCACCAACTGTTGAGCTTAGTCGCCGCGGCGTCTCGGGGGAGGCTGGGGGGCTGGGGAAGTGGTGGTGGGCATCTGTACTGATGGGTGATGGGAGTGGGGACGCATCAGGTGTAGAGGCGGTGGACGAGTCCTGAAATGAAGACAACAATTTTCAAGACATCTGTAACAGAATGTGATAAGTAACCAAATTCTGATTGATGTAAGTCATGATACTTTACAACAGGACAGGATATCATGAAATCAAGCATTGTCAATACTACAGGATACACCTTTACCTCATGAAGGCTAAGTCCTGGGTTCAAATCCACTTGTGGTTATGATATGTGGAGTCTGTTCCTGATTTCCCCCCTCACTTAATATACGACAATACCCACTCACCTGTGGTTTTCACTTAAATGGGCGGTGGGTTAGCCTAGTTGTTAAGCGTTCGCTCATCACTCTGAAATCCTGGGTTCGATTTCACACATGGGTACAATGTGCGAAACCTATTTCTGGTGTCCCCCACTGTGATATTGCTGGAATATTGCTAAAAGCGCTGTAAAACTAAAGTCCTTCACTCACTCATTTTCACTTCAAATACCAAAGATGTGCTTTTGATTCCACACAAGTATAAACGGACCACATAATAATTAATAATAATAATGTGTCCATTTATGTAGCACCAAATTCCAGACCAGGTATGCTCATAGCACTAACAATGAATCAAAGAGTTAAACAAGGCACAGCTTCTTATTATCCTGGATAACCCAAGCTGCCTGTTAGGCGCTAGAAGGTTAATAGTCACATGACCTACCCTACTTGGTACCCATTTTCTGCAGGGTGAACAGAGGCAATTTTGAACAAACTCACTTGCCTTAAGTGAGACCACATGTATCACACATGCTTTGTTATGGGGCAGGACTGAAGTCCTAGATACTCTCAGGAGTCAAGCTGCCAAACACAATCACCCATCCAAGGACTTTCCACATGTGAATAATCTAACACAAGCCTTTGGCATGACTGCAACAACACTGCTTTAACTACGAGGCTGCCCCAGAGCCCACAAAGTATATCAAATAATATATAACTTTTACAAACTACCACACAGATTAAACATGAGGACAGTTGAAACTGTGTTTTTATAATTATTGTTGTTTTTGCTATCATAATTATCATAGGGAATAAAGACTGATACTGTCCAAGTGTTTCACCCTGATATGCAATTCACCAACATTGTAACAAATGTGTAAATATAGATGTGTGATAATTTTCATATCACCACTTTGCTGTTTTGAAAGTGAATGAACTATAATTTAACGCCACGTTGGCATTATTTCAGTCATGTAGCAATGTTCTGGAAAGTGCACCTGGAATATGTCACACTGAAAACCATCTTGAGAAGCTTACAGCATGATAACAATAAAACCAACAATGCATGCAGTATGTCTAACATCAACAACAGTGTCTGTATAAGCACAATATACAGTAGGACGCTTATTCATCAACTACTGATATCATTAGAACAAGTATGTACATATGGATGTTTTATGGAACCAGGTGGATAATAACTATGCCTTATCACGAAGCATATGAAAGTTATTCATCAACTACTGAATGACATACATCTACGAGAAATCAATACTAATGAATAATTGATGCACACATATATGTACTGTTTCAATGACATATTTACACTACATCAAGGTATATTCAGTATATAAACTGAACAAAGCACCATGTCCTTGCCTTGTATACACTGAAAATACCATTTCAGGTGGATATTCTACTCAAGCAATAATAGGGTTATTAACACATGTCCAAATGGCAGAAACTGTTATTCCAGTGCAGTAACTGCTAAATATCCGTATTTAGATTAATATTATCCATTCTAAGTGAGGAAAATTGGCAAATCCAGCTAGATCTAATTAAAAAAGAAGAAGAATAAAATAACATAATTAACATGTGATTTTATAGACCATACTTTTGTCAATGACACCATACAAGGAAATTTGTACTTGAGATTATTTTGAATTCGATAAAGATGAATATTAGTTAAAATTTTACATAAAGAAATCTCATGTGACTGATGTGGCTTGGACTTCACCAGCGTCTCAAATTCACCTGCCCGACGGTTGGGCGTCCGAAGACCTGCCAGCTATATGGCGGCAGGCTGTAAATAATCGAGTCTGGACCAGACAATCCAGTGATCAACAGCATGAGCATCAATCTGCGCTATTGGGAACCGATGACATGTGTCAACCAAGTCAGCGAGCCTGACCACCCGATCCCGTTAGTCGCCTCTTACGACAAGCATAGTCGCCTTTTGTGGCAAGCATGGGTTGCTGAAGACCTATTCTACCCCGGATCTTCACAGGTCATTCAGGATGATAAATCATTATTAATTCCCTCGTAAAATAAATAATGAATTCCAACTGGATGATAAACTACGTCGCTTGTCAAACCTAAAAATTTTGTGGGCAGGTAAGTTTTGGTCAGGGCTGGCAAGTTTTTCATCTAACCAACCCTCTGGTCTGGCTGTAATTTTTGCAAGTTTCATACCCTGACTTTACAGCCCCCATTTAGATTGTAACATTTTTTAACAATGCTTCAAATCATCAAAATATTGTTGTACTTAATTTGTTTAATGTAATGCTAGGTAATATCTACATATATTAACAATGGATCCTTGTTGTAATTTGAGTGCTATCTTGCTGACAGGGAGATCCTCAGTGTTCAAAGCAAAGGTAAACAAGAAGACAAAGTCATCAATATCCCCCGCAATGGCAAAATACTCTTCATTGATTATGTCTACGAGTTATGATTATGTCAAATACAGTCAGGCCGCGGTAATCCGGTCCTCGTTAATCCAAATCCACCGACTTCCGAACGCTACTCACCGGGCACCAAATCATCTCCCTATATATTGTATATAATTGACACCTCGTTAGTCCGATGATTCAGTTTCCGCCTCCGAACGCTGGTCAGTCGGAACGGATTGGACTAATTAAGTTGTAAACAGCTGCGTTAATCCGAACGATTGAAGTTGACCGCTGCTGACTTGTCCACTCAAAGTGACACGTTGTTTGTTTAGCTTAATTTAGCTTTACTCATCCCTTTGATCCCTTTATCATAAGTGATAGGAAATTTCGACGAACACGCTGTTTTGGGAAAGACTTCAATCCAGAAATATATGCTCGGTACCGAATTAAAATTATAAACTATTTTTCGCGAATGTTATTGAAAACAACGATTCTCGACACATGCTTCGCAGCGGGTCCACAGTAACATTGTCAAAGAGCAAAGTAACGATGTAAAATGAATAAACTAATAGGTAGCGATTTCTTGCTTAATATGTTCAAAATAGCATTATTTTACCCAAAACTTTCGCCTAAATCTAAAAGTTTTCGCTTTTACGAGGATCGATATCCATTGCCGCGGATATGATTGGCTGCCTTAGGTCCCGCGGTCTGATTTTGACCAATCACGCACCCTTATAGCAGACTGTAGCTTAAAAGCCGCCATTAGAAACCAATTTTTATCCAATAAAATCGCTTCTTACAACTGTGAAAATACTCTCGGCAAGGGTTCAGTGATGTTGTTGATGTTCAGAGCTTTCAACGATACCCCTAACATCAAACGATTCGGCCTCCCATGTTATTCATAATGACGCCTCAAAACGGAGGTATTTTCCGTTGTTATGTCATGTTACCGAGCGGAAAGCCACTGATATCGGGAAATAGGCAACCATACATATTATTTAAGAAATCTTTTTATAATAATTTTCTGATGACGTAAAAATGAAAATATAAAAGAAAAAGGCACTGGCATGTTATGACATGTCACAAATGGAAAAAAATCGCCATAGTTTTTGAATAACATTATAAAAATAAACTTCATATTTATCAACAGTAGGATTATAATTTCCTTCATAAACATAGGCTTCATCTATGACCTCAGAGTCTCGATAGTAAGGAAAGATATCAAGGGGAAGTAACTCGGTGCATATACTGTGGTTTCAGCAGTACGAACGTTTCACTATCCGAACGTTTTTTTTAAAAAACCAAAGTGTTCGTATTAACGAGGTCTGACTGTATTTAGGTGTGTACATAGAACAGTGGAAGGAGAGTATTGAAAGGGTTTAAAAGTTCTGCTCCAGAAAGGAGCACTATCACCAATTTCAGTCTAAGTCAAACTTGTTGCCATGGAAATGCCAAAAATATTTTATTCAGAATTCCAAAACTACCAAAAGGCACAAGTACACCACCAGATCTATCTATGTGCCAAGTTTGGTGAAGACATATTGAACGGTTTTAGAGTTCTGCTCCGAAAAAGAGCACTACCACCAATTTCAGTCTAAGTTGAACTTGTTGCCATGGAAATGCCAAAAATATTTTATTCAGAATTCCAAAACTACCAAAAGGCACCAGTACACCACCAGATCTATCTATGTGCCAAGTTTGGTGAAGACATATTGAACGGTTTTAGAGTTCAGCTCCGGAAAAGAGCACTACCACCAATTTCAGTCAAAGTCGAACTTGTTGCCATGGAAACGCCAAAAATATTTTATTCAGAATTCCAAAACTACCAAAAGGCACCAGTACACCACCAGATCTATCTATGTGCCAAGTTTGGTGAAGACATATTGAACGGTTTTAGAGTTCAGCTCCGGAAAAGAGCACTATCACCAATTTCAGTCTAAGTCGAACTTGTTGCCATGGAAACGCCAAAAATATTTTATTCAGAATTCCAAAAGTACCAAAAGGCACCAGTACACCACCAGATCCATGTTTGTGCCAAGTTTGGTGAAGAAATATTGAACGGTTTTAGAGTTCTGCTCCGGAAAAGACAAATGTGCACGGACATAGTCTATTTTAATACCCCCCGCAAAACGCGTTGCGGGGGATAAAAAAAAAGCTACTTTCAGTACAAGCCCCCTATACCACTACATGTACTGACACCTGGGAGGAGTTTGATTCAGTAGTACTTCTAAACAAACCATGTTGACCTTAAAATGATTGAATGGGTGCTGTGATCTAGCTCACTGTGTCATAATAACCCAATGACTTTTTGTTTTGTCTGTTGTTTAATGCCGCACTCAGCAATTTTCCACCCTATATGATAGCAGTCTGTAAAGTATCAAGTCTAGACCAGACAATCCAGTGACTGACATCATAAGCAGCATTCTACGCCTGTGGGATACAAAGCCATGTCTGCGTGTCTGACTATCGGATCTGTAAGTCGCTCATGACAACCTTGGGTTGCTGAAGACCAGTTCTAACCCCGATCTTCAATGGGAGACAAGTATAGGTTGCTGAAGGCCCATTCTAACCCCGATCTTCAATGGGAGACAAGTATAGGTTGCTGAAGGCCCGTTCTAATCCCGATCTTCAAGGGGAGACAACCATAGGTTGCTGAAAACCTGTTCTAATCCCGATCTTCAAGGGGAGACAACCATAGGTTGCTGAAGACCAATTCTAACCCAGATCTTCAAGGGAAGACAACCATAGGTTGCTGAAGACCAATTCTAACCCAGATCTTCAAGGGAAGACAACCAAGGGTTGCTGAAGACCATTTCTAACCGAGATCTTCAAGGGGAGATATATAACCATGGATTGATGAAGACCAATTCTAACCCGGATCTTCACAGGTTACAACCCAGTGAGTCCATACTAATATATCATCAACTGGTCTGTCAGTCATAGTTTTGAAAATTGCAATTTTGCTGATGCAGCTATAAGCACAATCACACACACACAATCTCTCTCTCTCTCTCTCTCTCACACACACACACACACACACACACACACACACACACACATCCCATAGTCTATCATACAGTACCATAAACAAAAATATCAAAGATATCTCAAGCAAGTCCACAAGTCAACTGATAAAGTAAGCCAATGTGTTGCAAGATGGCGACAAAACAATATCCTGACACAGAGGTAGTGCTGAAGGAAACTATTTCCCCATATCTCCTATTCTTGGTCAATAAAGATTTGAATCCTTCCTGTTGAGTAGAACATCTTTGGTTCATTGTGTAAATATTATAACAGGCCATCAATAATATTACCATATTATTTGAGAGATGGAATCCATTGTTCAGTTGACAAATTATCAATACACGAAATACATAAATGTAAAATCATCTTAATCTTGGAAATATTAAAACTTAGCTTGAAAGTAACATCTTCCCAGCAACATGACCTGTATCTACAAAACTGTTGTTCCAGGGCCCCGTTCCTCAAGGCGATCGTAGCGCTACGACAGTCGTAAGTCTATGTTAAAGTATAGGAGTTACGATCAACTTAGCGCTACGATCGCCTTGAGGAACGGGGCCCTGTACTGTAACTGCAAAATATCTACCATAACTTGCAACATATATGCAGAAAAAATAAACTCATTCACATTAAGTTGGACTGAGCATTATAAGTCAGAGCTCTGAACTATCAGATAACATTTTAACAGAAATGTTTAGGAGCAGTTCAAAATAATGAGGTTTTGTGAAGAAAGTTCCTCATACCTACTTGAAATATTCGAATCTTTCGTAAACTGAATATCCTCATGTTAACATCCAGCTGTGGTATACGACTGTATTCCAACTAGTGTGAGCGATATCTCCTCTATTACCTAGTCACTGTTTCCCATCTGCTTTATGCCCTGGGTGATAGATACGTTGCATAATTCCCTGGGAATTATCTGACAATCTGATGGTGATCTACAAGCCTCAGGACCTAATTCTGGGCTGTGAAGTGATCCATTACACTTTAGCCATGACCGTTTAACTGAAGTCAATCTCAGTAAGGAGAGAGAACAAAGGTATTGATTTATAGAAGTAGACATGAAAGCATACTGCATGATAAAACTTAATATACAGACTTTCATTATTAGACTGAAATATATATGGCCTTGATGAAACTTATGAATAATGTTAGTGCAATCCCTACTTCTCTCCAAGTACAACGAGTGTATTAGCCACAATGGACTTAATTCATTTACAACCCTCTATTCACAGATGTCACAGATCTACATACAGACCTAGTCAATTTACTGGTCCTCTAAATCACAGGATTGCCTTGTCCAGACTCGATTATGTACAGACAGCTGCCATATAGGTGGAATATTGCTGAGTGCAAAACAACCAACCAACCAACCAAACCTCTCAAACAGAGACCTGAGGTTTATCTACCACATACAAAAAGACCTATGAAGACTGTGAGCAATATGCTTTAGACCCATAGAGATCTCCAGACCTGGACCATCTACCACTGGCCTACATATCGACCTACAGACCTCAACCATCTCGTACAGACCTATGAAAGACGTGGTATGTCTCCTACAGACCTGTGAAAGACCTGGTACATATTTCACAGACCCATGACACACCTAGTCCCATTTCCCAAAGACCTATGACAGACCTGGTTTGTCTCCAACAGACCTACAACAGACCTACCATAGACCTGGTCCAGCTGCTCTCACTGTCGCTTGTCCCACTCCGATGACGGAAAGCTTCCTTTGCATCTTCACGTTTCCGACCCTGGAAGAAACAAGATTATTTCAGTCACTTTATAGAATGGGCAATGATATATTCATTCCAAGTTTGGGGGATTAAGATAAGGACATACTGACTGACTGACTGACTGACTGACTGACTGACTGACTGAGTTTGGTTTTAACGCCGCTTTTAGCAATATTCCAGCAATATCATGGCGGGGGTCACCAGAAATGGATTTCACACACTGTACCCATGTGGGGATTCGAACCCGGGTCTTCGGCGTGACGAGCCAACACTTTAAAAACTAGGCTACCCCACTGCCCCAAGGTAAGGACATACAGTTTCTATCACTGTATGTCATGATGGATAGTTGTAATGATCTAAAATCAAATGAATGATAGTAATATATTATGAAGGTAATAAACGAATATTTTACATTTCAACAATGGGTAAAGATACATGAAGGTAATGAAGTTTAAGTATTGTTGAATCTTACTAAATACTGTCTTTGCAGGTTCTGTTTAACTTAAAAAAATAAAGCGCATACTAATATTGCGCTAGACTTCACAGACAAGGTGCATGCTCAAAGAGTTAGCATTAAGGGTTTAGAGAGTGATTTTCATTCTCACTTCCCTGTGGAGTATACAACCCAAGGTGCCTTGTCAGGCACTTAAAGGTTCACAGTCACTATACCATCTCATCCTACCAATTCCACTATATGAGTGAGTGAGTGAGTTTGGTTTTACACCGCTTTTAGCAATATTCCAGCAACATCACGGCGGGGGACACCAGAAATGGGCTTCACACATTGTACCCATGTGAGGATTCGAACCCGGTTCTTCGGCGTGACGAGCCAACGCTTTAACCACTGGCTACCCCACCGCCCTGCATTTTTGTATAAACTGAGTAGGAGAGTATTGTTCTGCACCACTTTAGTAATATTCCAACAGTTTTACACATTCTACCCATGTTGGGAATAGAACCCTGTCATTCAATTTGACAAGAAAACTCATCAAACACTAGGCTACCACTGCACCCCATGAACAAAGTCACTTGCCAGATGAATGTCTGGTGTCTCTCACCGTGATATTGCTGGAATATTGCTAAAAGATGCGTAAAACCAAATTCACTCACTCACTCACTTGCCTGAGGGGATACCACGTGTGTTACATATGCTTCATACACTTATGAATATGGAAGGAGTTTTGTTTCTTTAATCACTAGGGCCTAGAATTTCGGAGCTCTCTTAGCGCTAAGATAGTCATAAGTGCCATACATTAACATTAACTTATGACCATCTTAGCGCCAAGAGAGCTTCGAAAATCTAGGCCCTGGTGACTATGACTTTGGGCTTTCTTCACAGAAAGCTTCAATATGCATTAGGTGTTATTTTCTTTTCAGTTCTTACATTCAATGCTGAGAACCAGCATTTAACAATTATCAAGCTACCTCTCCTATGGAAGTTAAAGCTTGTAAATGTTCAAATAGTTGCCATGAGTCTCATGATGGTGTTAGACATACTCTTAAAGTTTCCAGTCAAACCCTACTGTCTCCTGTATTTGTCCAGGGCTTGCATTTCAGTAAACGACTGTAATCCTGCCTCCATTCCCACGGTTCTCGTTATCTTAAAATATCCATTGTTGATTTCCATTATCACTTCAAAGACCATTCAAACACTGAGATAAGAAAAAAGGAAATGGTAACGGTAGTGGATATGAAGACATCCTTTCCATCAAAAAGCTTTTTAAAGCTTTTTTTATTGAGTCAGTCAGTTTTTTAATCTGGAATCTTATAAACTCTATCGTAACCAATGGGACTGGTACTCATATTGCCAACCATGATTGAGGTTGGTTTGAAACTTGTATTCTGATTGGTTTGTTTAACTGAATGGTATCGCAAATCAAACTGGCAAATAGAAATCAGAGGTTGGGTAATTTGAGACTGTGAGAACTAAGGAATTAGATAGAGGAGTTAGTACAGGTGTAGCGAATCAAAAGGACTAGGTGAGGTGAGGTGAAATTGGGTTTTACGTCGTGCTTGAGAATATTTCGCTCATATGACGACGTGCATGTGTGTGTATGTGTATGTCCGGCTGCTTGAACTAGCCCAGACTGAAGCTGGTTTTATAGTGCTAGCCCACTGAGATATCATGCTGCAGTGAAGCATGAATACCCCACTCAGACACATTATACTGACTCCTAGCTGACCAGTCCTTGTTGTACCTATTAATGCCGAACGCCAGGCAGGGACCAACAAGTACCATATTTTAACGTCTTTTGGTATGACGCGGTCGGAGATCGAACCCGCGACCTTCCGCTCTCCAGGCTGACGCTCTAACCACTACACCTCACTCAATCTTAATAACACACATTTATGCTGAATGTTATTTATCATGTGTTAATGTTCAGAATAACTTTAGCTCGTTTCTGTTGTTCATCTCAAGATCTATTAATTGAAAAAGGTAGGTTTATGAATACTAAAAGAGATGTTATAGAAGACAAATATCATTTTCTTCTACTATGTCCAGCATATAATACTATACATAAAACATATATAAAAAAACTCTATTTTGTCCATCTATCAATTGATAATTTTTTCTCTCTGTTGAATTGTTTAAATGAATTTGTAACTCAAAATGTTGCAGTTTTCATTTATCAAGCCATGTTGATAAGAAAATTGTATACATGAAATGTAATACAAGCCTGTGGCCTCCTCAGTACTATTGATTGACTATTGGGAGAAGATAGTGGAGAAGCAGAACACAGACAAACACATTCAAGTATTTTTTTTCTGTTGGCCAATGGCCAGTTTACCAAAGCTTACTCACATGCAAGCTAAATAATCTGTATTTCCTCTAATAAGGGCCCAGGCTCTTATTTATTCAGTGGACTTCCAGACCCGGGGCTTATTAGAGGCCTGGCGTTTATTGGAGTCGAGGGGCTTATTGGACTCCCGGCTCTTATTAGAGGAAATACGGTACTCATCGTTTATCTTTCTGAGAACCTTATCTTACGGGATCAACTTTGTTGCAAAAGGACACTGACAATATGGTCTTGTGTATTTTTCAAAAGCATCTTTAATAGCATTTTCTATATCTAATGAAAGATAAGAAAAATATATTTTCTTATCTGATACAGAGGAAACGATTGGGAAATAATGAGATTGTGATTTATGCCTGAATCAGCAATATCTTGAGCCATTGCCACAGTAGTAGTAAGAAGTATTTGGTATCCCTGTACGTGGACTGTGAGAGTAGCATCAAGACAGGGACACCAGAAATTGCCTTCATGCATTCTACAAAAGTTGGGATTCGAACCTAATCTTTTGTGTGAATGCTCTGTCCCTCATACATGTTCATCGAAACTGTCGTTTTCTGTTTTCAGAATCCATCAACCACAAGGTCACCATACCTCCCTTCTTGAGGACATACTACTCAACATTTCACAGGGATATTGAGGCATGTCATACTGTTATTAAACTAGATGAGAGCAGCATTTTGAATTGTGAATTATGATTAACTTATTGAAAATGAAGCTGAATTCCTTTAGTTCTGTGGCAATATCGAAAACATGAGTTGGAAAATTTGCTTTCGATACATAATAGTGCAAACAGAAATATTCCAGCTATATAAAGTTAACCTGTAAATAATTAAATCTGAACCAGACAATCCAGTGATTGATGTTTAGAACATCAATATACATCAATGGGAGACAATGACATACATTAATCAGGTCTGTGTCTGACCATCCCATTTTGTTAGTCACCACTTATGATAATGGTACTGTTGACACATTCTAATCCTGATCTTCATTAGGTGAGTAGTGTAGTAACATGTGAGTGAGTTTAGTTTTACGCCGCTCTTAGTAATATTCCAGCAATATCCTCGTGGGGGACACCAGAAATGTGCTTCACACATTGTACCCATTTCGGGTACCCGGATCTTCAGCGTGACGGGCGAACACTTTAACCACTTGGCTGCCTACCACCTCCTACAGTAATATACGGTACCCGTGATGGTCCGGGTTAGAATATTGATTTTAGTAACCCATGCTTGTCGTAAGAGGCTGACTAACGGGATCGGGTGGTCAGGCTCGCTGACTTGGTTGACACATATCAACGGTTCCCAATTACGCAGATCGATGCTCATGCTGTTGATCACTGGATTGTCTGGTCCAGACTCGATTATTTGCAGACTGCCACCATATAGCTGGAATATTGCTGAGTGCGGCGTAAAACTCTCTCTCTAACTCATTCAGTAATATACGGTCAAGATAAAGTACACTCTGCAGCAGTACCAGTACGCCTCAACTCCATACACTGGCAGAGTGTTCTCTCATTGCTGACCTACTAGCTGGGAACTTAGACAGCTGCAGCATGTTTCATCAATCAATCGTGATCACACAAGTGGCAGGAAATTGTCCCATTGTTAAGTGCATATTGATTTGAATGCATGTAACACTGCTCACACCCACACCAACATCATATTCCTTTACTTTTCATAATTGCTCAATACACAATGTTGTACGTCAATGCCATTCAAACCGGTGTATAAATGTCGTAACGAATACCTCATTACATGGAACAGATATTGAACAAAAATGGGTGAGATAACACTGTTACGTCAAAGGTTTGAAAACTCATAATGATTTCTTAATTAAGTATTTCTGTGTTGTGTACTGTTATTGCCAAACATACCTTTACACAAATGTTATGATGTTTTAATTTCCCTCATACTCAGTTTTCATCTGCGTCATAAGTTTTTTGATGGTTCATTGTACAAAAAGAAACCAAAACACAAGTACAACCAAAACCTAAATACAAACCAAAACAATAACCTGATACTCAAATATGTATTTAACAGAAGAAAATAGGGCATATTATGTTTAAAATGCATGTATTATAAGAGCTACTTAGATGAGTGATAAAAATATAGGAAATACAAGAAATAATTAACCCGAAAATATTCTGCATGAACTGAGTTAGTTCACATTTCTTTGAGTGGCATTTTAGAAGTTGGGAAGCACAATATAGAACAAACTTTATGGATAACAACTTCTTTTTATTCGTGAGTGCGACGTTTCGATACAGATTTTTGTACCGTTGTCAAGCATAAATGATATGCTTGACAACGGTACAAGAATCTATATCGAAACGTCGCACTCACGAATAAAAAGAAGTTGTTATCCATAAAGTTTGTTCTATATTGAGTTAGTTCAGCAATATTACTTCAGTGAATGGCAGGGGCACCAAGAATGGGGTTCACACATTATACCCCATGGGGAATAGAACCTAGGTCTTCGTCATCAACGGTAAAAGGCTTAAACAGTAAAGGTTGAAAATTACCATTTCAAGAAAGGGTCCTTGTAATTAACTTATTCTTAAAACAGTAAGTAAAACACTTGGGCTCCCTATTTTACAACAGTACAGCAACAAACCTCTATAACACAGAACGAGTGAGTGAGTGAGTGAGTGAGTGAGTGAGTGAGTGAGTGAGTGAGTGAGTGAGTGAGTGAGTGAGGAGTGAGTGAGTGAGTGAGTGAGTGAGTGAGTGAAGTTTAGTTTTATGCCGCTTTTAGCAATATTCCAGCAATATCACAGCGGGGGACACCAGAAATGGTCTTCACACATTATACCCATATGGGCAATCGAACCCGGGTCTTTGGTGTGATGAGCAAACACTATAACCACTAGACTACCCCACCGCCCTATAACATTAGAACATTAATGCGAGTGATGACCTCTTGTATAACATGTGTCATCAAATTAATGTGATGTAACCAGCCTTTAAACCTTCATCAGATCACAGATTGTAATGAGTGAGTGAGTGATTTATAGTCACATTGGCAATATCTCAACAATATCATGACTAAACCAAATCATTCATTAATAATGAAGTTATATCATAAAATTGACAAAGGACAGTAACATAACTAGATTATCACAGATAGAGATTTAAAACTATCTTGTAACTTTAAATTTATTCAGGAAAATACAATATCAAAACAGGCTATAGATCGCGAATGACTATAGGTAGATCACCATCCTAGGGACCAGTGCTTTTGTTACCTGCATGGACCCAAGCACAGACTGCAATGGTTCCAAGTATTGTATAATTTATAATTTATTTTCACATCATAACTATGTTACGACAGTTAGTTATCGGAGATTTTAAGCAAGTGAGTGAGCATTGTTTTGATTGTAATTATAGATTGTTGGCCAAATCTGCCAACAACAAAGGTTCCATCAAACATGGTTGGGAAATGTTATAACTGCTCGATCAACTTGTTTAAACAAATTGACAACATGGCAACTAACTTAATTAACTGCATTATCATCAGGCACCCAGTGTGTTTATTGCGAGCTTTGTGATGTACGTGAATGTTTTGACACATGCAGTCAACCTGACACGACAATAACTTCCAGTATGTCCAGATGAATAATGTCACATTATTAACGCAAAGTTGGTACAGTCGTATTTGTGTCATTAATTTCATACTTTAAAACAGATTTAAAACATACCTGAGTTTGGGTTCGTAAGAAATTAACAAATGCATCAAATGTAGACTCATCCTCTTCACTACCACTTCCAATATTCAGCGTTTCTCGTACTTTATCCCACAATGCACCAATCATACGACTTCCTTCATCTGCAAGGCTCATGTTGTCGTATTACCCCAAGTTGGTACTGGCACCATATTGCACAATGCACGGCATAATGAGTTCTTCAATAATTCACGATAATCCTTCCTCAAAAACTTTCTGAAGATGAATTTTCACTATAAAAACAGATCGTTTATAAGTGAACATATTCCATGTATCTATATCCTATATCCACCATGGAATAACAACGGGTATCCTCATTATGCTGCTGGTAATATCTACCGGTATTCCATGAATAAACCTTCACATACCACATGGAGATATTCCCAAGAATTATCAAGCAATAATATCCATGAAAATTCAACACTGAATATCAATTTCGAATGACGACTGTTAATCCCGACTCATGAATGAACCATTTTGTCCTGAGCCATTCAACACTTTAAGTTTGCAAGTCTGACAATTATTCTGTACTGAATGTCCCATCGTAAAATAACATTACTAACAATCACGCCTACATAAAACTAGCCACATAACAAATAATGGGACAATCCTAATGCCAACTAGGTCCACCGCACGATGACAAGTCTACAGCCATTAATCCATAGAGTCAGTCCATTACTCCACTTAACTCCGATTACAGGTGACAAGCAACAGGTTCCATTAAAGTTAGTCGTACACAACCACAGGTAAAGTTGATCCGAACCTGCCACGACTCCACCTGACAGCCCCAGGAGGCTAAGTTTTCACCCCAGTGGGCTCACCAATTATCTCCATCGACAACTTCCTACCCACTGACCTGTGACTGCAATAATGAAGCGATTGCCGTCACTGCCACCTCCGTAAACATCTGTGTGGCAGGTATGCAGAGACGAACAATGACACTACCTCACAGTGACGAGGACGCTCGCAGTTATGATGGATCACACGAGTACTATACACTGTATGAAAGGACAATATAGCAGGCTAACCTTGTAAGGTAAAGAACGCTCATTTGATAGTAAATATTTATTTTGGTCATAAAAACATTCAATCTTTAATATGTCACATGAGTGTGCAATTTTTTCCAGTAGCTTATCGAGTTGGGTAGTTTAGTTTGGTCATCCTTACATTCAATCTATAATATGTCGTGTAAGTATGCAATTCTTTTGCTGTAGCTCACTGAGCTCGGTATATGTAAATTCCAATTTACTTACTTGTGTTTTTATTCATTCTGAAATCTCTTTTTAGTGAGTGAGTGAGTTTAGACTGACTGAGTTTTTTACGCGCGTTTTAGCAATATTCCAGCAATATCATGACAGGGGACACCAGAAATGAGCTTCACACATTGTGCCCATCTGGGGAATCGAACCCGGGTTTTCAGTGTGATGAGCGTAACACCTTAACCACTAGGCTATCCTACCGCCATATCTCTTTTGAGCATCCAATATTTTCAGCATATAAAGGTAATGAAAGAGTCAAAGCCATATTGACCATTAAGTTGCTTACGTTTAAGTTGACCTATCAGTTGTGTTTTACTTACTCAATGACAAAACATACATTTAGCATAATGTCATTCAGTTATTATTAAAAAATCTCAAAAGAGACATTACCGAATACAAAAGAAAACATCATGAAAATATGTTAACTGTTTTGTGAAACAAACAATACAGTTGTTTGACTTTCTTGTATACAAGGTGCAATAACAGTTTTCATAAAGCATGGGAGGCGGTGAAGTAGCCTAGTGGTTACAGCATTCCCTCGTCACGAAGAAGACCCGGGTTCGATTCCCCACATGGGTACAATGTGTGAAACCCATTTCTGGTGCCCACCGCCATGGAATATTGCTAAAAGTGGCGTAAAACCCAACTCACTCACTCATAAAGCAAGGTTTGGGATACCTTGTATTAGAGTGCATTTAGCATGCTTAGGATTATTAAGGCATGGTAAAAATAAGTTCTATCAGATGAGGAGACAAAAATGTTTATTTGCCCATTTAATCTTGTTTGTTTGCTTAGCTCGCACTCAGCAATATTCTACCTATATGGCAGGAGTCTGTAAACATTTGAGTCTGGATCAGACGATCCAGTGATCAACAGGATAAACATCAACCTATACAACTGTGATATGATGACATGTGTCAAACAAGTCAGTGAGCTAGACCACCCTATCCCGTTATTCGCCTCTTATGACAAACATGGGTTGCTGAAGACCAATTCTAACACAGAACTTCACGGATAGCACAGTTAATCTGGACAAACATATAGCCTTAACACATAAACACAATATGATTAAAAAATATACCATGGATTAATAAGTGTCAGTTAATGATTTCAAGTGAATGAAAAGGTAATCAAGCTTTCCAAATTACAACCAATTATCATCTAGCTGATCAACCTAATGTTCACTATGTCTCATGATAGACCAAAATTAAGGTTTCTTTCCTGTCACACATATATTCCAAAAGGAATATCTGACAAGTTTATAAAATGAAAAATATTTCTATCCCCGCAAGCCTGTACAAATGAACATCAAGGATACATAACAGAAGGTAAAAGGCATAAACAGGTACAGGAAATCAATGGGCAGAACCTGCATATACTGTGACACCGCATTCAGAAAAAATGTGGGTGATTCACTACGGCTGAGTTAATTTGATCAGGGACTATTAACCAATCTAGGGCGGACACACAATATGTTTTATAGACCTCTGTAATTGTGGAATCAATTATTCCAACAATTGTGCAATGATAAATTGGCCATCATCTATTTGAGTTAATGATGCGGGCCTAGATTCAGTGGTAGCAGGATTGGCTGCATGACTCAAAAGTTGTAATACGATATATATAGCCTCCAAAATGAGGGAAAACGGCCAATCAAACACTTGACATGGGATAACCAGCCATCCTTTATACTGGAAGGGCATAAGCTGCTAGTTCACTTACATAGTTTATGCATCTGACCATGCTAATATTCAGGTGTCATGACCATTCATCAAACATGACAGTGTCTCAGAAATGATATACTGATTCAAGCTTGTGACAACTAAAACGCCATTAAGACTACTGACAGAAAAAGAATATAATCCAGAGGGGTATAACAAAACAGGTTTTTGATATCTACGGAGATAAGAATATTAGGATTGGTTTCAGTTGGAGTTATAGTTTTGGAATTTATTATTTATTTATTGGTCTATATCACATGATCATTGACAACCATCCTAACACTGGCGGTGTAAGACAGTCATATATTGCACTGCACTATTTTTCCAGCTGTATGAGAGCAGCCTGAAATAATCAAGTCTGGACCAGACAATCCAGTGATTGACGTCATGAGCATTGATCTTTGTAATTGTGATTTGGTGACACACATCAACCAAGTCTTCTGTGAGTGTTATTTAGAAGCAGGTATGATGAAAAGGAATGATTTTTATGGATAGACAACTTCTTCATTGCAATGGATCCGATGTTTCAGTGTCATTTCTAACACCGTCATCACTTTCTTAATAACTGTGTTAGTATCTACACCGAAACATCGCATCCATTGCAATAAGAAGATGTCTATCCATAATAATCGCAGAGCTGTCAACCCCTAAAGATGGTTTGGAGTGAGACTGAAAAAAAATAAGCCGAGGTCCAGCCAGGGTCATGTCGAGGGCGACGCCCTGGTGGGGGGTCTCTGGGAGGCGAAGCCCCCTGCCCCCGAAAATGAAGTTTAGTGATTTTCAGGAGCATTTGGAGCCTTCTGGTGGCATTATTTTGACACTAAAAGATGCATGCTAATAAATAATAATAAGCCGAATCATTCGCATAAACATCGTTTTAGTACTTCGTTCATTCAGGCGTTCTTTCAATGTTCAACTTTACGCAAAAACGAACGAAAATGCGTATTAATTTTGAAATTATTTTTGGCCACCAGATATGCGTGAGATTATTATTTGGAGGTGTGAGAGCGTGACATTTGTCGATAAAGCGTGAGACTCACGCCAAATGTGTGAGAGTTGACAGGTATGTAATCGTTCCTGCTCATCAACCAAGTTGCCAAGCCAGGCCCTCTGATCCTACACCGGTTGTTGAAGACAGCGAGATGCTTAACTCGGGATCTTCATAGACTGTAAATTTGCTCTAAATGCATATTTGCCTGAATTTCACCATTGCCTTGGAACATATTCAATGAACAACTGTATCATACTGCAGCATACTCCTCAGGGAGTTGAAATGGATACATCCACATCATAAAACCCCATTATGATGTCTTTGCGTAATTAGCACCAGCATTCCCAGTTCTAGACTGACAGGTGTACCTGTGGGAACACTTGAAACAGGATTTTGTTAATTAAAGATGTCTTCAAAGACACTCAACAAATAATGATCACAGACAAAAGGAGAGCAATTGTTCTACTCACCCTCAACAAACTCTCAAAAGAATTGGCCAGACTTTTCTTTGCTTTATTCTTGAACGTATCAAACTTCACAAGCACGCTCTTGTCGTCAAGGATGTTGAACTGAAATGGATATATTTGATAGTACACTGCAAAAATGTTTAAAATATTTATTCTCATTGTTGGTGTTTATACCAAGAGGCGGTGGGGTAGTCTAGTGGTTAAAGCAATCGCTTATCATGGGTTCGAATCCCTACATGGGTACAATGTGTGAAGCCTATTAAGTGTTGCCCATTGTGATATTGCTTGAACAGTACTAAAAGTAAAACCACACTCACTCGTGTTTACTATTGAGTGAGTGAGTGAGTGAGTATGGTTTTACGCCTCTTTTAGAAATATTCCAGCAAGATCAAGGCAGGGGACACCAGAAAAGGGCTTCACACATTGTACCCATGTTGGGAATCGAACCCGGGTCTTTAACGTGATGAGTGAATGCTTTCACCATTAGGCTACCCCACCACCCATTGTGCTAGTATTAAGAGGAGACCAAATGGATTAGGTGGTCAGGTTTGGTGATTTGTTTGAGAGTGTGTAATCTTTATCTAGAAATAAATCTTTAATCTTTAATCTAATGTGACATTGTTCAAATTTAAAAATCACTTGTTCATCTGGTCCAAAGTCTTAATTTACAGGCTGAATGATAAAGCCAGGATAGTCCGGTGTGAATTGTTAAAACGCCAGACAAACCATTTGGTCACTATGGGTGCTGAGGACCTATTCTTCCCTAGATTCCCCTTGAGGTTATTCTTCACTGTGACTCATGGCTGACTGAGTGCATCATGAAGCCAAATCAGCAATTTTCCAGGAAGCAACTACTTGTCAATAATTGAGTCTAGACATGACAGACAATTAGCTACACTACAGGGGAATAACATCGTCCAGAAACTGTTGGATGAAAGAAAGTATACTTCCATTAAAATGTAGTGGACTGACAAGGTGGTGAGGTGAGGTGAAATTGGGTTTAACGTCGTGCTTGAGAATATTTCGCTCATATGACGACGTGCATGCGCGTGTATGTGTATGTGTATGTGTGGCTGCTTCTACTAGCCCAGACTTAAGCTGGTTTTATAGTGCTAGCCCACTGAGATACCATGCCGCAGTGAAGCATGAATACCCCACTCAGACACATTATACTGACTCCTAGCCGACCAGTCCTTGTTGTACCCATTAATGCCGAGCGCCAGGCAGGGACCAACAAGTACCATATTTTAACGTCTTTTTGGTATGACGCGGTCGGGGATCGAACCCGCGACCTTCCACTCTCCGGGCGGACGCTCTAACCACTACACCACGGAGGCGGTCGGACTGACAAGGAAATGATGGTTACATATCTCCCGACACTCTTCAATGCCATGACATGTTTGTTTGGTGTTTAATGCTGAGCTCAGCAATATCCCAGCAATGACAGCAATGTATGTCACATTTAGATTATACTCTCTCAGAAAAGGATTATACTTGTATGTGTTGGACCAGACAACCCAGTGACAGATACAATGAGCCACAACCTATTATGGCTTAGTTTGTTTGATTGCTGTTTAATACTGCACTCAGCAATATTGCAGCTATATGGTGGCCCTCTGGAAGTAATCGAGTCTGGACCAGACAATCCACAGATCAACAGCCATTCTCTTCCCACAGAGGTTACTTGTCATATCTTCCTACGAACCTCTGCTCTAATATGGCACTTTTATAGTGCGAGTGTTCAGTATTCATGATTGGTTGCAATCAGATTTAGTTGTGCAATCAGTGACGTTGTTTCAAAAGTGATTATTCACAAGGCCTTGGTAATTTCCGTAGGCTTCGGAATAAACTAAAACCTCTTCCCATGCGCGATGCTCAAACGTTTCTTCTAGACAGAACTCAGTCATGTAATGGTGGATCAATGGCGTCTCCATCGCCCTCGTTGACAACGGACAAGTTAGCCATTAAATGTCTTGTGTGTCACATCAACAGAAGTCCCCGGGCAGAGGAGGGATATTTCTGGCCCCATATTTGCTTGCATTAGTCAAGTTGGATCTAAGTCGATGTAACACGTGTTATGATTGGATATGAAGAAGGGAGATAATTTGTGTTGTGATTAATTATTTGAAACTGATCTATTTTAAATTACACATTTGGGTACATGTGGAAATGCATTCTAAATAAAAACAGAAATGTTTTGTGTCTAGATGGCTGACTAGAGACAGCAGATCCTAAAAGCCATTTTTAGCCTGACATTGGATCTAATATAATGTGACAGTTGTGAAAATATTATCATCTAACACTAATCTGATAAGCATAGTCACCAAAAGGGTTCAGTTCCCCCAAACAGGTAGTGTTCTGCATGGCATTTCATGTATCGCGTCTATCTACCACATGCAGATATAGAATGTATACAATGTAGGGGAGACAACTCACCTCATTCTTGCACTGCTTGGCTCCATCTGAGATGTGGACATGTTCCTTCTGTTTCTTCTCACACAACTTCCTCAACTCTATCATGAGGATCTCAACCATCTCTTCATAACCCTTGGGGTTCTCCACCTATGGGTAGCATACACACAAAAATATATTTGAAAATTCAAGCAATTTAAACCCGAATTCAGTTGTCCCATGGTAACTGAATCAAATTAAGCAAACGGCTTCTTATTCTAATACTAGACATTAAAACAAATAGTTGTCAACTACTCCAAGGCAACTTTATAATGCTAATTTCACAATTAAAAAAATCTTGAAAATATCTCTACTTTACCAAAGATTATTTCTGTGGGTTCAGAATCAAATTCATAATCAAACAAGAAGACAAAGTCATCAATATCCCCCGCAATGGCAAAATACTCTTCATGATTATGTCTACGAGTTATGATTATGTCAAATATTTAGGTGTGTATATAGAAAAGTGGAAGGAGAGTATTGAAAGGTTTTTAAAGTTCTGCTCCAGAAAATAGCACTATCACCAATTTCAGTCAAAGTGAAACTTGTTGCCATGGAAACGCCAAAATATTTTATTACGAATTCCAAAACTCACCAGTACACCACCAGATCTATCTATGTGCCAAGTTTGGTGAAGAAACATTGAACAGTTTTAGAGTTCTGTTCTGGAAAAGAGCACTATCACTAATTTCAGTTTTAGTGAAGCTTGTGGCAAAGGAAACGCCAACAATATTTTATTCGGAAATCCAAAACTACCAAAAGGCACCAGTACACCACCAGATCTATCTATGTGCCAAGTTTGGTGAAGAAATAGTGAACGGTTTTAGAGTTCTGCTCCGGAAAAGAGCACTACCACTAATTTCAGTCTAAGTCGAAATTGTTGCCATGGAAACGCCAACAATATTTTATTCAGAATTCCAAAACTACCAAAAGGCACCAGTACACCACCAGATCTATCTATGTGCCAAGTTTGGTGAAGAAATAGTGAACGGTTTTAGAGTTCTGCTCCGAAAAGACAAAAGTGCACGGACGGACGGATGGATGGACGAACGCACGGACGGAGTCCATTTTAATACCCGCAACGCGTTTTGCGGGGGATAATTACAGCTAAGGAATATTCATAACTAAAATGAATTATTCAAACATAATTAATAACTGCCAATAACAGTCAATTAATTGTTACAAGTGCCTGCATTACTTTGACTCCATGCACGGAAGAGTTATCTGACCTTGAGTGTGTTGGAAATGGCTGCAATTTCATTCTCGGTGAGGTTCTGTACTCTCTTCACAAGCAGGTCATAGGCAGCATGTGGACTCAAACCTAGGGAGGAAAAGTAACAACTTATCTTCATAATATCTCAGAGTGAACTATCTAACTATTTTTGTTTTATACTGAAAATTGTTTTCAGTAACTACTTTAATTTCAGGAACTTTTTATTACTTGACATTAATTGGCATACTGACACAACATACTGTATTTAGTCTATTAAGTGCCTGGAAACTTATTTTTTCAACGGACATCCAGACCCAGCTCTTATTAGAGGCCCGGCGCTTTTACGCTTACTGGGTATCATTACTGAGATTGTTAGTAAGCTGCTTTACCCCTGGCTCTTATTAGAGGCCAGGTGCTTAGTAGAGGAAATATGGTATTCTTTTTTTTCTCCATCGATTCTACACATTTATATATGTGTACTGAACACACGTTTCAATGTTGCATAAAACTCCATGCAGCTTGCTCCTCAGTTCTCCTTGCATACTGACCATTAATTTCCTGACAGAGTTTCTCGAGTTGATGTAGCGGACATCGAATACAGATCTGGTTGTGAGATGCTGAACGCTGGGAGGAGCTGTTGCTACAAGACTTGGACGCGATGCTGTCTTTGTGGGCTGTCGCAAATGCAGTCTGTAGGGCGCACATGATTTCCGATACCTGTAAACAATGATAAGCTTTAAAATGATTTATTTTGCAAATCAGAGTAGGGTTTCCGATGATGCAAAACACCTGCAAAAATGATGCAAGAATCGCGACAACCAAACGAATGTGATATGTAAGAATCTTATTCAGTGCAGGGGCGGTGAGGTAGCGAAGTGGTCACAACAAAGACCCAGGTTCGAATCCATGATATCAGCTGGATGCAGTTATTTACAGTACAGCTGATACATTGCTGAGTGTGGTGTTAAACAACAAGCTGTCAGTGACAATTTCATGCCTGATTTAAACATTTCTGTCACATTCCAAACAAACTGTATTGGAGATTACACGACCATAACCACCTTGTTTGGTTGCACGACATTTCCAAACAGAAAATTTACATCCGCTGTTGTTTTCTGCAAACAAAATTTGAGTTAATACCCAGTCAAACATTTTTTACTTTCACTATCACTATAATGAGTTCAGGATCTTTCATTCATATAAGACCTTGATAAGTTTGTTTGTCTAAAACAACACCCAGTTATATGGCAGTGGTCTGTAAACAATCGAGTCTGGACCAGACAACCAGTGATCAACAGCATGAGCATCGATGTAAGCAATTGGGATACAATGTCATCTGTCAACGATGTCAGTGAGCCTGACCACCTGATCCCGTTAGTCGCCTCTTACAACCCTTGATAAAGTATAGACATTTCTTCCTTGTCTAGAGTTTTGAGGTGTCACAGATATGTATTTAATATCATAACTAAAATATTTTTAAGAAATATCAAAATTCCAAACACTGAGTTTCATAATACAGTGAGTGACTGAGAGAGAGAGAGAGAGAGAGAGAGAGAGAGAGAGAGAGAGAGAGAGAGAGAGAGAGAGAGAGAGAGAGAGAGAGAGAGAGAGAGAGAGAGAGAGAGAGAGAGAGAGAGAGAGAGAGAGAGAGAGAGATTCCCCATAAATGTCAGCAAAAACAATATAGACTAATATTACATATCAAGGGCAATATTGTCCAATAATCCCCTACAAACAGGAAACCCAATAGTCATCTGTAGTTCTGGTTATCTTGTATAACACATGGCCACAGATACAATGCAACCTTTGTATGAAAATACATGACTTTGTAATAAATACATAAAACACCACAAAAAACGGTTCATTTGAGCTCAAAGGGACAACTAATTTTACTTCTTCATCGATGCAGTTCATTATACACATATCAACTACAATGTACAGCATGTGGCCAGGAATAAAATACAAAATCAAAACATTTTCTTATATCTGTCAAATCATCAGACACTTTTTTGTAAATAAAGTACAATGTGACAGTAGAAATTATATAAATGAATCACTAAACATGCATGCCACCTGGTGCTACATAGGTAAGCATGTCTTGCCCTTCCGCCAGCAGCACCCACAGTGACACAATGTTCATAAATCAGTGTGGTTGCCCTGGGCTGCTGGAACTCAATATGCACATATTGTACGATGTATGTCTGTGACATCCATTATGAAGCAGATGAAACTCAGGTCACACCAACCTGATTATTCGTTAATCACATGCTTTTCAGTGAAGTGGACAATGAATATTTCATAATTTCATACCAAGAATGCTAAATATTCTCCAAATTTAAAACATTTATGCACATACTCCAAAGAATATTGACAATGACATTGGTCTTGTTTATCATTTTCTTTTAAGCTTAACTCATTAGAATAATAACGAAATACACTGTAATCAGTTCATCAGTTCCTGATGAGAAAATAAATAAACAGAGTAATATTCTGTTTGCAAAAAAAGGGAGGTAAAATTTTGGCAAACAAATAATTTGAGGAAGATTGTGCATGAGTGAAGTATCAATAACGTTTATAACCATAAACCAGAGTGTCCATTTTTGTTCATAGCCCAGAATCAACTCATTTATACCCCTTCTATAACACATGAAAGAGCACAAAAAGCAAAGGTACCGATAATCTGAAACACACCGTGGTATTAATCTCTTTGTATCCACCAGAGCTCTGACACAAAGTGGATAATTGTACCTGTTGTAATAAGGAAAAGAGGAGGGACACTACAGGAAAGTTTATATGCCTGGTAGATAACATCACTGGCAGGCTGCCAGGTATTGAGCATTTTTCATATCAACAGACAATGAATGTTTTAAATCCCATGTCTGAATATCTCTTAAAAACTCTCTTAAGATTTACTAAAACACTTATTTACACTTTTATATGCACTCAATGCATTACAGAGGAGGTGAGTATGACTTGACATACTTCTTACAGTATTGCATATGTATCTGTGAGATAAAAAAAGCTAAAATTCATGCATACTAAATTGAAATTTCTTAGTATGAATAAATAACAGAAACTTTCCTTTAAAAAGTTGTATTGTATAGGTTGTAGATGTTTGTTATTTAGATGAAAGCAACAAGTATGAATATGGTGTGGAAAAACTGACCACAAATGGGGTGAATCTGGGATTCAAACCCATAACAAGGGCATCATGATAAGGCAGGGCTCCAGATAATTTTTCAACATCAGGAGTTCGTACTCCTTATTTGTTCAATATAGGAGTACTGGTAAACCTTAAGAGTACATTTAGAGTACTGAATGGAATTTAATGGAGTACCAGTGATCTTGTGGTTTGTTTCATATATGCGCCACAACATTGCTACTCTTGTGTGAACAGGTAAAAACCCAATAAAACAATACTTTTTTCAGATAAATATGTCTGTAAATGATTCTAAGACCGTGACACCTGCTGTGGTGCGTATCTGCTACGTTTTCTAAATTATTTCCTACCGTATCGTGCATATGTTTTAGCCGTACATACGCCGATACGGCCCTTATCTGGAGCCCTGTAAGGGACATATCTCTACACATCATTTGTGCTAGGTGAGAGGCCATGTATTCACATTTAGCAAGCATGTCTCTGCCGACCTTACCAGACCTGTTATGTTAGACAAGGAGAATGTTCTAAATATCTATGTCAAGTTTAAAAGGCGGACAGCAAATTATCCAGAATTAAATTCAAACTGTTGCATTTAGCAAACAATTAGTTCATTATCTCACTATGTTGGCCTTGATTCTACAATAACACCACAAACTTGTCAAAAAAGAGGAAGTATGGAATATATTCAGTGTGTTCCAGGAAACAAAATGGACTGATCTTGTTTCAAATGCTAATGGGCCACAAATATCCTGAAACCATTTCTGTAAACCTCTGGACCAACAAAATCTAACATTGTTTTAGTTAGAAGACAAATGAAATTACTCTTTACCCTGCATGGACAGTGGCAGTAGCGTATATAGAGTCTCACATTCACCTACCCGTTATCTGTGCAATATGAAGCAATATTCACTGTCTGTCATTATCAGAAGGACATGAAGTGATATTCACTCTCACTCATTATTTGTACTGCATAAAGCCATTTCTACTTTCCATAACCTAATCTACCACTAGTGTATAGAATACAGCAAATTATTAATTTTCTTTAAGGTATCAGGGCATCTTTACTCTCATTCGTCAGTTCGTTATGAAGCAATATTCACTTCATATCAGTACAGTACTAAGCAATATTTACTCATATTCACTTTCAGTCTACGTTCAAGTCTCACTGCAGAATCAGAAGAATGGCACTTGCAAATATGCTGAATTGATTTATTTCCATGGCATTAGTTGCATGGTCGAAGCGCTCATTCTTTATTAGTTTGAACTTACCACTGATTCACTGAAGCATCGGAGAATATAGCAGTTGAAGATGTGCGTCAGCTCCGCCTTGTTGTGATCTCGACTTGGAGCAGACGTCAACTTGGGCTCGCGAGCAATGATACCGAATACATCCTGCTTGGTACTTCCCTAAAATTAAACAAATATTTATCATCAATCTTTCAAATTAATTCTAAACTTGCCAGTACTCTCTGGGTAGATACTGGTCAAATAAACAGCTCATTTTGGACATGTTGTTTATATGAAATGTCTAGATTCTGTGGAAAACAACTATTAGTATTGGACTAATGGTCTTGTAAGTCACCTCTCTTCCTGTAGTCACACCATATACTTCAATATGTATCCTGTGCTTAAGGACATAGCATGTTAATGATTTCAATAGTGAGTGTGGTGTCTAAGGTAAGGTGAGGTGAGGTGAGGTGAGGTGAGGTGAGGTGAGGTGAGGTGAGGTGAAATGGGGTTTAACGTTGCACTTAAGAATATTTCGCTCATATGACGACGTGCATGCGCGTGTGTGTGTGGATGCTTGTACTAGCCCAGACTTCAGCTGGTTTTATAGTGCTAGCTCACTGAGATACCCTGCCGCAGGTTTAGCATGAATACCCCACTCAGACACATTATACCGACCAGTCCTTGTTGTACCCATTAATGCCGAGCGCCAGGCAGGGATCAACAAGTACCATATTTTAACATCTTTGGTATGACGCGGCTGGGGATCGAACCCGCGACCTTCCACTCTCCATGCGGATGTTCTAACTACTACACCACGGAGGTGGTGAGCGAGTGAGTGAGGTGAGTGAGTGAGTGAGTGAGTGAGTGAGTGAGTGAGTGAGTGAGTGAGTGAGTGAGTGAGTGAGTGAGTGAGTTGGGTTTACTGCTTCTTGCAACAACATTTCTGGTATATCACTGTGGATCAGACCATTTCAGGAAAACAGTGAGTGAGTTAAGTTTGATACAGCTTGAATGGTTTTCCAGTCATTTCCTGGAAAGTCAACATGTGAACAATTCCCTTCATGTAGGTACAAATAGGTCACAAATGTTCAAGCATAGAATACTGTGTGTCAGATAACTTGATAGCAAAATGCTTAGCTTATTTTTGTCTGGGTTCTATTCTTCACATGGGTACAATGTCCTTTAACCTTAGCCACAAACCTTACTCACTCACTAGGTCACTAACTCACTCACGCAATCAGATTACTGGTTTGATCACACAATCAACTATAAAATCTTTAATCAACTATTTTGACAAAAATTGACAGTTGATGAACTGCCAAGACTTCTGGAAAATGTATGCTAAACTATAAATTTGAAAAAGTTCTCTTATTGTCCTCCAAACAGATTAAATAAGATTTCAGCTGGTACAGTGACACTGTCAAATTTGATTGCCACATGTTTAAATACCAAGATTAAATTATCTTATATTTTTTCATTTAGCCAACATAGAAAAAAATCAACATGTGTTTCAACATGTTTGTTAACTTCTCTTGCCTTACAATACATTAAAAGCTTGAACGTCAAACAGTGGCAGGATGTATATCGGACACTGAAGGTAAAACCAACTGAAACACAGTGCTGCCTTTAATGCTCTACAAGACTACCATATCTTCTTGTGTATAGTGTGTACAGTTTTAGAAACAATACAGTGTCATGTACACCTGTGCAAGGGGAGGTGTGCAAACTGTTCTTCATGTGAAAAATATCCTGTAATATACCAAAACAGTTAATTTCACACTAAATATTCATGGCTGCAACTTAAAAAGGAAGATACCATGTGTGTGTGTGTGTGTGTGAAACAAGTTCAGACTTCTAATCATTGCATTAAAATTCAGTCATTTAAAAAATGGAGCATTTTTAAAGCCTAATGACCAGTAGAACTGGCACAAAAATGTGTGAACAGTGCTATTTTTGGCTTGTTTATTAATTTTTATATATTACTTGATTATCATTAACCTCTGCACATAAAACTATGTCCAGCAGAACAAGAAATAAACTGAAATTGAAAACCATCATGTCTATGGATGTTTCATTGCGAGTTTCACATTTTTACTCACTGATTTCTTACGTGCCATTCGTTCACCTGAGCACAATGAGAATGGGACTTGCAACCAATCATAAGTGTTCCACATTATACATAGTGCACATTATACACAAGAAACTATGGTAAGTTGTTGCATATTTAGCAGCAGAATGTTTCTGTGTCCCATGATGAAATCTGGACCACGGACGGAGTCCAAAGTCAGACAAGACGAAAGAGGTTAACCCTGACAGAAGCTGATGAGGTAAGGTCGGCACCTGTTTGACGAGTCTACGCCCTGCTACATGTACAACTAAATACTACTGCTAATATATTTACTAATATATTTAATCTGGACTGTCAAATATTCCCAATCATCTGAAGTTACTGTTAACTTTGTAAAACCATGTCATGGAAGAATTCAGGTCATGAAGTTGAGAACTTAAGTGAAAACCTCGACAGAACTGGAACTCCAAAATGCATTCACAGCAGTTGACCCCATTGCACATCCAACTATGGGAGCTACAGATTACCCTGCGCTTTCGGGAAGGGTGTTATTGCAAAGGATGACTTTGGCTGGAGAAGTGAGTTTGTATCATTCTATTTGGGAGAAAAAGACTTGTCCTTACAGATTTTAAGTGAGACTAACAGACTGACAGACTGCAAGGCCACTTCTCTTCCCTCTGACATATCAACATGGTCTTAGATGTTGAGTGAGTGAGTAAGCCTCTTTAAGCAATATTCCAGCTATATCGTGGTGGGGGACACCAGAAATCTGCTTCACATATTGTACCCATGTGGCATGGGCGGATCTAGGAATGTTGAGAGGGGTGGTGTGTGTGTGTTTCAAGGGGTTCGACCCCCTCTGAACATCCCCATTGGCTCCTCCAACGCAATAAAAATCTTCAATGTGGCCTTAAGTCATTTTCAAAAGGGGGTGGGGGCTGGGGTTCAAACCCCCCTCTGGATCCGCCAATGTGTGGTATATTGAAACCGGGTCTGGACCAGACAATCCAGTGATCAACTAATTCAATCGACTTGAGTATACTTTCTGAATTCCTCAAAGTTTCTGACTAATAGGGCTGAACAAGACAAAACTGTTTAGTTTGTTCATAGAAATTGTGGGCAATAAAAACTGAACTGAGAAATGATTAAGAATTGATGCTACTTGTCTATGAGTTCAATCATCATTCGACATTAACTTGTCCTCAGCACAATTTTGTAATTTCTGGCCAGCAGACAAGCATGAATTTTGAAGGCTGCCTCAACAAAACCCAAGTCAGAGGCCATATACCAAGCAAAAGACCTGTATATGGTCCACCCAGATCATGTAACATTTAGTATTAATCAGCTGATAAAATTGCAAATATTAATAGTTCTACAACCCTAACCCACATAATGGCTATGACAAGCATTATTGTTGTAAACTGACACGATAACCCTTATCCCCAAAAGCTAAGGTCATGATATTTCTGAAGGTGAAATAACTGTTGTAAATTGTGAACGTGCAGCCATCTTGTAACAGCCACAATATAATGTCAGCTACAATATATACTGTCAGCCAGCCAGTTTTCCAGCTGAGAATTTATGACATGTAATAACTTTCATAACTTGGATATCAATCAATGTCGAGAAAGATTTAAGGTATTTGCTAAACAGTCGAAAAATCAATATCCATAGTTTCAGCTTTACATATACATGCGACTTTCTAAAAAGCTTTATGGCCTTTTCGCAAGGAAACAAAGCTTAAGATTTTCGGAGTAGTGGCTAGCTGGCTAAGTACAGCTCTAAGAGGCTGATAAAATGGAAACTGACAGTGTTAATATTTGCCTTTTGTGAATGACTAGATTATTACAATGTTTTTTACATTAATACAGAAGGGCATGGATTAATGTTATTATTAAAATACACCCATCAGATATACAGAAGGCATCATACAAAAGGCAAACTTTCTGGTTAAACAGGTCGCATGCTTGTCTGTCATACAGACCCTGATCCAAGAAAGCCCAGGGCTCCAGATAAATTTTCAACATGAGGAGTACATACTCCTTATTTTTTTCAATACAGGAGTACGGAAAAAAGTTAGAGTACATTTAGAGTACTAAACTTAAGCGTACATTTAGAGTACTGAATGGAATTTAATGGAGTATCAGTAATCTTGTGTTTCGTTTCATATATGCACCACAACATTGCTAGTCTTGTGTAAACAGGTCAATAAACAATAAAACAATACTTTTTCAGATAAATACGTCTGTAAATGATTCCAAGACCGTACACCATTGTCCTGGTGCGTATCTGCTACGTTTTCTAAATTATTTCCTTCTGTATCGTGTATATTTTTTATCCATACATACGCCGATACGGCCCTTATCTGGAGCCCTGAAAGCCCATGCAAGTCTAGAATATGTGGCAAGTCTACATTTCCATTCTTAAAATGAAGAGAATATCTGGGCTCCTTTTCATTACATTACATTTTTTTTATTATGAACTGTTTCATCTGTAAATTATGTTCAATTCAGAGACTAGTTGTTAATCTAGGCACAGGTATATATTAGTCTGTGCTGATTACATTCCAGGAAAAGAAGGACATGGAGGAATGCCCTTATTAAAACACTCCCATCAGATATACAGAAGGCCGTGGTTTCTAGTTAAACAGGGTGCAGGTATATATTTGTCTGTACTGATTGTATTCACCTTTTCTCTGAAATAGATATTTTCTTTTAAGTCCATTTTGGATGTTCTTATGGGCTGGTAAATCTGGCATACATATAGTGATTCTGTTCACAAAGGTAACTATCAGTGAGTGAGTGAGTTAATATTTAACGACACATCGGCAATATTGCAGCCATTTGTGATGAGAACAATTTATATCAAAATTCAAATCAATAAATGTAGAACGTAAAACCTGCCATCGAAGGACAATAAAAACACTAGATTATCACAGCTCTTAATTTAAAACTAGTATGCTATCATAAAAATATATCACTATAAACAACAGTACAATGTAAAAACGGGCTATACATCACCAGCAACTGAAGGCTGATCACCATGCCATGAAGGTAACTCTCCAGTATTATGACATGGATCATATTAATATCACAAGAATCAGGTAATTGTGACCTACATTTCCCCAGAATCGCCAAGACTACAAGGAAATGAAAGAGTACTTGACCTACCTGAGACACAAACGAAATGTCCTTAAACTTCCTCTCAAGAACGGGCTGCTTCTTGTCTGGGCTGATGAGCGTGAGATCCTTCCTGCCGATCTGCAGCAGCATAACCCTACTTGCTTCGTGTCTTGGAGCTTCTTTCTTTAAGACATTTGACGAACGAGAAACAAACACTTCCTGCTCTTCCTCGCCATTCAAGTGCTCTTTACTCCCGTCACTATCGACACTCTGACCGACCTTAAGTTCGTGACCTTGACATGAATTTAACACCCCATTGGAACTACCATGAACATTCTCCGAAGAACTTCCATAGGTATCTCCACTCGCAAGTTCATCTGTGCTACTCTCTGCGCTGTCATATTGGAGTTGAAGTCGTTCATGTTGCCGACTTAAGTTATTTTCCGTAACACTAACCACATCATCAAGAGACGCAGGTAAACTCCTAACACTGGTTCCGCTAGCATGTCGTTGTCTTTGTTCTTGTTCTTGAGCACGGAGCCTCTGTTCTTCTCCTCTAGCATCGAACCTTTCCACAAGTTCATCGATGAATGACGTCGGGACTTTTCTTGTTGCCACCTGAGTTCGGCCAATAAACATGACCTCAAAGAATGTTTTTGATTGGTCAAATGTTCCTTCTCCCATATTGGTGGGTAAGTTAACAACCTTTTCGTGAGTTGCTTCTTTGGTCAAGTCTTTTGTAGCTTCGCGTATGGAGTTAAATATTTCTGGGACCTGAAATCATAAAGAATAGTGAGTGAGTGAGTGAGTGAGTGAGTATTGCTTAACGCGGCATAAGTGATGTTGCAGCTATTAGCGGCGAGCATAAAGAATAGTAAAAGTTTGTTTAGTACACCATAAACAGGGAAAGCTTATATTTATGATCCACTTGAAAAATTCCCATTTACCTGAATGAGTGAGTGAGTGAGTGTAAATGTGAGTGGTGGTGGTGGTGGTGGAATTGGGTTTAACGTCGTGCTTGAGAATATTTCGCTCATATGACGACGTGCATGCGTGTGTATGTGTATGTGCGGCTGCTTCTACTAGCCCAGACTGAAGCTGGTTTTATAGTGCTAGCCCACTGAGATACCATGCCGCAGTGAAGCATGAATACCCCACTCAGGCACATTATACTGACTCCGAGCCGACCAGGCAGGGACCAACAAGTACCATATTTTAATGTCTTTTGGTATGACGCGGTCGTAAATGTGAGTGAGAGTGAGTGAGTGGAGTGAGTGTCTTTGATCTTAAAATACTTTCATCAATACTTCTACGACATCACAACAGGATATACTATGTTAAGGCACATACATTATACAAATATAGACTTTTAACATGATTGAAAAGAACTTAACCACACAGCTACCTAACAACCCTTGCCCTTCAACATATAAAGAGAAAATCCTATAACACATAAAACACCCACTCAGTACCTTTAAGCCTGAGTTATCCAGTGTTTGAACTTCACACCATTGCTACACAACATAATACAACGCTATTTGCACATACACGCACACTTTATACATGATTTCATAAAATCATGTCAGTGACAATAAACACTATAATGCCTCATTAAGCACTTGGATCAACACCAGTTTTGGGCTTTCTGGGAGTAGAAGATCTAACAGGTCAACATCATCCATCACATGATCTGTCACTGCACATGATAAAGACAAAACACTACCATGCACAATGTAACACAATACGTCATGCAATTGTTATTGATATCAACAGTTTTATTTTGTATTCCATTCCAGAGTTTGTATAGTTCAAGTCTCTTCGACCTTTGCGCAGTTCAATATATGCATTGTTTCATAATCTTTCTACTTTGACCGTTTGTCATTAAGACAAGAATAAAGTTAATAGCCAGCTTTCAACAGGTCAAAAGGTATATTTATCACACTTAGTTGACACGCTGTGCGTTACTTATCCCAAGGCTATACACAGCAAGGTCAAGTGAAACGGTGTGGTTTATACCACAGGTTATACCACAGGGAGATATAAATCATTTATATACTGTGTAGCATCACATGTCCAGAACATGCTGTTGTTGAGTGATTTCTTTCAGTGTAAATAATTTGGTCATTACTGTAATAAATGAAAATAAAATAGAACATGAAAATGGTCACTAGATTTTATCCATTATGTAACAAACTTGATAGTGCAGCTAATTTATATGGTAATAATAATGCTGCATAAAGATGAAAATAGAATATAAATGATATCTTTATCTACTGTAAAGAAATATTTACATAACTCAAAAAGTAAGATCACATTTAAAGCAAAATGTCAACACATTCAGTGCTTAATCAGCAATTTTGCATACAGCCAATCATAATGAAGCCTCACCCACCTAAAACAAACAATGTATTCCACTAATAAATAATTACATAATACCACGCTGCATTATTTCCCTCACACAACTCAAACAGGTTTCAAGTGTTCAGTTCCTGTTTCCATCATCTGCTTATATAACATACTGGACAAAATAAGTTAGGGATATTGGTATTTTTATGATTGATATTTTATCAGTGTGTCAATTAATAAATAGATCATTATTCATTATTTCAAAATTTTCATATATCCCTAACTATTTTTGTCCAGTATATTTCAGTTTATATTTTTTCGATGGTAAAATTTAACAATGTAATAACCCAAGATACTGACATTCTGAAAGATACTGGTGAACTATAGTACACATATTTAGTTCCAGTCAATAACATGTAGCATATCCCTGACAACAGCCCATTACTTCCTTCCCTGACACTTTCGTTCGGTAGATATAAGCCCATATTCCTGTGTATGCATGATGAGTGTCATAAAGTTAAAGGTTTATTCCCTGTGACCACTATAATGACTGTCAGGTGATATCTATTTATATACAACAGTACATGAACATGGAGAACAGGCTGATGATGGTGGGATGATAGTCTCCTACAACTGCCTGATTAGATATAGGCGTATTGATGCTGTCACTCATGGCAGTCAACCAAAGGCTGATCCTTGTTGCAGGTCATATGTGCCTGACAACTGATCTGAAAACAAGCCAAGCCCTGAGAGGAATTAACACCTGTCTTGAATACATCTCAAGTCAACTGCACCACAAGGAAACAATGAAATAAGACCTAGCAGTAGGATATAAATCAAACAAATTTTTGTTCCATTTTGTTGGATTACTTGATAAAGTGAGTGAGTGAGTTCAGCTTTATCCCGCTTTTAGCAATATTCCAGCAATATCACGTCAGGGGAAATCAGAAATGGGCTTCACACATTGTACCCACAGAGGGAATCGAACCCGGATCTTCGGGGTGATGAGCAAACGCTTTAACCACAAGGCTACCCTACAACCTCAACTTGATAAAGGTTATTTGAAAGTGTATTTATTATTAAAAATGTTAAAACAACTAAATCATACTACTGATGGCCCTGTAGCTCAACAATACTTCATATTAATCTACATGACAAGAAGGTAGTGGACAATATAAGCAGTTTACTATACACTATCAAAACCAAGAATAACTTTAACATAGGGCAGACTGCCTGAGGTCTTCTGTCTTAAGCGACAAATATTCTCCTTGATCGTGGAAATGATTGAAGCAGGTGAGCTTATAATCATATAATTTCATACAACTTGGAAGAAGCCTCAAGCATTTTGTGAAATGCTCTGGTCAGAAAGTAGATCATTAAGCTAAATTGATAGGAAATGCTGTCCAGTAACCAAATAATAAATCTGAATTTTATGTTTTTAAGGTTTATGCTTAGTCTTCTAAAAGGATTACACTTGAGAGAAGTGTTATGCTAGGAGCAGGTCAGTCAACATGACTGTTTTCTATAAGCAACTCTCACACAGACAAGCAGTTTCTTATCCTTGGCTATAGTGCATTAACGTCATAGTGTATAGTGAGTCCGTATCACATGACAATACAAGATAAGTTAGTCATCTACGATTACAAACATAGTTGCTAAAACAGGTGATAAGTTACATCAAACTATAATTAGTTTTTCATGAATTCACATGAACAAAGTAATTTAAGCATATAAATATCTACACAGAAACATAAACATGTAAACAGCTGGGTTTCATTCTCAGTCATAACCATAGAAACGAATTATAGCACAACATGTTTCTAAATATGTTTCAAAATAATCAATCAAACAAAATAAATGAAACAAAATTTAAATACTATTTGCATTACACCTCAATATCTTATGTCCTTGAAAGTATAATTGACACAAATGCCTACTTCTTTTGGGGCTTTCTCCGATTTCTGAAACATAGGTGATGCGCTTCTTTTCAGCACATGAATCCGTAGATCTGACTCCATTGTACCTGCTTCAGGCATTGTAACACTGTTGTTTCAGAGGATATAGTCACTAATGGTCTCTCCACCTGCCAGTATCAACTACTGAGCAGTAAGTAATCAGCATATCCCCTCATTAGGCCTGAACACGCTATGCCCTGACAGGGTTTGTTAGCATTGTAATCAGAGTATCCTGTTTATATCACACAGTCGTATCCACCTCTTATCATGAACTCCGTATCACACAGAAGGTGTATATGACTGGTCTTGAGTGACATCATTCATATCCGGGACAGTTATATCAGTGTCATCGTGTTGCTTCCGCTTACAATACCGTCTATATTCTTAATTAGTATTGTCAGTCAAAACAAGCGGACATGGTATTAGCAGATGACATTTTAATAGAATAATAGACACAATAAATATTGTTATCTCTGAATATATAAATTTTGAATGTCTCTTACAAAAAATAAGTGCCATCAGACTATTCTAACCAGAATATATACTGAGGCTCAATCAATCAATGTTTATTCGTGAATTAGGCCATCCAGCCCATATTACAAAGATACATTTTGATATATTATATTCCTGAAAGAATAATGCATACTGTGATATACATAATATACACTTAAACGTATTTACAATTTGCTGATATAAACAATACATCATTAATACAATATACTGAGGCTCTTTAAAATGCATGTTAAAGTTTTTGTAATAATTGACAAAATGGTCACAAAATGTAAATGAAGTTTTTCTGGATATTCAGGCCTGAGATAATGAAAATAACATCATTGTTTTGGCTTAAATACAGTTTAATGTGTTTGGAGAAGGACTAAAGCACAAAACACCTAATTTCTGACTTTGAGTTATACATGATTATGAGTTTTTACGAGTGTTTCAGTATAGATAAGAAAACTTCATGTGATAGAGGCCATCTGGAAGCATGAAGCAATCCTATGGGCTTCTTTTATCATAATGCAATAATGCATATGTTTTCAATCTACTTTTCTTTGAAGATTGATGTTTATTTTGGTTGAAGAAGGAGTCTATATTTATAATCAAACATTGTAACTCATGTACTGTCATGCATGCATTGCGTCAATAACAAAGTCGTGATGAATGTCACAGGTTCTATTTCATAAGTTAGGAGGGAAAATAGGAAATAAGATGTCAAGTTTTCCCCCAGAAGCATCTAATTACCCGATTAGTTGTGTGGACAGTTTCGGTGAGATAGAATGTAACAGCACACCTACAATAGCTTAGCCATTCAGAGACAAAATAAGAAGACTTATCAGTCTGTAAAGCCATACATTACACACAATTCTTGAGATTCTCATTGCTGAAAGGTCAGCTGAAGCCATATGATGTAAAAATAATACGATATGACACCATCCATCACAAGCTGATTACAAGTCATCAGCGAAGTTCCTCAGTCTCTTCAGTTTCTGTCACATGTAATATATAACATGACCCATTAGAAACTCAGAATTTCAGTTAATCTTCCCTTATGAGCCAAGATGTAAGGCTTGGAACTTACATAACCTTTTGACAAAACATTTTTCTTGAGTGGCACAGAGAATGTGGAAGGTGGAGTAGCTCAGAGGTTGAAGCGTTCAAGAGTTCGCTCGTCACGCCGAAGACCTGGGTTCGATTCCCCACATGGGTACAATATGTGAAGCCCATTTTCTGGTGTCCCCCACCATGATATTGCTGGAATATTGCTAAAAGTGGCGTAAAACCCAACTCACTCACTCACTCATAAAGATGTTTATCCAGCGGGATGACATGTTTTTCCTCATATATTCTGTTAAAATATCAGTCAGTAGTGTGCAGAATAAACTCATAATTACCATTAATATGCTCCTCTTGAATGGCTGCTCACAGTCAACAAATTCTTGCGATAAAACAAAATTCATTCACTTGTTTGAGGGGCATATAGAAGTTGGTGTGATGAACATTTGCTTGATAACGGTGTTAGTAGCTACACCGAAACGTTGCTCATATTATATTAAAGAAGTTGTATATCCATAGAACTCTCCTCGTTCAAAATTCATTCACTTGGGACAGACAATCCACTATTCCCTGTAGATTGTTGGTCAATTGAGTGAGTGAGTTTGTTAGTTTCCAGCAATATTCCAGCAATATCAAGGCAAGGACACCAGAAATGGGCTTCACACATTGTACTTATGTGGGGAATCGAACCTAGGTCTTAGACGTGATGAGAGAACACTTTAACCACTAGGCTACCCTACCAGCCCTATTGGTCAAGAGTGTATGATCATCATCACTACTATCAATTTTAAGTAGGTAATAAATTGACATAATGAACTACATCAGTTATGAATATATCTTGACTGTTCAATAACTCACAGGAGGTTTAACTGACTATATACTGTATCAGTGAGCTGAGATGTTATCAGATGTATGTCGTTGCCTATACTCCAATCGCACAGAGATAGACACGACACAAAAGACGTACGTCAAACGTGGGATGGACATATTTATAACAGTCATCCATTTATCAAAACAGTCATCTTTAATCTTGAAAAAAATCGTCTTCCTGAAGTGACACAAGCAAGTGAGTAGAACCTTCATGTTTCAACAATGTATCAACATGTGATTATTATCATTGCACTGACCTCTCTCTCTCTGTGTGTGTGTGTGTGTGTGTGTGTGTGTGTGTGTGTGACTGTATTTTTTCAGAATGCAAAGATCCAGCACTCTGTATTGTGGAATGATTGTATCACTATACAGTCAGTTTTAATAATTTTCTTTCATTTTCACATCTCAATACTGAAAATTATTTTCTCCAATTCTGTCTTTTCATGCTGTCATATAAATTTTCCACTTGGTTTGGTGTGACTTCAGAATCACAGTTCTGCACTTAAATGTTATGACATTTGTCACCGAACTCTTGCAAACCGTTCTGTATTAATAACAGTTGATTCAGAAGTTGTAATTGTTTGGTTTTGCATAAACAGTCATTATTCCTCACAACCTCACAGTCATTTTCTGATTTTAGCCATCAAGATTAAATGCAATTTATTGAGTAATATCCATTCACTGCTGTTATTTTCATCATATGGCGTTCTTTACTTCTTACCTTAGTTATTGGATCTCAGTCCTCAGTCTGCTTACACTGAGTGAGTGAGTGAGTGAGTGAGGAAGGATTATTCTGCTGTCGTAAAATCACACTAGCTGTTACAAACACAGCTCTAATGACTTTCCTCTGGTTATGACAAACCAGTGGATGATGCTATGAGCACTGATTCAGTTTGTCCAGGTAAAATAACACACAATCAGACAGGTAACCCTTCATGGCATTACCTTCATGTAACAGTGAGTGAGTAAGTTAAAATTTTACATCGCATCTCCAATATTACAGCCATATAGTGTTGAAAACAAGGTAATCATTGTAAAATATCTGTGGACAAAGGACAGTAAAACCAACTAGACTATCACAGATATATATATATTTAAAACTAGTAATTAAATCTAAAATACTTTAACTATAGAGGACGATACAATATAGAAACAGGCTGTTGATCGCCAACAACTGTAGGTAGATTACCATACTAGGGTCCATGGGAGCTTACAGTGCCTTTGCTACCTGCATGGACCCTAGTTGGATTTACACCATCCCTATAGCCACTGGCAATTATAGGAAAAGTTTAGCCAAATTTTAAAAGAACAAAATTACTATGTTTAAAAATCTGGTAAGCTTAAATTTAACTTTAAAAGTTTTGGGACTTACGTGAGGTGAAAGGTGAAATTGGGTTTAACATCGCTGGAGAATATTTCGCTCATATGACGGCGTGCATGCCTGTGTATGTGTAGATGTGGCTGCTTGTACTAGCCCAGACTTAAGCTGGTTTTATAGTGCTAGCCCACTGAGATACCATGCCGCAGTTAAGCATGAATACCCCACTCAGACACATTATACTGACTCCGAGTCGACCAGTCCTTGTTGTACCCATTAATGCTGAGTGCCAGGCAGGGACCAACAAGTACCATATTTTAACGTCTTTTGGTATGACGCGGTTGGGGATCGAACCTGCGACCTTCCGCTCTCCGGGCGGACGCTCTAACCACTACACCACGGAGGCGGTCTAAACTGTCTTTGGGGACATACGTACCCTCTCGGGAGGACAATAATTTTACAACACTTTAATCCCCTTTGAGGGTACAGCCACTAACAATCGCAGTTGTTAATTTATACTACCATGTTTAAAATACCATTTATCTATTTACAAAACATATGATTCAAAATTTATCTAATAATTCTATTTCCTTTCAAAATTCAATTATTAAATGATGACATTATATAAAAGATCCTTCAATGTTTAGACGTTGAAATATTTATCCCTTGTGATGCCTTCATGTAACAAAGTCTGGGGGAATGGGAGACATAAACAATCTTCAAAAAGTGTTATTTGAAAAGGGGGTGGGGCAAGGGGGTTAGAGCAGGGATTGTGAGGAAGAAGAGGGATTCTGGGGTCGTTGAAGTAATAGTCCTAATTCAGTAAAAGTCCCTGAATCATACAAGAAAGTTTAGGATTATTTGACTTTCATTCTATCGTCCGAAAGTGCTTTAACGCTATAATAGTTCAGGGCTTAAAAGTGTGTTTTATTACACTATACATGGTGGTAGGGCTTAACTGTATTTCTTTCTAAGATGCTGAATTTAATACTTTCTAAGGATAATTACGATTAATTTAAGGCAGAAAACAAACGACGGTGTCGGTGACCTAAATTAAGAATCCTCGCACAGGGCTAACTGGCGCTGTTCTATTGATGTGTCTGCCCCCTCACGCTAAGACTAACGCTACCAGATAAAACAAATGATAACAGTTTGATGACGGGTTTACGCTCGATTAAATATCTTCTCTGAATTATTTTAATTACATCTGTTATTAACATAAACCATATGGGGCAATATGAACGCTTGCATTTCTACTACCAACGAAGTTTAGATCAGTACATCCAGAGGAAGTTGAGTAGTCAAGCGACATTCCACGATTGCATTGTGGGAATAAACATTGCTAACGCTACCGTGTCGCTGAAAACTTGTGAGTCGAAGTACTGATAACTAGTGTTGGGAATTGGTGTAAATTTCATAATTGATGATTGGTTCATTACAACCGATCAATCATCGAAAATAATTGGTTAGCGTCATTTATCAAATTTCCCTGGTTATGTTTGTTAATGCACAAAAAATAAGAAAAAACATGTAGTTCTCTCGTTTTTTTCCTGCAAATTGCACAAAATGCATTTGCAAATTTCACATCTTTAAAGGATGACTAGTGTGTTAGGAACATACATTTCCTGGAGTTGTTACGATAAACTTAATCATGACTTGGAACGAGCTTGTAGAGCTTATGCAATGTCGAGACAAAATCAACCTTTTGAAAAATATTGTTATTGCAAACAAGTGGTCCAAAATTGTTTGTGTTCGATTATGAGAAAACATGATCGATTGCTTGGTCGTTTTGTCATTGCGACCAATCTTCGATTATTTCAATTAATCGGACCACCACTACTGACAACTTCTTTCTGAGTAGACTTTGTATGTGAACATGAACATGGCCAATGTCAAGATCCAAAATTTCATTTGTACCATTTAAAATGTACAACACGTTTTCAATATCTTTAAACAAAGGAGCTCTAATACAAAAATCTAAGCCTAATTAACCGATGTACAAAGACTAATATGTCCATTAAAATGATAAATATTACAGATGGAAAGATGCATATTTACAATACCTTCAGTGGCAAATTTCCAACAACAATGGTGTACAGTTGTGCAGAGTAAACAAGCCTCTTTGATGAGCTCAGTCCAAGTTGGTTACAGTTGAATAACACACTGCAGATGTATCCTCATTAGGTCAGGGGTCACAGATGGTATGCACTATAAGCGGTATACAACAGGATTTCCCTGCTATTGGATACGAGATTTATGTTGGGTTGCATTGTACTGACATGAAGTAATCACCTCTTCAAATGTCATGAAAACAAAGACCTCGTCAAATGTCATGAAACAAAGACCTCTTCAAATGTCATGAAACAAAGACCTCTTCAAATGTCATGAAACAAAGACCTCATCAAATGTCATGAAACAAAAACCTTGTCATGAAACAAAGACCTCATCAAATGTCATGAAACAAAAACCTCGTCAAATGTCATGAAACAAAGACCTCTTCAAATGTCATGGAAACAAAGACCTCATCAAATGTCATGAAACAAACACATCTTCAAATGTCATGAAACAAACACATCTTCAAATGTCATGAAACAAAAATCTCTTCAAATGTCATGAAACAAAGACCCCTTCAAATGTCATGAAACAAAGACCTCATCAAATGTCATGAAACAAACACATCTTCAAATGTCATGAAACAAAGACCTCATCAAATGTCATGAAACAAAAATCTCTTCAAATGTCATGAAACAAAGACCCCTTCAAATGTCATGAAACACAGACCTCATCAAATGTCATGAAACAAAGACCTCATCAAATGTCATGAAACAAACACATCTTCAAATGTCATGAAACAAAAACCTCGTCATGAAACAACATGATTCAAATGACATCAAGCAAACAATTGTTTCAGTGACTTCAATTATACACCATATGACAACCAAGTGTCTTTCTTTGATTTATAGTTTTACAATGATTAAAAAAAATGCTTTCATCAGTTTATCAGACAGCACCTTATCTACATTTACTAAATTGACTTTTGCAATAAGTGAGCAGCAATAAGCATTCTGAAATTCCATTTCTGCCAAGTGAGCCGGGCGATAATTTTCCATATGTTCCAAGTACAAACTACTGGAAACGATGCCAAATGACACTTATAGGCTATTTGAATCCAAACTTCTTGGCAAAGAGTGAGGTAAAATCACTGTATGGGCTGAAATCTGCCAACTCAGCACATTATACAGATGCAGTCTACCGCAGAGAAAGAATCTACTAAGATTGCAGAGAAATGATAATTTCCCTTAACGGGGGAACATTCTGGTGTGATTGACTGAGTTCAATACAGCCCTGTCAAACCCCGTGAGGAATGAGGGCAACAGAATCTAAAGAAAGTGGGATTATTGATAGTTTGATGTGCCCTTTTCACATATGAATCCTGCAGACACAGCGATCTTGAATTGGCCGGACACACTTGAACTAATCTAGTTCTTCCCTGCACATCTCTTACTCACTCAAGTGCAAACAGCTGATGTGACACGTTTCAAAGAACTGACATGTTTGATATAATTTAAAGGTTATGTCATTCGTTAGAGGAACCCAGCTGTGACTGAGTTGGGCTATACGCCGCTTTTAGCAATATTCCAGCAATATCACGGCAGGGGACACCAGAAATGGGCTTCACACATAATACTTATGTGGGAAATTGAACCTGGGTCTTAAGCGAGTCAAGCAAACGCTTCAACCACTAGGCTACCCCACCGTCCCTAACTCAGCTGTGATTAACACAAGGGGACATGCAGAAACTCTATACATGTACCTGTACTGAATAAAATGTTTCAATTAATATTTCAATTTCAATTAATGGAAATTACTCTACATTCAGTTTATTGCTGTAATCAATTTGAAAGCCTAATACATGATCCCATTTTGACAACATTGACCTTTACAAACACTCTTTAACATTTACATAAAATAGCTGGAAAAAAAGAAATATGAAAAACAAGACAAGTTTGTAAATTCAGGGTTGGGCAACAGCTTGGTGCTTGTTCTATATCTGTTCATATAAAGAATAGGTGCAATTAATATTTTTTTATTTAGAGTCTGCACAAAATATTTTTCAAAGCTATTTTGATGGGACTCGAAATAGGTGTTTTCGGGGTGTTGATTTCAATTTCACCACCCTCAATATTCACTGAAGGACAGTTCTCTCATTTCATTAAGAATGACATTTTTAAATAGAAACTAATCAACATCATCACGACTTCCAATGGCATATTATATTAACTAAAATCAATTCCTATCTTTGACAATAAAAATTGCTAAAGGCTTTTTCAATTAAATCTTCAGCATATCAATGTCAGTATCTTCCACACAGTAGAGTGATTTTTTGTCAAACTTCAAAGATTCCCAAAGCTCGGAATAAAATGAGCGAAGGAAATATGCCACTTATTACAAGTCAGAATCCAGATCAGCCTAAAGGGAAAACGATAAAAAGGACTTCCGATTTTCTTAGCATTTGCGAAATGATGATGATAAACTGCGACAGATGCATTGGACATTTGTGAGTCAAATGAGCTTTAGGATGAGAACATCAAGTCTTCGAAAGGTCACGCTGCAAGACCTGACCATACACAGAAGACTGACACCAATTTATTTTAGGAGGCAGTTTTTATAATTCTGAAAACTTGAAATCAGAGTCCTTGAAAGCCATTGTCGACCTTGTGTGATAGAACAAATATGGATGGTCTGATGTCCTTGCAAAAAATAGTTGTGTTTGGCAGACAAAGCTACATGAATATTTAATAACATAGGATAGAATGGCAGGGTACAAGTATCATTTGCAGTGACTGTTCCTTTTCTCTTTTAACCAATGTTGAGCAGGCTTGTTGCTGAGCAACTCATTAAATACTGGTGAGTGTGAAGGTGGGTGGGAGGTTTGAGTTGGTTAGTTAAGGGGTGTGGGAGAGTTGTTTTTCAAGTTCTTCACCAAATTTAAGGATGTAGGAAAGTATTGAATTATTTTTTATTGATATTTTGGAAGATAAATTCTTCGTTTTTGAAACTATATAATTTTGATTGAAACAGTAACGCAAATACAGTCAAGCACTTTTGTGTCAAACTAACTCTGATAACTCGATAGCTCGGTTGTCTCGATATAACATCTCGGTCCCAACAAAATCCTTCATAATTTATCATTATTCAAGCTCTTTAAACTCAATACGGATGCAGTGGCAGATCCAGAGGATGGTTCAGGGGTTCAACCCAATGCAATATTCCAGCAATATCACGGGCGATCGGGATAACTCAATATAATTTTATGGTCCCAACAAGCAAAATTATCCTTCGAACTCGATATTTCCAAAGAAACTCAATATTCACTACTCTCCACTCAATATTGTTTCTTGGTCTCATGAATATCGAGACAACAGTGCTCGACAGTAACTCCATTTAAATAAACCAAGTGAGTTGGGAGATTCAGACCCTGAGAAAAACCTAGATTTGCTTCATTTCGGACTTTTTCATTTTAAAAAAGGCAGGTTGGGAGTGAGAATAATATAGTTCCGTGACTGTAAGACAGGCTAGATACTTTTTGCAGATGCTCTTTGTTGCCTGACATACACTATCACTGCAAGCAGTAGTGAGTGAGTTTAGTTTTACGCCGCCCCCAGCAATATTCCAGCTATATGGCGGAGGTCTGTAAATAATCGAGTCTAAACCAGACAATCCAGTGATCAACAGCATGAGCATCGATCTGCGCAATTGGGAACCGGTGACATGTGTCAACCAAGCCAGCAAGCCTGACCACCCGATACCGTTTGTCGCCTCTTACGACAAGGATGGGTTACTGAAGGTACATTCTAAACCGGACCTTCACGGTCTGCAAGTAGTAGAATAGAATACTAAAGAATTAGACCACCTCCGTAGTGTAGTGGTTAGAGCGTCCGCCCGAGAGAGTGGAAGGTCGCGGGTTCGATCCCCGGTCGAGTCATACCAAAAGATGTTAAAATATGGTACTTGTTGGTCCCTGCCTGTCGCTCGGCATTAATGGGTACAAGGACTGGTCGGCTCGAGTCAGTATAATGTGTCTGAGTGGGGTATTCATGCTTCACTGCGGCATGGTATCTCAGTGAGCTAGCACTGTAAAACCAGCTTCAGTCTGGGCTAGTACAAGCAGCCACACATACACACACATGCACGTAGTCATATAAGCGAAATATTCTTAAGTGCGACATTAAATCCCATTTCACCTCACCTCACTAAAGAATTAAGCCAAGTTTTTGTGCAAAAAATGCCACAACCTGCATCTTAAACTGACAGTTGTCATATGTATGAAAGGCGAGGCATTAAGAAGTTAAGGGTTCATTCAGCTGATGAACAGGAGAGAAGCACTCCTGAAACATTACAAGTAATAAAGAGGATATTTTCCATAAAATGTTTTAAATCGTTAAATGGAACTAGAGATGTCTTCAGAAATGTTGCAGAATGTGCACTTTTAGTGTGATTAATTCCCCAACACAGACAGTATGAGTTGAAGACTTGAAACATATTTAATCATTTTAGGACACATAAAACATCACGGAGCTGCAGACATGCCTTCAATGTCACTACATACAACCACAGTACAGAAATTGAAAAGTTTTCCAAACCATGCATTATAATCATAAAGATATACACTTATCATGGTAAAATATGGGCTTATCATGTCAGAATTCATGCCAAGTCTTAAAAATCTTGAAAAAATTATTTGAACTTGAAGCTGAAATTGGCTCTTCTTACTGTATATGGGAAATCTAACTCTGTGGTTTACAGAATCTTAGAAAATATGTGTTTATGTTTGAAATCACAGACTGACTGATGCCTAGGGAACTGTTAGATGAGCATTTTTTAGAGTGAGTGAGTGAGTGAGTGAGTGAGTGAGTGAGTGAGTGAGCATGAGTGAGTTTGAGGAGTGACGCCGCTTTTAGCAATAGTCCAGCAATATCCCGCCGGGGGACTCCAGAAATGGGCTCCACACATTGTACCCATATGGGGAATCGAACTTGGGTCCTCGGTGTGTTGAGTGAACGCTTTAATCACTGGGCTACCCCACCGCTCCAGTATTTTGATTGACATCACGAGGCAAGATATATAATTAACACTGTAATCAGTTCCTATAACAGTGTCTTATTATGTAAGTGAGTGAGTGAGTGATCTGAGTGAGTGAGTGAGTGAGTGAGTGAGATGGGTTTCTGCTGTTTCACCCTACAATTCAGCAGTATTTAGGCAACAGGTTCCAGAAATGGGGTTCACTTTTTGTACCTATGAGGGGAAGCGAAGCCAGGACTTCAGTAAGACAAGCAAACACTATACCCACTAGGCCACCTTACCATGATGAATATTAATGAGTGAGAAATTAGAAACTCCAATAGGATTGGGCTTAACACATTGTAACAATGTAGGAAATCAAACCCAGGCACTCAGCATCACAAGCAAACAGTTCAATCACTGAGCCATCACACAACAATTACACTTTGAGAATTCTGCATAAAAAAACAACAATTGAGCCATTGGTACATTAAATCACTAAGGAACATTTCTACAAAGGTAATTCTGTATTTCTATACATGTGTCCTTTCAGTTGTTTCCTGCATAGATAAGGACTCTCAGGTCATCGTGACCGAGTTGTAAGCCTTTACATCTGCCTCCTTAATCTTAGGTTCCTGTCAGTTGCGCTTGTGCAGAGACTATATGTCGACAGGTGAATATATCCCCTGTCTCTTGGGTACCAGTTGATCTGGATAACTGAGTGAGATATGTTTCATATTGTTCTTGTAAAATATATAGATCTTGTTCACTGTTTTCTAATGTGAGGAGGTGATAAATTGTATAATTCATGTTGCACACGATAACTGACAATATCCATTTCTATGTCTCATGTTTTAAAGGAATACTGTTTTAATAAATTAAGTTTGACCCAGTATCAGCACCTAGCCTATATTTCCCAATAATTCACACTATGTCTGCCTGGTGACCAATAAACTCCATCCTACCTACATGATGATAACAAAATGACATGAGATAGGATCCGTATCCACCTCCTTATATTCCCTAGACTCAACATTCATGTCTACCACATCCATCAAACATCCATGAGTGTGAGTGAGTGAGTTTAGCTTTATGCCGCTTTTAGCAATATTCCAGCAATATCACGGCGGGGAACACCAGAAATGGGCTTCACATATTGTACCCATGTGGGGAATCGAACCCGAGTCTTCGGCGTGACGAGCGAACGCTTTAACCACTGGGCTACCCCACCGCCCCTCAAACATCCATGTGTGACATGTGGTTCAAATAGGTTTTTGATTCAACAACACATGTTTTCTCCCAAGGCAAGTACCTTTTTTTCAAAATATGCTTTTCTTCACCTTGAAGTAACTGGGTACCCAATAGGATCATTTAGTGCCTCATCATATAAGGCAGCGTGGTCTCCAGTGAGCTGAGAATGAAAATTGAATGCATACAGATTCAAGGAATGGGCGATTGATGGGTTGTGGCACCATGAACAATCACTTGATGAATGAAACTCCACATCCATGTCTACCATTATTAAAAGATCCATCCTTCCTAATGTCCTAATACCATACAGTATTGGATAAAATCCATATCCACCACCTATACTCCCTTCACTTAGCATCAATGTCTGCAACCCATAACATTCATCCCACACACATCCTAGTTTCCAAATGGCATGGTATACAATCCGTATCCTCCACTGTATATTCCTTACTCTTAGCATCAGTATCTGCAACCATAACATTCATCCTACGCATATCCTATTAAACATCCAAATGGCATGGTATACAATCTGTATCCACCACCATATACTCCCTACACTGAACAACCACATCTAATAATAATAATAAATGTGCATTTATAATGCGCGCAATCCAGACAGATTTGCCTGCTCAAGGCGCTACAATGGGAATGTATAAAGATAAAAGTCAGGGAGTGTTGAGTGGAGTTAAATGTCACTATGATACTTGGAGAACATATGGGTCTTTAGTCTTGATTTGAATTTCTCAAAGGTTGGACACAGTTTCAACTCTGATGGAAGTGAGTTCCTGAGGATAGGGGCAGTGCTGGAGAAGGATCTGGAGCTACATTCATCCTGTCCACATCCTGGTAACCAAATGTCATAAATCCATATCCACCACCATATTCCTCATTACAGGTGCCCCATGCACTTGTGCTAGTAACCTGCTCCTCATGCCTCACTACAAATCTCATCGACCACACCGCAGCAAGTTAATCTTGGGCGGCATCAATTTAGTGATTCCAACTGATCTCTGTACTCAGGACTTTACTGGACGCCTCCACAAAGTGGCTACACTATGGCCGTGGATTGTATCCTGATGCTATCATTACAGCCCTCATTAATGCAATAACAGTATGTCTGGAGCTCAGTGGGCCGGCTTGGATGATGACCAAGATGCCGCTTGTCGATATAGACTTGGTAGATACTCCTTGCAACTATCTCCAGCCAAGCAATTACTACTATTTCTGTCCAGAATAGTCCCATGGGTCCTTGGACACACAATTTCTAAATGACCTCCGTATTTGTCCTGAAGGTCAATCTGCCAATAACAAAGGAGGGAAACGAATGCTGTAAATTACAAACTTGAAGAGTAGATCCAATGAAGAAATTATGGCTAAATCAACAATATCATCAGACTAATATTCACACATTGTGCTTATTCACAATAGATGAGTCATATGCGTTGATGGCGGGGATAACACATAATAGCTGAGGCCACATAACACAGACTGTGTTTCCTGTTATGTTCAGTTATAAAAACGGACCTTGTGGATAGAACAGTATCATTATCAGTTTTTCTGTTCACTGTCTTCTCTCTTCTTGTGACCTTTTGCAGTCATACACAACAAGGTCCCACATCTTGGAACGATAATTGCTTTGCTGTTTCCATGGAAACTTGATTACTGTGTTTTGGCTGCACAGATCATTCAGAGACCCAAACAGACATGACAGAGATCAAGGCAACTATATACCCACTGTATCTTAAGACAGTTCTCTTTATTTTGGCATTGTTTACTGATACATTGTTGCATTCGTCAGGTAATCACTGTTATCCCACTCATGTCGATAACTATGTTATCACACCTTCTCACTGGCGCCATCCTCCTCAGTTATTCCACTTGACTTCATCTTATCCTATAAATACCATTCACTTTGTGCTGCTAATGCTATTAATACACGATCTTTATTCACTAATTCCATGTTAACAATACAGCACCTCCTTATAACACACTTGCTTAACAGCAGGAAGTAACCACAAAGTATGGCGATAAAAATGACAGAAATTGTCTTCTATAACATCTCATGTCTTCCTGCTGTTTACTGAACTTTTCCATTGAGAAAGACTATAACGATTCAATGGATCTCCTGTTCTATGTTCTAGAATTGCTTGCTTGATTGTTTTCTGCACTTGTGTTTTAGGTAGGGCTGAAAAGATTCAACGGAATTACTGTTCCGGGATTGTTATTTTGATCGACTGTTTACTGCACTTGTGTATTGAGTAGGGCTACAAAGATTCAACGGAATTTCTGTTCCGGGATTGTTATTTTGATCGACTGTTTACTGCACTTGTGTATTGAGTAGGGCTACAAAGATTCAATGGAATTACTGTTGCAACATAGTTAGTTGGTTTGACTGGGTGTACTAAATCTGTTTTGTTTGGGTCACTAGATTACCCTAGTCTACAAAATCATTGAGAAATAATATATTAGTTCATTCTCATGTTGATGTCCTGCAAAATGTATAATCTAGATTTGTTCTGCTTCATGAAATACATATATTCCATAGTAATGGAAATAATACTATTAGATAACTAACAATTCCAGGTGATCTTGAAATCATATTCTTTGAAAGGACAGCAAGACTCTTGCAAAATGGTAGTTGAAGCATGGACAGGAAACATAACCTATAGCATAGTGCTTCCTTAACATGGTGCATACCAGATGTCTAAATATGTTGTAGACTGACGCTTAGTCTCTGAATACATATAATTTTGACAGAAACAAATAATTCCAATTAAATTGAAAAGGAGCCCCAGTGAAATGAGCAGTTCAGGACCTGAACATGAGAAAATCTAGACTTGCTTCAATTAGGGCTTTAGCATTGCAGAAGGGGCTCGGCGGAAGGGAAATTATGTGGTTCAGGGAAGGTAAGACAGATATTATATTCGACTGAATTTCATTTTGTTTCACTACCTGCCCCAGGTGCAGCCAAATAAATGAATCAGGCTGCATGATCGAAGTATTGGCTGCACTATGTTATCAACAATCCTGCAGCTCACACTGACAATAGACAATTCCTTAGTCTGTCTCACAGTCCCTGAACCACATAAAATGAAGCAAGTCTAGAATCTCTGGTATCCCTTGGGCTCGTAGAGCAAGACATCCCCTGGCAGTGAAACTATTGATCACATAATGAGCAACTAATGACAACCAAATTAATGTTCACAGTGAGTGAGTGAGTTAAAATTTAAAGTCACTTTGGCAATATTTCAGCCATATCGTGACTAAAACAGTTGATACTTTATACATTTTTTTTCTAAAATCTGTCACCAAAGGACAGTAAAACAACTAGAATATCTAATACAGTTAGAGATTTAAAACTAGCATGTAACTTAAAATTATATACTATTTAGGACATTACAACATAAAAATGGGCTATAGATCGCCAGCAACTAATGAAAACACAGTCATCGTTATAATGCAGCACCCCAAAAATCTAAAAAGACTGATATGTAACATTTCATCACAAGTTCCACCAGTATTAAGAAACACAATTTTCTAGAAGGTTTCTTGGTGCCTATATATTTCATTGATTATTAGCATGAGATCTATTCCTTCCTGGCAATGATGGAACAACTCATACAAATTGCCCCCAAAACAGTGATATTGTTATTTTAACCATTGTTGGTGCAAACAGAAAAACCATTTGGGTTCACACTATAACAATATATATGTCGTTGGCAAACTAAAACTAATCAAATATTTGGTTGCAATGGCAATGTAATTAGTCACACTACCAGTAGTACCAGCTGCAATGCCAGATTGTCCTGCCATTGTCGTGTTTGTAGAATCTATGAGATACGGTAAAGAAACCTGAATACATAATGTCATTGTCTCTCAAGCCTCACTCCATGATTGAATATCAATATATAGCAACAGATGCTGGGGGCATGAGTACAACGTTCGTTTCTGAGTAGGTTCAGTGGAAAACAAGAACCTGTGGAGTACTACAGATCAATTACATAATGTTGGGGCGGTGGGGTAGCCTAGTGTGTGTTCGCTCATCATGCTGAAGGCCCTGGTTCGATTCCCCACATGGGTACAATGTGTGAAGCCAATTTCTGGTGTCCCCTGCCGTGAAATTGCTGGAATATTGCTAAAGCAGCATAAAACCCAACTCACTCACTCAACATCTGAGGCCCATGTAGGTCCGGATTAGAATATTGATCTTCAGTAACCCATGCTTGTCATATGAGGCAACTAATGGGATTGGGTGGTCAGGCTCGCCGACTTGGTTGACACGTCATCGGTTCCCAATTGCGCAGATCGATGCTCATGCTGTTGATCACTGGATTGTCTGGTCCAGCCTCGATTATTTACAGACCGCCGCCATATAGCTGGAATATTGCTGAGTGTGGCGTAAAACTAAACTCACTCACAAAAGAACTAAGCAAAGTTTTTGTGCAAAAAATGGCACAACCTGCATCTTAAACTGACAGTAAATTGACAGCTGTTGTAAAATGTTTTACCAAATATAAAGAAGACTTTATATTCTACCTGACTATTTTGAAAAAATAATCATCATTTCACACTATAAACTCTCAGATTACTAACCACAATTTAATCAACTAATGCACAATAAAACTATTTTGAAAAAGAAACTTTGAGAAATTACATACAATTATGTAAAAACCACATCTCACATAATGGCAGAAAAATCATAATTGAATGTTTCAACCCGTTCAGATTGAAATATAGCCATGAAACATTGTTCATTTTGAACACTGAGTAATGTGGAATCATTGAACAAAATATCGGCACCAGGTGGCAAAACTGAGCTCATTTCCATTATGTTTTCTCTAGACTGTCACATGCACATTAGACCGAAGACAAAACAATGTTTTCATTATGATCTCATGACTTTTTATTAGGTTACAAATTTCTGAGGTAGAAATGTTAAAGTTATGATGTGAATAATTTTTTACATGTATGAGAAATATATTCCATGTAATACAGGACATCTGACAAGAAATATATTCTATGTCATACAATATCACCTGGTATATATGAAATATATTCTATGTCATACAATATCACCTGGTATATATGAAATATATTCTATGTAATACAGTGTTTAACCTATATAATGATTATATTTAAAATACTGCATGTGACATAATGTGCTGCCCCTTTGTCTATTTTCTTTAAGTGCCCGAGGCATTTATAGACATGCCCATCTTAAATAGTATCATTATAAGCATCTTAGATTCAATAGTCAATTTTGATATTTGCAATACTTGTTACCTGAGGGTATGAAACTGTAACTTCAGATGCTTGTTCCGTCCAATTATCATTGATATTTCCATGGTAACATCAAAACAGGATGAATAAGTATGTACAGTACAATGCCCTGAGTAATTTAACAAATGTGTCCGTGTAACAGATCAATGGGAAGATAGAATCCTGAAATACCAGCATCCCACGCCTTTCCAAACCCTGGACACTTAAAGGAAATTAAACCCCACTGTCGAGGAATCAATGATGCTGGCTACGTAATGACTGGAGCATGATTTCCATCCACTGCAGATGCACGAGTGACTGACTGAGTGAGTTTTCAGTTGGTGGGTGGGTGAGTGAGTGAGAGTGAGAGTGAGAGTGAGAGTGAGAGTGAGAGTGAGAGTGAGTCAGTGAGTGAGTGAGTGAGTGGTTAGGGAACTCAGGACCAGGGTGGGTGAGTGAGTGAGTGAGTGAGTGAGTGAGTGAGTGAGTGAGTGAGTGTTGGGAATTGGTTGAAATCTCACAATTGATGATTGGTTCAATACCAACGACCAATCATCGAAAAAAATTGGTTAGCGTTATTTTTTAGATTTTCCTATTCAGGTTGTAGTTGCAGATAAGTATAAAGAAACAAACATTTGGTTCTCTGTTGTTGTTTTTGTTTTATTTAGAAACTGCACAAATTACATTTGCAAATTTCAGTTCCAGTGTAACATAAACTTCCCAGATTCTTCAAGAAATATTCAGTCATGACTTTTCAGAAAGTGAAGTGAGTTTTCTAAGAATTAAACACCTTTTCCGGCCCTGACAACGTCCTAGATATGTTCCATCATCAAGTACTTCAAACTCTATTACAACGGTTCCAAATTCGTTTGTGTTCGATTATGAGAAAATGTGATCGATTTCTTCGTCATTTGGCAACTGCGACCAATCTTCGATTATTTCAATTAATCGGAGGTGAGGTGAGGTGAAATTGGGTTTTACGTCGTACTTGAGAATATTTCGCTCATATGACGACGTGCATGCCTGTGTATGTGTATGTGCGGCTGTACTAGTCCAGACTGAAGCTGGTTTTATAGTGCTAGCTCACTGAGATACCATGCCACAGTGAAGCATGAATACCCCACCCAGACACATTATACTGACTCCGAGCCAACCAGTCCTTGTTATACCCATTAATGCCGAGCGCCAGGCAGGGACCAACAAGTACCATATTTTAACGTCTTTTGGTATGATGCGGTCGGGGATCGAACCCGCGACTTTCCGATCTCCGGGCGGACGCTCTAACCACTACACCACGGAGGCGGTCTTCAATTAATCGGAACACCACTAGTGAGTGGTTAGGGAACTCAGGACCAGGGTGGGTGAGTCACTGAGTGGTCAGTAACTTGGGGAGAATGAGTGCTTTTTGCATTATCTAACCAAGATCGGGATTTATTTTACTCACAAAACAATGTCATGAAATTAAAGAAATCGTATTTTTTTGTCAGGGCTCATGGGTAAAATGTGTGAAGCTCATTTCTGGTGTCCCGCCATGAGTTTGCTGGAACATTGCTAAAAGTGGAGTAAAACTAAACTTACTCACTCACCTATTTCAGGGTCAGCATGAGAGACACCTGTGTTCCAATCGGTGCATGAAATTCCACATTGGCTGATATCTCAAAGTATTATGCTGAAAATTCACAGTACTACTTTCAAGTGCAATAATAATATCAAAACATTAGTTGCATTACCCTGAAATTTCAACAAGGTATAGAGAATTCTCAGCACAGTAACTTGAACTTTCAGTTTTGGAGCATTAATTTTCAAGACAGACAAAAACATGTTCGCCCTAATAGGCTTCCGTGCAGAATGTAACAATCAATATGATGTGCATTTGTTTGAATTCCACCAAACGGAAAAGGACTGAATTTGTTCAGTGCATAAGTCAGCCAAATTCCATGTACGTAAGCTGGTAGTCATGGTAATCCTCATACAGTGGTCAAAAGCATGAGCAACTATGCAAGCCTGTGATCTCACATGGAACGCATACAAGTGAGTGAGTGAGTGTTTTTATGTTGCTTTTTAGGTCTCCAGTGTGACGAGCGAACACTTTAACCACTAGGTGACTCCACAGCCCCTAAGCCCATACAAGAATGGGATAATGGCTCTTATATCCTAGAACTATCACTAGAAACCCCACAATACGTTTCAGCTAAATCTAATCCAGTTACAAACACAAACAATTTCACAAGGCAAATAAAATGTTTTCCAAACCGTTGCAATATTTAGTCCAATCTGATGACTGATTGAAACCTCATGACATATTTACAGACAAGCACTGACAGATCAAGTTATCACAGTGCCTCTTCACAGAACCTCAGAGCTGCGTAAGATCATGTCACTGTAGCCATGGACGCTGGCTTTCTAATTAACGACTGATGACACCTGATGGTAATTTTACCATCAAGTCCAGCTCATGTGGCCAGATTGCAATAATCTTCGTAATCACAAGGGAACTGCTAGCTTTTAGGCACCACATTTGTGTCATAACAAGGGGATGAGACGTATACTGATGGCCAGACAAAAACATGCTGGCAACATCCCTGGCGACAAAGTAAAGCCGTCAACGGTAAATGTCACAGCCATAGTGCCCCGAGCATCAAACACGAACATGGCTAATTTTGACGGACCTGCAATGGGCAGAGACGAAAAGACGCAATTATATCCTTGATGGTAAAGACCCACATGGGAGATTCATCACGATGTTTCCAAATGTCAGCACTGGAAAGAAAAAGTGCAAGGAAGTGCTGATCTGGTAGGACTAAATGAAGCTTAAAATCTGTTATCAGAATTACGAATCCTCTTGGGACATAGAAGACCAGATTCAAAGACTTGTGAATAGCGTTCGTGCATATGGCAAGAAAAACAAATCAAGCCTACATTGTTATCACCGCTTCATTACACTGACAAATTACAGATTCTAAAGTAACACATACTGGGCTAAATCTACTTCAGGAAACAAACCATACCCCGTATCTTATGAGATCAATTTTATTCACGAATGGCCTTTATACAACCATTCAGAAGACCAGGTGATGCCATGGTAACAACAAGGACATCATTAAAGGTTCACAGATCCATAAAATGTCCATACTTGGTAATCCAGTGTACCGCAGCTTCAACAGGAAGTGATGATGCCATGATTAGAATAGGTCTTCAGGAAACTATGGTTGTATGAAGAAGTCTGGAACTCTGACCTAAAGTCCAAAGCTCTAGTCCAGTAAAACTCTGTCCGGTAAACCTCAGCATTCATACTGATAGACTAATATCTACTGAAAATGGTGACATGTACCGAGTTAAGACTAGCAGACTCGTCTTTCTATCCGTCTGTCCATCCGTCCATCAGTCTGTCTGTCCGAACTGGGACAAACTCAGGATCATTAGCAAAACTAATTTATCGCAGACTAATGCAGTAGTCATAACATATTTGGCTAGAATCAATATACTGAAGAATGAAAATTAGGTAACACCAGCCTCAGACGTTCTTCAATAAAAGACTAGTCCAGAGGACAAGTGTAAACCTTATTTCACTCAACCTCTGCATATGTAGCTAGTACTGTTTAAACAACACAAATATGTTTACTACATTATATTTTGTATGCAGTTCCAATATATAGCAAAACTGAAGCACTGAGAACCGGTTTAGAATTACAGCAATCAAATGTTGCTAGTCAATGAGGACTAGTAACCTGGGTTTTTCACTTGTTCTCTCTTTAGTGGTCTCGGGCACTGTCAAAGGAACTGCCTTCAGATTTCACCTATGTCTAGAATGACAACGAAAAGCACTAAAATAATATCGATATTGCTATCAGAGTTTGGGGGCACTAAAGGTCACCTCATAAAAACAAAACTGAGGAGTACTGATCCCATACCTGCACTTCTGAAATCTAGCCCCATCATTTTCACAGGCAAAGGGTTACCTGACCATAATCATGGCAATCAATCCTTCACTTTAAACAGCCAGCGTATATTAATGTTCCGGAGAAGGAGCTAATATTCTCTAAAAGGAAATATATATAAAAAGCTAACAGATATAGATTCCTGCGAAAGAAGTACAGGAAGCGAAAGGGCGTTCCACCTGATGTTTTCATCGCGCTGTCCTGAAATTGATATGAAAGATAAGCAGTCTCCCCACACAATTCATAAAATCAATGTTACAGTGCTTGGGCTCATAAGGCCTATCTACATGCTTAGACCAGTTCTTGCAGCACTGGCTGGGAGACACACAAAGATTGACCGATCTAAATCAACAACCAAACATTCCTTGATGCTGCAGTTTTGACAGGAATAAATTCAAATGAAACTTCAGTTATGCAGTATTCGACACGAACAATAATTCGCCACGGAAAATCCTATAAGCAAGAATTCCTTCCCAGACATGTTCCATAAACAACTGCAAATAGTCTCATGTGAACTGTGATCTAGTGGGATTTCATTCACGATGATTACTCCTATCATTACTGATTTGACACTGCCAGGGAGAGGTTTCTGTTATTAATACTGCATGGTGATGGCGCCATTTTGAAAGTAGTCACTGAGCAATCATTAATACTTTGAGTGTTGTCTGAAAGACATAAGGAACTATATAACAAAAAAAATAATTATTGTCTGCTGTGGGAGTTATTTTAAATAATATATTTTTAACAAGGACCAATTTGGAGTGAGTGAGTGTGTGAAAGGGTGGTGAGTGAGTTAGTGAGTGAGTGAGTGAGTGAGTGGGTGGGTGAGTTTTATACTACTTTTAGCAATATCACGACAGGAGAAACCAGAAATGAGGTTCACGTTTTGTATCCATGTGGGGAATCGAACCCCTTTTTCTGAATAATTGTTCGAAATCATTTTGGATCAGAGAATGAAATGTCACCATTAAAGGACTCAATAATAACACATGTCTCAGAATTAGTGAGAAAGTAAGTTGGGATTAATGTTCCTCTGATCAGTATTCCAGCCATTGTGAGTTCGATGACCCTGCAGGTCAAGTCATGGCTGAATGGGGTGGCCTAATATACTCATGGAAACAAATAAGGGAAGCCATGAAAGTACAAGTGTTCCTATACTCTTTTCCAGGTTTCTTCGCAAGCTTTGTATTGCACTGTGGATGAATATGTGGAAATTAATAAAGGAACACTTGTACTTTCATGTTTTCCCGATTCGTTTCCATGAGTGTACTAGGCCACATGTTACTTTAGGTCTTCCTAGACAATGATAGGTTTGAGCACGAGTATCAAATCACTGATTTAACACTTTGTTTTTTGGAGACCTTACTGTCATGGCCGTTGCTGAAATATGACTGAACGAGGTCAAATCATCCCCATTTATGCACTTCACAGAATCAATTCTTGACATATTTGGACACATGTTATGTTAGGTCATTAAACCACTCAGCAAGAGGTTCGAAGAGTATTAAATCATTGATTTAACACTCTGTTTTTAAAGACCTCATGGCCGTTGCTGAAATATGACTGAACGAGGTCAAAAACATCCCCATTTATGCACTTCACAAAATCAATTCTTGACCTATTTAGGCTACATGTCTTCTGGCCTCTTCTCATGACATTGACAGCTTTCGGCATGAGTATCAAATCATTGATTTAACACCTTGTTGCTAATGACCTTACAGGTCAATGACATGGCTGTAATATGATTGGATGTGGGGTAAAATCCCATTAATACTTCACAGAATCAAGTTTTTACACATTAACCCCCTTAGTACAATTCCAAAGCAAGACACTGATACATTTAAGTAGAAGTATCAAATCATTGATTTAACACCTTGCTGTTCATGACCTTTCTGGCCATAACATGACTGAATGTGGGGTAAAACCCCATTCGTGCAGGTAGCAGAATCAATTCTTGACAATAATTATTAGGTCAAATGAACAGTGCAGCAGATGTTCTGAGGTCAGGTCACCTGTTTCCTTCACTAAGGGGGTATATGATTTGCAGTCTTTAGTTTAATTTGTCAATATATGTTGTCTGCTAAGGCACATTTATCATTCATACATTCATTACCCTTCAGGGAGGTGTATCTAGGCATGCTTAGAGGCTGATATTTAATCAGACCCAAGTCGGCAGTAAATGTCAGAAAAAAATCTGAAAATTAGAAATACAAATTCCAAATTCATGTTGTAGTAATGAATTTGTTATGATTGAAGGGAAGTTAAATATATTTCACTGACCAATTTGACGAAAATCAAGATTATTTCCAAAATGACTGTGTCTGGACTTGAAATTCTGAATAAATCCCTTCACCAATAACCACCTAAATACATAGAGAATGTCTACTTCAGATCAACAACTGACCACTTTGATTTGCTCATCAACATAGCTCTACTGCAGGACATCTTGTGCTATCGTGTAACAAATATTAACAGCCTGACTGGCATTTTAGAAGATGCTATTTGATGAACATAAAGAATTTTCTGGATTTCATCTTCTTTTATTGTTTGATACATTTCGGGGCCTGTTCCGGCCCCATCATCAGGCAAAACTAATAAACAGTTAACTGTGCCCATGACGTCACAATGCTATGATGACATACAGATAATTTCAATAACTGGGCCTGATTTCTCGAAACAAACTTAAGTTTTTACTCAAATTGAGTTTGACAATTTGAAACAGCTGAATTTTTAACTCAACTACATTTTTAAGATAAAAAACCTGTGAAAAATTACTGACACCACCACCCTTGTCCTGAAAGTTTATTAAGTGACCATTTAAACTCTTTTTGTGAAAAACGGTGAAACAGAACAGTGCGTGTGTGTACGCACGCACACAAAAGCCGTATTGGCCTGATGGAATCCTGTATTGGCCTGTCCAGGCTGCTGAAACCATCTTGTGCTCCTTGTATTGCTGCATCCTGAGTTGGCATATAACGGATGGTCGATTAATATTATCGTTTATGAGTTTGGAATATAATCTTCTGCCACATGCTATCAGCATTATGAGAGATAAATATCATGCTACTATCATTCTAAGTAGATAATTAGTGGAATGTGTTGTCTTAAAAGCAGAGTTAACCATGGTTGCCCTATCAAGGCCTTTTAGCAAATAGTAAGGCCTTTTAACAAATGGTAAGGCCTTTTAACAAATGGTAAGGCCTTTTAACAAATAGTAAGGCCTTTTAACAAATGGTAAGGCCTTTACAACGATGATTCAAAAATAGGGCTTTTACAAGGCAAGATTCATTTTGAAAATTCAAGTCATTTCCAACCAAAGTGAGCTCAATGTAAGGCATACTGACTCACTCAACATTTGGTGTCATGATATGGATATTGTATTGTTTTAGGAAGTAGCTGACAGGATCGGTGGTCAGCCTCCTTGTCTTGGTTGATGCATATGGTCATATCCCGACTGTGTAGATCGATGATGTTGATGTCAATCAATGGATGTCTAGTCCAGTCTTGATTATTTACATACGATAGCCATATAGCTGGAATACAGCCGAGTGGAGCATTAAACCACAAACACACTGTGAGTGAGTGAGTGAGTGAGTGAGTGAGTGAGTGGGTGGGTGCGTGAGTTTAACACCGTTTTATTTTAGCAATATTCCAGCAATATCAATGCAGGGGACACCAGAAATGGCCTTTACACATTGTATCCATGTGGGGAATCGAACCCAGGTCTTCAGCGCGAATGCTATAACCACTAGGCTACCCCACCGCTCCTGATATTTTGAGGGTAGACCAAGTGTGTTAAATCTCTTTCATATGGCCCCGATGAAGATTTGGGTTAGAAATGATCTTCAGTAACCCATGCTTGTCGTGAGAGGCGACTTACAGGATGGGGAGGTCAGGCTCGCTAACTTGGTTGACACGTCATCATATCCCAATTGAGTAGATCTAACTAGAGTAAAACTAAGCTCACTCACTCATTCTTTCAGAAGGCAAACTAGCCAGAGTAGGGAGATAGTTTTTCACAAGTTCAGACTATAGATGCCAGTTTCATTACTCTACCCGACACAAGGAAATGTCTGGTAACAGAAAGAAAAATAATAATTCATATTTCAAAAAAACTCCATCAAGTCTAGAATTACAATCTGAGTTAACATCAAACTGGTTTCTGTCTCCAACAGAACAGAGTGTCAGTTGTGACAGCCAAATAAGAGATATTACTGTTCTCAGACATCGGTCCTGTTTTGCAAGAGAACATTTCTATTTCAGACCTGCAGGAAGTCCACATATTATAGATGGTAAATTAAGTCAGCCAGTCTGTCTTTCAAAATGTTCTATTTACACCAACCAGAAAGAAAAGAAAGTAGATCAGACTTATTACGTTCCATCGGTGAACTTTACGTATCCATACAAAATGATGCAAACAAAAACAAGCATTCTCACTAAGGTGACATAATCCCCTGCCCCAAATTATGAAATCAAACTTAAAAAGTAATGAAAGTGAAGGTTGTACTTTAAGATGAAGTTAAATGTCAACAAAAACATGACCAGTCAACCTATCTTGATATCTTGCTCTGTAGTTGTTCAAATGCACATATTTTCAAGACTCACTTTGACCTTGACATAAATGTCTTAGTGTATGAAATATGCAAAAATAGTAATAAAGAAATTGCTTATTGAAAAACATTCAAGGGAAGTCTTGAAAGTCTATGAAGAAAATCCAGTGAACTGTTCTTGAGATATCTCGCTGACAATCTTAACATGCAGTTTAACATGCTGAAATCTTCAAAGTGTCACCGTGACCTTGAAAATTAGGTGAAGGTCACCAAAATCGACTGGAACTTGCACCTTCCCTAGATGAAGCTTGGTGTCAAATATGAAGAAAGTCCAGTGAATGGTTCTTGTGATATCTCGCTGACAATCTTTACATGCAGGTTAACATGCTGAAATCTTCAGTGTCGCCGTGACGTTGAAAATTAGGTGAAGGTCACCAAAATCGACTGGGCCCTGCAACTTCCCTAGATAAAGCTTGGTGTTGAATATGAAGAAAGTCCAATGAATGGTTCTTGAGATATCTTGCTGACAATCTTTACATGCAGGTTAACATGCTGAAATCTTCAGAGTGTCGCCGTGACCTTGAAAATTAGGTGAAGGTCACCAAAATCGACTGGGCCCTGTAACTTCCCTAGATAAAGCTTGGTGTTGAATATGAAGAAAATCCAGTGAATGGTTCTTGAGATATCTCGCTGACAAGGGTAAAACGTTAAAGTCCCCTTGTGACCTTGAAATGAAGTCAAGGTCACCAAACCTGACTGGGACCTTTCTTTTACTGTGATGAACCTAGGTACCAAATATGAAAAGAATCCAGTCAACGGTTCTTAAGATATTCCAATTCGTACGTACGTACGGACCGGCGGACGGAGCCTAATACTATATCCCCTGCTTTGCTCTAAACGCGGCGCGAGATAATAACGGTGACATGTAAAATGGTCTGAACATAAAGCCAGGCCAATTTTATTTCTTGTTGGACAGATTTTTGTTCTCTTAGTGTCCAACAAACTGCCTTGTGTAGTCTCGCTACCGTATATCTTAACATTAGGATTATATTTTTTGGGCTGAGAAATTTTTAAAGTATTTTTTCTTAATCTTGAACAAATACAACCGACAGATCCATAAAACAAGAATAAAATAGGTTTGGCCTAAATCACAAATATCATTTTCTTCGTGCATGTCCGGGAGGTCTCAAAGGTTTTGTGTACTTGAATCAACTGAAAATGTTTCATTTTAGTGACTGTTCATTTAATTTGGAACACCTGTCAATTTCCCAAATCACAAGTAGTTTTTGTTCTGATTAGCACACCAAAGCCCAAAGATTTTGTTGTCTACAGTACAATACTGTCACGTGACACCAAAGCTCATGAGAATTATATGGCCATTAAATGCACGTTTTGATAATACAAGTATTTAAACTGGACACATGTAACACTACACACAGACTTGATCAAGTTGAACAAGATGAGTTCTCTTCATCAGCGACTATGAAATTTAAACCCACTGACATTTTATTCGCAGACTGGTATATTATTCGAATGAATATGAAATGGTATTTCCGTATTGTAGTCGCAAATTCAGGACAAATATGTGGAACTAATGGCAGCTGCGCTTTGATGATGGAAATATTTGCTTAACATGTCAAGTTCCCTTGTATTGTAGCATATCGTTTATCATATTGCGACAGTGCTATGGAGGTATGCATCGTATCGCATTGAAGTGAATTATACAATGCAGCTTTAGCATTTATGTATAATTGTGAAAACACTGATCGTTGAAAAATCAACCATTACCCACGCACTCACACTGAGTCACTTGTTACACTAAATACAAAAAAAGGTCAACGATCATGATTCAAATGACCTTCGTTCAACACAACACAAAATATGTACTTTACCTGACATCTAAACAATTCTCCCAAAACACCATAAATTACATTATGGCTTGATCAAAGTTTGGCGAACAAAAATGAAACCTGGTTTTAGATAAAAAAAACAAGACAAATGAGACATTTGACGTCAAACATCGATGTTTATCTCAACATTTCATACTAATACCCTGTTTCATACTTCCAAAAGGAAATATTTACTAGTTTTGAAGATGAGGACCCGAACATTTTGTCTAAAAACAGGATGATCATAATGTCAAAACAAATGATCAGATTACAATCAATGTATCAAAGTTAAAGGATGGGAGGTGTAACATTTTCATTTTCTTCAAACATACTGTTGAAGTCATCTGTGTTCATCATGTTATTACAACCATGTTGTGACACAAAAGGATGTTTCATTTTCTTCCAACAGTATCTGTGTACGTCAACTATCTATGGATTCATGATGTAGTTATGCCTTCACTATGTACATGGTGTACTGCATAAAGTGAGTGAGTGAGTTTAGTTTTATGCCGCTTTAGCAATATTCCAGCAATATCATGGCGGGGGACACCAGAAAAATGGGCTTCACACATTGCACCCATGTGGGAATTGAACCAGGTCTTCGGCGTGACGAGTGAACGCTTTAACCACAAGGCTACCCCACCGCCCTAATGCATAAATTAAAGACACCTACACTCTAAAGAAATGTGTTTATTATCTGACAAGTTTTGCAGTGCTCTTTAACTTAGACTGTGATATCAGGCTGTTATTGCGCTGTGGAAGCCGTGGTGGCTGAGTGGGTTAGATGGCTGACTTTGTGTGCCTCACTCTGAGAGTGTGAGTTCAAATCCCGCATGGGACTCAACCTAACCAAAATACTAGAATCTGTACTTTACTAACAAAGTGTTATCCCAAATACAACATATGTTACATTTGACCACTTTCTAAATGGCATTTTGTATGTATGTTATTACCATGTTTGTACCACAACCAGATATTTCCAATATTCACCTCGCTCCTATGCTCAAAAAACCCCATTTAACAGAGATAAATAGACTTCCAGAGTACATGCACAGGGATGGATGTGTGTTTGCATGATGAGGACTGAATGCTGCTATTTCATGATTTGGTCCATCTTGTGAAAATTCAGGAGCGATTTACTTCATGAGCATTGATCTTCACAACTGGGATATGCTTAAACCAAGTCATCAAGTCTGACCAACCAATCAAACTGTTTGCCTCAAACATCATTTCCACTGCAATCTTCTTATAACAATTAGGGTACAACCTTGGATACCAAATTAAGTGTCCTTAGCATGCAAATTGAAAAAAACCACATAATTTTGTTCAAAATTGAAATTTTGTGAAAAGAGTATCATATTAGCATTGTGTTCATTGCAATCATGAAAACTAAACATTAAGGCCCCAAAATCCTTTGATCAACAGAGACCATGGATACTACATACCATCGGCCTAAGAAGAACTAATCAATTTACAGACTTTATTCATTAGGCCAGACCAATTTTATTTCTTGTTTTACGGATCCGCCGGTCATATTTTTTCAAGATTAAGAAAAAAAATTAAAAATAAAAAATTTTCCGCTCAAGAAATAAAATTTTAATATTTCTATTGGCCAAAAATGTAAATGTGCAAGAAAATGTTTTAGATTGTTTTTCCCCATATACACTTCGTAAATTGTCAAAAGTAAAATACTTTTAGTATTTACAAGGAATATTACTTTGACTGGTGATTTTTATTTTTATTTTTTTCCCCTCCTGCCTTTAGGATTTCTGTGGACAAAAATCTGTAAAACAAGAAATAAAATTGGTCTGGCCTTAGCACCTTGTCTTTTTTACTGTTTTTACTACTTAATTCCTCCTGTTTATTGGCTTCATGACTCTGGCAATTTGTTGCGCTAACTCCCCACCTGGACTCACCAATCATGCACCACTTCTTAATCAATTACATGCTGCTCTTAATGTTAATCTGATGTTTGTCACAACATACTATGTATATATACTTCTCAGTTGTAGTCACTTTTAGCTTGAAAACAGTGTAACAATCTACACTGAAACGTCCCTCTATATTATCTATAAAGTCATATCATTAGAAACAATAAAAAGTTGTTATCTATAAAGTCATATCATTAAAAACATTAATATTGACTGAGTTGTTTCTCTGAGAGACATCTTAGAAGTTGTAAAGATGAAGGAAAACTAAGTTCTATGGATCGTCAATTCTTTATTCGTGTTCAGTGCCATAAAGAAATTGACTAACCATAGAACTTGGTTTTCCTTGAGTGAGTTGTGTTCAACGTCATTTTCAACAGTATTTCTGTTATAATTACAGAGTCAGCTTAATGCATGAAGAATGACCAAAGTGGTGCTGAGATATTTACCACTTTTGGCAACAACAGCAGGTAAGGTACAGACAGACCCAGTAATATAATCAGGTGAATCCAAGATTTGAACCCACTTCCAGCTCCGTGAGGATGGACAGTAGAAATAACTGTACAGCCCTTGTGAAAATTGCTGTTGTTTGTCTCAGAAATGTCAGACCTTTCTTCATTATCAGTTGGTTTAGGATTCTATTTTTTCAATAACTTTGGTGAGTGCTCGATATGGAAATTACTGAGAAACTGCAATTTCTGTTTTCAGGAAAGAGTGTAAAATATTCAAATTCTCTTTCATTACTAAGACCTTGTAATTTCTATTTTCAGGAAAAAGAATAAAACATTCAAATTCTCAGTGTTTCATTACCAAGACCTTTCAATTTCTACTTTCTAGAAAGAGAATAAAACATTCAAATTCCTTTCTTGTATTAAGGAATAACTGTTTTGATGGGAAAAGCTGCCTGCTGCTGGTAGTGTCAGAGATGCCAGGAATGGTATTCATCATGGCGACATATCGTGCTTTTTGCGAACTATTACGAGTCATTGATCACACCATTTGTCTGGGTCATTCATGGCAGCAATTCCAGAAACACGATTCAAAAGCGTCAATGTCTGGCTTGCTGTATCAAAGACATCTTAAACTTGAATTTCATATCTTTTGTTGAATTTGAGGATTTTTCAATCAGCCCATTTGTAAACCAAAGACGGTTTAAGACCCATAATGCAAACTTGGACACCTACCCACATAAACTGTTTTTGCAGAGACTGAAATGTCAGAAAGCCTTGAGTGAGTGAGTGAGTGAGTGAGTATGGTTTTACGCCGCTTTTTGCAATTTTCCAGCAACATCACGGCGGGGAACACCACACATTGTACCCATGTGGGGAATCGAAACCCGGTCTTCGGCATGACGAGCAAATGCTTTAACCACTACCCAGATAGCATTCAGACGTTGGCCCAACGTTGGCAATGGTTTTGCCAACATTGCCAACATTGGGCCAACGTCCGAATGCTATCTGCGTAGGCTACCCCACCGCCCCTGAAAGCGTGATGTGCATCCATAAGAGGTGTGGATGAGGATTACTGGTCTGAATAAACATGACTCAAACATTAAAATGGCTTATCAATTAATATTTATTATATATATTTTTTAACTCCAACATTTTCCAGCAATATGAAGGGGTATGTGAATCTGATTCTGGACTAGACAATCTAGATAGTGATATTAACAGCAGCCATTTGCATGTGATGACAGACAATATACGAAGTTAACAAGTCTAACTATGAGATCCATTAAATACAGTGCCGTTTAGAAAGTGGTCAAATGTAACATTTTGTAATTGGGATAACACTTTCTCAATGAAGTACCTATTTTGATACCATTTTGGTTGAGTCCCATCCAACCTGTAAACTTGAGTGAGTGAGTGAGTGAGTATGGTTTTACGCCGCTTTTAGCAATATTCCAGCAATATCATGGCGGGGACACCAGAAATGGGCTTCACACATTGTGCCCATGTGGGGATTCGAACCCGGGTCTTCGGCGTGACGAGCGAATGTAAACTTGAAGACTGGAATACTTAAACACTATCAAGATTGAAAGAATAGTTGAGCTTCATTTGTCCTGGACCCATAAATTAACATACTATACTATGTTATGATTCAAAATGTGATTTCTGGTTATGCGCACTGGCACTCAAAATGGCCACACCCATGTTAAACTGTGAGAAGAGAGTGCTACCGATAAACAGTTTGAAAACAAATATTTTGAATCTTTAAGTTGGTCAAATTTATCGTATTTTTCATGAAATAAATCATGATGTGTACTACTAATATAATCTTAGTTATGCCGTCAGGACATGTTGAAGATATTAAATTTGTGCCATTCCATGGCACGCAAATTAGACACTATTTCGATCCATGGAGTGATTATCATTATGGAGGGTGTCAGATAACAGTTTTCCTGTGTGTACTAATTAGTGGTGGTCCAATTAATTGAAATAATCGAAGATTGGTCGCAGTGACTAAACGACCATTCTGGAACACTTTTTGCATTAACAATATTTTTCACAAGGTTGGTTTTGTAAGTTACATTTCATAACCACTACAAGCTTGTTCCAAGTCATGATTGAATTTATCTTAAAGACTCAAGGAATTTTATGTTCCTAACATACTAGTTAAGTAGTAATCCTTTCAAGATGTGAAATTTGTCACACAAAAAAACCCCAAAGAACTACATGTTTTTCATTATTTATTTTTTTCATTAACAAAAAACAAACAAAAAAACCCAGGAAAGTTTCATAAATGACGCTAACCAATTATTTTCGATGATTGATCGGTTGTAATGAAGCAATCATCAATTATGAGGTTTTAACCAATTCCCAACACTAGTACTAATGAGGTGAAAAGAACCAATGCCTTTGGCGGGGAAAACAAAACACCTTAACCACTGCCCCAAAGTCTGGTGAAAGATCCTGTGTAGGTTGACCTGCTCGGTTGGGGAATTTATGGCTTTGAACTTTTGACTCAACCTGGAGTGGTCCAACATATAACTTCATATTTCCAATTTGCATTATTTCATGGCCTTTGTGTGTATTATATATTCTATTAGTGACATATATTGTCTGAACACACATGCTAAATCTATATAAAATTACCACTAAGCAGATACAGCCTTCTTATCGATATGTGTCTCAGCATGGCTTTAAGGCTACTATTGTGTGAAATCATACTCAGACCCTATACAATCATACCACTCGTTCCACCAAACAACAAGCTTTTAGTACTTCCTGTTATAAGGCTGGACAATGTTTTATTGTGAATACAATATTTAGCCATGTTGTTTAAAAGGGTAGTTCATGACTTTCATGCTCAGCTTCGGATTTCCTGTTCAGTCAGAAACACTGTCAAGGACAAAATGGTTCCTGTTCCACTCATCGTCGTTGGATTCGGTTATGTACATTCACCCGTACCCACAGTGCCATAGAACATGGTGATAAGCATACATAGTCCACATCTCCCAATTACCTGACAGAGAAAGGGTGGCAAACAGTGTGTAGACGAGTTGTGACGTTTCCAGGGGATAGAATGATGGTCGTGATCAGCAATTGTTCACTATCTTACACAGATGGAGTATTTCAAACACTACATGTAAACTTTAACCAGAAGAACTTTAGTATCACCCAGTTCTTACATTTTGCTATAGATATTCATTAGATACATTAACTATAGTGAAATAAAAGGGCTGCGTGGTCCTTAACGCTTTTGAACAGAATAAAATGGAGAAAAGGTGTGACTTGCTTGACTGAGTTAATATAAATTAGGTAAGATTAGCTGTACAGGCAAAATATTGATTATTTTAATCATTTTATTATTTTTTCATTTAAAATTTAATCTTAATATAAATTAGGTACGATTAGCTGTTCAGGCAAAATATTGATTATTTTAATCATTTAAAATTTAATCTTAATATAAATTAGGTAAGATTAGCTGTACAGGCAAAATATTGATTATTTTAATCATTTTATTATTTTTTCATTATATGAAAATATGCTCATCTGAATATTTTCTCAAAATACAGATGCATTTTGATCATATTACATACATTTGACAGGTTGTATCATTCTTTTCTGATGAACAGTCTTTAACACAGTGCAGTTTTATGTATTCACTGGCTCCCAGATTGTATTACTGCATGGAAAAGCAATTATTTATTCATGGGCCATATATTTCCTGTCATGGATAATATGTGTATGCCATTTATAATATATTAAATTTTTATCAGATGCTGATATTCAGCTCCAGTACAAAGGTAAATGTCAGTAAAATTCCTAATTAAAAAATAATTTCAAATTCAGGTCATACTAATTTACAACTAAACTAGCTTCACGAGATGATCAAGAAAAAAGAAGATTCATTACTTTGTTTTACATTATTTCATTGTTAAAATACCATAGAATTTAAGAAACAAAAAAGCTTCCTTTTTGGGTTTCAACAACATAATGTTATCCCAATGGACATGTGGGCCTTCAGTTTAATATCCCAAGCAAGTCTCTGAAATGTTCACAACAAATACGCAGTAACATTACATACATGACTTGTCTATTAATCAGGAAGCTGTATTCCTGTTGTGGGTAGAATAATACATATTTACTGCTCCAGAAGCTCGTGGAAAGGATATATTTGACACCGCCCACTGCTTTGGATAAAAATGTCAGTGAATCCTGTTGACCTTCACCTCGCTTGACTAACTATCACCTGGAAGATAGAGTGTGTCATACGGAGGCAGTATATTTCTGGTTAAACACCAACTGTGTACATTCAACATTGCTTCTGTCATAACACTATACACATTTATCGATATGCATGAACATTAATTATACAGTACTTGGTTCAACATGTTATTATCTTAATTGGTCGTACACCTTGGCTGTGAAATTCATGTTTAGTACAAATTGGTCAGTGAATATGTTTTCACAGTACATGCCCAACGGCTTTGCCAGCAGTGACTGCTTAAACACAAAGTAAGTTAATTAGTAAATGGCTGAATCAAAACAACAAATGTTTACTTCTAAAAACCTTTAAAGAGACAAATTCATAGTCACATGATCAAATTTCTCAACAGCTGTTGTATGAGTTCATACATTATCATAAATAACCATAAAACTGCATCATATGACCTTTTTGACTACCAATTCATCATAATATGGGTCATATCTGCTTGAGATTTCTAAAGATCCAGTGCCCCAAACTGGTCTGATACTGCAAAAGTCAAGTAATTGCCATGTTTCTGTTTTGAAGATTACCTAGTGAGATTGTTCAGCTTTATACCACCAGGGCTCCAGCTAAAGGAAGTATTGGCGTATGTACGGATACAAATATGCACGATATGATAGGAAATAATTTAGGAAACGTAGCAGATACGCTCCACAACAATGGTGTACGGTCTTAACATCATTTACAGACGTATTTATCTGAAAGAGTATTGTTTTATTGCTTATTGACCTGTTTACATAAGTCTAGCAATGATGTGATGCATATATGAAACGAAACACAAGATTACTGATACTCCATTAAATTCCATTCAGTACTCTAAATGTACTCTTAAGTTTTTCCAGTACTCCTATATTGAAAAAATAAGGAGTACGTACTCTGATGTTGAAAAATTATCTGGAGCCCTGTACCACTTTTAACAATATCCAAGTATCATCACAGGAAACCAGGCATGGGCTTTGCACATTGTACCTATATACCAAAACGTTTCGCTTGATGAGTTAACACTTTAACCACCGCTGAGGTAACTATTTGTAAAGGTTCCACAGTACTTGTATGACTAACTGTGAATTGAACAGTACTTAGAATACACTCTATTAATTGAAAAATACAAAACCTACACATTAAACAAAACAAAAACAGTGTGATAATCAAACAGGAAAACTGTCATCCGTATATTGCATATTGCATACATGTCGTATAGCACCTCATTTCACACCCTGAAAAGCATTGTGTATAATGCCCACTGTTCTACCTTCATTGTTCCAACAGCCAAAAGCTTGAGTTGATCACTTATCCCACAGTCTCTACAACCTTCCTCGAAGTACAGGACACTTTCAACATGCCTTGCTCAGGCATGGGGAACTCAACAAACATAAACACTGGCAATATTCTTCCTTGTTTTCCAGCTGAATACGGAGAGTTGTTATCTGTTAACCCAGGACATCTGTTGGCTATCATATCGTGTAACATTGTTGTGTTCTGTCACCATGCAGACCCAGAGGAGTATAAAAGAGTTATATCATCTGTATAGCTAGTGTATTGGTTACCATGCATCTGCTTTCAGCCAGTAATGGTATGATGGATATTATAATTATTGTCATGGCTATGTGAGAATAGAATTTTATGTTAGAGATGGAACCAGAAACTGATACTGATAGGAGGTACCGGTAAACACTAAGTGTCAGTATTGATCATGTTAAAAGTATAACAATATTCGATCAATGTCAAAGTAAATACACAAGTCTTGGCCACTCAAACCAGTGACTGATATTATTAACAATGTTCAATATTGTCGGGGTACCATGACATGCAATCAACCAATTCACTACAAATGACTACCCAATCTATTTAGTCGTCACTTACATCAAGCATAAAGTTAACAGGATTCTAACCCAACAGAAGAATTTGTTTTGTTGTGAGGTAATAAACAATAGATGGGTGTACCATACATCAATGTCTGGAAAAGAGAGGGGGCATAATTTCAAAGTGATAAGTATTTGAGTTGATAAGACTGACAACAGGTGGTTTATTTGTATGTCTGTTGTTTAACGCTGCACTCAGCAATATTCCAGGTATATCATGGCTATCGGTAAATAGTCTGTCCCAGTGATCGACATCATGAGCATGGATCTATGCATTTGGGAGACGATGACATGTATCAACCAAGTCAGTGAATCTGATCACCCGATCCCATGTCGCCCCTTAGAACAAACATGGATTTGCTGAAGACCAATTCTAACCCAGATCTTCATGGGTCAGGAGACAGGAGGTAAAATAGTTTGTATCGACTACAATCTGTGTCAGGAACACAATGTTGCAACAAGCATGGTCTCTACATAAGTGCTGTAGCCATGAATGCAGTTAAAAGCCCATTTCACCTCACTAACAGTGAGTAACAAGCATCCCTTCCTCTTAGAAGCTCAACCAGCTTATCCTTGGCCTCAGACTCAGTTAAATGTCAGAAGTGATAATTGCATCAATTAGAGTAAATGATGATTGATGAGTCAGAACAAACAGACTATAACTGCTGATTTATTATGTTATTCCAAAACTAAACGAAACATCTCCAAAGGCAATAATTTTAAAAGCTAATAATTACCAAATTTGAAGTTTAACGTATATAACCTACAACATACATGTGAGGCTTTTCAGCAGTCACGTCTTGGAATCCATGAATACAACAAACAGTGACGAAAGGCAAAATAGGTGATTATTTCATATGTAGCAAAAGTCTACAAATAAGAACCACTTAAAAACCTATTTTTTCCATGAAATTAATTGTTATAAACTTTACTCAAGCCTGAATGGTTTACCAACATTAGATCAAATGTACTATGGGTAGGCTGCATGCTACTGAATAAAAAAGCTATAAACCAATTTGCCGTAAACAAGCTTTTCATGAAAAACTGACCACATGTCATATTGGTTATTATACATGGATGGTTTTACCATCATAAAATTGATATGGTTTGTGTAAATGTTTAACAGAGTTATATATTCTATACAAAATATCTAATAATTCTTCCAAACTAAAAACATTAGTGGCAAGTGGGACTCTGGAGAAAAAACCCATTACATAAAAAGATAAAGATGTGGAATTTATCATCTTAAACTTAACAAAGTTTGTTCTGGCAAACTCTTGTGACATTTTCTACAGTTTAATAGCCAGCGGGTATTTTTTAAAGCATTTTTCGAAATAAAATATGAGGTACTCACAGTGTCCGGTTCATGTGCCATGAAGACATGACATTCGAAGTCATCACTGTTCAGCTGTTGACGAGAGAGATAAGCAAAACATCTTGGTTCCTGATGCAGTTTAGCAAATCTGGTCAACTCCTGCAGTTTGTGTTCAAACAATACATCAGTTCCAATGTCGTCACAACCTGTTGCTTTGAGACTGTGGGACAACACCTCAAGTGTCACCTCCCTCGCTCCCTCCTTTCGCCGTCGAATCTCGGCCATAACCCACGGCTGAACGCTCTGGGTATGGCGTCTATCCATGCAAGATGACCCAAGATACGCCACCTTGAAAGTTTTGCTTGATGCATCTCCCGTTTCGGCCATACTGGCCGCTTGCTTCACCTCGGGGTCGGCTTTTACTGATTCCATACCGCTCAGCCTTGAACAGCTGATCAACGGAACACGCACCTGCTTTAAATCAGAAGTCAAAATCGTAAACAAACCAGAAGCCTGGCTGCAAGCTCAATGTCGTTAACACTTCTCTCTCACATCTTTCCGATAATCTTCAGAATAGTATGAAACGGTTGTCACAGCATGAAACTTGCGACCTTCCCGAGTAGACGAATTCTGATATTCTGTGGTTATTTTCGTCTGCACAAACTTCCACGCTTTTGTTTAGCCGCCATACTTGACATGACGTCACCAACGTCACAATAACACAATATTGATTTATGGACGCATATACTCTGCTAAATACAATAAGACATTTCGTCATTGAAGAAACTGATTTTATCACAAATAAACATTGATTGTAATTTTGCCGGAATTGTTTACAAAAGGTAGGTCAATGTATTACACTTTCGGCACAACTACTTAAAAAAAGCCACATTGGTGTTCTGTTGGAAGGTTAACCGACATATTTTAGCGTTACAAATACATAGCAAGCAAGGTTTACCAATATGGAGACAGCAAATCCACACACAGGTGACGATGCCTGCAAATGGCACAATAGGTGTTTAAAGCACCTACGATTTAAAAAAATGAACAATCAGTTATAAATTCCTACATATATACAATATACATGCGACTTATAAGACGATGAAGAAGAAGATGACAACACGGTTGCACAAACGAAAGTGGTGAAAATCTTTCACAACAAGTATTGCGAGCCAAATTAAAGAGACCATCATTATAATTTGTGAATACTCAGTCATTGCATTAGGTGATGTTATTGAGTGAAAATATAATAAAACACAAAAAACAACAACAAAACAAAAACGAAAAACACGAATATTATTGTTAAAGTCCAGTTTCGGCTCTTTTCAAGGACAGCGGTGATATAATTAGCTCAGCCCTCTATCAGATTGTACACGTTATCACACATCAGTTCTGTAAGTAGATAAGTATCCAATTATACGTTATTACCTAACTATGATAGGTGTTTAGAAATAATGGGATTGTCGCAGGTGTCTGTTAGGGTAATAACAGAGGCTAATTAAACAAAAAGGATTTATTCGTTTCCGTAGCATAGAGGGAATGAGTGACGCAAAATCATCATCATCATCATCATCATCATCATCATCATCATCAGTGAGTGTGAGTGAGTGAGTTTAGTTTTACGCCGCACTCAGCAATATTCCAGCTATATGGCGGCGGTCTGTCAATAAATGAGTCTGGACCAGACAATCCAATGATCAACAGCATGAGCATCGATCTACGCGATTGGGAACCGATGACATGTGTCAACCAAGTCTGTGAGCCTGACCACCCGATCCCGTTCGTCGCCTCTTACGACAAGCATGGGTTACTCATCATCATCAAGAACACCAACAATAATAACAATGATCCTCATAATGATATTTAATAATGATGACAATGGTTGTATGTTGTTTAATGTAACAATCAGCTATATTCCAGCTGTACGACTGGGTCTGTAAATAATGTAATCTGGCCCAGACAAACCAGTGGCTGATGTCATGACCACCTTCGGGGAACGATGACATCGCAACCAACTCCGATCCATTTACAACGACAAAGGTTCTATGGGTGCTATTAATTCAAACCAGGCATCGCCCCGGGTAGGTGAGGTGGATAATAATTATTTATATTATTATATACTATCACCATTATAATAATGATATATATATTATTTATTCGAACTTGCAGAAGGATACACGTAGGCATCCTCGATGGCTATTTCAGTAAATTAATACTAAGAGATTCGGCCTGACATCAAATGGTATTTTTCACATGTTATCTTAAAGTTCGCAGATCTCCTGTTACATGGCCTAAACACATTTTCATAACTCAAACCATTAGAATTCCTCTCGGCAACCCCCCCCCCCCTTTTTAAAATTTTGTCTGCGTACATTTGTATTTGTATACATGTGGGAAAGTGATTCAGATACTAAATAAGTCTTTTTGTTCACCAAAGGAGCTTCACGGATAGGAAACAGTTTTGTTGAAAATAGAACATATTTTTTGACATTGCAACCCGGAAGTGAACCGTCCATGTGCGCACGTGGTTTTCATAATCAAGCGTCAAAATGGCTGAACAGAGATGGGTACCGCTCGAGTCTAACCCCGATGTATGTCATGACGACCGCTTTATTTATTTAAATGTCACATTAATGTGAACAATTATTCCTAACGACCAATTCACGGTCTTTTGTCTTTTTCAGGTGCTGAACAAGGTGAGAAATCGCGGTCGGTGTGTCAACTGAAATGTCAACACGACAGCGGCGAGCCGGTTCAGTCCGAGGCTGATGATGCAGAATGTTCGACATCATGCTTATCATAACTAATGCATGTCTGCACCTGGGCTATCAGTAAACATTCGACTAAGATAATGTGGAGACTCAGATTTAGAAAAAAAAATCATGACAAGCAAAGTCTTTGATATCCGTATATACCCAAGTGGGCGTCAAGTACGGTGTGAAGTGTCATATTTGTAAATGTTCATGGTGCCGCATAATGTTCAGTCGATTTGCTAGCTATTACTTTGCGATGACAAAAGTTCCACATATTTTTTACATCTTTGCATACTATATATCTTCTATTTGTCAGAGTTAAATAATGATTAGTTGCCACAAAAAACGCTTCAGCAATCTGCTAATAGTTCGGTGTCCATTTTAGGTTTAGGTCTAGATTAATATGGTTAATCAGTTCTCTGTGATTTTTTTCTAATCCATTTGTGAGACAATGACATTTGTCTGGCAGATCAGTGAGGAATGATGACTGATGATAAGCATGGTCTATACTTATTGTTACAATGAATCAGATATAATGAGTCTAATCTCCAAGTACTAGTTGAATATTCATCATTGAAGTTAGTTTACTGACAGCCTGCTCACAACATAATGAACAACATATATGATACTGTCTTGGAATGCTGATTGCCAGGAGGTTCTGGGGTAGCCTTGTGGTAAAAGTGTTTGCACATCCTGCCGAAAACCTAGGTTTGATTCCCCACATGGGTACAATGTCTGAAGTCCATTTCTGGTGTACCCTGCCATGATATTGCTGGTATATGCTAAAAGCGACGTAAAAACCAACACACACCACTCACTCACTCATTGCCAGCGTCGCTTCACTTTCAAGCTTTAAGTGCAAACATAATAATGCAAGTTCAAATTTTTTACTATTTTTACAAAGTAATACTAAGATGCTTTTGTTGAATGATGAAAAGTGTCCTTGTGCTTAAACTACAACAGCATCAGGGCAAAAGTATTGATTGCACTGCGCATAGGTGTAGCCCAAAGTTCATTTCTTAATTTATGTTTTATATCTTTAAACATGAATTAAAAGTATTCATTTTTGTAGAGAAATATTTGTACACAAAATGAAAAGGCTGAGTAAGGGGATAATGCAGAGTGTTGTACTCTCAGATCTTGGTGTCTTAATGCATTTTTTATGTAAACAACTCAAAATTATTTTGATAATTGTGACTTTATCTCAAGCCCTGCAACCCGTGAAGGTCCGGGTTTGAATGTACCTTCAGTGACCCGTGCTTGTCGTAAGAGGCGACTAATGGGATCAGGTGGTCAGGCTCGCTGGCTTGGTTGACACGTCATTGGTTCCCCAGATCGATGCTCATGCTGTTGATCACTGGATTGTCTGGTCCAGACTCAATTATTTACAGACCGCCACCATATAGCTGGAATATTGCTGAGTGCGGCGTAAAACTAAACTCACTCACTTACTGAAGCCCTGCAGCAATGCTTGCTGGCTCCCTCGCTCTGCTCAGCTCCATTCACTCTATTGTTCATTGGTTTGGCCTCAGAAGTCCTCAGAAGCAAGGATCATTGAATTCTAACATAGCCACGCCTCAGAGGGACACAAATTAGAATAGGTTCACAAACCCTGTGACTCCACTGAGTCAGGTGGTCTTTGATTTGAATAGTTACAACTTTAGCTCACTCACTTTATTTATCGGACTGTGATATCTTTTCCACTAGTTGCTATGATATACAGCTAGATGTTGTTTACAACACTATCTGTTCATACAATCACCCTCCAGACTCTCCTATCTTTCAGTATATACATGACCTCGGAGCCCCAAGTAAGTGGCAGTTTGTGGATGTGTTTGGGTTGGACGATGACCTCCTCGCCATGGTACCCCAGCCAGTGGTGGCCATCATGCTGTTGTATCCTCTCACAGAGAAGGTATGTCATGACAGGATAATAACAAATACTTCTTAATAGTTTGAGGGGTCAGTGAGGTAGCCTGGTGGTTAAAGCGTTCGCTCATTGCACTGAAGACCCGGGTTCAATTCTCCACATGGTTCTGGTGTCCCCCGCCATGATATTGCTGGAATATTGCTAAAAGCGGCATAAAATTAAACTCACTCACTCTTAGTAGTTAGAACAGGGACTCTGCTTTGTCATGTTTAAACAACATCATGGGATCTTTTAAGTAAATAATAATAACTAACATAAACTCCAATCTTACTTACGGTGGTGCAAGCATCTGTAATTTTGAAATGCTTGTTATTTTAATTATGAATGATAGTTATTTAAATGATATTTGTTCACCTACAGTTTGTGCCAAAGCATTTTTCAGTCTACCGACATCTTCTCATTATGCTGGCTTGGTTGACACACATCATCATATCCCAATTGCGTAGATTGATGCTCATGCTTTTGATCACTGGATTGTCTGGTCCAGACTCAATTTTTTACAGACCGCCGCCATATAGCTGGAATATTGCTACGTGCGGCCTTAAACAACAATTGTGGTGTCCCCCGCCTTGATATTGCTGGAATATTGCAAAAAGCGGCGTAAAACCAAACTCACTCACTCACTCACTTAAACAACAAACCAGCCAATCTTCTCATTATGTATTTTTAGATTTTTGTCGTTAAGGGCTGTAATCGGCTGACTGTTATCCTTTTTCTCGATAGGGTTTTGAAAGCACATGAAGGATAAATATGCAATTAGAAATAATATTTTACTTTGCTTAGGATATTTTCTCAGTGAAAGTTCTGTATTAGTTTAGTATAACATATTTTATCATGTTTCCTTTGCATATATGATATGGTCAGTTTTACTGATTCAGAAAGCTATGTTACCTGACCGCAATTTCCAGCCTAGTCTCACTCATATCATATCCAGAGAAGCTTGGAATGTGAGAATGTCACTCGGGTCGCCGTGACCCCAATGTATTGATTTTGGTGTAATCAGTTGCATGATAGTCAACATAAAGGCTGTGTGCCCTCAACCACCTGCAGTATTGTGACAGGGATTCAGGCTTAGACTGACATATTCTGATCAGGTTTTGAAATGCATCTAACAAATACCAATATACTGCAAAATTTGGATATCATTTTCATTTCTATGGTAATAATGTTATTAAAAATGATTTTCGATTTTCATTGGTTTAGAGACTTGCTTTCCAGAAATAATAAAAATATTTCTTTTTGTTTTTATTAGGTTAATGCAGAATTAAGACAACCTAAAATATATGTGAACGTTTCATATAGGGTGGAATAATTATGTGAAATGTCTGTTTTGATCTTTTTTCCCACCTTTGCACATGAACGTTTGACCAAAGAAATGCTGGTTATTGAGAAACATGTGGCACGTGTCCCAAACTCACAGCAGCGATATACATGTATTATAAACACTTGGCAGGACACCGCATCTTTTTCATGCAGTATTGTTGAGTTCATTTGTGATGCCTGTGAAACACAGAACAGAAACAAGGTTGTAAAGAGTACATTGTGTATTTCTTCGGAATGTTCCTATGATAATTTATTTGTAAGTTTTTATGTGTGTTTGTATGTCAGTAATTCAAAATAAATTTTAGGTGGGGACTGATTTTACATATTTTAATCAGACATGCTGCTAATCTGGAGGTTGGTTCAATACTACAGTTACTGAAATCATCCAGATTATCAGGTGTGGTAATGTCCATATAAGTTTGTACTACTTTCCCCAAAAGATCGTCCAGAATGATGAATTTCTGGTTTAACAGGATCCGTACAAACAAGGTTTCAGTGGACACATACAGATACTCTTTTCCAGGTAGAGGGCAACCCAATTGGAGATGTGGAGACAAGTGTTCTAGAGAAATCCTACTTCATCAAACAGACTATCCGAAATGCCTGTGGAACCATTGCTCTTGTACATGCCCTGGCCAATAATAAGGACAAGATTGAGTTTGATGGTCAGTACTTGATGGCATGCTTTAAACATAGAAATCAGCCCTACCTCAGCATGACTGTCAGAATCTGACTGAGACCTGTTGTACTTTATTAAATGGCCCTCAATAACGTGTAAGGCATCTGTCTTGTGTTCTCGCTCAAATTGATGTACTGTCTTCAACATACCAACTGCAATTTTGTATCGCGAATTAATGAAGTAAGATGCCCCTCTGCGGACATTCACAATATTTTACGGATGGAATAGGTCTAGGGGAAGTAACTCTAGGTTTGTTTTCTGTTGTCTGGTAAGAATGCCTTACTGTGGTATTACCGATTCAGACCAAAGCATGCATTAATTGGACTAACGTGTTACAGGTGTGACAAATGAGATCATGTTTTTTACAGATGGCAAATATTTCACCAAGTTTCTGGAGAGTACCAAGAGCTTGAGCCCAGAGGAGAGGGCAAGCTTTTGGAGAAAGATTCTGTAAGTTGTCATTTTCCTTCCATTCTTCCCCTAGTGGGATAAGAGTTCAGAATAGGTTGTCTGTACATGTATCTTTGGTAAAACTGGTTAAAGGATACTGTGGTTTTGTTGACTGACTTAAACAAGATGCACAAAATCTGTTCCTCTGTCTCTCTGGTCCTGTGAACACGTGGATGAGAATTGGTATTCAGCAAACCATTCTTGTTGTTGAGGCTACTTACAGGATCCGGTGGTCAGACTCGCTGACTTGGTTGACACGTGGGCGCAGTACTCTGTTTAAGTATTAAAATGTACTGATTTGACTTAGATATGGACCTTACCTTACATTGTGAATGTTATTCAAGATTATTAGGTTTGGACGTAAACACAATCATGAGTGAATGGTTAATGATAATTTACCACGAATGTACATGAAACCATGGTTCTTATGACCTCAGTGGCAGTGGGGTAGCCTAATGGTTAAAGCGTCCTCTCATCACGCTGAAGAACTGGGTTCAAGTCCCCACATGGGTACAGTGTGTAAAGGCTGTTTCTGGTGTCCCGTCGTGATATTGCTGGAATATTGCTAAAAGGGGCGTAAAACCTCACTCTCTCACTCTCACACGATCTGGATCTCACAAAGGGACCATTATAGTCTGTTTGCAGTGAAAACGTACCGATGAATTTCACTTTAAACAGAAAAGTAAATCAAATAAAGTGAAATTAAGTTTGCGAATCCTCATAATTTTATCTTGCCAATTAAACATATAAATTTCAGAATTTTATTCAACTCTGGATAAAAGTTGTTTAACAGACAATCATAGATTCAAATCGCTATTATTGGTTTGTATTACAAGGGAGTAAACGCAGTAATTGGAACAGTGATACAAATGCACGTGCGGTACGTGATGAGCGTTAACTTAGACCAACCCTACTCTCGGTGTTTCATTTAATGTGCATGCCCCCTTGTAATACAAACCAACAATAGTGATTTGAAACTATGATCGTTTGTTAAACAACTTTTATCCTAAGTTGAATAAAATTCTGGGATTTAAATGTTCAATTGGCAAGGTAAAATCATGAGGATTCGTACTTCTAATTTCACTTTATTTGATTTACGTTTTTGTTTAAAGTGAAATTCATCGGAACGTTTTCACTGCAAACAGACTATAATTTGAATTTGTTATGACCGTATATTGTTACACAGATTGGCTGGAAAATCTAGTAACTGGTTGCGACCGAAATAGTCAGTTTTCTCTGTCAGTCAGTTCAGTATAACCATGGTCGTAAGAAATAAAGTTTACCGTTTTCCTTTCAGAATATGGGGAATATTCACGAGGAGAGTGCACAGGAAGGCCAAACACAGGTAAAGAAACTATTTTTGTATTCTATTTTGAAGGTTGTAAGGGTTTGTCTTCACACCAACCCACTAATATAGTCTCTCCAAAAGTATGTTTTACATTTCATTTTTAAAACATACTGCATGGGTTCACGGTATACGAGTACAATATTTGAAACCCCTTTTCAGTGATTTGTTACGATGTTGCTAAGAGTTCCCTGCACATCTGTTTGAAAGCATTCTCGTACCTCATGCTTAATAGAAACCTGGCAAAGGTGGTCCAGTTGACAAAGGTGCCACAATTCACTGACAAGAGTTGCTTCCCTTGGGTACCTAAGGCCGTGGGTTAAATTCTCTGTTTGCCCTGATCATGTTTATGTGTTCCAGCTCCATATCTTGGCTCCATGGGTTTATCCAGTGTGGGAAATGTCCCACCTGTATTACTTTTAACTTTTTGCTGACACACCATGATGTAACTGAAAATAGTGTTCAAACCAAACTCATTCACTTGTCCATGCTGAAAATGCTCTGCCAAGAAATATGGGTGCGGATGTCAGCTTTATTGGGTCTTGCCTGGTTCTGAAAAATTCATCATTGACACAAATTACCTCTCTTAGTTATTGTTTCAGTTTTTCCAGCTGCAGTGTGAAAATAGTTCTGAAATTATGTCAAATTGACCCGTAATCATTTGTATAAATGTAAAGCTTTCAAAAAACATTTTGTAGAGTGTCATGGCTTACACATTACCCATAAAATAGAGAATAATATATTGATCCGTTAGACTTGGGCAGTGGACATACATCAGTTAGTGAAGCTTTGCTATCTATAGTAGAAAAAAGCCAACTCTTCATAAACTAATTTTCTGCTAAAGGTGATGTTATAGGCTGTTTGCAGTGAAAACGTACCGATAAATTTCACTTTAAACAAAAAAGTAAATCAAATAACGTGAAATTAAGATTGCGAATTTACCTTGCCAATTGAACAGTTAAATCTCAAAATTTTATTCAAATTAGGATAAATGTTGTTTAGCAAACGATCATAGATACAAATAGCTATTATTGGTTTGTATTACAAGGGGATAAGTGCAGTAGTTGGAACACTGAAACAAAAGCACGTGCGGTACGTGATGAGCGATAACTTAGACCAACCCTACTTGTCCTCAGTGTTTCATTTAATGTGCATACCCCCCTGTAATACAAAATAATGAAGATTGCAATCTTAATTTCACTTTATTTGATTTACATTTTTATTTAAAGTGAAATTCACCGGTATGTTTTCACTGCAAACAGACTATAAATGTCAATTGAATGAGGTTTGCAGAAGCATTGGTGTGGAGATCACACTGAATGAAGCACTCATAAAATATCCCCAGGTGTCCCTGTAGTGGGCTCAAAACAGGACAACTGTATACACTTCTACTGATGCTATTTTTGTTTTAAGTGTAGAATGTTTATATCTTTTACAGTACCATGTATTACATGTATTATATAGGAAAGTGCAATGAGTCTTACCTGGTTGTGATGGACACTTATGTTTCGCTGTATCTACCTCATGATGATCTTATGACATTCAAACAAACATCATTCGCTTTGATTTTGGAAACTGTAAGCTACATTTCGCTACTTTTGGAATTCTTTATATTTTGAACATTTCTCGAAACAAAAGGATAATTGTTTATAAAGAGTGTCAAATTAAGAGGGAAAACAAATTTCATCAGGTATTTCTTTAAAAATAGGTATTATGTAATCACAGGTAACTGCTTTCTTTGCTTAGAAAATTAGTGGAGTTTTTTAATATCTAGTAATAAAGTGTCAAAAACAAAATTCAGAGATCAAGTGGTAGAGATTAAAGACTATGTTTAGCTGTAGATGGAACAAATATAAGTTTTGATAATATAGTCTCTTGGCAATCAAACCAAGTCCTTGGTTTCCAGCTGGTATAAAAACTGTTACGTTGCTTTTGAAATGGCCCACACTGGAACAGCCATGACCTTGAGCATTAGTGTTAGGCATGATGGTTGTAAGAGGACATTTCCATTTCCATTAGTTTTTCTGAAATATTAATGCAATAGAAATTATTGCTCTCCCTCTGATGAATTATTGATGATCACAGACTGCCACAGTCTACTTTTGATGTTGCTGACGACAGCGTGAAACAGCATAAATTTATTAGAACAAATATTTAAATGTAATTTATATGTTAAAATTATAAATGCAGGTTTTAAACATTTACAATTGATAATTTTTTCTCTGTTCTTTATGCATGGCATAGTCAAAGGTTTGCTGATTCGCGATGCAAAGATGGTTCCTTTAACTTGCCAGAAACACAGTCCTGGGTTTGAATCTAAGAGTCACCCTCGTCATGTTTCTGGGTTTGTTAGCAAAAAGCCCTGATCTAACATTTTACCAAAGTGGTATACAGTGGTTTATTTCTGAGGCGTGCATCACTTTGGATTTTCCTCCTAGCTGACATGCTGTGATATAACTGAATTATTGTCCAAGGGGGAGTTAAACCTGACTCACTCACTGCTGTGATATAACTGAATTATTGTCCAAGGGGAGTTAAACCTGACTCACTCACTGCTGTGATATAACTGAATTATTGTCCAAGGGGTAGTTAAACCTGACTCCCTCACTGCTGTGATATAATTGAATTATTGTCCAAGGGAGTTAAAGTATGTTGAGTCACATGACCAACAATATGTATGGAGATTCATAATGATTGGTCACATGTGTTTCTGTCTAGAATTAAACCTGACTCCCTCACTGCTGTACCATGTTGAATTATTGTCAACAAGGAGTTAAAGGTCCAAATTACACTCACTGCCTGTGATATAACTGAATTATTGTCCAAGGGAGTTAAACCTGACTCTCTCATGCTGTGATATAACTGAATTATTGTCCAAGGGGAGTTAAACCCCACTCACTCACTCACTGCTGTGATATAACTGAATTATTGTCCAAGGGGAGTTAAACCTGACTCACTCACTGCTGTGATATAACTGAATTATTGTCCAAGGGGGAGTTAAACCTGACTCACTCACTGCTGTGATATAACTGAATTATTGTCCAAGGGGAGTTAAACCAGACTCTCTCACTGCTGTGATATAACTGAATTATTGTCCAATGAGGAGTTAAACGTGACTCTTTTCTGTGTACTTCAATGTGACATGTGTTTTGTAGGCTCCATCAAGAGAGGATGAGGTGAACCCCCACTTTGTTGCCTTCATCCATCAGGACGGTGGCCTGTACGAACTTGGTGAGTACTGCGATAGAGATCACGTGACCATGTTTGATTCCTACATCTATAAGACTCTTGTAAGGGAGAATGAGACCTGTCAGTTGATTTCGATTTGGTCTTCAGCAACCCATGCTTGTAAGAGGCTGACTAACAGGATCGGGTGGTCAGACTCGCTGACTTGGTCAACACATGTCATTGTATCCCAAATGCGTAGATCGATGCATATGCTGTTGATCACTAGATTGTCTGGTCCAGACTCAATTATTTACGGACTGCAGCCATATAGCTGGAATACTGGCAATAAACAACAAACAAACCAGACAAACCATGAAACTGAAGTCTGAGAACTGTAAGTCTTGATAACATACTTTATGTATCCCTTTAATAAATGTAACTTGGCAGTTTCCATTGCTTTATGAAAGTAATAAATGTAATTGTATTGATTACCCACTTTAGGGTGTTTAAATAACTTTAAAATTGTTTCCATTACTGAAAGTACTGAAATGGCACATGTAAAAATCACTTGCCCTGATAATTTTTCCACTATACTTGGCCGATATCACTTGTACGGTGTCAGTTGACTAAACAATGTAATTAATTCATTGGTAAAAATCAACTGGAAACAGCTGGTATAGTGGACATACAAATTATCATTGCCCAACATAAAAACACTGACTGTACACTCAGGCGATTTTTAAAAGTTATTTCCCCCTGATCATAGTAAAGGAATCATCCTATCAATAAAGTGCAATACAAGAGTCACAAATTCCTAACACTTATTGTAAACCTCTAGGGGGGTGCATTTGTCATTTTCTCCAGATTTCCCCAGCCTATTATGTATTCCCTACATTTGTCAATCTTAAGTGCGGGCTTCCAAATTGAAACAAGAGGTATCAAATCCATGGTTAGACAACATAAAATTTGAGAAACACAGGAGTTATCTCCCACTTATTCATTCAGTTCAACAAACGTAAGCCAGTCCATCCCACATGTTATCTTTTATTCATAATTTTTTAGGTGTAATTCTGTCAAGGTCAGATTCAGGTCAGTTAGGTCAGCTAACTATCACCTACTAGTTTGTGACATGTTACTGTGCATGGTTGTATTCCCTTGTTATGCCAGGATCTGCTGATTGGTGGTGCTAATTTAGTTCCTCACTATGACAGCACACATCCATGCTCGTCCATGGGTTTCACCAAAGGGATCATTGACTGCATCATTTCAGCATAATATTCTGAGGTAGTGTATTCCTGACAACCTATTCTGGTAAGGGTGACTGTATGGGTCCAATGGACAGACTTCCTGACCTAGCTGTCCGTGTGTCATCATATCCCAGAGGTCACTTCGCGATAATATTCTGAGGTAGTGTATTCCTGACAACCTATTCTGTAAAAGGTGACTGTATGGGTCCAGTGGACAGACTCCCTGACCTTGTTGACCGTCATCATATCCCAGAGGTCACTTCAGGATGATATTCTGAGGTAGTGTATTCCTGACAACCTATTCTCTGTGTAAAGGGTGACTGTATGGGTCCAATGGACAGACTTCCTGACCTTGTTGACTGTGTCATCATATTCCAGAGGTCACTTCGCGATAATATTCTGAGGTAGTGTATTCCTGACAACCTATTCTGTAAAGGGTGACTGTATGGGTCCAATGGACAGACTTCCTGACCTAGCTGTCTGTGTCATCATATCCCAGAGGTCACTTCAGGATAATATTCTGAGGTAGTGTATTCCTGACAACCTATTCTGTAAAGGGTGACTGTATGGGTCCAATGGACAGACTTCCTGACCTTGTTGACTGTGTCATCATATCCCAGAGGTCACTTCGGGATAATATTCTGAGGTAGTGTATTCCTGACAACCTATTCTGTAAAGGGTGACTGTATGGGTCCAATGGACAGACTTCCTGACCTTGCTGACTGTGTCATCATATCCCAGAGGTCACTTCAGCATAATATTCTGAGGTAGTGTATTCCTGACAACCTATTCTGTAAAGGGTGACTGTATGGGTCCAATGGACAGACTTCCTGTCCTTGATGACTGTGTCATCATATCCCAGAGGTCACTTCAGCATAATATTCTGAGGTAGTGTATTCCTGACAACCTATTCTGTAAAGGGTGACTGTATGGGTCCAATGGACAGACTTCCTGTCCTTGATGACTGTGTCATCATATCCCAGAAGGTCACTTCAGCATAATATTCTTAGGTAGTGTATTCCTGACAACCTATTCTGTAAAGGGTGACTGTATGGGTCCAATGGACAGACTTCCTGACCTTGTTGACTGTGTCATCATATCCCAGAGGTCACTTCGGGATAATATTCTGAGGTAGTGTATTCCTGACAACCTATTCTGTAAAAGGGTGACTGTATGGGTCCAATGGACAGACTTCCTGACCTTGCTGACTGTGTCATCATATCCCAGAGGTCACTTCAGGATAATATTCTGAGGTAGTGTATTCCTGACAACCTATTCTGTAAAGGGTGACTGTATGGGTCCAATGGACAGACTTCCTGACCTTGTTGACGGTGTGTCATCATATCCCAGAGGTTTTGGACGTTGATCATTCAGTGTTCTGGTTAGTGGTGTTCCGATGATCGAAAAAAATCGAAAATCGGTCGAAAGAAGGATCAAAGATGATTATCAAGATGATTATCATTAATTGGAATTTTGTTGTTTTTGTATAACCCCTTGAATTAAGTATACTAACCATTTAATTTGATGAATATTCACGAACAAACATGCGCTCAATAGCGTAAAGCTATGCGCATTGTAAAATTTTAACCACTTTTATTGTTTAATTACAATTCCAGTGTCTTACTTGCATGCGTGCATTTCATTGCATGACAGTATTAGTTATAAAAAAAATGTTATTAGAAAAAACTGGGGAAAAACCCTTAAAATTGGTGATTACATTAAAAATGTATATATTTCGATTATAGTCGATAATCGTTCACCACAAGTCCTCCGATAATCGATAGAGGATTTGGTTTCCGATTCCCAACACAAGTTCTGGTCCTGACAAAATTAGTTACAGGTGGCTATGTTGGCTGGAATGTTGCTGTGTTAAAACAACATACTCTTCAGGCTTTATAACCGAAACAGGCAGATTGGGTGGCATAGATAAGCACTTGCTTGTCATGAGGAAAACAAGGTTTGATTCAACTCTAGGGTACAATGTGTGAAGCCCATTTCTGGTGTCCCTGTGATATATACCGTATATGACCGTCTATAAACACTTCATATTTGTTAGTCTGAATTTACACTGAGGACCAAAAAAGCAGTCTGTAGAAAGTCCATGTTAGTCTTATCCATGCCCCAAGTTACACTTTCATTAATGTCAAACTTTTTTCCAGGGGTAAAGAAAACAACATCTGTAGAAGAGGTGTATCACTTACGCTTGAACTAACAACAGAAGGCGACTTTGTCAGTAGAGGCGTCAAATTTGCAATTAAACATCACTAGACAAGATTAATTACCATTTAAGTTATAAGTTGATTTGCTGGGCATTGTTTTATTTGCAGGGATTAAGATTACTGTGCGTGTTTGTCTCTGCATTACACAAAGCCGGAAATAGCAATCAGCTGTGCACACGTTTCCCGAACAAGTTCAAACATGCACAATAATATAGCGGGGCCGAATTCTGGCGCAGTCATCAGTAAAATATAATACAGAATACCGTTATTTAACCCAAAGAAATATATCCTAGCATTATGTAATTTTAGTTACAGTTTTTGCTCTATAAATTAATTAAGATTACCGTCGTGTTTGTCTAATACACAAAGCGAGGAATAGCAATCAGCTGTGCACCGCGTTTCCCTTGAACAAGTTCGAACATGCACAATAATATAGCGGGATGAATTCTATTGATTGAATACTATTATTTAACCTAAAGAAATATATCCTAGCATTGTGTAATAGTTTTTATGTAAAAATATATAATCAACACTAAGGTTATCTGGACCATCATGAGCGTGGTAAGCACGTGACATGGAGCAGAAAGTAATCAGTTTGTGATTGTTGAATGGGGTAAAATAAGCAAGCCAGTTTGTTGCTACAATAAATATTATATTTAGAGAAGCAAAATATATTATGCATTTTCTGTCAACTACACTTCGTTTCGATCCGTGAGTAGACACAATATATATGACAGTGAATTCTTTGAATAATGTGGATCGACTTACAGTATGAGGAGGACAGTGACACGGAATTTGATGGGTTTACGGCCGATGACTTGTGAAAATCTCAGAACTCTCTTGCAGAAATGTAATCTTTATTATGTAATATTCTCACCAACACTTACGCTGTATATCCACTTTCCAAATGGCGTCTCGTTGTTGATGCAAGCAGTGATCGTTAAAAAAAGGTAAACAAACACCGGTAATCTTTATTATGTAATATTCTCGTAATGGTGTCTCGTCATTGATGGAACATACTTACCGGGTACTCTGGTCTCTGTTGGCCGCGACCCATCGCGGGGGGTCGGCCTATCCATGAGAGATATGATTTTGACACTGATTTTGAGGGTCAAGTTTGGGGGTCGGCTTATCCATGGGATCGGCTTATAGACGGTCATATACGGTAGTTGGTGGAATATTGCTAATAGCAGTGTAAAACCAAACTCTTCGGTTTCGTTAATCACTTCATATTTGTTAGTCTGAAGAGACTACACTGATATGCGCTGAGCTTCTTCAACAGAGCTATTTTAGTGCTGCGAAATCCTAAGTCCATGTTGGGGCGGTGGGGTAGCTTATGGTTAAAGCGTCGGCTCGTCACGCTGACGATCAAAGTTCGAATCCGCACATGGGCACACTGTGTGAAGCCCATTTATGGTGTCCCCCGCCATGATATTACTGGATTATTGCTAAAAGTGGCGAAAACCCAACTCACTCACTCACTCACTAAGTCCATGTTAGAATATCAGTGTTACAGTCATCATAGCCCCGAGCACCCCATGTTTCACTCTCAATCATTAATGGGAGACAATTATTCAGCCCTTAGATACACCTATGTACTTATAAACTCCACTAAGTTGCTCACAGTGTGTTCATCCAAGGAATTCTGGATAAGAACTGGTCCCCGAACAGTCTTTGCTGGTTGTAAGAGATGACTTAATGGATCGGGTGATCAGTACGGGTGGGTATTGCAGAGAATTTTCACATCGCGATATATTGCGATGCAAGAGTAGTGTTGGGAATCGGTTGTGATTTCATAATCGATCATCGGTTACAATCGGATAGGCTCAACCGATCAATCATCGGTTAATAATCGGTTAAATGAAATGACAAGAATAACCTCTGAATAAAACATGTTACACAAGACCATGTGTTTGGTATTGTCTCAGACTCCTAAAGGTAAGCAAGTTCAGTTCAGACACAGATGGTTGAATTTGAACAAAAGAAGAGAAAAAAATTTGTTCTTTTTATGGTTTATTTTTATTTACCATCAATGCCAGAGATGCAAACCTCAACAATTTTATCATACTAGTGACTACAAATTTTAGCCTAAACTCACGTAAATCGTTTCACTAGAAATTCTCTGAAAGTGGAAGAAAATTCATTGAAATTGAAATATATAGACACAAACATATATTTTCGATAGAGCTAAATTACAAGACAAATATCAATTATGTTCTTGATTTAGACAAATAAATAATCTCTTATCATTTATGAAATCAACTTTCAGGATTTATTTCATATATTTTATGTTTGCAAGTAGATATATGTCCAAAATTGACTCTAACATAGCAAAGTAAAAGGGTACTCAAGTTTTAACCTGATTTACGATAATTCATGTCACAAGGCCTACATGTCATTCGTTTTCAATAACGTTTTAATTTGTTTGTATATATTGTGTAGTTTCAAATTTCGTACTGATAGTAATAGACTTAAGAGTATGGACAGATTCATATCATGCGCATATAACATGATGATACTTTTCTATTAGACCATTCACTTGATAGTATCACGAAATTATGGGTGATACTTTGTTTGCGTATTCCTTTAAAACAAATCGACAAATGCCTTTGACATGTCAAGTTTTTCCTTCGTTAGGGACCCCTGACATTTCTTCCAAAATCGAAACACTTCCAAGCGTTGGATCTGCCTTTCCATAAGGAGGTAGTTGAATATTTCATCGACATCAACCCGATTCGTCAGCCGCCATTTTGTTTGGTAGCGTAAAGTAACAACAATTATGATTTCACCAAAACTTAAACATTTATCTTAACACATTACTGGCAGATCATTATTTATTTAGACTTTTTGTTCCTTTTGTTTTATTTTTATATTCTGCAGCTGGGTTATTATGTATTTAGAATCGTCCGTCATGAACAAGGTAAGCAGCTAAGCAGCAGTTATGCGCTCATGGAATGAGGAGTAAACATGCAAGTCATCATTTCTTGGTGTGCATGCCAGTTTGTTGTGATCGACAGCTACAATAAATATGACATTAAAGCGAAACAAAATATATACACTGTGTATCCATTTTCAGTCAACTTCACTTCATTTCAAGGCGTAAGTAGACGCAATATGATTGTGAATTTTGTGAATAATGCGGACCGAAGTTGTAATCATTTGTAACTGCCAGTTGTCTTGTGGTCTAAGTTGGGTATTCATTACTGTTTTCGTAAAAATTATTAGCGACAATCGATTATGAAATTTTGCAATCGATTGTCGCGTCGGAAAAGGGTAACCAATCAATTTTCGATTATGATCGATCATCGGAACACCACTATGCGAGAGCATATATTGCGATATGTATTGCAATATATTGCAAAAAGTATTTTTGAACAAAAAACTACGTATAATCGAGTTAATGCTTGATTTATAAAGCATGAACACAACAAAATCACTATGCTTGATTAAGCTTTAATAAAAACTTTTAATCATGACAAAATAAAAATGTAAATAATATTTGGCACAAATGAAACAAGGAAATATCCGAAGATTTCCGAGTGTTACAAAGTTTCCGAATGAAAGTCAAAATACTGGTTTTCGATCAGCATATCGTAATACGTATCGTTTTCGTGTCTGAACAGGTAAATACTGGTAAACCTGTTATATTGTGCAGCCCTAGTGATCAGGCAGTCACTTAGTTGATCACGTGTCGAAGTATCCTGATCGTGTAGATTAATTCCCACAATATTATTCACATATCGTTTGATCTGAACTTCATTATGTACAGGCCCCTGGTATATATCTTGAAGAGAGCTGAGTGCACTGTCACATTTCAAACTTTCTGGTGTCCCCTGCCGTGATATTGCTGGAATATTGCTAAAAGGGAAGTAAACTAAACTCACTCACTCATATACCAAACACACACACACTCTTGCATAATGTAATCACAGTGCCATAATGTATTTGCATAACATTTGTCTTGAAGCTAGGTTTAGTTTGTGGCAAGTCAGAAAAGATAAACATTTCTCTGCACATGCTGCATGTCAAGGCTGGTCATTGTTTTTAAATTTCAGATGTCCATATTTGGTGACATTTTATTCCTCAGTTTTGTCATTTTATTTTTGGAATTTGTTGTGAGTTATAGAGATTTATCATGCATAATAATAATAATAATAATAATAATGAGAAGTCTTATAATGCGCTAATCTCAACGCAACAAAGCATGTTCAAACCGCTAACACCCTGATCATTATTACCCCGGATAACCCAAGCTGCCTGTTAGGTGCTAGAAGGTTATAGTCACATGACTTTATCCAACCGGGTACCCATTTTCTGCTGGGTGAACAGAGGCAATTTTGAACAAACTCACTTGCCTAAGGTGAGACCACATGTATCACATCATAAGAACTTTGTGACTTTGAAATGTCAAAACAGTCCTGTTTAAACCTGTTTGTCGATGTCAACCAAATTTTGTCAGGATGGAAAAAGCATGTTTGTAGTGCTGATAGCTAGAATTCAGTTGTATTTTTGGGTGTTGATATATGTAATTTCATGTCAGTCTGTTTGGAAACACAAGGAGCCCAATTAGATTCAGTTAAAAAACAGAAATTGAAATCTATATCAACAAAGCCGTGAGAAGTAGGTGGCCACAACAGACGTGAGATAAGGCCTGATCACGACCATCTATTCCTGAACATCAGACCCTGGCCAAGCAAGATAAACCAGTGACTTTAGCTAATGTGGATGCCCTGTTGGGTTTCCAGGTTAGCATAAGTCCCTAGCAACCAGTGCTGGCCACCATGGGGAGCCACATGAATGATGTGGTCGGTGATTTTTGTCTCATTGGTGATGGCTGATGGCGATGATAATATCAATCACTGGATTGTCTGGTCCAGGCTTAATTATTTACAAGCAGAGTTCTCATAGTTGGAATAATGCTGATTTAAGTGTTCAAAATAAAACAAAACAAAACTGAATGATATTTTTTTACTGATTTAATCATTTAGACCAACATGGGTACAAAGTGCAAAGCCCATTTCTGGTGTCCCCGCCGTTATATTGCTGGAATATTGCTAAAAGCGTAAAACCATATTCACTCACTCACTCATTTAGACCAAAGTGCAGTGTTTGCTATAGGGGTGCAACATTACAGACTATTACCAATCAGGTCTCCAGATAAGGGTCGTATCGGCGTATGTACAGATATAAAATAAGCACGATACGGTAGGAAATAATTTAGAAAATGTAACAGATACGCACCACAGCTATGGTGTACGGTCTTAGAATCATTTACAGACGTATTTATCTGATAAAGTATTGTATTATTGATTATTGCAATGTTGCATATATGAAACGAAACACACGGATTACTGATACTCCATTAAATCCCATTAAGTACTCTAAATGTACTCTTACGGTTTTCCAGTATTAAAATTAAAAAAAAAGGAGTAGTACGTACTCCTGATGTTGAAAAATTATCTGGAGCCCTGCCAAGGAAAGCTGCAGATTAGCTGTGTATTTGTGTGTAATATGCAACAAAAATTACAATTACCCAGTTAATATTGAATTGCATACAAATATAATTTAAAACAGTTATACAGAACAGACTGTAATCACAGTAGTTAAAAAAATGTCTCCTTGAACATTGTACATGTTTTGTCGTAAAAGCCAATGAAAAAACATGGTACAGTCTTTTACCTGGTTTTCTTAGCACATTTAGCTGACTTACGCAATTTTACGTAAATTAAATTGTTTCTTGGGATGGGCTCAGTAGTCAAGGGTGTCACAATTCCTGTTCCAGAGTTTTCCCCTTGGGACTGCCGGAACCCAGCAAGCGTGGTTCAAATCCCAGTTCACCAGATTATGTTTCAGTGAATATCCAAGACTATCATAGTGAACGTTTTGTTTGTTTTATTTTATAACATTTTTATGAACTGATATTGTATGCATTCCTGTATGGTGTGATATATTGTTGTTTTCAGATGGGCACAAGGACGCACCAATCAGACACTCTGACTCAACACCAGAGACCCTCCTGCAAGTAAGTAACAATAACATGCATATTTCTAATGCCACAAATTGACACCATGCTCTAAACAGTTCCATTGAATTATGCGGAAGGTCGCGGGTTCGATCCCCGACCGCGTCATACCAAAAGACATTAAAATATGGTACTTGTTGGTCCCTGCCTGGTGCTCGGCATTAATGGGTACAACAAGGACTGGTCGGCTTGAAATCAGTATAATGTGTCTGAGTGGGGCATTCATGCTTCACTGCAGCATGGTATCTCAGTGGGCTAGCACTATAAAACCAGCTTCAGTCTGGGCTAGTACAAGCAGCCGCACATACACAAACACACGCATGCACGTGACGTCATATGAGCGAAATATTCTCAAGCATGATGTTAAACTCAATTTCACCTCACCTCACCTCACCTCACCTCCACTTCCATTGAATTATTGCTGTAAAACTTGAGCTGGATGGTTGGGGGAAATATTTGAAAAATATACTTAACTTAGTTTGAACTTTGTGTTGAACATCTCGTTTTAGTTTCAACATTTGTTGATTTATTTTTCATTGTTTTAGTTTTTGGGACTGGCTGTGTTTGTTCAGGACTGGTCACTTTTTTGGACTGCCAGTCCTTGGACAGACCACATTTCAAAACTATTTTATACACTGATATAAATTATAACCAAATTAAATAAGCTTCATGTCACTTACTCAGTGAGGAGAATGACACATTGTCAAATTTGGTTGAATCTGTGATCTGCGTGTAGAGCCTCTATGGGGATTGTTAGTTAGAATTTGTCCAGTCATCCTATGATGATTTTAATTGGTGAAGTGATCGGACACAGAAGAATGGTGACCGCAGTGATTGCAAGTTTTTGAACCTAGTTGACATATTGATTACACAATGCCATTTAGAAAGTGGTCAAATGTAACATATTTGGGATTACGCTTTCTTTGTAAAGTACAGATTCTAGTACTTTTGGGGGGTTGAGTCCCATCCGGGATTCGAACCCACACCATCAGTCAGGCACACTTTTTGTGCTGGCGATTAGGTGCCTGACTCTGAGGGTGTGGGTTTGAAACCGGATGGAACTCAACCCCCCAAAAGTACTAGAATCTGTACTTTACTAAGAAAGTGTAATCCCAAATGTAACCTATGTTACATGACATAGATTGTTTATTGCTCATAATGTCCGTCCTAGGATGGTCTGATCCACACTCAATTATTTACACCTTGCCATCATAAAACTATAATATTCCTAAGTGCTGCTTTGAGCAAGTTCTGCATATGCTGCCAAACATTGACATAAACTGACCTAAAAAAAATATTGATAACTTGGACATGTTTTGTTTTGAGGAGTTCAATCAGCAGCAGTACTAATCACTAGTCCATTATTGATGCAAGATGAGGTTTCTGTATGAGGATATGATTAGGTTCAAGATGTTCTGTAGATATGTTGTGTTGTTTCTGCTAAGCCATAGACCTGTGAAGGTCCAGGTTAGAATTGATCTTCAGTAACCCATGCTTGTTGTAAGAGGCGACTAACAGGATCGGGTGGTCAGGCTCGCTGACTTGGTTGACACATGTCATCAGTTCCCATTTGCGCAGGTCGATGCTCATGCTATTGATGACTGGATTTTCTGGTCCAGACGTGAGGTGTAACACTAAACTCACTCACTCACTCATTAAAATGCCACTGACAGAAGTCCTCCTGGGAAGGAAAAAATGTCTGACCTGGAGGTGTAAATTAATACACATTGCCATTTAGAAAGTGGTCAAATGTAACTTATGTTCTATTTTAGATTACAGTAATGTATAGATGCTAGTACTTTGTTGGGTTGAGTCCCATTGAACCCACACTCTCAGTCAGGCACCCAACTGCCAGCACACAAAGTGAGCCATCTAACCCACTCAGCCACCACTGAAATCTATACGCCTGCAGGTAGAATTTAGGCTGCACATGGATTTCTGAATGGGGCACAATGCTTGCCCACCCCTACAAAGCTTCAACGTGCCCATTATTTACAGGGGCGGTGGTGTAGCCTAGTGGTTAAAGCGTTGGCTTGTCACGCTGAAGACCCGGGTTAGATTCCCCACATGGGCACAATGTGTGAAGCCCATTTCTGGTGTCCCCCGCCGTGATATTGCTTGAATATTGCTAAAAGCAGCGTAAAACTAAAAGCTCAGTCTTGTGAGAGTCACTTTGATATCAACCACTGGTGTATGCAGACCTGGCACTGAAGGGATTGTGTTCTAGAATACCGGTCGGTCCCCAGCAGCAAGTGTAATGGAAATGTCAGTGAAAAATCCCGAAATTCAATTGAAGATTTGTTAAGGCATTTATATTGTAATCATAGTAACTAAAATTATTGCTTTGCAAAGGTGTATAACACTGACAACAGGGCCAAGAAGCTGTAATGTACAGTTATACAATTTTTTGTTAGAATTAAGAAAAAAGGAAGTTAAAAAATTACAATTTGGAACAAAATTACAAATATTTTCCTATTTGTCTGCTACGGGAATACATATTTGGAATCCATACTAAATCCCTGACTGAAAAAGATACCAACAAACAAATGTCAGTCTTGGCTTCCTGGATTCCATCATTCCATCATTTTAGCATGGCATTTACAACACTCAGTCTGCTAATTCCCACTTGGAAAATACGTACTAAAGGATGTACAGAAAATTAGTAGTATTAGTATACTAGACAACTGTGCATATGAAGCAGACGGCAATTTCCAGTTTGACTTCTAACATTACATTAAGAGGTCACCATCTCATGAAAAGGGGGCATCTAATGAAAATGTCAACTCTGTTAAGTCTAATAAAAAAACCACTTATTCCAATGAGGAACTTGCCAGTATTTGTATATACTATTTGGAACGTTTCATGGACGATATATCAGATGTTCCCGTGGCTTGTTTAATGTCTTCTTTAGCCTCCTTAAAGTCATGCCAAGTATGTCATCATTGCAGCATGGCAGTTCTGGATTCGAGCTGAGAATGTCTCAAGAATAAAACATCAAGCATTTTTGCTTTTTATCCCCCCGGCACGTAATGCGGGGGATATAGTCGACGCCTCGTCTGTCTGTCAGTCCGTAATCGTTTTGTTTCCGGAGCATAACTAAAAAAACGTTCAATATGATTCAACAAAACTTGGTAGATATATCAAACAGAACCTAAAGTGGTGCCTTTTGCTTTTCACAGATTTTTGTCATTTTCATTTTTCTTAGTTTCCATGGAAACGTTTTGGACTTAGTCTCAAAAGGGAGGGGTGGGTTTCATTTCCGGAGCACAACTTGAAAACCATTCAATATCTTTCAACAGAACAGATATATGAGACAGATTCCAAAGTGGTGCCTCTTCCTATTTGCACATGTTTTTCTCGGTTTCCATGGAAACGTTTTGGACTTCGTCTCAAAAGGGGTGGGCTTTATTTCCGAATATTTGGACTTAGTCTAAAAAAAATCAAGTTGGACATTAAGTAACTGTCAGATGATTTGTTCTTTCAAATTAGTGGGGGCCAGAGGGATTTGTAAAGATAGCATATGGCTAGTATGTTCTGTGTTTCATTGTCATAAGATTGTATGCAAAATGTTTTGTGAGCTTGGAGCTCTGGGTTTGAGGATATTAGCACAGCCTCCACTCAAGAAAAAATTCTGTTAACCTGCACACATTGCCCTTTGGTTGCCATTCACAGTCCAGTTTTGTCACCTTTGTTTTCCTGCACAATCAGCCAATCAAATGCCTTGAAAAAGTGTATGAATTTTAGAAATATGTGCACCAATACACTTCACCTCCTGTGTAAAAATACTGAGAAACAACCATAAAATGCTGCCACAAAATATTTTGCCAGAAACCAGTTGTTAATAAAACTTGTGAAACTAATGATTTTAATTTATTAAAGAACTACATGTTTGACTTAATTTATTAAAGAGCTACATGTTTGACTTATAGTAAGAATCAAACAAAATGATTTATTTGTGAAAGACATAATGAAATCTCCATATAAAACAGACAGTAATTGGCACTGTGTGATTCAAAGTGCTGCAGTTGGTTGGACAGAGTTGTGTCCCCTAGATATGACAGAATCCTGTGACCCTTTGTTCAAATCTCAAATTTAGGCTGATTTGAATGTTTATCAATTCCATACCCTTTGTCATTGGTTTCATAAAACTGATAAACATGTAGGACCTTGTCACTTTCCTCATGACTCATCAAGTGTCTATAAACTCAGTACAGCTGCACTAATGTTTACCTGCAGCCTTTACTGTGTTAATATGAGACACTGTTTATGCTGTTGCTCTCATCTGGGATCCTGCAACGAACAAAACAACAATACCTCCTAGTCATTGCTCAACAAACCTTGACTGAGTGATATACTTCCTTCCACCTCTTTACTCTGAGCTTTCTATATGATTAAGCACATTGTACAAAGGAGAGGTCCTGGTATTTAACCTTGCTATTTTCAAATTTTTTCACTGAGGAAGTGACAAGCAGTATTGTCTTCTGTGCAGGTATATTTGGCTCTTGTGTTCTGTTGTGTCATGGTGTGTGTGTGTGTGTGTGTGTGTGTGTGTGTGTGTGTGTGTGTGGGTGTGTGGGTGTGTGGGTGGGTGGGTGGGTGGGTGGAGTGCGTAAACTTACTCCAATGCGTGCGTCGCATGCGCGTGAGTGCACTCGTCACTCGAACTCGGATTTGATTCCCCACATGGGTACAATGTGTGAAGCCCATTCCTGGTGTCCCCCCGCTGTGATATTGCTGGAATATTGATAAAAGCGGCATTAAACCTTACTCACTCACTCACTGTTGAGTCATATGAACTGGCTTTGTTGTCGTGCACTCCTTGAAGGTGAAGGTTGTTGAGGGGGAAGTGTTATAAACATCGATGACACATGAGATATTTTGGGGTATGTTTGGATTTTTTAAATTTTCTATGACATTTGTACTGTCTTCTGTGAACCCCTCTTTTTCTAGTGTTATTTTTGATTTTTGAAATCTTTTCTGAATTTAGATAAGTAGAGCTTTGAAACTTTTTGAATGATCTAAGCTATGTTGTCTCAAACAGAATTCCCCTCCAACTTTAAACAAGGCTTCCATTAGTTGTTCATAATTATGATGCTCCATTAAGAACAGGGTCTTCAGCAAACCATGGTTGTCGTAGGCGATGACTTGCGGTATCAGTTAGTCAGACTCACTGACATGTAGAAACATATGTTGCTCTAATTGTTCCGATTGATTACCATGAGTTTATCCCTGGATTTTTTATTTCAGCTTGAATATTTTCAAACTGTCGACATAATTAATACAGTGTTAGACCCTAAACAGCTATCAAATGTTTAATAATACTTCGGGTGAGCTACAGTACCTTTCAGACCTATTCTTGCACTGAATATCATGTAAGGATATCTCTAAATATAATAAAATATGAACTTTATGTACCCCCATTTTTGACAAAATGTTTGTATTCCTCCTGTTCCATGTCCCTTAATTTTAACTGCCACTTAATTCGGAATTCCTGGATAATCTCTGCATCTGTGTAAATGTGCTGAACCGTTTCTTTTTACGTAAATGTGTACAGTCAGTTTATACATACTTGGTTACAAAACATTTGCTATTTGTCATTGTTTAAATGTGCAGGTTGGCCCAGACATTTAAGGCCAAACATGTGCTGGTTGTCCCAGACATTTAAGGCCAAACATGTGCTGGTTGGCCCAGACATTTAAGGCCAAACATGTGCTGGTTGGCCCAGACATTTAAGGCCAAACATGTGCTGGTTGTCCCAGACATTTAAGGCCAAACACATGTGCTGGTTGGCCCAGACATTTAAGGCCAAACATTTATTGGTTGGGTTGGCCCAGACATTTAAGGCCAAACATGTGCTGGTTGGCCCAAGACATTGGTTGGCTCCAACATTTAAGGCCAAACAATGTGCTGGGTGGCCCAGACTAAGCAAAAAGATCTTAAGATTTGGTACACAGTATTTAGGGGAGGAACCAAATTATCTGACTTTGGAGTTAGTATACTGTGTCTTTGTTGCTTATTCATGTTATACTGCGGCATGGATCTTAGTGGGACAACACCATATAACTAGCTAATACAAGCACATGCACACGCGTTACATAAGCGTAATAATCGTGAACATGACCTTCACTGCAAGATACTTGCTGTGATCAAAGCTGGAAACAAGCTCATCTGTTTATTCCTATCTAAAGTTTCCAGGTTTAGCAAGTAATGATGAAATATTATCATGGTGGCTCAGTGCTGACTTTCAGAGCTGACCCTCGTGGAAAGCTTCTGACTGTCTTGTGGATTGTGGGAAACCCCGGCTGTCTTCATTCATAGTCCTGCGTCAACAAATAGGTCACTTATCAAATATATGTAATCTGGATTTGTCCTCAATCTTCCAGTCTTCTCCAGCCAGGTGTTTTAGTTTATCGTGTGAAAAAGGTTTCTAATTTTTTTTCAAATCCATTGACTCTTGTAAATTTTGAAAGAATAATATGAAAAGCAGAGTTACCTATTTGCTACATAGCTTTCCGAGCTTGGTTAGTATGGATCCACAGATTGTTCAATCCAGACTTAATAATTATCCCACCGGCATGTAATGCGGTGGGATATAGTCGTCGCCTCGTCCGTCTGTCCGTCTGTCCGTCCGTCCGTCCGTCCGTAATCATTTTGTTTCCGGAGCATAACTCAAAGACCGTTCGATATTTTTTAACAAAACTTGGTAGATATGTCAAACATAACCTAAGGTGGTGCCTTTTGCTAGTTACAGATTATCGTCATTTTTATTTTTCTCGGTTTCCATGGAAACGTTTTGGACTTAGTCTTAAAGAAGGGTGGGCTTCGTTTCCGGAGCATAACTCAAGAACCGTTCGATATTTTTCAACAAAACTTGGTAGATATATCAAACAGATCCTAAAGTGGTGCCTTTTGCTATTTGCAGATTTTTGGCATTTTATTTTTCCCGGTTTCCATGGAAAACGATTCGACTTAGTCCCAAAGTGAGGGGTGGGCCATGGAAACAATTCAAAAACTTCTCAATGTCTTTCAGCAAAACTTGGCAGATATGTGAGGCAGATCCCAAAGTGGTGTCTTTGCTATTTGCAGATATTTGTGATTTATTATTTTTGGTTTCCATGGAAATGAGTCAAACTTAGTCTCAAAAGGAAGGGGTGGGCTTCGCTTCCGGAGCATAACTCAAGAACCGTTCAATATTTTTCGACAAGACTTGGTAGATATATCAAACAGAACCTTAAGTGGTGCCTTTTGCTATTTACAGATTTTTAGCATTTTTACTTTTCACGGTTTCCATGGAAACGATTCGAACTTAGTCCCAAAAGTGAGGGGTGGGCTTCGTTTCCGGAGCATAACTCAAGAACCGTTCAATATTTTTCAACAAAACTTGGTAGATATATCAAACAGATCCTATAGTGGTGCCTTTTGCTATTTACAGATTTTTAGCATTTTTGCCTTTTCTGGTTTCCATGGAAACAATTCGGACTTAGTCCCAAAAGTGAGGGGTGGGCTTCGTTTCCGGAGCACAACTCAAAAACTTCTCTATATCTTTCAGCAAAACTTGGCAGATATGTGAGGCAGATCCCAAAGTGGTGCCTTTTGCTATTTGCAGATATTTGTGATTTATTATTTTCTCAGTTTCCATGGAAATGATTCAGACTTAGTCTCAAAAAGGAAGGGGTGGGTTTCGTTTCCGGAGCACAAGTGGAAAAGTTCTTAATATCTTTCAGCAAAACTTGGCAGATATGTGAGGCAGATGCCAAAGTGGTGCCTTTTGCTATTTGCAGATATTTGTGATTTATTATTTTCTCAGTTTCCATGGAAACAATTTGGACTTAGTCTCAAAAGGGAGGGGTAGGTTTTGTTTCCGGAGCACAACTCGAAAACTTCTCAATGTCTTTCAGCAAAACTTGGCAGATATGTGAGGCAGATCCCAAAGTGGTGCCTTTTGCTATTTGCAGATTTTTGTCATTTATTTTTTTCATGATTTCCATGGAAACGATTTGCACTTAGTCTAAAATCAAGCTGGACTTTAAGTAACTGTCAGATGATTTGTTCTTTCAAAGATGTGGGGGCCGGGGGGATATGTCATCTTCTGATGACTCTTGTTTTCTATTTGCTGCCACAAAGTTAATGTTGTAAAACATTGAAACAAAGTTGCCGCTGAAAAACAAAGCCAAGCTCTAGGTTCTCTTATAGATTATGCTTGTTTCCCTGTTGGGATTCCATGTCAGATTACACCCCCTGTACTTCATGCTTGTCTATCCATAGTGATGATGGGATAGAATAGTTTTCTAGTTCCTATACACCCGTGAAGATCCGGGTTAGAATATTGGTCTTCAGTAACCCATGCTTGTCGTAAGAGGCGACTAACGGGATCGAGTGGTCAGGCTCACTGACTTGGTTGACACATGTCATTGTATCCCAATTGCGTAGATTGATGCTCATGCTGTTGATCACTGGATTGTCTGGTCCAGAAACTTGATTATTTACAGACCGCCACCATATAGCTGGAATATTGCTGAGTGCAGTGTAAAACTCACTCACTCACTCACCCTAGTTCCTATAGGTCCTCCTGTTCTTTCTTGATTCTGCACCAGAGTAGAGATTTGGTCCCTAAGCTAAGAACAATGACATTTCTCGAGTGTGGTAAAACTTGACTAGAATTCTTTTCACTTGGTCTCATATAACCACTGCTCAAGTTTTGAACAGAATTTTGCCAGCATACCAATCCTCAAAAGTCCAGGTTAGCAGAAAATATGCTTATGTTCAACTAAACATTGTAAGTTACCAAATCATTTATTGTTGCTCATGATGTCGGTCACTGGATTCAGACTTGATGTAACATATGTCTATAATATAGCTGACATATTTACAAGTGCAGCCCTAAACAAGAAACAAACAAATGTTTCAGCTGATAATCATGATTTATTTTCCTCTAGTGTTGGTGTTGGTATATATTGAATGTGGCACAACACAGCCAATGTCAAACAAACAAATGTTTCAGCAAATAATCAAGACCAGGGGCAGATCCAGAGGGGTGGGGGTGCCAAAAAATTTCCCAGAGGAGCATTTCCCCCTAACCTTTGGACTTAATGATATATGTGCACCCCGCCTCCTCCAAAATCAGTGATCCATCCCTAAATGCGGATTATTCTCGTGTGTTGACAGTTTATGTTTATTCAATGTTACAGGACACAGCCAAGGTCCTGCGGAAGTTCATGGATCGTGATCCAGAAAATATCAACTTTGCAATCACAGCCTTGGTCCAAAATTAGGACCCTTTTACCAGGTCAAGCCAAGATGCACCACCACTCTTCCTGTGGCTTATTGCAACAAGCCTGCTGATTGGCTAGTATTTCTTTACTGTCGAAGCAGTGTGGTTGCTTTTGATATACACAGAGCCAGCAGCAGGAGGTTCAGCAAAGAAATATTTCCTCAAAATTTGATGTAATGACGTTTTTCCCAAAACGATTTTTTTCTTATGGAAAATCTTCAACCTGCACCTTTTGAGTACAGGAAGAGAATATTAGACTGAAGCGAAATAATTTTGATAAAAAAAATACTCAAATAGAATATTTCAAAATCACCTTAGTTTTGAGGTGACAATTTCTACTTAATGGGAAAGCTCATTTCAGTCACCAATAAACTGAATCAGTATATGTGTGGACCATATTCTTGAGGCTCACTTCAGGAAGAGGTTTGCCACAGGTCTGTATGTGATATGCCTTGTTTTCGTACTGGCGATTATGCTTGTATCCTGTGAATGAATCTGCCTTGTTGTCATATGCTTGTTTGTTGTTCATGATGTTGATGGTTAAAAGTCTGAATGACAGACTGGTGGCAATTTGAACCAGAAGTGGTAGAGGAGTACTGAGTGTTTAAGCAAAAGATACTGCTTTCGAAAGGTAAGGAATATGTGTATAAAGCCATGTTGTATTATTTCGTATTATGATGTATTATTGGCTTTATGTAACAATTTAATGATTTTTTTCAAGTAATAATGTTTTGATAATTTCATCCAAAATTCAGGTTGATGGTTGTTTTAGCAAATTACTGTTTCTTGTGGTCTGTTTCTAAGGTGAAATCTTAGGAATTCCACATCATTTCGTTTGAAGTTATTGTTTATTGTGAGATAAAGGTCTGAAAGAATGCTCCCCAATGTTTTTGACAGCCAGATCCATCTATTCGTGTTAGTGTTTTCACTATAAATCCAATCTGATGCTCTGTTTCAGATGTGTTGATAGTTTTCTACATCAAATAAGAAGATGGTGTTATGTCTATCTTATATAATGAACCAGCCCATAGTTCTCCGGTGATAGTATATTCCCACAGTGCCATTGACAAGTAAAGTCACAGGGTCGTAGGATGGTGAGATACACCATCTGTGACGTTCAATCAGCTCCTATTATCGTGATATTTAGGAACCTGTTTGGTTCAGTTTCAAAATAAGGACACCATTTAGTTACCAATTTTATTTGTTTTATTCAGTTATCAGTGTTTGAAAGATTTATGTTTTGGATGATGGAAGACTTTCTTGAAACCCAACTTCACAATTCCTGAAAAGGCATTAAAGGATTATTCTATTCTATTCTACAGTCAGTCACACTTTACAGAATAGCTGGTAAATTACAGGTGAATCAATTATTTGGATGTGGACCAACATTCTTTCAATGCTTTTCAAAATTATGCACAAAAATGGTATTTCATTTAAACATTTTATAAACAAATCCATTTAACAAGTTTAATGCTAATGATTGACAACTGATTTTTTATCACTACTCTACCTAAGAGTGTCTCGGTGGTCAAAGCCGATAGGGAAAACAGAATTTCCTGATAGTCATAAATAAGGGATGAATTTCACAATTAATGGTATATTTTTCAACAGTTTAACACTAAGGTTGCCAGGAGAATCCTGTTGAGTTTGGTGTGACAAGTGTCATGGGCACCAAAGTTCAGATCCAAGATGGTTTCAAACCCAAACCCTTGATATATTTCAACACAAAATAGGTTTCTTAAAACCTTCCAGACAAATGGCCAGATTGTGTAATTTGAAATCATGGTTTATGTCCGAGAAACTCAGTTTGTGGGACGATCGTATTTTATGAACTTTTGGCTGTTGTTTGATCATATGACATCAGTTTTATGAAAACTAAGATGGTTTTTTTGACTGGTCCAAATATTATTTGCCTGTATATTTTTGTCCACGGGCATGTTTTTTATGTATGCATGGGTTTTTTTGGATGATATTTTCAGTACACACCTGCAGGTCTATGTGGCAACGCTATGTACTACACCTGCCAAAGTTCATGTCGCAGACTGTAATAAATATTGCTACAAGCACACCTGTGTCATGTTCTTGTTTAAGTCAGCTGAGCCACCTCATGAAGTGGGGTAGCTGAGTGGTTAAAGCGTTCGCTCATCAGGCGGAAGATTCGGGTTCAATTCCCCACATGGGTACAATGTGTGAAGCCCATTTCTGGTGTCCCCGGCATGATATTGCTGGAATATTGTTAAAAGCAGTGTAAAACCCAACTCACTCACTCACTCCCGTGATATTGCTGGAATATTGCTAAAAGCGGGGTAAAACTAAACTCACTCACTTGTGAAGTGGCTCCTTAAAATGTCGATGGTCAATTTGTAAGTTAAGAATCTGGGACATGATGGGTCCAAATGGCCAGTCCTTGTACCATACGCCTGTTTAGTGGTGTTCCGATTAATTGAAATAATCAAAGATTGGTCGCAGGTACCAAATGACCAAGCAATTATCACATTTTCTCATAATCGAACACAAACGATTTTGGAACTACTGTTTTAGTCTTTGGTCGATGGAGCATAGATTCGAAGTTGTCAAGGCCTGAAAATGTGTTTAATTCTTAGAAAACGCACTTCAATAACTGAAAAGTCATGACTTAATAATAGTTAAAGACTCTGAGTAGTTTATGTTTATGATATATTAGTCATCACTTTAAAGTAACAAGTTGCATCAAGTTATACTTATCTGCAATAACAACCTGAACAGAAATATCTGAGAAATGACGAATCTGCAATAACACCCTGAATAGAAATAGCTGAGAAATAACGATAACCAATTTTTTTCGATGATTTCTCGTTGGTAATGAAGCAATCATCAATTGTGAGATTTCAACCAATTCCCAACTCTACACCTGTTTGAAACAAAAACTACAATGAAACAATTAAAGGTATCCCTGTACAACACTCCAGGGACACTGCAGGCATCAGAGGACATTACCAAGCATTATTCCATTCAATTATATTTGGTAATCCCATCTTGTAAATTAAAACAATATCTGCAGGGTAGGTGGATTTATACATACATGTATCTTGATATGATCAGGTAAACTGAAGGGTGATTCTGTTTTAGAAACCCACAACTCAGAATCTAGTTAATTTTTTAAAACTCAATGGCCACGTGCCACACAATGCCAAGAAACAACATGGCGAATGATCAGTCATTTCATCTGACAAAATCCGAGTATTTAACCCAAACTTAAACGTCAAAACGTTATTGTCCCAAAACAACTCAGTTGGAGGTAAGCGACCCACGTGGTGCGATCACAACTTGCCAGCGTCTGTTTTGATGTCTGGACGGTTGCCAAGGAAATATTGTTCCAGTTTTGGGTAAGACCATGGCTGAGTTCCTACGTTGTTACCGGAAGCTCAAGGCGTTGAAAGTGGGCGATCTGCAGGTGGTTACACACGTTTTCGACAGGGTTCAGGTCGGGTGGGGGCAGTAGGGTAACCTAGTGGTTAAAACGTTTGCTCTTCATGCCGAGGGGCGGTGAGGTAGCCTAATGGTTAAAGCGTTGGCTCGTCACGCCGAAGACCCGGGTTCGAATCCCCACATGGGCACAATGTGTGAAGCCCATTCCTGGTGTCCCCCGCCGTGATGTTGCTGGAATATTGCTAAAAGCGGCGTAAAACCAAACTCAGTCAGTCAGTCAGTCTTCATGCCGAAGACCCGGGTTCGATTCCCCACATGGGTACAATGTGTGAAACAGAATTCTGGTGTCCCCTGCCGTGATATTGCTGGAATTTTGCTAAAAGCGGGGTAAAACTAAACTCACTCACTTGTGAAGTGGCTCCTTAAAATGTCGATGGTCAATTTGTAAGTTAAGAATCTGGGACATGATGGGTCCAAATGGCCAGTCCTTGTACCATACGCCTGTTTAGTGGTGTTCCGATTAATTGAAATAATCAAAGATTGGTCGCAGGTACCAAATGACCAAGCAATTATCACATTTTCTCATAATCGAACACAAACGATTTTGGAACTACTGTTTTAGTCTTTGAAACTCTTGTCGATGGAGCATAGATTCGAAGTTGTCAAGGCCTGAAAATGTGTTTAATTCTTAGAAAACTCACTTCAATAACTGAAAAGTCATGACTTAATAATAGTTAAAGACTGAGTAGTTTATGTTTATGATATATTAGTCATCACTTTAAAGTGACAAGTTGCATCAAGTTATACTTATCTGCAATAACAACCTGAACAGAAATATCTGAGAAATGACGAATCTGCAATAACACCCTGAATAGAAATAGCTGAGAAATAACGATAACCAATTTTTTTCGATGATTTCTCGTTGGTAATGAAGCAATCATCAATTGTGAGATTTCAACCAATTCCCAACTCTACACCTGTTTGAAACAAAACTACAATGAAACAATTAAAGGTATCCCTGTACAACACTCCAGGGACACTGCAGGCATCAGAGGACATTACCAAGCATTATTCCATTCAATTATATTTGGTAATCCCATCTTGTAAATTAAAACAATATCTGCAGGGTAGGTGGATTTATACATACATGTATCTTGATATGATCAGGTAAACTGAAGGGTGATTCTGTTTTAGAAACCCACAACTCAGAATCTAGTTAATTTTTTAAAACTCAATGGCCACGTGCCACACAATGCCAAGAAAACAACATGGCGAATGATCAGTCATTTCATCTGACAAAATCCGAGTATTTAACCCAAACTTAAACGTCAAAACGTTATTGTCCCAAAACAACTCAGTTGGAGGTAAGCGACCCACGTGGTGCGATCACAACTTGCCAGCGTCTGTTTTGATGTCTGGACGGTTGCCAAGGAAATATTGTTCCAGTTTTGGGTAAGACCATGGCTGAGTTCCTACGTTGTTACCGGAAGCTCAAGGCGTTGAAAGTGGGCGATCTGCAGGTGGTTACACACGTTTTCGACAGGGTTCAGGTCGGGTGGGGGCAGTAGGGTAACCTAGTGGTTAAAACGTTTGCTCTTCATGCCGAGGGGCGGTGAGGTAGCCTAATGGTTAAAGCGTTGGCTCGTCACGCCGAAGACCCGGGTTCGAATCCCCACATGGGCACAATGTGTGAAGCCCATTCCTGGTGTCCCCCGCCGTGATGTTGCTGGAATATTGCTAAAAGCGGCGTAAAACCAAACTCAGTCAGTCAGTCAGTCTTCATGCCGAAGACCCGGGTTCGATTCCCCACATGGGTACAATGTGTGAAACAGAATTCTGGTGTCCCCTGCCGTGATATTACTGAGATTTTGCTAAAAGCGGGGTAAAACTAAACTCACTCTCTAATCAACATTGCAAAGGATCACTACTTATAACAGAAAATCCGCCGAAATGTGTGCATCCGCTGAAATAGCTAGTCAGTATTACGTGAAGGGATGTCAAATGAACAAAACTCCATGGCCATGTGCTACAGAATGGCAAGAAACTACGTGACGAATGATCAGACATTTCATCTGACAAAATGAGAGCATTTGACTGAAACTGAAACTGAAACGTCAAAACGTTATTGTTCAAAAGCAACTCAGCTGGAGGTAGGCGACCTACGCGGCGCGTCCACAGCTTGCCACTGTCATCTTCTGTTTTTATGGTTGCCAAGGGAATATCGCTCCATTCTTTGTTAGAATTGGCCTTCAGCAAACCATTCTTGTAAGAGGCGAGGCGAGGCGAGGCGAGGCGACTAACGGGATCGGGTGGTCAGGCTCGCTGATTCGGATGATGTCATCGTTTCTAGTTGCGTATATCGATGCTCATGATGTCAATCACTCGGTAGTCTGTCTCCAAACTCGGTTTATCGTCATGTAGCTGGACATCTCTTCTTTGTCTACACCACTCTCGGGTGCCGTGGTTGCTGACGACCTCGATCCATCAGTGAAGAGTACTAGATCCTAGTCAAGGTCTGTCCAATTGACGTGCTTTTCAGCCCCATCAAAACATGCCTGTCTGTGATGTGGGGTCACTGGGATGCTAATGCATGTCCTCCGTGACCGAAGACCAGCCCCGCGGTGTCGAAAAGTGAACGCCACTGGCGTTGCGCAGGTCATAACGAATGGGGTGGCAGTCAAGTAATGACGCCTTGCTGCAATCAGGAGAAACCAGTCTTCCCGCTGTAGACTGCCTGCATAGTAACGTGATGGTTGGTAACGTGACGTCTTGACCCAGTTCCGAGTTAACCTGTGCATCTGCCTAATTATTCGGTCGTTGAACCACAGCACGGCTCCTCCATGTATTACGAACTTGTCCTTGAGTGGTTACACAGTCATTGTTTTGCTGGATATATCAACCTTTATTTGTAAATTTATTTTTATATCGTCAAAACTTGATCCTTAGAACCTTTGAGTAGTATATATACTAATCAATATTAGATAGAGGTATTTTATATTACCAAAGGTATTTTATATTTAATCAGCTTGAAATAAAGTTCAAATACTTCAGTGAGTGAGTGAGTGAGTATGATTTTACGCCGCTTCTAGCAATATTCCAGCAATATCACGGCGGGAGACACCAGAAATGGGCTTCACACATTGTACCCATGTGGGGAATCGAGCCCGGGTCTTCGGCGTGACGAGCCAACGCTTTAACCACTAGGCTACCCCACCGCCCCTCAAATACTTCAGTTCCATGGCGAATCCAAATATTATTCGTATCACGACATATCTTAGCAATCAACCAGTCGCATTCAGACCCCTCCAAGACACTCCGTTTCCCTGTCAAAAGTTGAATAGTATATGTATTTTAAATGTTTCAGTATTTGTCTGTTCTCATTATATAACACACTCCACTTGGAGACAGCCATTCTCTTCCCACAGAGGTTACTCCTGTCATATCTTCCTACGTCACGCCGACGACACGGGTTCGATTCCACACATGGCTACAATGTGTGAAGCCAATTTCCGGTGTTCCCCGTCGTGATATTGCTTGAATAGTGTTAAAAGCGGCGTAAAACCCAACTCACTCATGACTACATTCTCTTCCCACAGAGGTTACTCCTGTCATATCTTCCTACGTAACCTCTGTTCTAATACGGCCCTTTCATGGTGTGAGCGTTCAAGACTCGTGATTGGAGGCAATCAGATTTAGTTGTGCAATCAGCGACGTTGTTTCAAAAGTGATCATTCGCAAGGCCTCGGTAATTTCCGTATGCTTCGAGAAAACTAAACTTCTTCCCCTGCGCAAACGTTTCTTCTAGACAGAACTCAGTCATGTTATGGCGGATCAGTGGCGTCTCCATCGCCCTTATTGACAACGGACAAGCTAGCCATTAAACGTCTTGTGTGTAATATCAACACAAGCCCCCGGCAGATGGGGGATATTTGTGGCCCCACATTTGCTTGTGTTAGTCAAGTTGAATGTAACACGTGTTCTGATTGGATACAAAGAAGGGAGATAATTCGTGTTGCGATCTTTTGCCGCTAGGGGATTTTACGAGAACCGGGAAATATGGCCGTATTAGAACAGAGGTTCGTAGGAAGATATGACAAGTAACCTCTGTGGGAAGAGAATGGGAGACAGCATAAACATATTCTATATTTTGCCAAAAATATTCACATACTGGATTCTTGGAATGAATTATGTTATGTTTTTATTGATTTTTGCATACATGTTGTGAGAATGAAAAGTAGAAATAATTATTTTTGTGATTTTGAACTCTGACATACTGTTTCACGAGCCCGATTACTCAAATCCATTAAAACAAAAACTGCATAAATAGAACAGAATGAAAGGAGCACAATGAGAATGGGTATCACATCTTCTATTCATGAATATAATATTAGATAGAGAAGGAACTATAAATGTACACAAATACTTGAAATGATCTTCAAGGAACAGTTATTGGCAAAGGCCCATTCTGATATTCGTGACCACAAAACAACCACGTGGTTGAATTAACTGTAGTGTTTGAAATTGCCGCCGGTCCGGAGGCCCGAGGCCAGTGAATGGTCAAAAGGGCTGACTCCATAAAATGGTCATTAAGATCCGTTAATGTATTAGTAGAATATTTTTTTAAAAAGTAACAAGTTATTATAAGTTTTTGAAACGTTTGTACATTTACCCAGAGACCATATACCGGTATATGGTCTCTGATTTACCGTATGAAAATTATACGATGTCTTTATGGCGTACCAGTAGAAATCGTGTTTATGTCAGCTTGACGAGAACAACTTACGAGGTTAATTAGAAAACTAAAACTGACAAAACAACGAATCATGCATTACGGAGAAATGTACGCACGTCTTTTCTATTGGCGTTGAATACAATTATACACATAAAACAATTTCTTCATAATAATAATGCGATATCTTTTTACATCTCCCTTGATTATCAGTCAGGTCATGCCACCCGTGTACTGATATATTTTTGATTGCTATGGAGTTATGAAGAATACTTACAGGGTTAGTTGATACATACTTGTTAGGGTGAGCTGAGTTGAAAAGTTACTGGTGCTGCTGTATGATACATGAGATATGATATTTATTGCATAGCATTCCATGAAGGAACAGTTGCAATATTCTATAAGCTGCAACTATAAATATGACACGTAAAAAGACATAGATATAACTGTATAAGTGAACACGATGAATTCAAACATAATCCTAATCATGTTTATGACCCTAACATAATCAGACAGGGTCACACACGTATGTCAAAGTAAGACCATTACAATCAGGATTGTCACGACATTTCGCACTACCGGAAGTGACGTGTCAGCTCTGATCAGTAAAGCAGTCTCATTAACATGAAGACATGTCGTCTATGCTGGCAGCTGTTAAGGCTGAGTCTAAAAGTGACATATTTGTGTAGGGATTGCCATTGTTGAAAACAACCCCAATAGACATTTCCTTGGTAGTCACACAAACCTGTTGCTCTCAAGGTCGGAAAGTCAAACCAGATCCATTGTCTCATATCTACGTCACTGAAAAACAATAAAGATAATCCGCTTGTTTTTTTCTACATATCTGAGATTCCCGCCCTCTGAATCAGACACGTCCATATCCACCTACGCCGGTTTAATCTGACCCCGCGCGGAAACTGTATACCTCGAGGGAGGGAGGCGCGCGTGCTCTGATGAGAGTAATACCTCGTACACTCACAGCCTGTTAATGCGGGCTGATAGCCCTGTCAGACCACAGACACCGGATATTTCCTGTTGAGGTGGTTTTCAAAATATGGATTGTTTTCTCGATATGTTAGATGTTTTTGGTACAGTAATGTCATTAAAAGTTCATGGCCGGATTAGTATTTGTTTTTATGGTGGCAAGTGTCGAGCTGCTTTGATTGAAAATTATTTTTCTGTGGTCCCCTTACATGAGTGAGTGAGTGAGTGAGTGAGTGAGTGAGTGAGTGAGTGTGTGTGTGTGAGTGTGTGAGTGTGTGTGTGTGTGTGTGTGTGTGTGTGTGTGAGTGAGTGAGGTTTTATGACACAATATTCGGTACTTGAGACACTAGAAATGGTCTTCACACATTGTGGAAGTATTTTATATTATAATATATCGTGACGAGCGAACACTTTAGTCACTCGGCTACCTAACTGTCCCTTATGTTTAGAATTACTTCTGTACGTTTGGTGAGTCTCTTGCGATGAGGTGTTCACCATCAAGCATATTCTGTTTGACTGTGTGGACTTTTCGACTGCAAGAGACTCACATTATGATGCGAGAAATCTGAAAGATCTAATTTCCCGTGTGAGTGGGCATCTCATTACCTGAGGGAAGTTGACGTGTATCATAAATTGTAACTATGTAATGTGAACAACGAATTGCGTGCTTTTGGATTTGGTGCTATGACATCTTCCGCTCTTAAATAAGAATGTGATGAATATATATTTTTTTTAAACTAAAACTCATTTACTCTTTGTACTTGAAATGTTCATGAATGCAGACTTGATCTCGTCACTATATGGCTGAAATAATGCCGATGTGACGTAAAGCCCATCTCAACTCATCTCAACTCAACTTTGTACGTTTGGATCCTATTTTCGTTGTTAGACTGCATGTGGGTATTATATTTATAAACCTTCTACAGGTTTAACAGCAGTGTTCATGTCTCTAAACTCTACATATTGAGCGCGTGGTGTTCATTTTACGCTTGACCTGTGTACCGTCTCGATCAAATATAGCAACAACGTGTTAAATCGCCATACCAACCAGACTGGACAGATAGTTATAGGGGTGTTAATTACATACTGTACAGTCATGGAGATATATCGGATTTAACATCACATTGCTGTGTTTTAGCGTGGTCATTTTGAAGGAAGCAACGTACTTATTTTTTTTATATGGAATCCTAGAAGGGACAAATGTTGCATTGTTTCCTTACAAAGCTAAGCTACAAATGACAGAATTATCCAAAGCGAGAAATCGCATTTTGACTACTCAGCTAAGATTTGTGAAATTTGTTAACAGTGATCTGGTTTATGTTATACTTTGTTTGTTGGTTGTTAAACGCTACACTCAGCAATATTCGAACTATATGGCTGCAGCCTGTAAACAATCGAGTCTGGACCAGACAATTCAGTGATCAACATCATGGGCGTACGATGACATGTGGCAACCAAGTCAGCGAGTCTGACCATCCGATCCCTAGGCTAACATTTAGTCTCTGAAATGAACATATTTTACAGAAAATACTGCTTATAAAAATAATATATAATGAAAAGGAGCACGGAGTCTATCTTCATTTCCGAAACAGTGGAAATCTAGACTTGCCACACATTCTAGACTTGCATGGGCTTTCTTGGATATATTTGTTTCATTGTTTGTGTCGCAAACTGCCCGATCTCTTGAGGCGCCTCTTACAACAAGCATGGATTGTTGAAGACTAGCCTTGATCATCAGCTTGGGTTAACCGGAGTAATAAATATATGGAACGTCATACTAGTGCATTTGGATGTTTTGTATTGAACGAGAAGATGTCATGGGAGCAGAAAAACAACCCGTTCTTCGAACTCGTTGTTTCTCTGCTCCCATGACATCTTCTCGTTCAATACAAAACATCCAAATGCACTAGTATGACGTTCTATATTTATTATATACCCTCTTATCTTGCATTAATCATATACTATCCCAAAAAGGAAACGCATAGGCGATCTGTATTTTTAAAAATCTATTAATTACCTGTTGTGTTCAAACAATCGTCAAAATATGTAACGAAAGTGTTGATAACATGATTTTACACAATTGCACAAGTTAAAAAATCGATTTTACCTGAAAATGTTGATTTTGATGAGATTTCTTACAAGGATTAAAAAGGCATCGCCACAACGCAACAGAAATCACCTTCCAGTTGAAATTGTGCACAGCAAAGAGCATGCACTGTCTGGCAATAAAATTCCAGATTACTTTCGGAAATCGGCATTCGTTTTGAAGGAGTTTCAAGGTCAAATCACTACGCCACGTCTTGACGCTGCGACACGGAACATCGCCATTGAAAGAATGCACGCTGGAGATTACCAATCTTCTGTTGCCAGGCGTCTGAATGTTAGTCTGAGCACGATATCACGGCTTGCAGCTCGTTACAACCAAACAGGTATAACAAATGACCGTCCCCGTACAGGCAGACCTCGAGTCACCACTGCAGCCCAAGATCGGTACATCCGGGTACTACATTTGCGTGATCGTACTGCCACGGGTGAGAGCACAGCAGCCAGGGTGCCTGGACTTCGGAGGATATCCGGTCAAACTGTACGGAACAGGTTGAGAGAGATTGGTCTGAGAGCCAGGAGACCCGACGTCGGGACCGTGCTACGTCGTCACCATCGCGCTCAACGTCTCCGTTATCTAAAATTATCCACTTGGTTGTATAGACATTTCCTTCTTCTAAACTGATGTAAAAAATCATGCACTAAAGTCTATTTGTGGACGAGTTATATATGTTTGAAAATACAACATTTTCGCAACAGATTTCTGGTCTATGCGTTTCTTTTTGTGGATAGTATATGCATAAGCATCGATCTACACAAATGGGATACGATGACGTGTCAATCAAGTCAGCGAGCCTGACCACCTTGATCCCGTTAGTTGCCTTTTACGACAAGCATGGGTTGCTGAAGACCAATTCTAACCCGGATCTTCACGGGTGAAGAAACGGATCACAACATGAGCCCCGCAGGTCTGAGGTACTAAACTGCATTATTTACAAGAGGACATCAACAGCTGTAAACAATTGGGTGATTTGATTTTCATCCTCATTTTTCGACTTAATCAAAGTAACATGACATGAAAACAGTCTTTCTACGTGCATTTTACTCGGCAAATTGTGGTTTATGAAAGTTCAGGTTGGTGATTAATGTTAAACAGTTAAATCCCCGCACCTGTAAATGTAGGACGATTGTACGCTCCTGTAGTATAAACGACCAATCAGCGATCATGCATATCAGTATGGAGTCATCTTCGACCTGCTCTATTTCATTGGATAACATTTCTATGTTAGCACGTGCCTCGTAATCATCCACTAAAGCCTATTTGTGGACGAGTTATATATGTTTGAAAATACAGCATTTTCGCAACAGATTTCTGGCCTATGCGTTTCTTTTTGTGGATAGTATATATCCACAAAAAGAAACAAATGTAATCTACACGGAACCAGGAGCAAAGTTTAATTTCAGAGCTGAGACATTGTAAATTTGCCCTTTCATTCCAGACTTAGACCTTGTATTATATTCTCTGGCGGGCAGTATACTATGTGACACTATGTGACACTATGTGACACTGTGTGACACTATGTGACACTATGTGACACTATGTGACACTATGCCAGCTGTATCCATAACCATAGGTAGTTTTTGAAAATGACATTTGATATTTGAAGTGAGAAATACAATCTCCGGAGTAGAATATTAAATAAAGAAACACGTTTTGTTTGTTTGTTTGTTGTTTAACGCCGCACTCAGCAATTTTCCAGCTAAATGACGGCGGTCTGTAATTCATCGAGTCCGGACCAGACAATCCAGTGATCAACAGCATAAGCATCGATCTACACAAATGGGATACGATGACGTGTCAATCAAGTCAGCGAGCCTGACCACCCGATCCCGTTAGTTGCCTTTTACGACAAGCATGGGTTGCTGAAGACCAATTCTAACCCGGATCTTCACGGGTGAAGAAACGGATCACAACATGAGCCCCGCAGGTCTGAGGTACTAAACTGCATTATTTACAAGAGGACATCAACAGCTCGTAAACAATTGGGTGATTTGATTTTCATCCTCATTTTTTCGACTTAATCAAAGTAACATGACATGAAAACAGTCTTTCTACGTATTTTACTCGGCAAATTGTGGTTTATGAAAGTTCAGGTTGGTGATTAATGTTAAACAGTTAAATCCCCGCACCTGTAAATGTAGGACGATTGTACGCTCCCTGTAGTATAAACGACCAATCAGCGATCATGCATATCAGTATGGAGTCATCTTCGACCTGCTCTATTTCATTGGATAACATTTCTATGTTAGCACGTGCCTCGTGGCACTACACATACAAGGCCAATAATAACTTCAATCTCGGTTAATGTATGATGTAAGACGTCGAAAATAAGAGATTTCTCATCATTGTCAAAACAATTTCCGGCTCCATTGTCGATTATCCAATAAATCGTGAAGTTCAGTTCTGGCGTGCGCGGTGACTTTCAACAAACGCAATTAACCGCTTTCTGGAAGCGCTGTTTTGTCTTTGTTGTCAGACATTGTTTTTGAAATATCAACAGGGAGTGACTGATGACCCTAAATGGTGTCTGTTTGGTTGTATAATGTCAAACTGACATTTAAGGGCAAGCACATAGTTCCATATTGAAAGATTAGGTTTGGGGGTTCCTTTTGATGTGTGAGTGAGTGAGTTTGGTCTTACGCCGCTTTTAGCAATATTCCAGCAATATCACGGCGGTGGACACCAGAAATGGGCTCCACACATTGTACCCATGTGGGGAATCGAACCCGGGTCTTCGGCGTGACGAGCGAACGCTTTAACCACTAGGCTACTTTTGATGTGTGACACAAAGCACACACTGCAAATGTAATCCAAAGGATCATATACGACGTTTAACAAAATATTTAATTTTAATTTATTACGATAGATCCACCAACTAGTGTGTCCCCCGAACCAGCATATACAAATAAAACATAGTCACCAGAGTTTTGGTTAGTGAATATAGTTTTATACCGCTTTCTATGAATACCCCAGCGATATCACAGCTGGAGGCACCAAAACTTGGACTTCCCACATTGTACCCTGGTGGGGATTTGAACCCAGTTATAGGTATGAAGTAAGCATTCACCCAATGCAATAATTGTATTGAAGATAAGAATCACGTGTCACTCAACTATCTTACGTTTTAAATTGTTCAGTAATATATTTAAATGACGTAGACAGAATTTCACCGATGTAGACAACTGCTGGTTTTTAATGTCCAATAGGGGCATAACTGTTGGTGTTGCAAAAAACCAAAAAACCAAAAAAAACCTCAACCGCTATCATATTTTATTATCTCGACGTGTAGCATTGCTATATGCCTGTGCATGTAAATATTTTATGTTATAATGCACATACAGTCTCTGGTAGATCCGTAGGGACTGCTTGTGTAGTCTAATCTGTGTTATCCGTCTGTCCGGTATGACAAGTCCATGCTTTAACAACTACGTAATCCCAACGCCTACCTACATGTATTAATCATATACGTGGCACTGCGCATTTAGGACAAGAAACCCGTTTTGATATGAACGGGGCTTCACAGCAGCACGGATGCCATTCGTTGCGCGATCTTATTGAATCAAAGTAACGCTGTGTGGAGCCTTAGGAATCGCATGTGTACGGAAATAGAGAAATACATGAAAATAACAGTAGTTTCAGTTTTATATAAAGGCCGATACAAGACCGACAACTCTGCTCGAAAATTGATGCAACGTATTGCAACCCTGCTATTGTCGACGCCAAGCCTGTAAAACGGCATAAACAGGTACCCGTGAAGATCCGGGTTAGAATTCAGCAACCCAATATTGTCTTAAGGGGCGACATGTCATCGTATTCCAATTGCGGAAATCGATACTCATGCTGTTGGCCACTGCAATGTCTGGTCCAACCTCGATTATTTACAGACCGCCACCATATAGCTGGAATATTGCCGGGTGCGGCGTTTAACAACCAACCAACCAACCAACCATAAACACGGTCATCGTATAGCCCATGTAAATGCGAAATCATTGCGAGATGTTTTTCTTCTTCTAGATAACTAGATTTTCTAGAGTGAGTGAGTTATTTTAATTATAAACCGCTTTTAGCAATTTTCCAGCAATATCAGAGTGGGGGGACACCAGAAATGGGCTTCACTCATTGTACCCATGTGGGGATTCGAACCCGGGTCTTCGGCGTGACGAGCCAACGCTTTAACCACTAGACTACCCCACCGCCCCCGAAACAGAAGAGATGAACACTAGCCAGATTATAATAGAGTTGCTTGGGACTTTCTAGACATTTTGGTTCAAGGTCTGTATGAAAGATATGTATGTTGCTGTATTGTGTGACAATAAGACCATGAAGTTCACCTTGAGTTCTGTTCTCCTCTGCTTTCTCAGAACATTAGATTTACAGATGTTGTATAATTCAACGCTTATTTCATTAGCGTCTTCGGCATACTGTACACAAGCCATAAAAGCCGCTACAATCGTTTATGAAACATTCATTATATCCACCTTTGTCCCTAATAACTGGGTAAAATAGAAGTCTCGTGCCACGTGCACTGAGCACGGCCAAGAAAATGTCAGATCAGTTATGATTAAGTCATTTAATGTCTCATATCCAAAAGAAATATTTCAAGTATATCGAACTTGAATTATACTCATTATCCGGTAAGAGCTAGTTTAATTGTTAAGGCACGCGTGACAAGACTTTCATAGGGCATTCCGTCTAATATTGCAGGTCGCTGGTGAATAATCAGTAATAATCCCTTTCCTCTGACATGCGCAGTGACGTAATGGCAGTTGGGTCCAAAGGTCACAGACAATGAAGACACGAGGCGGAAAAAAACACGAAGGTTGAACAGGAGGAAAATACCGAGCTGACACTGGCTCATGTCGGACACCAAGAATACGGCACGTCGTTCAGATAATTGATTGTTGCTAATTTTCGTTCTCTCTGTACCCGGAAACCCGTAAAGTTGTTTTGTGACATGCGGGATTATCTGCGTCATAACAAACGCGGAGGAACAGGTCTCCCCAGCAACAATAACAGCTTTGTGTTGGCTCAAGAGAGGAAATGGCTTTATATATTCGGCGGAACAGGTGATGAGTAATACTGCAGTTTGCTGTCAACAACCGCCCACTACCACCCCACTAGTACTTCCTTCTATTAGAGACCATGGGGTAGCCTAGTGGTTAGAGCGTTCGCTCGTCACGCCGACGACCCGGGTTCGATTCCACACTTGGGTACAATGTGTGAAGCCAATTTCCGGTGTTCCCCGTCGTGATATTGCTGGAATAGAGTTAAAAGCGGCGTAAAACCATACTCACTCACTCATTACTAGAGACCATATTATAATTACCATTGGGTCTCTGTTTCTATGACTACCACAGTAGGGAGAATGTAAGGCTGAAATCACTGGAGCGTCTCGTACAATACCATAATCATGGGTTCGAATCCAGTTTCGCCCGCTTGAGCATTTTCACCACCCTACCCTACTTGATGGTTTCAATTGATTGATTGTTGTTTAACGCTGCATTCAGCAAGATGTTTTAGCTCTATGACTGAAAATAATCAAGTCTGGACCAGACAATCCGGTGATCAACAACATGAGCATCGATCTACGCAATTGGGATACGATGACATGTGTCAACCAAGTCAGCGAGCCTGACCACCCGATCCCGTTAGTCGCCTCTTAGGACAAGCATGGGTTGCTGGAGACCAATTCTAACCCGGGTCTTCTCATCAGTCATTTGAACTATCCTGCCATATTCAATCAGTCAGTCATTTTCGAGTTTGACGCTCACTTATGAAATGGTGTGATATACAGAACTACAATGTAACGACTACCTAAGACATGGCATACAACTACTGCCATATTATGACAATCTTAGGTCTGATACAGAAGTACTACTATCATACGGCTACCATAGGCATGGTATACTAGTACTACCATCTTACAACTATATGAGGCCTGATACAGAAGTACTACTATCATACGGCTACCATAGGCATGGTATACTAGTACTACCATCTTACAACTATATGAGGCCTGATACAGAAGTACTACTATCATACGGCTACCATAGGCATGGTATACTAGTACTACCATCTTACAACTATATGAGGCCTGATACAGAAGTACTACTATCATACGGCTACCATAGGCATGGTATACTAGTACTACCATCTTACAACTATATGAGGCCTGATACAGAAGAACAACTATCTTACGACTACCTTGGATAATTCATACTTGAACTACCATCTCAGGTCTGTAGAAGAACAATCATCTTCCGACTGAATTATAGATAACTTACTAGTACTACTGTCTACATCTGGTATAGAATTTACCACTATCTCTTGACTATCGTTTGCCTGAGATACTAGTACTGACATCTTACGATTATACTGAAAACCCCAAGGGGTTTAATCCACGTTCATTTAATTTCTTGGGTTATTTTCTTCAGGATGTGATTTGTTGGTTCAGAACAGAATCAAGTATGTAAAAACACCTAGCTGTAGAAATATGCTTGGGTTAAAGATTCCGCTCTTTCTTAATTGCTGATACAAGTAAAATGACACCGTAAGCTTTGTGAAATAGTTTGACGTCGAAATGTTCCTGTCTTTTTTGTCCTTCAGCTATGAGTAGACAGGAACCCAGTCAGGATTTCGCGAAGCCTACTTCCATGCAGCGACTGATCTTCAAACCACTTGAGGTAATTGCGATATAAGTATTAGTTTACACACTTACACAATGTGGAAGGACTGCTCTTCCGACTGTTATACTCGCTACTCTGTGACCTCTTAAACTGGGCCCGACAGTTAGCTTGCGACAGATGACGAGATTGTGACACGCACCCGGAAGTGCTGGCGCGTGGTGCTTCCCGCGCAGCCACCAACTTTGGGAGAATAACCGGAAGTAGACTGCTACCATGTGTAATTCATTTGTGTTTGACGTGTGGAATATCTTCATAAGTGAAGTAGTTAGTGATGTTATGCGCCAAGAAACGTATTCACGTAATCGACTATTAGTGTCCCAATCCTATAAAGAATATATTTGAAAATAATTGTATTTTTTCATATTTCAGAAGAAAGCGATTTTTGGAACCAGAAATCACTCCGGACTGACTACAGCATCACCCGTGGCGCTTGATAACACTTGAATCCTTTGACAATCTAGGCTTGTTTCATTAAGGATCTGTATTTGCAGGCTCTGGGTGGAAAGGGAAGTAATATGGTTGAAAGTCTATGAGACAAACTACCGGGTTCCTTGCGTTCAAATGTTGTGTATTAAAATTTACTTTCTCTTTATTCTAACCTCATGACGTCAGTGTGACGGTGATATTCAGAATTCCTGGAAATGTGTAAATTCGGAAATGATTCGAAATAGCTGTGTATCCGTGAATGATTGTTGCCCCTCATGAGAGATGCCCTTCAATGGTTCCGCTATGACTGCCGCGGACAGGGAAGTTCGTGTGACGCAGTGCAAGGTCGCGCGTTGAGTCTTGACGCCCAATTGTTCCGTTATATACCAGAGAGGCGGAGATCTGGTAAGAGTGAGTGAGTATGATTTTACGCCGCTTTTAGCAATATTCCAGCAATATCACGGCGGGGAACACCATAAATGGGCTTCACACAATGTGCCCATGTGGCAATCGAACCCGTGTCTTCGGCGTGACGAGCGGACGCTTTAACCACTAGGCTATCCCGACGTCCCTAGATCTTGTAAGAGAATGAATGAGTATGGTTTTACGCCGCTTTTAGCAATATTCCAGCAATATCACGGCGGGGAACACCATAAATGGGCTTCACACAATGTGCCCATGTGGCAATCGAACCCGTGTCTTCGGCGTGACGAGCGGACGCTTTAACCACTAGGCTATCCCGACGTCCCTAGATCTTGTAAGAGAATGAATGAGTATGGTTTTACGTCGCTTTTAGCAATATTTCAGCAATATGACGGCGGGAGACACCAGAAATGGGCTTCGCACATAACCCCATATGCATGTGGGGAATCGAACCCACGTCTTCGGCGTGACGAGCGGACGCTTTAACCGTTGAAGTACCCGATCGCCCCCGTGGTAAGAGAGATAGTACAACGTAGAGCAGGGTTCAAGTCACGAAATGTATACAAAGTGTGAACCTTCCTGGTTGCACCGCATTGGCACTCACATTTACACACACCTAGCGGTTAAAGAGTTTTCTTCTCACACTGAAGAGTTCCGTTCCCTATATGAATAATATGTGTTAACCCCATTGGTATTTCCCACTCTGGAGGTGACGTATACACACACTCACTCGCTGTTGGATTCGGAATACCTGGGTAGCCTAGTGGTTAAAGGGTTCGTTAGACACCGAAAATCAGTATTGATATGAATTTAAATCATAATTGAATAATTTAAATCAAACATTTGAATCGATGCATCTACTACTTTTAAATACCTATTTCCAGATTTATGGTGTATAAAACTGTTACCCAAACCAATCTACAAATTTACCCCAAATTTCCGAAATAGCCCCTTTGGAATCAATATCATACATAAGTGTCGGTCCCGAGATGATCTTTCGGAACTGTCTGTGAACCTGATCAGGGAGAATAAATTTAAAACAAATAACAGATCCAAGTCAAGAAATTAAACCTTGTTTTAGACTCCTTTTGAATTTTTACTTTATATTTTGTAGATATTTTTATATCTATTATCATTTTTAAGACTTTGTTTGTGGGACATTATTTTCTGTATTTTTCATTATACTGTACCATTTCTCTATACTGCCACCGCCATTTCCTAATCTGTCATACAGACCCTGCAGCATATATATCCAAGAAAGCCCACGCAAGTCTAGAAAATGTGGCAAGTCTAGATTTCCACAGCTTTAGGAAATGAAGAATGTCTCAGGGCTCTTTTCATTATATTTTATTTTTTTCACTATTTTCATTCTGTAAAATATGTTCATTTCAGAGACTAGTTGTTAGTCTAGCCATTTCCGAAAGCATAATTATTTGATTAGTCCTTATTGGCTTTCATGCTCCATAATGTTCTCTATTTTTCTTTGAAAATCCACCACCTTCTGCAACTGAAACAACATCATCTGCAAATAGCAGAAGCTTTATTGTTTTAATAATTTCAGAAAAAATTCCATGCGTTTCACTAGCCTCTATTTCTGTTTAACTCGAATATGAAGAGGATAGACAGTAACGGGCTTAATCAACACACACCCTTTTCCATGCATGAGATCAATATTCTTTTAAGGTATGCGTCAAGGACGAATAGATCTTGTTTCGAAGATGAATAAAATCAGACAGGCGGCCATACGACCCCCAAGGACCACACTGATTGCAAGGGACATCCAAACCTTTTAAGTAGCTCATTTAAAGCTTCTCCCTTTTTCCCAACAAAAGTTATATCTACAATGTCCACATATTGACCACTGATGTGGAATTTTTTGTCAATGAAGTCATCACTATGATGGATTCACCAGACCCCGCTTCCGCCCCCGCGTCCAGCCCTGACCATCCCCTAAGGTCAGGGGGACACCGAGTTGGGTGCGGGGCGTGCCCAGCGGACCACTTGACCAGGCTGGAATGTAACTCTAGTCATGCCTAAATGACCATTAGCCCTCTAATAATCCTCTGCCCCCCTGTCTCTGGACATTGGTCAGTTAACACTAGAGAGGTCGGAATCGGGGCGAGATGAAGCGTGGCCAGTGTTTTGTCTAGGGGACGTCCCTCTTGTGCAACACATTCCAGGGAGGGGCAGGGGTGTCGGCTTCGGGGCAAACACTGAGGCCCTGTGAGGGTGGGTGTATCAGAAGATCTATATAGCCATAATATAAAGCGACATCAACGCGGTATATGAGCATTTTACTTAAACAAACCCAGTCTAGAACATACAAACAAGCAAGTCTTATTGAGAACCTGAAATTGATTTTTTGTATATTGAAAATAGTGAGTAATTTATGGTTTGAAACTACCGGTATAATATGTGGCTACGTAATTTTCGCGCACATTCCAAACACGTCAATCCACTTATTACATTAGCATGTATTCATGTCAATCACTGGATTGTTTGGCTCCAATTCGATTATTTACAAACCGACATCATATAGCTGGAATATCGCTGAGTGTCACCTTCAACACCAAACCAATAAACAAACAACTATTTGCATATACACGACACAGTCGGTATCAAAATGCATAGCTGTGGTCTGGACATTTTCAAATACATGAAAGCCACAAGAGAAATCCACACTGTATGCATAGTCCATTGTATCATTCAAACTACATGTATATCATAAATACGTGTTATAAAGATTATATAATCCCAATCTATAATCATGTTTTGAAGAATCAGGTAGTTTTTGCAATAAATCATTGCCATTTTGTCTTGTTATTGCAAAAGGTTTTAAAACGACAGTTTCAGTTATTTTGCAATTCCACTGAATTTACACATAGTTTTCTGTGTCTTTCCCTGTTGTTGTATCGTTCTCTCCGACACTCCGTCTCCGTAGATGTTGGTGACGTCATTATATAACTGCTTTTTGAACGACCGCCGTCAACACAATCTGGACGTTTAAATTTGATGATCATGATATCCACGGTAGTTTTGCATTTCGCCCGAGTTGTCCACAAGGAACATTAAATGTGAAATGTTTGGTTTAAACAGGCAGGCAAAAGAAAATATACACTAAACAAATCCCACTTCTCTGTGTTCATTATTCTGTACTCTGAACCCTCGTGTTCCCTGAGACGCCATGTGCACGTCACCACATTGAAATGATGCATCATCCTCGACAACCGCATGAAATACATCCCCAGCGAATAGCACTTTCTTGTTTGCTTCATATCTCAGGCAGGGGCGGTGGGTAGCCTAGTGGTTAAAGCGTTCGCTCGTCACGCCAAAGATCCGGGTTCGATTCCCAACATGCGTACAATGTGTGATGCCCATTTCTGGTGTCCCCCGCCGTGATATTGCTGTTATATTGCTAAAAGCGGCTAAAAACCAAACTTACTCACTCACTGCCTTGTTTCATATCTAGCCACCAACAAACATGGTTGATTCCCTTTCCCCACCCCCTCTTATTATAATTCGCTTACGTTTTTAACAAATGCTTTTTCTACTGGATACGCAATAGGTATGTAGTACATACACCCTTGAGTGAGTGAGTGTGTGAATTTAGTTGTACGCCGCTTTGAGCAATATTCCAGCAATATCACGGCGGGGGACACCAGAAATGGGCTTCACACATTGTAGGCCTACCCAGGTGGGGAATCGAACCCTGGCCTTCAGCGTGACGAGCGAACGCTTTAACCACTAGGCTACCCCAGTACACCCTTGAAGTAATGAGGTATTTTCTACCTTACCTACACTCTGTCAACCAATCGTTTACAGACCTTTTTTCCTATCATCCATTCACTTACCATTCTCTTACCACAGAGGTACTCAACAAGTCATATGTTCCCACGTAAGGTGGGAAGATATGACTTGAGTAACCTCTGTGGGAAGAGAATGTTACAAGAAGTCAATAAATTCCGTTTGGGCCTCCGCAGTTTCATTAAAGTAACAGGACTTGATTTCACTAAATGAAGTTAATTTTGTATATATCAACATTTGCTTTCTGGCATTAAACACAATGTAATACTCAGTGATCTCTAAATGCATGTACATTGCAAAAAGTAATGCACCTTAATAGGACCTCGTCGATTACAAAACTGTAATAGGTGTCGCGAGACAGGAAGTTGCGATCAAGCAAGTTAAGCATGAACGATTTACGGTTGTCGCTATCAAGTAGGGCCACCTAGGATGCTGGTTATGATGGATGTGTCGGATCGAACCCGCTTACGGTAGTCTAATGTCGTCAACTTGCTTTTCTTACCTGCCAGCTTTGATCTGTTCCGCTAGCATACCTGAGGTCAATGTCGTTATTGTATTGTTGTAATCAACACATCCCATTTGATTCCTGTCAACTAACGGTCTTTGAAACACGATCATCGGAGCTAAAAGACATCAATAGAGCAGTTTTGGGGCCACCATCAAGGAATTCCAGCCGCACCTTACTCTTTGCGCGGCATCACTCTTTTACGAACACCCATAATTAGTTGTATTGTTAAAGTGGATTTGGAATGCCTCAGCCTGACTACAAACTATAGTTTTCACTCCACTAAGGACAATAATGTGCTGCAAACTGAGACTTTGTCTATTTTCCCTGATTTTGTCATTCCAAAAGTTCTGTGAACCGGACTCCTTTTCGTTAAAGTTATTTTCGCATATGAGATATCACTCTGTAGACTAAATCTTGTCCAGATAAGAGAGGGGAGATACCCAATTTGTTGCAGATATTCTCAACTGCACTGGCAAATTATTTCTTAGAATTAAAAAACAACACAAACCAAATCTAGATTGCCTTGCATCCAGGAGTTAGGCTCTTAAATGTGCAGTACTCTAGGATCTGATTAAATTTTGCAAGTTATTGACTAAGACAACATCTAAAAAATGTCTCAATCCATAACAAGTACAGCAATTCTTAACGTTCTGCTACGTTAAAACTACAATGAAAAATGTGCATTAATATAGTATGATAAATGTGATAATATTTATTCAAAGCATTCAAAGGGTGTTCGATGACCTGTTGATATTGATTGATTATAGAAGTCGCGAATTTCTACAGAAATATTCTTTGATCACACAGAATTGTATTCGAATTGTATAAAGGCGATCATAGCCGTATATATCAGCCACACAACATAGGTATACAATGTATATTACACGTGTACACCTGGATCATATCAGCCAAACAATATAGGTATATATGCTACGTCAAGAACTAAATGTGATCATATTCGTATACATCACCCATGCTCCTAAAGGGAACTGGGAACCGTCTAGAATACAAAGGGAAAGGTACAAACTGTTTTTGAAATTTAGAACATTTCGTCACAGATGTATGTAACGAGTCTCTGAATGATACTATTTTACGTCGTGACAACTGAGTGAGTATTATATGGGTATGATACCAGGATGTAACGCACAGTTCAAACTGTGAGAGTGTGCACGATCCTAGTCGAGACGGATGCAGATTGGCCGGTTATTCCATCACGCTTCACGGTACGTAGAGTCGCAACACACAACATGCAGCCATGCCTTACCTTTAATACGGATACAGTGGCAATGTGTATTCCGCCAAGGTATGATATGTAATGAGAAAATGTGACTTTAAAACGTGACATGCAACGTAATAAAACTCTATGTTAATTCGAGTAGGATGGGCCCATTATGAATTATTGTCATTTGTGTAACACTAAATATAGGTGAATTTACGGCCTTGTCGTAAATTCACTTTACCAGGAACCTGCGGGCGTGGATTGAAATCCCCGATTAACGTTGATTATGAGAAAAGGGCGTGGCCTAGCTGCCCTTTTCGTAGAATCAAGTTTGACACATGGTATCCGTGTATGGAGAACTGTGGGGTAGCCTAGTGGTGGAAGCTGTCGCTTTTCACGGCGAAGACCCGGGTTTCGATTTCCCATATTGGTACAATGTGTGAAGCCCATTTCGGGCGTTCCCCACCGTGATGTTGCTGAATGTTGTTAATCAGCGTAAAACTACGTTCATTCTATTACCTGTTTATATAGGGAATCGAAACCTGATAAATATAGTAACTAACCAACCATTTCACCACTTGGCTATCCATATAATGTGGTCGGTCAGTGGGCCATATATACAACGTAATGAAAAATTGCAGTTTATGACAGGGCGGCGGAGTGGTTAATGAACTGCTTCATTAGCCCGGGTTCGATTCCCGTCATGGGTACTGTGTGTGAATATGTGGTGTCCCCTCCGTAATATAAATGTGATACTGCTAACAGTGGCGTATACACAAATCACCATAGGGCCTGTAAGTCTCGACTCACTACTTCCGGTACTAAGCTGGTTCCAGACTCCCTTTGCGCGCGCCAACTTGTGATATGCGAGACGGGGCCCAGCTTACTTCCGATACCAGATTTCTGGTGACAAGCATATATTCGAGAACCAGTTCTCGTTCTAATTGCATTGTCAACTGACAACCATGAGACCATTCGAAAAGGTATGAAACGTTGTTTGTCACCGGAAGTACTAGTTAAGGTCTCGCGATGTGCCGTGACCTACTTACAGGCCCTATTTTCTAAGTTGGTGATTTGTCTCATGATTCCAACAAAACGGATATGGCTGAAATACTGATCCGAGCTGAGTTAGACATACTCGCTCACAGAAGTTGCTCTAGAATTATATACAACTTTTGGTATACATCCTAGATGCTTTAATGCGTCAATTTCACTGTGTTATGATGAGTAAAGATAGAACTAGGTGAGTTTAATCTTACGCCGCTTTTATTAATATTCCAGCAGTATCATGGTGGGGAACACCAGAAATGGGCTTTACACATTGTACCCCATCCTCGATAATCTCCAGGGTATACGTTCCGACATATCTCCACTATACCCTGGATGCATCCACGGCTCGATGATTTTATTACCTCCCTTGGCTGGCTTTTTATCCAATCAGAGGTCTACGCTGGGAAGTTGAGCGTACCAATCACAACTCACTTTCGCTTCTTTTATCTAACCGATTAAACTTGGCAACACAGTTGTTGCAGATGTACTCTGAGAGAGGTAGAAATATATTTGTTGAAGTTTCAGACCTGTCAATTTGTCTGTTTCCCCCCAAAATCTGAGTCGCGCTGCGAACAAACCTTCGCGGCTGCGACCGCTATCTTTGTTGAAACTTGCAAGCTCGGTTGTAACGGCGGATTAGCCGATTGGTTACTGTGAGAATGCGGAGCCGGCAAAGGGATGTAATAAAATTATCGGGTCGAGCCATAGATGCATCCACGGTACTAGTAGAGATTTATCGGAACGTATACCCTGGAGATTATCGAGGATGACTGTACCCATGTGGGGAATCGAACCCGGGTCTTCGGTGACTAGCGAACGCTTTAACCACTAGGCTACCCACTGCCTCAGAATAGAGATAGAAGACTATGGATGGTTGAGTCTGCTGTACTGTGGGCCTGACAAGTACACGTGTCCGCTTGCACCCAGAAAATGTTCCGGGTACGATCTATATATATATATGTGTGGGTGATTTTTTAAAAATCAACACCAGTTTGTGTCACCTATGACATGAAATATATCTATATATATAGGTGATTTCAAATCAACACATTTTTGTATCACCTATGATATGAAATAATTGTTTATATATGTATATATGTGATTTCAAATAAATACCTTTTTTGTGTCACCTATATATATAACCCTCCCTGTCCATTTCAGGTTGCTGGACTGCCCCAGAACATATACGGTGTCAGACGCGATAATTTAGTGATATGTCATATCACCACCTTCTTGTGTAAGTATGTTAACATGCTTTTCAGAACCAAACATATTACTAATGCTGGTTTACGTGGAATCCAGAAATCATTTTGACGTAAAGATCCAGGGCCCCGTTCTTCAGAGTGATCGTAACCTAAGACGATCCATACTTTAACATAGACTTACGACAGTCGTAGCGCTACGATCGCTTTGTGGAACGGGGCCAAGGTGAGAACGGGTCTTCAGCAGCCCATCCTTGTCGTACGAGGCTACTACCCACTAAGCTCGCTGACTCGTTAATGCACGTCATCCTATCACACTTACATACATACACTAAACGCCGGAAGAAACGTTACCCTCCAAACTTTATGAATTACTCAAAAACTATCATAGACATGTTAGAACGTATTAGTTTACAAGAAAGCTGAACAACACAGCTTTATGCAAATCAGGAACAAAAGAATTCTCAAATGCTTTCATATTTAGGTGAAATGCATCTTTTTCGGAAGAGTTTAATTGTCCTATTTTCGACTATGCCGAAATCAACCAATAACACGGATTTAATTAGATGTCCAAAAGAAAGGTTGAAATAAACTTCTGCCTTGAGACAATTAAAAACATTTAAAGTCACAATTTTCAACTATTAAAACAAGAAACAACTGTTGTAGAGTGTGTAAAATTGTAAAAGAATCATTCCTATGATTTCAGTCTTTTAAAACATTTCCTGCGGATTTGCATTAGTGAAAATAAGTAAAACGTTACTTTGATATTGTGAAAAAGTGTTTAGGAACATCTCAAATTATCTTATTCAAGCAGTATTTGCATCCATTTCACATGTAGAATGATTCTATAGGGTATAAAGAGAGACTAGAATGCATGATATGATACACAAGTGCGAAATATATGCCACGATTAACAGCTGAAGAGAGGAAAAGAGCCATTGGGATGGTGCAGATGCGGTCGACGTACAATGCTGTTGCCAACGCCCTCGGATGCCACCGCATCACGGTTATAAGACTTATTCAGCGCTACAGACAGACTGGAGTCACCGTGAACAGACCAAGAAGTGGACGTCCACGCATCACAACGCCAGCTGAAGATAGGTACCTCCGTCATTAAAGAAGGAGGGTAACGTTTCTTTTGGCGTTTAGTGTAGATGCTCATAATGTCAATCACTGGATTGTCTGGTCCAGACCGCCGTCATACAGCTGAAAAGCTATGGCGTTAAACAACAAAGAAAACATGTTTTCAAAGGCTTTGCGAGCAAGAAGTATAATTTTTCCCGTTTTCGCTTACAGAAAAGATTGTAGGATACAATAATACGATATATTTTTCAACCTGGATTCCTTTTCATAACGAAAAAATGTAGTTTAATTTGTGTGAGTCATTTCGTAAATGTCTGTCAACTACGCTTTATTTAGTCAACAACGCTTTCAAGCAGTTAAATGCCCTTCTATTGTGGCATTAAATTTGCAGTTTACTATGAGACCTTTCTTTCGAACAGACAGACAGACGGATGGTAAAATATATTTTCTTAAACACAGCGTTAAAATTAGAAAAGTGTTTTGATTATGACTTACAAGTCACAAACATTGTGTACGTGTTGCAATAACACCAGATATTGTACCCAATTACAACGTTGCAAGCAAAATATTTGTTTATTTGGGAATAGTTCCAAACACCAGGTGTGTACTTTCTTTTATACGTCAGTATATTATTGCAATAAGCTCACGTCTTTGCGTCAAGCCAATCCTCGTGACATTATGAGGACCTGGTGTAAAAGTGAGTGAGTGAGTTTGGTTTTACGCCACTTTTAGCAATATTCCAGCAACATCACGGCGGGAGACACCGGAAATGGGCTTCACACAATGTACCCATGTGGGGATTCGAACCCGGGTCCTCGGCGTGACGAGCCAACGCTTTAACCACTAGGCTACCCCACCGCCCCTCCTGGTGTAAAAGATAACATACAAGCCATATACAAATACAGTTCAGACCTCACTAATTAAACATGTCTACAATCAATAAGAAAGCCACGTTTATTAAAACAAAAATCAGTACATTAAGAAAGGTATTGTCTGTTCGATCTGTGTGAAGCCCATTTCTGGTGTCCCCCGCCGTGATGTTGCTGGAATATTGCTAAAAGCGGTGTAAAAATAAACTCGTTCGTTCGTTCGATTGGTGATTTTTGTCCATTCAACGTTAAATCCTTATATCAGAGAATCCAAGGGAGGCCCAACTCAGTCAGTCAGTCAGTCAGTCTGTACGATCTGCATATGAAGTTATGATGTGGAGCGGTTTCCCATGTCGTAAGTACATTTAACAGGTGCATTAATTGAAATCGCAATTACCTTCGTAATGACTATTTACCTCGTTTCAGCAACACGATGGCGGATACTGCATGGAGAGCAGGGCATTCTGACCCGTTCGAGAAAACATTGTATCATCACTGATTTAAAATGATCCATTAAAGTTACTTTCACCACTAAGTTTCCTTTAATGCCAAATTTACTGTGTTTAGGAAGATGATCGATCATATCTGGCGTTTACCTAATTTTAAAAAAATCAAACTTGAATACGAAACCGTTTCACTGAAAATAGGTATCTATGGAGATCTACTGATGACGTTGTGGCGGCGAAGAATGATAAGTAGACTAAGGCTTAGTCTCTGAATATATATAATTTTGATAGTAACAAACAAGCCTATTTATATTGAAAAGGAGCCCTAGGGAGACCAGAGATTCAGAACCTGAGGAAATCTAGACATGCTTTATTTAGGGCTTTAACACTGCAGAGAGGGCTTGGCAGTGGGGAAAATAATGTGGTTCAGGGACTGTGAGACAGACTAAATGATAATGTACAGTTCAAGTTTATAAATTTCCTAAACAAAAGGTCGAGAGTATCCACTGAATTGCCACATGTTTCCGAAGGCTGTGATGTTTAGACATTCTGCGGAAGTAACACCCCAGCTAATGGCTGCGCCGTATTTGATATGCTACATGGAACACACACAGTGTCCAGTACTCCTAGCTCCACACCCCAAACACGGCTTATTGGCCGGCTAAATATGTGGGGGAGGAGATTGACATATAACCCGGGGGGTCAACTGGAGGAGGGGTAAACAAAAGGTATGGGGGGTAAAACCCAGGGGAGGGACAGTTTCCTGACTCGCGCCGTTAATGAGTGCCACATGCCTGTGAGGGGGGTCAACATTTACAGTATGGGTCACCAGGTATATCTTACTACAGGTAAACTACGCTTGCTCTGTCACTAAATGGCGCTGCGTCCCGTGCGCGATTACTTACCTTACTTGGCTTGAAGTAAACGGATGGTATCAGGTGTTTGCAAATAAACATTTGTGTACATAGACAGAACCTAAATGTTTCGGCAGCTGCGCGTTGCGTGTCACTGTAACAGTGCACGTGACATATGCAAATGTGCGAGTTAAAAACCACTTCTGTGTTTATCAGCTCAAGACTGTACAGTTTTGTTACTCTTTCTCGAAACGGCTTCCCAGTTTGACTAAGTTTGACTTATCTTCACCTTCATTTCAGCGTTAATTTAAAATATATAATTATAGTGAGTGAGTTTAGTTTTACACCGGTTTAGCAATATTCCAGCAATATCACGAAGGGGGACACCAGAAATGGGCTTCACACTTTGTACCCATGCGGGGAATCGAACCCGAACCTTCGGCGTGACAAGCGAACACTTTAACCACTGGGCTACCCCACCTACCCTAAATATATAGTTATAAATCAACTTATCAAATATACTGTTATATTGCATTATACTGTTAAAACATCATTAGTTAACTACATAATGTTTTAAATAGAGAAACAAGTGTAAGCCTTCGAACTGTTTTCTCATAACGTGTCTGCATCTCGAATCAGGTTTTTAGCGTTATGTTTGTCCGTGAAACTAAACGCTTTCAATGTTTCTGAAAAATAAACAAATGCGTTTCTTTTTTAAATGAACATTAAAAATGTAATGACATCAGAAACGGTTTCTTAAAAATTAAGATTAAATGAACCAGGAAACAAATATGTGTAGAAACAATACGGTACCGGCTACTGATACTGTACTGTCTCGGTGCGAGTCACGGTGTGTTTGTCAATTCAAATACGAACTTTCAATATTTTTAACAAGTTTGTATATGGCTATCCGTACATCAACCGACGTGTTATTTCCTTTTTAATAATCACGAACAGTTTATCAGAGCACTTACACGGTGAATATACTAGGCAAGCGCTTAGTCAATGAATATATATATATATATATATATATATATATATATCATTTTGATAGTTATAAATGATCTTATGTAAATTGAAAAGGAACCGCAGTGAGAAGCTAGGAGATTCAGAACCTGAGGAATCTAGACTTGCCTGATTTAGGGCTTTAGCATTGCAGAGAGGGCGATTGGGAAAATAATGCGATTCTTAGTTTTAAGATGGTCGTAAGTGTCATACATTAACATTAACTTACGACTATCTTAGAGCTTCGAAAATCTAGGCCCAGGGGTTGTGAGACAGACTAAGAATACATTTTCGGTTGCGCAGAAATATGAAAGTTTCTGATCAAAAGCAGTTGTTCCTTTGATCAATTCTGTCCACTTATCCGTGACATTGGACACCGCCAAACTCCAACTGTCCACGCCACGATCGCCCACACATATATCCCCTGTACAACAGTCTCATTGTCCACGGTTGTGTATTTCTGTCCTAGGATATTCGTAACGTTATATTTAGTGTACCATGGGTAACGGGCACCTGGTAATATCCGGATCGCGGTGACCGGGCACCTGTTGAAAACGGGATCTCACACGACCAAAAACAATGTTTACTTTCAGCTGTTACGGTGACACGCGTGTTTGGTAATCGGTAGCCAATCGCGTCGTCGGCATGATCCACGTGATACGGGTGTAAGTAAACTTTGTCATCATTGTCGGCAGGTGTACTTAGACGGGTCCCTCTAAATCTCGAATATGCCTGACGACTTAGTTCCACCTACATGTATGGACAAATCTGTAAACAGTTTGGAAACTACGCGATAAGGTTGACAATTTCGTGAGCAGTCGGATCCAGTTTAAGATCATGGGCATATAAGTTTAAGATAATGGTCCTACACGTCTTATAATACAATTACAGGTATTCCACATCGTTTATCACATACAATTATTTATGTAGAAAACAATTCCAGCATTACATAATGTCAAATAGGTAGGAAGTATTAAAATGTTAGTTGCAATATTTCAACAATAATCATAATGACGTCTCGCTGTTGTTCTTGAGCTGAATCTGATCCAGGACGTCATTAGAAAAGCAAGATTTATGGATGTCAACTTCTTTATTGTGAATAACACCACGTTTCACCTGATGAAGGAGCAAGTATATACTCCGAAACGCCGCGCTATTCACAACAAAGAAGTTAACATCCATAAATCCTGCTTTTCTTATGCATTCCACTTCTAAATGCTCTTCAAAGCATTGGGACGTCATTGGTCGTTCTGAGATAGCCATTAAAACAAAAATAACTGACAACTATATGTTATTTTACAAACTTACTGAGAAATTATCAACCATAACATAGTGTAAGTTTGCTCGTGGAATGTATATTTTCTTTCCATTTCTCCACTACGAATTTAACATTTATTAAAAACTTCCGTTGTTTCACTCACTATTCAAATGTTACAGAAATTTGTTTAATGTAATGAAGATTTATCCATACAAGAATCTGTTCTGGTGGCTTGCCGTGATACCAATTATATACATTAGAAACTGTTCAGAAATATCACGGTGAAGAAACCAGCCCTCATTGTGTTAGCATGGCAAATTAATTACCGAACGTGGGTAGTTCAAAGACTGTTTAAATTGAATAAAACCTTCTAAAACCAACATTTGAATATTCAAACAACCACGCAACGCGGTGGTACCGGGTGATGTTACGCTAACACACGTATTTACCACATATAACAAATTCATATTCACAGCGCGAATAAATTCAGTGAAAGTAAAATAACTAAGAACTCTTTTGTCACAAAATATTTTTTTTCAACGAACTCCCAGTTTCATAATAGATATCAACGTGCATGGGTGTCAGGTCTGTATTTGAGTTGAGGATCGTGTTTGCGGAGCGTGACTGAGGCGTTCTCTCGTGCTTGTTTCGTCCAACAGGTGTTCAGGTAGAAACACGCTGTGTCCGATTGGCTACAACAGGTGAAACAAACACCATGTTGACAGAGACATGGTACAGATACATCACATAATGTATATAGGTTTCGTATACCATGATTTGATTGCTAGTTTTATATTCATAGCTGTGATTCTCTTGTTTTTTTTACTGTCCATCGTCGACAGGTTTTAATCTTCAGAGTATTTTCACTATTTATTGTATAAATTGTTTTCGTCACGATATGGTTGAGATATTGCCGATGTGACGTTAAATATTAACTCACTCACTCACTCGTATACCATGAATAATTAACGAGTTATATCAGACGTTTTCATATATTGAAAGTCAAGTGAGTGAGTTGGGTTTTACGCCGCTTTTAGCAATGTTCCAGCAATGTTCCAGCAATATCACGGCGGGGGACACCAGAAATGGGCTTCACACATTGTACCCATGTGGGGAATCGAACCCGGGCCTTCGGCGTGACGAGCGAACGCTTTAACAACTAGGCTACCCCACCGCCCCTTGAAAATCAAGACTTGGCTAGATCGGTAGTGATATACTCCATACAGATATGGATAAAATATATAACTAAAACCAGATACAAGCAACAAAACCCTTTCCCCATCCATAAGAAATCCCTGCTAAAAGCTGAATTCATTACATAATTCCGCCTGTGTTATGAGCATATGTTTGTTTGCTTGTTGTTATTTTTTTGTATGTTTAACGCCACACTTAAGGAGTATGACGTACGGCGGTCTGTAACTACCAGAGTCTGGACCAGACAATCCAGTGATTGACATCTTACATAGCATCAGATACTATAACTGACTGACTGACTGAGTTTTGTTTTACGCCGCTTTTAGCAATATTCCAGCAATATCACGGCGGGGGACACCAGAAATGGGCTTAACACATTGTGCCCATGTGGGGAATCGAACCCGGGTCTTCGGCGTGACGAGCCAACGCTTTAACCACTAGGCTACCCCACCGCCCCAGATACTATAACAGAGCATGTGTTTATGAATCACTAAATATAATGGTGTAGAGCAAATGTGATACTATTTAGTATTGCCCCACTTTAAATGTGTAAGGGGATATGTGTTGTTTAGTAGCAGGGGATTTAGATTTAGAATGAATGAATATATGTTAACCATTTAATCCGGGGTAATTATCATTTACATGTTCAACGATATTCTGGCAGTACTGGCGGTTGGGTAGCCTAGAGGTTAAAGTGTTCGCTCGTAACGCCGAAGACCAGGGTTCGATTGCTAAAAGGGCTTAAAACCATACTCACTCACTCTGGCGGGACTGAATAGGGAGATGAGGTAGGCGTTACATGTGTGGTTTTCAGGGTGGGGTTGGGTTTGTGCGGCGGGTTCACATGCGTGTGTGTTTTAGGGATCAAGGGGGTCTGGCAGGGTTGTGTGTGGGTGTACAAAGAGAGGACTTCACGAATTACCCTCACATTAAACCAGAAGAGGGTTACGCGTGACGAGCAAATGCCTTAACTACCAGGTTTTGCCCATGCGCGTTTTACTCTATGAACAAACACTAGGCGTTATACATGACATCACTGTATACCTCTCCACAGCAACACGTGTGTACCGTGACGTTCACAAACAGGACACTGGATCCGATATTCGGAACATAATGCCTTCGTCTATGGAATGTAGAATAGGCGTATATTGTCAAGATTAAGATGGTGTCGGTTGTCAGCATCATGCCATATGACGTAACTCAAGTCACGCCCGTCGTACGCAATGGTGTCACCAAAGGGTTCTGATAATAGGTATCTAATTCACTTTCTCTACGTTCAAACCCCCCCAGCAAACCGTTTAAAATATATACTTAATATTGTTCTACAAATGGATCATTTAGTAGCGAGTGAATAAGTACTTACACAACTTTTATGTTCCACCAATATCAAGACGTGGTACACTAAAATGGGTTTCACACATTGGGGAATCGAACACTGGATAATTTAGTAAATTGTCGTATATACAAAAAATGAACATATGATAACACATTAAGAGAAGTTGTATATGCACACTTTCTCCCCCAAAAAAGTATTTTGTGAAATGTAAATCTATATACCCTACTAAATCCAACATGGAGTTGTTTCGTGGATAATAATGTAAATGTATTTTAACACTGCAGTGATACAAATTCATTGCCATGACTGCTATTTTTATTTTTATTTTTATGTTTTATATCTCATTCTCCAAAGGTGATGTGCTACAAAAAATACAATGGATGTCACATGTCCGTTTTCAACAAAAATATAGCTTTAGATGGACGATGAACATATAATGAGGATATAATGAAACTGTCTCACATTACATCACTGGTAATGAATTATCAAACGTTATCTGCAAGATCTCTATTTCGTTTAAATCCATTTGTTTCGACTGTGCTTTCACACATTCATACTTGATATATGAATGATGGCCTTTTCTGAGAGTAGCATGTCATTATCTTATTTGGTATTGTCTTGAAACCAAAAGAATATGGAAATTTCAGAAAATAATATTAAGCTTATCTTGAAGGCACTGGTTACTTCATTTGATGAAATGATTTAAAATAAGTAACAGGACTATTAAACTAACATTGGGGAAAACTTGCACTTATCTCGCACTGGTGTATCTGCTGTATCCGTACTTCGTTTATCCAGACTCCTCCTTTCGGAGCTTCAACCTCGCTATAACAACAGTTTTGTTAATCCAGATCGTTTTGTGTTTATTAAGGTCGCTTCCTACCTCAGGCGATATCGGCAGATCTGAAGGGACGACAGTAATTTGTTCATTTGTCTCGTTCATCCAGAAACCCATCAATCGGGACGATTCAGATGGAAATTGATGTCTGGGTAAACGAGTTCTGACTTAACATGAATGTGGTGGATAAACTGTCTGATATATTTTAACATAAACACTTAAGTTTTTGTGCGGACAAATCTTTAACCTAATCCTACTTGAAATTCACATCTGTGACGCCCATTATTTCCTGAAATACCTGCCCGGTAGGCAGTGTCACGTGATCGATGCAGCCGGAAGTCCCATACTTCCCCCGGCCTGTTATGAGCCAGTAAACATTACGATATCGTAGTGTGGGCATGGCCCTTATAAAACACATTACACATTTTAAACGCGACTGTTTATTTAAGGCGCGCTTGAGGTAGTGCAGAAAGGTAAAGAATACAACTACTGTCTAGGGTTTTTAAACTTCGATGTTACTCTATGAAATTGAGCAGTTTATCTATATCGAGTCATATATAACAACACAAGATGGCAGCACATTCAAATATAACTAAACACGTACAATTACTCGTGAATTAACCCAAGAGACGTTATACTCTGTGTTGTGTTTCTCATCGATTGGTGGTGGGGCGGTTAAAGTGTTCGCTCGTCACGCCGAAGACCCAGGTTCGATTTCCCACTTGGGTACAATGTGTGAAGCCCATTTCTAGTGTCCGCAGTGATTTGGCTGGAATATTACTAAAAGTGTGTAAAAATAAACTCGTTCGTTCGTTCGATTGGTGATTTTTGTCCATTCAACGTTAAATCCTTATATCAGAGGATCCAAGGGAGGCCCAGTGGTAAAAAGCAACGAGTTGCTGTGTGGAGTGACGTCCCTTTGGTTTGGTAGGATCGGCTGTTCCCGGATGTAGACTTGTAGACTTCTTTTTCTGTTCCGATGGTTCTCACCACAATGCAGCTGCGTCATTTTACGCTTTACGTTCAGATTATATCGTGAAACTGTAAAACTGCTTGAAGCGACGTTTAGCCATCTCACTCACTTCCATTCTGTGTTCCGAGTGCGTGAGAGGGGTGGTAAATGTGAGTGCGCGTGAGGGAGGGTGTGAGTGTGAGTGTGTGTGAGTGTGTTAGTGTGTTAGTGTGAGTGTAGTTATTTTTTACACTTGGGTCAGTTTATGCCTTCTCTCTCTCTCTTTATGAACTGTTCATTTCAAATTCTGTTAGTTTATGTTGAAATTGTTGGCGCTGAACTTCCAAACATTATGTTCTAACTTAATAAAAGAATGGTGTGGGTGTGTGTGTGTGTGTGTGTGTGTGGTGTGTGTGTGTGTGTGTGTGTGTGTGTTTGTGTGTTTCAATAAGAACGCTTTCCGTCAATCGTGGGGAAATAGAGCTAAATTTTATAGAATACATTCAGTCCTGAACTTACAAAATGAGTTGAATAACATTTATAGCTCCATTTAAGACTCCATTAAAATTGTAATTGTATTTTTTAAAGTTTTCTTGGACGATTAGAATGATAAATAGGCGTTGTCATGCACGCACGCGGGGGTGTTACAAAATTGGTTTTAAACGTAACTGAACAAAATGAGTACAGTATTGTCTCATCGATGTTTGAGGTGTTTATCATGAGTAAACACATTCAACTCCCACGCAGATTGCGTCACACGGGTAATAAACATGAACACGTTATTCGGAGGAAAAATACATTTTTTCCTCCTTTTATCGAACCGCTGTACACAGAGGCCACTCATACTGCGTCGCTGTTGACGGTTTTATGAATGGATTTGTCAACACCCTTCCATTCACACATAAGTCGTAGTAACGGCTGACCTCGTGTCATGTGCTGTGACGTCACGCAGCGTGTATTGGGTATCAAAGCTCGTGGCCAGTGTTCAGTTTATCACGTGATACCCCGATAAGCTTTGGTGTTTACTTATATACCGTTCTGAATGACATTCCAAGGATTCCACGGAACCAAGTACCCGTTCGTGTTTGTCGCTAAGTAATGCCGTGGATAATTATCTGAAAGCTGATCTATGAATCCGGTTACTCTTCATTATAACGCGGCCTTTCCGTGCAGAAAGCTTTTGTTACGTGACAACAAAACAATGCATGGGTAGGGTGATTAAAATGGCGAATCACGTGCATGCGTCGTTAAGATGAGGAACTTTCGTGTGAGTGGATCGCCTGTTGAATACTGTCCTACAATTAGCCCGTGCTTCTTCAGTGTTTTAAGACTCTTACAGACCCCTAATTCTGTCTGGGCTGATGTGAGAAACAGAGGCAATAAAATATTCAGTCAGTCCGTCTGCGATTGAGGCGTTTGTGTTGGCGGTTGTTAGGCAAATATGACCATCGGCAGACAAGTTTTTACTTGTTGTTTACAGTGTTTAAGATTTCATGAACCTGTCATTACAATGATGTAGATGATGGAAACAGAAAGGAGTTAATAATTAAATGAAGTGATGTGCTCACTACATGGAGGTGAACCAGAAAGTATAAGAGATGGGCCAACCAAGTTATACTACTCAAAAGTAGTTAAGGGTCACCCGATTCGAGCAGTATACTTAATACACTACATGCTTATCATTCACATGGGCTACAAGCCACGAAGGTCCTGAAACACCTTGGGTTACAATGGATCTTTAGTAACCCATGCTTGTCGTAAGAGGCGACTAACGGGATCGGGTGGTCAGGCTCGCTGACTTGGTTGACACATGTCATCGGTTCCCAGTTGCGCAGATCGATGTTCATGCTGTTGGTCACTGGATTGTCTGGTCCAGACTCGAGTATTTACAGACCGCCGCCATAAAGCTGGAATATTGCTGAATGCGGCGTAAAACTAAACTCACTCACTCATGAAATAACTGCATATCCTCTCTCTCTCTCTCTCTCTCTCTCTCTCTCTCTCTCTCTCTCTCTCTCTCTCTCTCTCTCTCTCTCTCTCTCTCTCTCTCTCTCTCTCTCTCTCTCTCTCTCTCTCTCAGTCAGTCTCTCGTTTGCCATATTCATTCAGTAAGTTTCTTGTAAGTTAGGCGTTTATCATCGCGGCTGAGTAGCCAACCTACGGATATTCCAAAGTTACGCCGCTAGTTGTTGCATGATCCGCCGTTGGTGTGTTAGAATCCCATGTTTTAGGGTTGATAATATTTTGTTTGTGAGACCAAATGTTAAATGACTGCGATAATGACACGTTGTTAACAGGTTGAAATATACCGAACACGGCTGCGATAAACCAAACTCACTCACTCACTCATCCAGGAATAATTCAGTGAAATACACATATGTTTTTAGAAATATACATATCAGCTGACAGGTAATTCAATATCAAAAGGACGGACAGACACAACAAGTGGAGTTGAAACTTTGTCTTTGATAGCTTTTATCCCGATTGTTTATTATTAGAATATATACCATGCAATATCACTTGACTAGTTGCATGACATTTTGTCATTTAATCAAGGGGAGAATTTAATGACGTCTGATAACCCTTCACCATTTGACGTTAATGATATAATGTAGCCAATTTAGCCATATTTTACACCGTCACCATCACGTGACGGGTTATCGAGAGCCGGCATCATTATTATCAGTCATTGTATAACACATTAATAATGTCTGTACCTCTTCGTGTAATTACAACATGTAACCTCATAATGTTAGGCGCTATAAATACAAGCAGGTCAGACTTTACGCTGTCGTGATGTATATGAGCGTGACGATCTATAACGGCCACGTAATATGTAGGCCAATATATGTTAAACATGATGGACAGTGTCAGTTTCGACCTTCCGAGGTCATATGATGGAGTAGGTTTTCACTTACATTTCAATCAATCATCGTCTAATGAGTCCTTCGGCTAATTCAAACCCATAATCTCGTGGTCAAGGACCTGTAGGGACATGTGGCGTCAGTTATGTCCCTAACATATGCCCTTAAGTCCATATGTATCCACATATCCCAATGCCTGTTTGAGAGGAATCTGCTCAAAAGTGTGAAAGGTCAATATCTGTCTTTGAGTGAGTTAGTGAGTGAGTGAGCGAGCTCCAGTGAGATGGGTGATTCAAAACCTGAGGAGATCTAGACTTTCTTCACTAAGTGTTTTAGCATTGCAGTGAGAGCTGGGCAGAAGGGAAAATGTATACACACCTATATACAACCCCTGTCCTTGAATAAGTAGCCTATATGTATCACCTGTCCTTGAATAAGTAGCCTATATCAGTGTATGAAATAAGGCCCGTCCGACCGCCCGAGACGGGCTAGATTTCTGATGGACGGTCTAGATTTACAGCAAGCCAGCCCGATGGTCTGGTAAGAAATTTACATGTTCCATCCCATATAATAATAATCAATTATATGGTCTCTGGTTCCATACATCTGAGTAAATTCACCATATCTTGCTTGGTGTCTGGTCTGGTTAAATAGGTAGCCTATATACAACCCATGTCCTTGAATAAGTAGCCTATATACCACATATGTCCTTGAATAGGTAGCCTATATACCACACATGTCCTTTAACAAGTAGCCTATATATAACCCATGTCCTTGAATAGGTAGCCTATATACCACACATGTCCTTGAATAGGTAGCCTATATACAACCCATGTCCTTGAATAAGTAGCCTATATACAACCCATGTCCTTTAATAAGTAGCCTATATACAACCCATGTCCTTGAATAAGTAGCCTTTATACAACCCATGTCCTTGAATAAGTAGCCATATACAACCCATGTCCTGGAATAAATAGCCTATATACAACCCATGTCTTTGAATAAGTAGCCTATATACAACCCATGTCCTTGAATAAGTAGCTTATATACAACCCATGTCCTTGAATAAGTAGCCTATATACAACCCATGTCCTTGAATAAGTAGCCTATATACAACCCATGTAATAATAAGTAGCCTATATACAACCCATGTCCTTGAATAAATAGCCTATATACAACTCCATGTCCTTGAATCAGTAGCCTATATACAACCCATGTACTGGAATAATATTCAACCTATATAATAAATAACCTATATACAACTCATGTCCTTGAATAAGTAGTCTGTATACAACCCATGTCCTTGAATAAGTAGCCTATATTCAACCCATGTACTGGAATAAATAGCCTCTATACAACTCATGTCCTTGAATAAGTAGCCTATATACAACCCATGTACTGGAATAAGTAGCCTATATACAACCCATGTACTGGAATAAGTAGCCTATATTCAACCCATGTACTGGAATAAGTAGCCTATATACAACTCATGTCCTTGAATAAGTAGTCTGTATACAACCCATGTCCTTGAATAAGTAGCCTATATTCAACCCATGTAATGGAATAAATAGCCTATATACAACTCATGTCCTTGAATAAGTAGTCTTTATACAACTCATGTCCTTGAATAAGTAGTCTTTATACAACCCATGTCCTTGAATAAGTAGCCTATATACAACTCATGTCCTTGAATAAGTAGCCTATGTAAAACTCATGTCCTTGAATAAGTAGCCTATGTACAACCCATGTCCTTGAATAAGTAACCTACATACAACCCATGTCCTTGAATAGGTAGCCTATATACCACACATGTCCTTTAACAAGTAAATCTATGTCCAACCCATGTTCTTGAATAAGTAGTTTATATACAACTCATGTCCTTGAATAAGTAGTCTATATACAACCCATGTCCTTGAATAAGTAGCCTATGTACAACTCATGCCCTTGAATAGATATTGTATATACACCCATGTCCTTAAATAAATAGCCTATGTACAGCCCATGTCCTTGATCAAGTACCCTATATATTATCCATGTCCTTGAATAAGTAAACCCATATACAATCCCTGTCCTTGAATAAGTATAGCTATATACAACCCCTGTCCTTGAATACGTATACCTATATACAATCCCTATCCTTGAATAAGTAACCTATATACCCCTGACTCTTGAATAAGTAGTCTTTTTACCATCCCTGTCCAAGAATACGTAAACCGTTACAGAATCCCTGTTACCACCGTTATAGAATCCCTGTTACCACCGTTACAGAATCCCTGTTACCACCGTTACAGAATCCCTGTTACCACCGTTACAGAATCCCTGTTACCACCGTTACAGAATCCCTGTTACCACCGTTACAGAATCCCTGTTACCACCGTTATAGAATCCCTGTTACCACCGTTATAGAATCCCTGTTACCACCGTTATAGAATCCCTGTTACCACCGTTATAGAATCCCTGTTACCACCGTTATAGAATCCCTGTTACCACCGTTACAGAATCCCTGTTACCACCGTTATAGAATCCCTGTTACCACCGTTACAGAATCCCTGTTACCACCGTTACAGAATCCCTGTTACCACCGTTACAGAATCCCTGTTACCACCGTTACAGAATCCCTGTTACCACCGTTACAGAATCCCTGTTACCACCGTTATAGAATCCTGTTCCGTTACAGAATCCCTGTTACCACCGTTATAGAATCCCTGTTACCACCGTTACAGAATCCTGTTACCACCGTTATAGAATCCTGTTACCACCGTTAGAACAGTTATCCCTGTTATAAGAATCCCTGTTACCGTTGTTACCACCGTTATAGAATCCTGTTACCACCGTTACAGAATCCTGTTACCACCGTTACAGAATCCCTGTTACCACCGTTATAGAATCCCTGTTACCACCGTTATAGAATCCCTGTTACCACCGTTACAGAATCCCTGTTACAACCGTTACAGAATCCCTGTTACCACCGTTATAGAATCCCTGTTACCACCGTTACAGAATCCTGTTACCACCGTTACAGAATCCGTTATAAATCCCTGTTACCACCGTTATAGAATCCCTGTTACCACCGTTATAGAATCCCTGTTACCACCGTTATAGAATCCCTGTTACCACCGTTACAGAATCCCTGTTACCACCGTTATAGAATCCCTGTTACCACCGTTATAGTTACCACCGTTACAGAATCCTGTTACCACCGTTACAGAATCCCTGTTACCACCGTTATAGAATCCCTGTTACCACCGTTACAGAATCCCTGTTACCACCGTTACAGAATCCCTGTTACCACCGTTACAGAATCCCTGTTACCACCGTTACCAATCCCTGTTACCATCCCTGTTACCACCGTTACAGAATCCCTGTTACCACCGTTACAGAATCCCTGTTACCACCGTTACAGAATCCCTGTTACCACCGTTACAGAATCCCTGTTACCACCGTTACAGAATCCCTGTTACCACCGTTACAGAATCCCTGTTACCACCGTTATAGAATCCCTGTTACCACCGTTATAGAATCCCTGTTACCACCGTTATAGAATCCCTGTTACCACCGTTACAGAATCCCTGTTACAACCGTTACAGAATCCCTGTTACAACCGTTACAGAATCCCTGTTACCATCGTTACAGAATCCCTGTTACCACCGTTACAGAATCCCTGTAACCACCGTTACAGAATCCCTGTTAATGAATAAATAACAAATATTCATACTGATGTCCTTAAATGAAAATTGAATTATTAAATTTACCCACGTTTGAAATGTCCTAAATCTGTCATGTCTTTTAAACCTATTAGACTGTTTGAGTTGTAAAAAATGTTAAAAATAATTTATGTGGCAATGTGGTTTAAACCTTGTTCTCGCCGTATCCTACTAATTACGTGAGAATTATATCAACAAGTGAATTGCTCTCAATGATCTCTGGCTGGTGACATCATGCCATTACGTACATGTGGCAGCCTCACTAGTGCTCGACTTTATTCAATACCGGAACACGCCATTTCCTCCTATGGCGCAATACCACCTGACTGTGGGTCACGAAACGATTCATTCATAAATCAGTTTTACAACACGTGCCCCACTTTCTTACCCCAACGGGTACATGTAGCTCCGAGGTGTTTTCGTTTGTTTCAAGCACCGCTCATCTTCAACACAGTTCATTCACATCCCAAATTCCTGGGATCGCCCCCGCATCCTTCTTTAACACTTAAACGAGGTCACACGACCTTGAACCTCGCATATTTCTATGTATTTTGCTGACTGAGGTCGTATGTCTTGAGACATAAAACCCGACACCTTTGTCAGACATATTTGAAAACCGCTCATTCAAGTCGCCATGGTGCTTGTCTAACTGTTGTAGAAATCTACCATCTCGGACCGCTTGTTTTAAGGAATATATTAAACTTAAATGGTAGATATTGTTATTATACACTGTTTCACTCTACAGTTTCTACCATGATAAACACGGGTTTATATTAAAGGGATTTAACACCAATTGGTCACCGATCGTCAAGTGACCAATGTCTCCTATAACACACAAGGAACTGGAATTTATGTCACCTCGGTGAAGTAGGGAACAATGAATGCTGTCTGACATCGTTCCCGTTTTAGTTACCAAAGGACAGTGTACTTATCATGGCAACAAGCCAAACAGTTATAATCTGTATTCCGTGTAAAAGTAGAAATTTTAAGAAAAGTTCGTTTTCTGTTTCGTTTCAATGGAAACCAACAATTTCTATAATTATAACACCTGAACTCCACCTGTGTAAGTCATTAAGCTATGTCGTGTTCTTATAACGTGATATAAACATGTGTTATGTTTAGGACTACACTTTCTAAAAGACATTGTGTTTGCGTATTGTGAGCGGCCTGAAAATTTATTATAATCTAAAGAAGACATCATTACTAAACTCTCTCTCGTTATTATATTCTCGTTTAACGCTCAGCAATATTCCATCCATATGACGGCGATTCTAGTCTGGACCAGACAATCCGGTGATCAACATCATGAGTGTCCATCCACGCAACGTGGATGCCATAACATGCCATGAACCAACCAAACACCACATCCTCTTACAAATTGAAAAGGTCCTATATATTCACCCTGTGTCACCCCAACCCCCCCTCACCCCCCTTAATTCGCCTAAATGTACTCAAACATGTTACCTAAACCTTTCTGGGGCGGTGGGGTAGCGTAGTGGTTAAAGCAGCGTTTGCTCGTCACGCCGAAGACCCTGGCTCGATTCCCCACATGGATACAATGTGTGAAGCCCATTTCTGGTGTCCCCCGAGGTGATATTGCTGGAATAGTGCTAACAGGGGCGTAAAACCATACTCAGTCAGTGCTTGAACCTTTCCAGTGTTTATGTCAACATCGACACTTCCAAAACCTGTTGTCTGTACATGCATCTGTATATCACTGTGATTAAAACAAAACGGTTTTCTCTGATAAATTAATTTTGCGAGGCGTGGTCGAGTCTGGCATTATCACATCAAAGTTAACCTGACTTCACGTTTCGCCCCAAACCGGCCTTGCGGTAGGTGTTATTGTGTCCCGTCCACTCAGCTTACCTGTAGTTGATTACAGATTGTCAAACTATAGAGACTAATGAAGTTACCTGTCTTACATGAAAGGCGAACTTTGAGAACGTTTCGGGTCATTTAAGTATAGTTAAACGCTTCGTGTCGCCTTGATAACAGGTAGATCGTCACATGAACTCATGGCGAGTTACAGCTTGTTATAGGTGCTGGAAGTTCGACCTTGAGTCGCAGTCCAAATAGTCTAATCATTTACAACAAAGGGGGGCATCGGGTACATATGCGTGGGAGGATGAACGCTCTTGGGGGTACATCATAATCTCCTCAAACCTCCCCCATTCCCCAGTCCCGCAACAATTTCAACTCGCGCTGTAAACAACATGCTCGTTTCACGTGAACACGTTTCAATTTCATTGCACAATTACCTGTCAATCAAACCTAGAAGTGACCAATCAGAGAGCGCGATACCAAACAGCGCGACAGTATGGCCGGCGGATGTTGACTGAACGATGTAAGACGGTGTTGAATTACTATTAATGACGACGGGGCCGATAAGTGACATATGCGTTGGGGAAATTCTACGGTTGTGAAAGTAGTTTACCTTTCAAGCTACCACAGTTTACAGCGACACCTAGGAGACGATTTCCTGTTTTCCTCCCGACCTTCAAAAGTTCAAATTTGAAATTCTACCCAGCGACCAACAGGACCTGTAGTGTTACAGCTCATATCCCAGATATTAGCTGGGTTTTGTGAACGAACTTTCTTACAGAATTATAGTCATATTCCGTACAGGTCAAGATACGATAAGGATCGGTAACTCTATAAACTACTGAATAGTGTCGTGGGTTCCGAGGAGGATAACACCTTCATATACCCTACATATTCACTCGTATCAAATATTGCCATCTTCTTTTCAAGGGGTTCGTTTCCCCTCTGATAAAAAATTCCCGTTTTAAACAAGTTGCTAAATTTATATGCCACAGTTTTACCGTACATGTCCAACTTCTTTTACATTGTAGGAAACTATGTAGTACAATAATACTAAATCTAATAAGTTTTAAGGATAATCTAAACATCTCTATAAATAATTATATTAAACTGAAAACTAAACTAAGTTATAAAAGATGCTAATATTTAGTTCATTTCAGTGGCTGCATTGAAATATGTGAAGATATTAGTCTTTATCAGTATGTTGAAACACTGTGGTTAGACTTTATGTGGGTTAATTTTACCTTTAGGGGAAATATACCTTTCCGGAATCCTAAATATTTGAAAGGTGACCGAGATAAACACGCCATCTTACTCTTACAAACATAAGTTCAAAACTTTATCAACACACATATATTAAACAAAACAACTACAACTTTATCTAAAGTGAGTTACATGTTCAAACATGTATAACCGATTGTCAACAAAGTATGACAATGACATCTCATATCGTGATTTGACTTGACACATGAGAGGTCGCCAATCATCGAGTGCTTTCTCCGAAATCCTGGTTTGCCGCTGAACGCGATAAATCTATATTTAGTAACTGACGTGTATGACCCCGATCTGTATGTGGTCTCGACTGGAAGCCGCGTGTTTTGTAAGAGTAGGCTGACCTAGCTGAGAAATCCAGAACTTTATTTCGTGGTCAAAGCCTCATGCAAGACTACACATGATAAATGCAATCTATGCACTGGTCTTACAAAAATGCAATTTTCGTTGCTGCATTTTATGCTTGAACTTAGTGCTCGTTTTTGTGCACGGCGAATATCCTCAAAAGTTTAGCTGCACTGGAATGTAGAATCGTCACCCTCCGAGCATTTGTGTCGATCTGCAAAATACAAATGTCTTTCGTGTTTGAATAAACAGACAAATTCGCACATTCAGTTAAAGCAAGCACGTGCTGCAACTGTACAAGGGATGAGTATGAATAATAAATGCATATATATAATTGACTTATAACGAACACCTTTTTTAAATTTGTGCAGGTGGATTTAGTTGAAGGCCACTTGTCCCGACCGACATTTCCGCTTTCTGTGAAACCATACTATAAATGATTCACGTATACAATATATACTTTATCAACTCTATTGTAATCGAAATATGTATTGTTTTATTGGAGTCTGTTTGATTATGTGTCTGTTTAACGTCTCTATGTGCAATATTTCAGCTGTACGATGGCCACGTCATATTTGAATATCTGATACTATCAGATTCATTTGATTAAAAGACATTTAAATTATCAAATTAAATTTGGATTTATTTAGGTAGAGTTTATGTATAAATAGGAAGATTGAATACATTGTTACACCCACACAGTCACACACAATATATATATATAAATAAGTAATAGTTATATATATATATATATATATATATATACTCATGCCAAAAATGTTTCGTTCTCACCCCTCCCTCCCCATGCCAATAATAATGGTTGTCACCCCCACAACCCCACACCGCACACGTACACCCCCACCACCCCCATTATTGGCATATAGTATATATATACTATATATATAACTATAACTATTACTTTGTAGATTCATTTAAATCAGAATACAGAATTATTTTATAACAAACACGCTTATACAGAACTAACGGATATAACGAACTGTTTGTTGTTTTATCCTTTGCAATTGCTATATTGTTTAGTCGAATTACGTTAAACCTTTAAAATCGTCCCCTGAGTTTGTTATAGTGTAACAATACCGATAAATGAACAAATGAAGTTCTGTACCCAAACAGTGGCATCCATTTATCAGTGAAAAATCTTTTTGTTAATTATGTTGAATGGGTGTCACTTAACAGAATCGTTGCCAGTGACAGTTAATTATGTATACACGTGTATGATCAACCAGAGATAATATGAAATATACAAGATCTCTGGACAAACAAAATATGATTAATTCAGGGTTAAAATAACAAAATAAGTGTAACATTGGTACAGTGGCACATGTAAAGTCACTTGCCCTGATAATTTTCCCACTATACCGACCGTTTTCTTGCTGATTTTTTAAATAAACAACATAATTAACATTGGAAAGTCAACTGGACACCGGCACAGTGTGATATACAAATTTGCTTGCCCGACAGAAAAAAACACTGGACTCGGACGTCGGGCAATGGGTTATTTCCATCCCTCATTATGCATATTCATAAGTATAATGGATAAAAGTTATAAATTTGATAACTATATAGATCAAATTTATTTAACGTTTAGCATGCGACAGGTATTACGCGTGTAGCATGACTACTTCAGACTAAATATATCAGCCGATGGTTTAAATATTCAGGATGCAGCGTTTATTTATAACTCGCTGAACTATATATGTACATGTATATATGTAATAGATCTCGTTTAACAGGAGATTTGGAAAGGTCCTGTTATTATTCATAACATGTACATAATATGGTTCATATTAACTCAAGCAAGCAAACTAATTTAAAAATATAAAAATACAAAACTATTTTTAAAATGAACGTTGTTACAGAGAAAGTTATGACATGTTTCAGATGAATTTTATTCATATGGAACACTGACTGACTGACTGAGTTTGGTTTTACGCCGCTTTTAGCAATATTCCAGCAACATCACGGCGGGGGACACCAGAAATGGGCTTCACACATTGGACCCATGTGGGGATTCGAACCCGGGTCTTCGGCGTGACGAGCCAACGCTTTAACCACTAGGCTACCCCACCGCCCCCTCATATGGAACACACCAGGGAAGGGGTGAATCTATTTATTTTATTTCACTTGAAAAATATGTACATTGGCGACTGTTTTAAGTGTATCTGTTAACAAGTTTTGTCTTACTTTGAGTATAAACAATTTGGAATCCGTGAACTGTTTGTCAGTACATATTTCACGCACGGCAGGAGCTGTACAAAGTACGAGGGTACAGCTAGTACAACGAACAGAGCAGAACAGTTGGTAAGTACAGTCTGTTGTCGAGCGTCTGGGGGTACAGAGTATACAACCATGATGCTCCCGCTGGAGCTACAACTGTGCTCCTCTGGCTGAGTGCATAACGCTGTCTAGATCTTTTTATGCTTTCATTACCAAGCCGGGGCAATTACGACAGTAAATAGCTAGTGTTTGTATGCAGAATTCGAGGTAATGAAGTTCCCTGCATCCCAACGTGAACATTCAAAACAATTCCAGTGAGACTACAGTGGGTGCAGATTGTTAAAACCCTCACATTATGTTCAATCCGAAGATAATCTTACATTACGTGCAGCGACGTGTAACGATGGAGGTGATGCTGGCGTGGAGGACGTCCCACTCGAGGAGGTTTTGTGAGTGATCGGGAACGCCACGCTGCCTGCCCCCAACTGTCGCTCGACCGTCCCAGGGAGTCGCCATAGTCGACTGATGTTGCTGAATTAAAACGAATGCAGGGTTTTAAACCAGCTGGAGACAGGGGAGTCGAACGGGGTCTGAACCTGCTAACCTGTGACTGTCGTGATTATCGCTGGGTAATCTGTGAGATAATTCTACCCCATGTCTTGTACGCCCTCCAGTGCAAGGTCATTTTCAAGGGGTGGTTGGGTAGCCTAGTGGTTAAAGCGTTCGCTCGTCACGCCGAAGTCCCGGTTTCGATTCACCACATGGGTACAATATATGAAGCCCATTTCTGGTGTTCCCCGCCGTGATATTGCTGGAATAATGCTAAAAGCGGCGTAAAACCAAACTCACTCACTCACTTTTGTTATTTTGTTATTCCTGCAAGGATTATCGGTTCCTTACTGTCAACTGACAATCATGAGACCATTCGAAAAGGTAGGAAATGTTGTTTGTCACCGGAAGTACTAAGGTCTCGCGGTGTGCCGTGACCTTCTTACGTGCCCTTACGACGGTCAACAGTTAAGAGTGGGCGAGTGAGTTTACGTTAACGCCGCACGCAGCAATATTTCAGCTATATGGCGGCGGTCTGTAAATAATCGAGTCTGGACAAAGCAATCCACTGACCAGCAGCATGAGCATCGATCTACGCATATGGGAACCGATGACGTGTGTCAACCAAGTCAACGAGCCTGACTATCCGATCCCGTTAGTCGCCTCTTACGACAAGCATGGGTTACTGAAGGTCAATTCTAACCCGGATCTTCACGGGTAGTACAGTTAAGAATGATTTGGATTGTTCGGGGTTATCTGTACAAACGTTATGCTGAGAGAACACGCTACGTGTAGTTTTGGTACACATTAGATACTCGTGGCTGTCAAATATCTGATGCAATATATGCAATATTTAGATTTATTGCCAGTTTTCCAGATGAGTGGCTTGTTTTGGAAATGGTTTTTTTCATTAACTTTTTATAGACTTATTAACCGATTTCTTTCCGTAACCTCCCAACAGTTGATATGCTGCGTATATATATCCACAGGGTGCTTATATATATCTGCACGTGCTCGTGAGATGACGTCATCGTCACGTTATACACGCAAACAGTCGTGTGCTATTAACATGGAACGCAATAACGACTCAATATCAAATTCATTTTTCATTTTATGATTAAGGTCGGAAACGAGTTAGTAACAACGTCATAATCTAGGCAACACTTAACACATGAGATGGGCACGTATGAACATGTGCGCGTTCCTAATCAAGGCGATGATTGTGGGGTCTAGTGAATGTTGAATACCTGCTGAAAACTGACCGCTGAAAGGTGGCATCCAAGGGGCAACGTTGTCTCAACCATACAGCTTAATGAGAAACTCCAACAACAGGTGTTTCGTTAGTTTCGGTGAGTGAGTGAGTGAGAGTTTATCTCTAGCAATATTCTTGTTGTTAGTAGTACGGCAATGGACCGGTTATTCCAGGGGTTGACATCATGGGCATCGTTCTCCTCAGTAGGAGTGAGTGAGTTTAGTTTTACGCCATTTTAGCAATATTCCAGCAATATCACGGCGGGGACGCCAGAAATTGGCTTCACTCATTGTACCCATTTGGGGAATCGAACCTGGGTCTTCGCGTGACAAGCGAACGCTTTAACCACTTGGTTAGCCCACCGCTCCCATTAGTTAAGGAACAGCAGAAGTTGAAAGTTATATTTATAAGTGTCTGTGTGTTTGCCTCCTATCTCTGTTTGTCTATTCCTCAGTCATGCTGTAAGGCTTATAACGTCTCTACATGCTACACACTACCGGGTGATGTCCCTCTAAATCCTCTCTAAATTTTAGATTTCAGGACGTTTTTCATTTTAGAAAATATATTTCCTTAACATTTTATAACAAATACTGTTCCTAACCTGAAAGCATTACACTTAAAACGGACTCTCCCTCTCTCCCTCACTTTCTCGATCTCCTCTCATCTCCCTCTGAAGTACGTTACATGATTCGGTAAGCAAGTGAACGAAATATCTACTACCAAAACGAACTCTCTGCCCTTGTTCGAGTAACGTTCGTAGAATGTACTCAACTTGCTCTATGTCAACTTGTTTATCGCCGGAGATCAGCACGCGAACCAGCAGGAACAGACGCACAATCTACAAAACAACATACATTAATGCTTCCCGTACACAACTGTTATTGAAAACATGTGGCTGATTTCTTAGGTCATGACTAATACTCCGATTTCTCGTGCAAGTCAGTTATATCCGAGATGTCTGATATTGTTTTCTTCTGAACTCGGAATTGTAACCACTGCAGGGTCATTGAATAACAACATTTAGTGCATGGCTACAACAATGGCTCCCGTTGGTTTACACCATATGACATCAAACGATCTATTATTCCCGAATAAAAACCTTCGTTCTCGTGAAATTTACATCTCTTAATTTAATTATCATAATGTTTCCCATTTATGAATATATTCTAAAATTATGAAATTCCAATTATACATTTATGTATGAACGTGAAATGTAGTGTTGTTTTTATCAAAACGGCAAATCATACGTTTGACCGAGTCCTCTTTTGTGTGTTGTTGCGGTGGGGGTATGGTGTTGGGGGTGGGGTGGGGGGGGGGGTGTGTTGGTTGGTTGGATAATGAACATCGTGCAATAATTATGACCAGACTTGAGTGAATGTTAGATGCCACGGCCTGCAATATTCCTGTTACATCACGACTCAAGGTTGGGCTTGAACAGTGATGGTCTGTTGCATGAACAGTGACCCACGTCATGTCGGTGAGATGACACACCGGGTTATAGACTGCAACCATTTTTCTCACTTTTAGCGAACTTTACATTTTGCCCTGTTCCACAAGAGGACGTAATGTTAAAGTATTGGAGTTAGACATTTTTCGGTGGTAAGACATTGGAACCATGTGTGGAATTCTGGTATGGGCAAACTAACGCTTAGTATCTGAATATATAGAGTTTTAATAGAGAGAAACATTTCCCATTAAATTGAAAACGAGCCCCAGTTACATAGGCGATTCAGAACCTGGGGAAAATCTAGTTTTGCTTCACTTAGGGATTTAGCATTGCAGAAATTGCTGACATCGTGGATTGGAAAATAATGTGGTTCAGGGACTGTGAGACAGACTAATCTTATCCATGAAGGGAATAAACCCGGGTCTTCAGTGTGACAAGCAAACACCTGTGAGTGAGTGAGTTTAGTTTTACGCCGCTTTTAGCAATATTCCAGCAATATCACGGCGGGGGACACCAGAAATGGGCTTCACACACTGTACTCATGTGGGGGATCGAACCCGGGTCTTCGGCGTAACCAGCGAACGCTTGAACCACTAGGCTACCCCACCGCCCCAGCAAACACCTGTGGCACTAGGGCAAATAATGTGGTTCAGGGACTGTGAGACAGACTATCAGCACGGCAGTCTCACCCTTCTCCTTTACATCAACACATGTCTGCATAAAACATGTAAAATATTTAAATGAAAAGTATTCAATAATAAGATGAAAGACGCGCCTTTAAAACTAATACAACACTTTACTAATGTAAAAAAGGCGAGCACCTGTCGGGAAATCAATTGTTATTATTACTTAAAAAGTATAATGATGTTGTGAATGATTGAAGTAGGTAATAACATAACTACGTTCAAATAATGTTTCAAACAAAAACTGCTTTCGTTATTATATGACTTTCTAAACTTGCAGTTTTCTTCTAACGTCTCCGTCTGTTTTCACATCGCCTTCACCATTAGCAACATCGTTATTTACTGTTGTTTTGTTTTTACATTCTCACTCACGTTGACCGTTTTATTAGGTCAAGGTGACCCTACTCTCTGCAATGAGGTCGATTGCATTCTATTGATTGTCTGCGACAGACTGCTACACCAGGGGAAACCAAACACTCAGGGCTGATGAACTAGTGACGAGACTGTCAATATATTATTTCACGTAATATCAACACGGACCCTCCACAAGCTGGCGTCCTTTTGCGATTGTAGAGCTTGTTTATTCAGGCCAAGGTATGAAGCATACATGCGGCCTTATAAACAACCAGTCACCCATCAGATGGGGCCGGATACACGCACCATTTGGCGATCAACTGGCATCACCACTATTTGTAGTGATACATAAACACTACTATGATATAGTCTAAACCGTACACTCGTCTTGGGGCGGTGGGGAAGCCTAGTGGTTAAAGCGTTGGTTCGTCACGCCGAACACCCGGGTTCGATTCCCCACATGGGCACAATGTGTTAAGCCCATTTCTGGTGTCCCCCGCCTTGATATTGCTGGAATATTGCTAAAAGCGGCGTAAAACTAAACTCAGTCAGTCAGTCAGTACACTCGTCTTATGGATGTGTAAGAGGTTTTGCAACAGCCAAGTCAGTGAGCATGACCAACCACCCGATCCTGTTGGTCGTGAAGCATCAGGTCTGACCAGGTCTGTATGGGTGTTCTGTGATACTGCTTGACACCATCTCATACAGGACAGAACAATGTGACCTCTGTCTAAAGAAAATGCAACCCGTGAAGATCCGGGTTAGAACTGATCTTCAGTAACCCACGGGATCGGGTGGTCAGGCTCGCTGACTTGGTTGACACATACCATCGTATCCCAATTGCGTAGATGGATGCTCATGCTGTTGATCATTGGGTTGTCTGGTCCAGGCTGGATTATTTACAGACCGCCGCCATATAGCTGGAATATTGCTGAGTGTGGCATAAAACTACACTCACCCACTCACTCACTAAAGAAAATGCAAAATGTGACCTCTGTTTAAAGAATATGCAAATGTCACTTCAATAAAAACAAAGAAACCATTTCCATGGTCATTAGAAATCGTTTTGAACTCTTAACAAGTATATAATCTATATTTTTGTATCCCCATTCGTAATGTAGTCCACATGTACTTGTATATAAAATCACCCGAGGCAATGGGTTTCAGTGGGATCAAGTGCTGTTTTGTAACATCCTGCTTATGCAACTGCATTGCTGGGCGATATTTGTCGACAACAGTGGCTGCAGTACATGCATGGTGTGAAACACTTAATGGCAGTGGGAATACGTGCAGATATAGGGTGACCTTAGCGGTTGGGTATATCCGGGAGCACAGCAGACAATCATAATAAGTAATTCATGTTAATTGAAGAAATACGCATCCGTGTACTTTTAAACAGTGTAATAATTGCGTAAGCACGAAGATACCCATTTGTCAAGTAAGCTGTTACGACTGAGCATACCTGTCCTTGTGCTCTATACAGCGACATCCTATCGACAATCGTACAACGCTGATTTCGGGGTCAACCGTTGTCTCGATATTGTCAAGTGGTTTCCATGCCTTGATTTCTAAATGTACTTCAACAGACACCTTATCCCCTATAATTTGCCTTAACAGGTATTCTCAGGCTATGAAAATGTACCTTAACTGGTACCTTTAGACCCTGGTACATTTAGGCCCTGATAATCTTCTACTTTCACAGGGACTTTCAAGCAGCGATAGTTTCATCAAACAGACACTTTAGGACCTGACAGTCTACCCAAACAGTTGAGTTGAGTTGGGCTTTACGTCACATCGACATTATTCCAGCCATACAGTGACGAGATAACAGACACTCTGGGACCTGACAGTCTACCCAAACAGTTGAGTTGAGTTGGGCTTTACGTCACATCGACATTATTCCAGCCATACAGTGACGAGATAACAGACACTCTGGGACCTGACAGTCTATCCAAACAGTTGAGTTGAGTTGGGCTTTACGTCACATCGACATTATTCCAGCCATACAGTGACGAGATAACAGACTCTCTGTGACCTGCCAGTCTACCCAAACAGTTGAGTTGAGTTGGGCTTTACGTCACATCGACATTATTCCAGCCATACAGTGACGAGATAACATACACTCTGTGACCTGACTGTCTACCCAAACAGTTGAGTTGAGTTGGGCTTTACGTCACATCGGCATTATTCCAGCCATACAGTGACGAGATAACAGACACTCTGGGACCTGACAATAGACGCATTGAAAACGTGGAGTATAGTTTCTGAATAATGCGTGATATGTCTGTGATAATCCTAATGCGTGGGTACATGTATCATTGGTGAATTATGCTTGGTGTATATGAGACATAACTGACTGCCTCGTTGTACGATGTTGTCGACGGCGGAAACGGCATCAGTGTGACTATCTGAAAGCATGATAACTTGTCCACCTTTGTCAGTTGTCCATGAAGTATCTCACATGAAACGTTACGCTATGGCTTGCACCGAGAGACCTGAATCTTTACCTTCTATTACGATAACTCGCTCTGGATATTATCGAGATTGGGAGATCTGTGGGCGTCATGTGTACCTGTATTGGAGGTCGCCTGTCTGTGTGGTATAACAGGAGATATATACTGCTAAGTATCTGCTAAGGATACATCTTTGATCAAGGTGATTCTTCTCGACCTTAGCAACTATTGAATAGCATGGCTCTGTGCCTGGACCCGCTTATCATCTTCCGTGTGGTATTATACATGTTACTTGGTAGATTAAATACAGAGATGGATATATCATCTGCATAGTATTTGATCTTCCGAGTGCAGTTTGATAGCGACGTGAAGAACTGAGTGTGCTGATAAGCGGTGATATGGTGTTCTTTCGGCGGGACGTTGCAGTTCTGTACTTGTAGTGATATCGTGAAGTATGGGAATAATTCACGTTCTGAAAGTGCAGATTGTGAACTGCTGTGTAGTTGCATCCTGGTGCAGAACCAGTTTCTACCATGCAGCTGGGACCAGTGAAGGTCCGGGTTAGAATATTGATCTTCTGTAACCCATGCTGTCGTAAGAGGCGACTAACGGGATCGAGTGGTCAGCCTCGCTGACTTGGTTGACACATGTCATCGGTTCCCAATTATGCAGATCGATGCTCATGCTGTTGATCACTGAATTATCTGGTCCAGACTCGATTATTTACAGACCGCCGCCATATAGCTGGAATATTGCTGAGTGCCTCGTAACACTAAACTCACTCACACACTCACCGATGCAGTTGGATGGGGTTAGTGAGCGAGTGGTTAGATGGCGGCATAGCGAGTGAGTGGATGGATAATCGAGTGAGAGAGTGACTAGCTAGACAGTTGTAGGGTTAATGAGTGAGTGGATGGATAATCGAATGAGTGAGTGAGTGCACAACTTGTTCTCAATATTCGTATAAGCTTGAATTTTTTTATTCAATCCAACAGTTATCACCTTAGAGACTGGTGCAAGTCTATTCGTTTCGTTGCTATGTTAGGTCTATTTTTTTTGCCTTAGTGTACTTACCACGTATTTATTTTTCGTGAGTGTTTTTTGTTTTTGTTTGTTTTGGTATTTTTGGGGCGGGGGTGGGGGTGGGGTGGTCGAGGATGGTTCTAGTTGGTACGTACGTGAAATGAATAACATATATAATTGAATCAAGACGCCTACGCGCTTGCAGGCTACACCATTTATAACGATTACATTTTACATTTATAAGAATAAAACTTCTGAATGCACACAAAGAATGTCGGCTCAAAAATAGTAATTTACTGTAGTTTAGTCTGAGGGCATTAATGTCCGTATCAGCGCATGCATACACAAAATATGCATCGTATGCATGTGTCAGCGTTATATACGTAAATGTATATATAGGTGTGACTATATACAGGTTCCGTCAGTCACCCACGGGTCTAATTCTCAAACTTTCATTCGTTGAAGTGTCTTGAAAGACCCCTTGGATAAATTTAGATCTTAACATAGTCTCACACAACCCTGATTTCTGTCTATCTGTCTGGGCAGCACATTCCATGCGCGTTATAACACCCACCCCCGTCCCAACTCTCTCCCGCTCGCTACGCTTGTCTGGCGTCCGATTGCACTCACCGACATTTCGACCAATCAGATCGCAGCTCCTTTGCTGGGGGTATTTCAACCGGATTGATCACACTGCAGCAAACATGAAGTTTTGAATAAAATGGGAATTTTCCTGTGGCCTTGGAAACTGAGCTCTTGGCTTTTTTTTCGTATTTTATAAATATCACATGAGTCAGCAGTTTAACCGACATTATTAATTCACACATGTCCCTAAATAGAATGACTGTTGGTACATGCATATCAGGGGCGGATACAGTTTTTTGAGAAATGGGGGTGCGCAGTTCATTTTCCCCCTTTTTCGCGAAAGTTTCAATGGTCAATTCATAAACTGCATCCCCCCCCCCTGGATCCGCCTATGCATATGAAACTGCATCCAGCGGGACGGTTCATTATATATGGCTGATTTTAATGGAGAAGCATGTACGATGTGAATGATGCCCACCTAAATTGTATGTACAAAGAAGGTGCCCCCCCAAAAAAAAAAATCCTGCATGTCATGTACAAAATCAATGCCCCTCCCCCACCAATTTCTTAGTATAACCTCCATATTATGTACAAAATTGATGACCCCCCACTAGTAGGCTACATGTGTACAAAATTTGTGACCCCCCACCTCCCCAGAACAATAGGGGTGGCCCCCCTTAAAATCATCATCATCAGACCCACCCCTAAAATCCATAAATTATGAACGGTCAACGGTACCTAGTGATACATGACGTTCGGAGTGCTGCTGCTGATGGTATACAGTGCTACGCACCATCCCGCCTCTGCTTCAGATAGTTTATGCCTGGTGTTCAGTCTGACTACACCGACACTTGTACTTGTCATTTGGTGTACACGCCCCTGATATTGCATATTATTATGCATGAATGACATGTTCTGACGATACGAATACCCCATGAATTTTAGAAAATGGTAAAATGTCAGATATGCTGTATTTGGGATAACGCTTTTCCAGAAAAGTGCAGATTCTAGTAGGTTGGCGTGTGTTTTGAGACCCGCGTGATTCGAACCGACACTATATTGAAAAATAATTTTTTTAAGGTTTAGTGTTAAAGTCAATAAACTTTTCTCTTTTTTGTTACTTTTCTCTTTTTTCGTTTAATAAAAGAAAGATACATGAATGTAAAATGATTTGTTTTGTTTTTTCTTTGGTCTCAGTATTATCACAGTTTTGAAGAAGAGTTTGGTGGATTGGTGGAATGTTTGTTAAAGACAGGAATTGTTTTCCTTCTCTGCTTCGAGACACGCAAGGTGGAGCCGAACAATTAAATTTTATATTTAACGTAACATCCAGCATGTCTAGCACATAATTTAACTTTTGGGTACATCATCTGTACAGACCAAGACATGCTTGTCCTAGTCTGTCATACAGACCCTGAGGGGCGGTGGGGTAGTCTAGTGGTTAAAGCGTTCGCTCGTCACGCCGAAGACCCGGGTTCGATTCCCCACATTGGTACAATGTGTGAAGCCCATTTCTGGTGTCCCCCGCCGTGATATAGCTGGAATATTGCTAAAAGCGGCGTAAAACTTAACTCACTCACTCACTCATACAGACCCTGAAGCAAATATATCCAAGAAAGCCCACGCAAGTCTAGAAAATGTGGCAAATGTAGATTTCCACAGCTTCAGGAAAAAGAAGAAAGTGTCAGAGCTCCTTTTCGTTATATTTTATTTTTTTCACTATGAACTTTTTGTCTGTAAAATATGTTCATTACAGAGACTAGTTGTTGTCTAGCTCTGTCCATACAACGTGGATGACACAGCAGGGACACACCAATCTCTAGGAAGTTAAACCTTCAACAGCGTTAGTCATAGCAGTGTAAATTATCTGTTACAGGATATATACACTGTTCTATCCTGGTCATCAGTGCTTTGGAGTTTGTGAATAGGGCATTGTTTGGTCATTGTTGAAGTAACGCGAACGGCAACTCGTCTAGACGTCACGTGATTTGTATGCAGAGATGCAGTTTAGTGTACATACATGTGCACAGATATTTTCTGATATTTATTTTTCTTTAGTGGGCGTGCAAATAATGCATCAGTCGTGAATGTGTGAATGTTTTATGCCGCTTTAAATATTTTTTTATCACCTCGGGGTTATTTGTTTGTTGCTGTTTAACGCCACACTCAGCAACATTTACGCTATATTGCGGCTGTCTGTAAATAATTGAGTGTGGACCAGACAAGCCAGTGATTGACATATGAACAAGGATCTACGCAGTTGGGATACGATGATATGTGTCAACCAAGTCATCATGCCTGACAACCGATCCCGTTGCTCGCCTCTTACGAAAAGCATGGGCTGCTGAAGACCAACTCTAACCCGGATCTTCATAGGTTCAACACGGGGCAACTCTGAGAATTTAGTTTACACACTATTCCTATGTGGGAACTGGTCTCGGAATTTCTGTGTTGTACATGAATTGTGCGTGCGTGGGCAGTGTATACATCCTATATCTTCTGTATTTCATGACCAACACAGCATGTACAATTTTGTCAAGCCTGCATTCATATACATATTTTTATATGTAGATATGTGTACGAGAAAAAAAAAATTTGCTCTATGTGTGATATTTACATTGAAACATTCATCCATACTAATAATATATACTACTCCCACTTTGCTAAGGATCACAAAAATTCAGAACTTTACTTAAACGTACATTTATATTTTGAAATTGTACCCATTTAAAACTGGATAAATAATGATGTGGTAACCCCTCTTTAGGCAAACAGGCACTTTAATCTAACTTTATGCACTTGATACATAAAATGGTTTTCATGGCATCAATCAAACATTTTGGATATCATGGAACGAGTCATTGACAAAGAAATAGCAGGTATCGAATCCACAAGATGAAATGACATCCTGAAACCTATATAGGATCCATGCTCACAATAAGCTTAGATATTTAAACAAAATTTGACCCCACATCATAGTTTTCTGTTGAATCCACGATTTGATCCTTGAGCAAAGTGTGAATAGTATATTATAGTCGTATACACGCATGCTAAAAAGAACGTGTAAGTATGGCGTGGCTTGCAAACAAGTTAGCATAAACAGATCCGCCATCTACATTTCCTAGGGACGTAGAAGTCTCCACTGTGTTCAACGTGAGCTAAATATTAGCGATAGAAAACATTTCCCTGATCATAAAAGAAACAGCGTCCAGTATTCGATTCCAACTACATCATAAACAAGTGTTTGTGAATCTGTTAATTAACAATGATAACAGGTGTTCTTGAAAAGGTGAGCGTCATAAACACATACAAAGGCACGTCAATTGTTCACCTGAACAACAAGAGGCATATGGTGCAGGTCAACATGGGGAATGTCATCAGACATAATTTTGTCTCTGATGCGACAGGAAACAAACTCCAGATGTCTGCATAACAATTTCTGTAAGCTTTACCGAGACCTTGAATATTGTAATTTACACCAGTCAAACAATATCCGAGCAAGAGTCGTTTGCGGCTCTTTGACATTTTCGTTGGAAAAACATACCCGGTTGTAACGGAAACCTGTACAATGTACATAGCAAAGGCTGGAGCTGCTTTTATATAATAGTATATGATATATTTCAGAAAGAATGTTTGAGCGCTGACTTTTTGTTGTTGTTGTTGTTCTGGTTGTTGTTGTTCTTCTTCTTGTTATTCTGGGGGGCGGTGGGGTAGTCTAGTGGTTAAAGCGTCCGCTCGTCACGCCGAAGACCCGGGTTCGAATCCCCACATGGGCACAATGTGTGAAGCCTATTTCTGGTGTCCCCCGCCGTGATATTGCTGGAATATTGCTAAAAGTGGCGTAAAACCATACATACTCACTGTTATTCTGGAAAGGTCTAAATGTCAAACAGATGAGACGGTGTCACTAGTCTTATTTGATTAACGCTTACTCCTGAATATGTATAATTTTGATAGAAACAAATAATTCCATTTAAACTGACAAGGAGCCCCAGTGTGATGGGAGATTCAGAGGAAAACCTAGACTTGCTTCATTTAGAGATTTGGCATTACAAAAAACGTTGACTGGAATGGAAGATAATGTGGTTTAGGGACTGTGAGACAGCCTATGTTCTTATTTCTTGTTCATGTGGGTAAATAAATGGAAAGAATTTGGCTATTTGTGCATTATTGTATAAATGAGTAAACTCTACAAAGATAACAGTGGGATTTCTGTATACATAGATCGGGACTTAGACTAACAACTAGTCTCTGAAATGAACATATTTTACAGACAAAAAGTTCATAGTAAAAGAAAATATAATATAATGAAAAGGAGCCCTGAGACTTTCTTTCTTTCATTTTCAGAAGCTGAGGAAATCTAGACTTGCCACATTTTCTAGACTTGCGTGGGCTTTCTTGGATACATTTGCTTCAGGGTCTGTACGACAGACTAATCGGGACTGGGATCTATATTTTCACACATAGAGTGTATATATTCACTCGCTCGCGTGTGCGCATGTTGTATATACGTTGGTATGCCTGGAACATGACCAGTGGCATGGTATGCATGTAATGACATTAATATGACCCATATCTACAGTAATCTGATATGGATATGTGCGGTATTACCTTCTATGTGCCCTGGATAGGGAACCTAGTAATATGATTATATATCATAACACGACGTTATACATATTTATAAGGCATTGCAATGGTGAGGGGGGGGGGTGAAATTGGGTTTTACGTCGTACTTGAGAATATTTCGCTCATATGACGACGTGCATGCGTGTGTATGTGTATGTGCGGCTGCTTGTACTAGCCAAGACTTAAGCTGGTGTTATAGTGCTAGCCCACTGAGATACCATAACGTAGTGAAACATGAATACCCCACTGCATTGCAATGGACATTAATGTGATTATACATACATATATGTATTTGATCAATGTCAAAGGGTCCATTAGTCTGTCGTACAGACCCTGAAGCAAATATATCCAAGAAAGCCCACGCAAGTCTAGAAAATGTGGCAAGTCTAGATTTCCTCAGCTTCTCTGAAAATGAAGAAAGTCTCAGGGCTCCTTTTCATTATATTTTTTCTTTTTTTACTATGAACGTTTTTCAGTAAAATATGTTCATTTCAGAGACTAGTTGTTAGTCTAAGGGCCCATGTACATATGTACATGTCCTGCATATTTCCATAGACGTTAATTCCACCGTTGCTGATGGTCCCATAGACACTAACAATATTTAAAATAAAAATATTGCAGATAACATACTTCACTATATATAGTTGTTACATGTCTCTTGCTGTGAGCAATCTGCTGCGTACTGACGCACATCAAACCACACATCTGTTTATCTCAGAGCTCCTTAGACTTGCATAGGTCTCTAAGCTGATAATAATTATTTTAGATTTTACATTAAATTTATTAGATAAATAAAAAGAACAAGTTGTCCCTGAAAAGACTGTGTTCTGTCCTTTTACCTAGACTTGCCTAATATAAAGATAGAATTACCATACCTACACGGCCTTAACATTCACGAGAGCCTTGGGGCAAGTCTATTAGTTCATTTCTACAGGCAAGGTGCTCTCTATAACACGATTTAAATATGAGGCTCCAGAATGCTTGGAATCTTCGCAATGGCCGAAAAGGACACGGCAAGGGGACATTTTGACAGCAATTAAAACTAATGTTCCTCAGTGTTACCAGAAGGCAAAACATTCTTTCCTTTCGTACTCAGCGGTAAGGTCACGTGACGTGCCGTTCTGTCGCGTACCTAGATATATGCGATGAATTATGACGAAATATTCACTTTTCTCTTGTGAAATTATTGACTTCGGGGATGTATGCCTAGCTGGAGGGCTTGTATCCCGTCTTTAGTGGCCTGAGCGTGTAAAGTCGTCACAATCTGTCACTCATTCATTACATGTAATTGGTCTTGATCAAGTCAGGTCGTAATCCCTCTTAAATATGGGAGAATGTTTCTGTTTAAGGTTGTTGACCTTTTTTTGCAAGCACACTTAAAGTACACCTTCCTGCTTGGTGGTAAAAGAAATGCATATAAAAATCTATTACATATCCGTCGGTTTTATTTGTGAAAATGTTTTTATTTAGGAGCAGAGAGTTTATGTGCCAGATTCAGAGGTTTATAGTGTACTGGTATTTCTCAAAAGGAGCAAGCAAGCCATTCCGTGGACTCGAACGCTATTTGTCGGATAACCTCAATGTCCACACGACGATTTACTTACGGGGAAAACTGTGCACAGATGATTTTTCCTCCTCTACCCGCCTGCTGCCCTTTTGGGTGATTTATCATCGAACCGAATTAAAAAAGGGATACTTCAAAACTCCTTTTAAGAGTTTATACAAACAGGTGACGGACCTGTTACATATGTCCGTCTCTGTGTTATTTTGTAATGGTAGACACATGTATGCAGTCCAAAATTACATGTCGATCTGGCAAAATTATTATCTATTATCAATATAACTATGACATGTTTGCTGGCGTTACTTACATATGTGGATTTCTGTGTTCTCTCAGTAATATCTGTATTGTTCCTATGCCATGGCTATTTCTTTCAGATGTCTCCCATAACATATGGTAGGTCTCTAGAATATGACATATCAATCTATCAATGTAAATTTAAAGGGAAATTTAGTGTTTAGTCTTAGAACAAATTTCCTTGTATTTTTAAAACTAAATATTAATGAACATTACACGATCGTAAGAGTAGGGAGTGAGTGAGTTTAGTTTGACGCCGCACTCAGCAATATTCAAGCTATAAGGCGGCGGTCTGTAAATAATCGAGTCTGGACCAGACATTCCAGTGATCAACAGCATGAGCATCGATCTGCGCAACTGGGAACCGATGACATGTGTCAACCAAGTCAGCGAGCCTGACCACCCGATCCCGTTAGTCGCCTCTTACGACAAGCATAGTCGCCTCTTGTGGCAAGCATGGGTTGCTGAAGACCTATTCTACCCCGGATCTTCACGGGTCGATCGTAAGAATAGAAGGAAATGTCCTTCTGATTTTTGTGTGGAATGTATCGTCGTCAAACAAAAATCTTAAGTTAGTGATATTATATAAACAAACTCAGCTGTACAGGCAGTTAATCTGCACTCACGGAATATATATTTGTGTTTTTAAAAAAAGGTACATATATATATTTCGATTGAAAATTATTAAAAAATAGGAAAAAAGGTTTTTGCAAAACACCGAACTATTTGTGGACATATTCGACATCTTGTCTTTGAAAAGCAATAGAAATTTAGGGTTTTTTTCTGCATAAATATACAATATTTCAAACATGCATGAGGACATGCAGCTGCAAATTCATTTCTCACAACAGTCTTCATTGACCCACTATATTTATACACAAAATTACTCAGCCACAGCCTACTTGTTAAAAGCTGTTGCACGACTGTTTTTTAAACACCCATGACCTAATTAAAAAAATTCAATTGCATAGAAAACAAATTTGACATGGTTTGTTTTGCTCCTCAGTAGAGTAAAATTGATTGGCTTGACCTGAAGTTCAGAGCATAATAAGTTTGATTGTGTGTTAACCATTAAGTAAAATATGTTTAAAAATCTTCTCATCAGATTACACATCCCAACGAAATTAAGAAAAGAAAAAAATCATTGTACCTAAACGTGAATTTTAAGAAATATAGCAATCTCATCAGATTATACATCCCAGCGAAATTAAGAAAAAAAAATCATTGTACCTAAACGTGAATATAAAAAATATTGTCATTAAGAAAAAAATACATATGCGTGCCGGTACAAATATTCAGGCAATGCGATCTCACTCAGTTGGTCTAAGAGTGAACGGCTACCCAACAACACCTCTGACCTGCATACAGAAGGGCCCAGCTTGTCGAGACAGGATGTATCTCATTCCCCCTGTTTTACAGCCCTCAAAACGCCGACAAGGTGAAAACACATAAATTACCAACCGGCACGAAAAGAGGTGACGGCGATGACTAAGCCGTATATATAGACAGCTTTTGAAGTTCCTGAAGGTGAGCAGGGCCTCTCGCAGTGATTGATTTTCCATGGTATACCTAGCGTCGGAGTCACGAACGTGTGTTTTGTATACCCTTGTTTTCAGTTTCGTGCGTGCAGTGTGTAACGTGTTACTAATGGACGTCATTGTGAAAGTCGTGTACTTGATAAGAAAAGATAAGGGCTAAGTCAACACCCCTGTGTATCCCCACTCTCTGTCATAATGGTTATATTTGTAACTGAACGCTACAGGAAAAGCGACATAGCATCGTAAGTTGTAATGGTAATCTTTACCAGCATGATGTTGTTATCGCACTGATAACATTCATTTCGTTGTAGTCAGTTTGTTGCAATGCAATCACCGCTGGACACTGTGTTTTGTAACTCGCTAACGAATTCTTTTAATTAATTATTTCTAGATGCCTATCAAACTATTAATTATTCTTTGCTAGTGACGTTCGGTTTTGGGTATATTACAACATTCTAAGCCAACGAAGAATAAAGAAAACGACCTGATACGACTGATAACTCAAATGTATCTGTGCCCGCACGGGCGTGTTGTAGTGATCGACTATCTCCTAAATGAACGATTAAGCTAAAGACCCCACAATGTGTTTGGCACATTCCAGGTTTTCAAGCGGCATTTGAAATATGGGCTTTTCGAAGAATAAAACACGACCCTCTCTTCAATTATCCCCTAGGTCCCTGGTAGCGACACACGCTTGTGCCCTTTACTCAGGACAATGGAATAGTATCTCATCATCCTAGCGTGTCAAGTTACCCCACGTTACCCTACACGTGTATTCACAAACATCATACACCCCCGCCACCAATCACTCGGGGCTCCAAGGGACATCAGCTAGTGACCCCCTGGCTTAACAATACATCGGGAATATCTCTTTATATCTGTTATTTTTCGGGAGGGAAACAGCATTGATACAAATAGTGTTTACAGTGACAATCAGACAGGTCATTTAGTGCATGTCATTATGGCTGTGCCACCCACATCTTCACCTGAGCAGGTATGAGGCCTTTACTGCCTACCTGGTATTTATAGCGTTATATTCCCCTGGAAACACAGCCGGTCAACATGACATGTATATAGTCTGAAGGGACGCTGGTCCACAAATAGAAGGGTATCTCAGTTGTAGCACTTCTCCTTATATCGTTTACGCGTAATTCCGACAGGCTACGTAAGCTCATTACCTAAAAGTTATCGAGGGCTACTCATATACAGCCTACGTCAGGTCATTCCAGAAGGTCATCGTGGGCTACTAATTTTTAGGCTACGAAGGGTCATTCCAGAGGGTTTTCAAGGGCTACTAATGTACAGGCTACGTCAGGTCATTCCAGAAGATTATCATGGGCTACTAATTCACAGGCTACCTCAGGTCATTCCAGAAGGTCATTGTGGGCAACTAATTTACAGACAACATCAGGTCATTCCAGAAGGTCATTGTGGACAACTAATTTACAGACGTCAGGTCATTCCAGAAGGTCATTGTGGGCAACTAATTTACAGACAACGTCAGGTCATTCCAGAAGGTCATTGTGGGCAACTAATTTACAGACAACGTCAGGTCATTCCAGAAGGTCATCGTGGGCATCTAATTTACAGACGTCAGGTCATTCCAGAAGGTCATTGTGGACAACTAATTTACAGACAACGTCAGGTCATTCCAGAAGGTCATTGTGGGCAACTAATTTACAGACAACGTCAGGTCATTCCAGAAGGTCATTGTGGGCAACTAATTTACAGACAACGTCAGGTCATTCCAGAGGCCTTCGAGGGCAACTAATTTACAGGCTACGTAAGGTCATTCCAGAAGGTCATCGTGAGCTACTAATGTACAGGCTGCATGGGGTCATTCCAGAAGGTCATTGTGGGCTACCAATTTACAGACAACGTCAGGTCATTCCAGAAGGTCATTGTGGGCTACCAATTTACAGACAACGTCAGGTCATTCCAGAAGGTCATTGTGGGCAACTAATTTACAGACGTCAGGTCATTCCAGAGGCCTTCGAGGGCTACTAATTTACAGGCTACGTAAGGTCATTCCAGAAGGTCATAGCGGGTTACTATTTACAGGCTATGTAAGGTCATTCCAGACGGTCTTCGAAGTCGGTTAATTTACAGGTTATGTCAGGTCATAGCAGAAGGTCATAGTGGACTACTAATCTACAGGCTGCATAAGGTCATTCCAGAAGGTCATCTTTGGCTACTAGTTTACAGGTTATGTCAGGTCATTACAGAAGGTCATCGTGGGCTACTAGTTTACAGGTTATGTCAGGTCGTTACAGAAGGTCATCGTGGGCTAATTACATATAGGCTTCGAAAGATCTTTCCAGAAGGCCATTCTCGCTCATGTATAGACAGAGTCATTAAAGAAAATGCATTAATTTTACAAATTTCACATTTTTAAAGGATGACTAGTATGTTGGGAACATACATTTCCTGGAGTCTTTAAGATGAAATCAATCATGAATTGGAACGAGCTTGTAGTGCTTATGAAATGTATATTTTAATGACACAGACAAAGTCAACCTTGGGAAAAATATTTTTGATGCAAACAAGTGTTCCAAACATGTTTTTGTTCGATTATGAGAAAACATGTTCGATTGCTTGGTCGTTTAGTCACTGCGACCAATCTTCGATTATTTCAGTTAATCGGATAAATTAATATACTACTGTATATACAACTGTACCATCAAACAGCTTCTTGATTCAGGGGATACACTATACACAGTACTATACCACACACGACTGTTTGATTTAATACATTTGTGGTCCAGATATAAATACACAGGTAGGAATGACGGACCCCTGACCTATATACATATTCCCAGGTTTATTTAATTCATAATCAATGAATACACACAGTCCTCTCTATATGCTGATCAATACATCTAACGGACTTTCAATAATATTCTTGAATACATGAACCTAACTGAAACTATTACAGGTATTGACCAGTTGGTCGTTAGCATTTGATATAATACCTTGCATTTGGTTCTATACTGGACAAAAATAGTTAGGGATATATATTTTGAAATTATGAATAATGATCTATTTATTCATTGACACACTGATAAAATATCAATCATGAAAATACCAATATCCCTAACTTATTTTGTCCAGTATATTATAAGCTGCACATGCATTCACGAAGTCCTTAACACCGGGTGTTGGCTCGCGTTGGTTATTACCCTGATAAAAAGAGAAAAAACCCAACAACTGTATATAGAGGATGAGGCGTGACAATAACACCCCTGATAGACCCTCAGCCCAACCCACCCCGTCCCCAAGAAATGCATTATATGTATTATAGTGGTAATATCAACATACTGTACATCAACATCTTCAATTGTATAAATTTAAATACCCTTCGTGTATATATGTCTCCTTGTTGCAGATGTGTATCATTTGATTGATAACGGTGTTAGGATCTACACCGAAACGTCGCATATTTGCAATAGAGAAGTTCTCTCTCCATAAAAAGTGTTCCTCTTCGTGCCAGCCTCTAAATGCCACTTAAGGAAGAAAATAAATGCAAAGTTAAAAGTTGAGGGATATGTTGTTCTTACACGAGCTACACGTGTTTTGTATGAGTGACAGTTACCCCTTTCGAAGTTGTTCTTTGACTTGCTAGATTATGAGCTTATGGTATGGCTACCGAATGACTAAAACTACCTTTACTCAAGATGGATAAATATTTATCTTTCTTATCTATATTCCACTGATCATTACATGTATGTGGCTTACCCTTTCAGCGATTCTAAGAAGAGGATGCTTTAAAAAAAAATTAATTTTCTAAACTTTTAAGAGATATCAGTTTCTAATAATTATTGTATGATGAACACATAGGGAGCACATTACAACCTGTATTGAAGTATGACAGTAGATGTTAACACCACCAGTCTTGAAGGACGAGCTTGTCGTAAGAGGCGACTAACGGGATCGGGTGGTCAGGCTCGCTGGCTTGGTTGACACATGTCATCGGTTCCCAATTGCGCAGGTCGATGCTCATGCTGTTGATCACTAGATTGTCTGGTCAGGACTTGATTATTTACAGGCCGTCGCCATATAGCTTGAATATTGCTGAGTGCGGCTTAAACCTAAACTCACTCACTCACTTGAAGGACGAAAGGGGTTGACGTTTTTTCAACATTCATTCTCTCCTAGCGAGCCGGTTTGAGGGTGTCTGTCCCACTCCTGTGGCAGCGCCTAACCAAGTACATCCTGTGACGTCAAAGGACACGCTTCTCTATCATATCCCAGACGTGTTCAGTGGGGTCAATGGAAGTGCAAGGGTTGGCGTCTGAATGCTAAAACACAGACTCAAATGCCTTGTAAACGGGATAACATTCAATATGTTACTGTCCAGTAACCATTCCTTGAACAATATGGAGTAATGTTTTCTCGTCATTGACACTAGGTCATTCTCACTATCCCCCTCCTTACTCCCCGGCTTGACTACGTATTCACACCCCGTGGACCTTGTCTGTGGAACAACCACTCACCTCCTCCTTCCCTCACTAACCCAGTCCTCCACTAACTCACTCCGTATGACTCTGATGACACATTTTGTACCAAGCAATGCATCATACTACGTCACAATTAACTGGGCGACAACTATTTTGGCAACCAGAGTGCATCGATGTAAAATAAACACTGTGTATGTGACTACTATGTTGTCTCTACGTGTGAACCAACCTTCTGTTCGCTTTAGTACAGATAGGTTCTTTCCCTCATGTGTCAGGCATGATAACTGAAGGACACCGGACAACGGGCACCGGATTCCAGACAACGGACACCGGACACCGGATACCAGACACCGGATAACGGGCACCAGACACCGGATAACGGACGCCGGACACCGGACACCGGACACCGGACACCAACACATTGATAGGTTCTAGCTTCTACAGATGTTGACATTTACTGTAAATGCATCCATCAGATGAAAACAATAAGACCTATATATCAAACACGGATAAATGTTTTTTGTAACGAAAATGAAAAGTGAAAGAACTGGTGCCTTTTAGATTATGTCTCTTTAACCGTCACTGACATGCTTTAACCAAGACAAGCCGATCTCGTACGTCAACTCTCAGGATATGCATGGGTAGCTGAAGATCAATTCGAACCCGGATGTTAACAGGTATTCTCATCGGTCATGATGCCCTGGACTGTCTAGCGCCTGACTGGAGATGGCAAATGGATATAGCTCGACTTTATATACCCCGAAGTAGATCTATGAATAACTAATATAGAATTCAGAACGAAGTACAAATACCTATTTGGTTTCAAAAAGTGATAATCTCGGTGAGAGATCGTTATCTTTTATGAATGAAAAATACGTTCCAGCGTGACCTTAGTGAGGTCAGGATTATCCAATAAAAGAGGTCAACCTTGGACACATATGTGACCTAGTACCTCACTACCTATTTCATTACCAGGTGTATGCAAACATGTTCAAATTAATGCTGAATCCAACGCTTACTTCTTACTTTATTGTATCTGAATCACGAATCAGTCAGAGTTGTCAATACGCGATATACCTCATGTATTTCATGAAACGCATAACAGCAAATGAAGCATATCCATAGTCATAAGAGTGAGTGAGTGAGTGAGTTAGGTTTTACGCCTCTTTTAGCAATATTCTAGTAATATCCCGGCGGGGGACACCAGAAATGGGCTTCACACGTTGTACACAAGCGAGACGAGCGAACACTTTATCCACTTGGCTATCTCACCGCCCCCATAGCCAAAAGAAAAACGCTGAGTCCAAAGTACGATTCCGACCATATCACGAGTTTATGAATCACATGACACCAGGTGTTCGCGAATCATGTCTAAATCATTGAAAGCAACAATTCCGTTTTAACAAGCAACCAATGTTACCAATCCCCTCACGTTTTCAGCTGCCATAGCTACGCTTCTGAATAATTGCCGTGCTGGAGCCTCGAGTGCCACACGAATGTGTAAGCATAAATTACACCACTTAGCATAACAATTGGAACACATTATCACGGCTGTTCTGAAAATAAAGGAAGTATTTTAGTATCGGGTCACCCGATTGGTTATTTCCTGATAATGTCAACTTCTAAGTAAAGCTGAATATCACAAAACGCTTGTATTTTTCGAAAAATGTGTATAGCTGGAAAACGCTCCACCATGACTCTCCATCTATATATAACTACGTGTGTTGAATATACACAGTAGGTAGACTTTATGGTCATTCTATCTGACTGGAGGTAAACCTTTAATGTACATTTCAAGGGAGTTACATTGATTAACATCTCTTCTCTAAAACGAACATATTTTAAAGAAAAAATGGTTCATAAATTGTAATAATGAAATATAATGAAAAGGAGTCCAGAGACTTTCTTCATTCTTGAAACTGTGGTAATCTATACTTGCCGCATATTTTAGACTTGCATGGGCTTTCTTGGATATGTTTGTTTAAGGTTCTGTATGACAGACTTGGGGATTACTTATTTAGCACCTTTGAAAATACATGAGAATGTTTCAATACATGTGTTTTTCATGGTTTGTGGAGACTAGATAATCTAGTTTGCTGGGCAAACGGATGTATACACTTAAAAACTGGACTTGATCAAAATTTATGAACATGATCAAAATGCTACTAGGCAGAAAACTGTTGCCAAAATATGAATATTGGAATATTGCTGAAGGAAGCCTTAAACAATGAACAGACTAACAAACAAATAAATCATTAGGAATACATACTGACAAAACTGAAATGAAAGGTAATATTAGTTTTGTTCAATATATGTTTAATTCAGGGTGAAGTGAAATGGGATTCATGGTTATTACATACATACATACATACATACATACATACATACATACATACATACATACATACATACATACATACATACATACATACATACATACATACATACATACATACATACATACATACATACATTTCAATAGTTTCATATTTTAAGCACCACTGATAACAAGGGTTAATAGTGAAAACTGTTCATATTATTTAATAGATAACTTGATCAGTTCAGTTTACAGGTAGGCATACATCTTGCATACTCACCTGTGTGGGGCTTACAAAAAGGTGAAAGGAAAACGACATCGGTTGCCAATGGCAACGAAATGAATTCACGTTATGTCACGCAAACGAGAAAGTAGTCCCTTTTGAGGTAGAGGATTGTTATACAAACCTGATCACTGTTGAAACTGTCAATTAACTGTGCTCTGAATTCTTAAACATTTGGCAGTGTTAAGTAAACAGACCGATGTTTACCCATTTATTCCCCCCTGTCTACGATAAGTTCCGGGACGTCTCCAGCTTGGACGAGGACTAGATGTGATGTTTTGTTGCATATTACTGCACGATTTCTATTGTGACAACGGTCTGGTATATCCGCTCAAGCCCATCAGTAGCATCGCCTGGCTTTATATTGTCACTGTGTTTACATGACCCTAAGGGGTAGGAGGATGGCAGCCTGACGGAGGACTGCCAATGCAGGGGCCGACCCAGCTGGGGTGGGAGTATGGGGTGACGTCGGTGGGACGGTTTCATTATTGAAATTTAATTTAATTAAAATTTTATTTATTTAAAAATCTAATAAAGCTGAGGACGAATATATACTAGTATAGAATATGGATCAAAAATAGAACAATATCATATTGAGTTTTCCTTACATATGAGACAGACAGTGGTGACATATTTTCAGATACTTGTGAAAGGTGAGTGAGTATGGTTTTACGCCGCTTTTAGCAATATTCCAGCAGTATCACGGTGGGGCTTCTGTAAAGGTTTAAAACAGTAAATTTTATACAAAGTACTGTTCTCATGCCGATAACGGGGTGGTGGGGCAGCTTGGTGGTTAAAGCGTTTGCTCGTCATGCCGAAGTCCCGAGTTCGATTCCATACATGTGTACAATATGTGAAGCTTATGTCTCGTGCTATTGCTGGAATATTGTTTAAAAAACCATACTTACTCACTCAACCATTACCGTTACGGTCGTAGAGGACGGTTGTTTTTAAACAGCGTACATGTTTCAACAAGACCGGTTTCTGTTGTCTAACCCATAGTTCCATATTGGCCATTTTATTTTAACCTGATGTGCTACGATACGATAAAAATATCCAAGTTATGAAAGGTTTGTACGGCGTTTGAGGTCACATAAGTGTGAGATTTATTAATAGTTTACCTAAACACCTAAATGTCTTCAACTCAACACTATTTAACACTGCCATTCACTGTAACGCGCTCCCGTAGTTTTGATGCATCCCATGTCTGATGACGTCGTATGACGGTCCGGATGCCCCTGTACAGAATACAGTCATTCATACATAGACAACACACGTTTGATATGTCAGTCACAGATGTAACTTATAACAACTTAATACTTCATGAATGAAAAGAATAGCAAACAGCGTATAAAATACGTGACCGAAATTGATCCATGAACTGATTTTCAGTGGTCGTCCCTAGAACTAGGTCGTTTGATCGCTTCCTGGTTGAAGGGTTTTGATAGCGATTCAGTAACATATGCTTATGACATCATCGTCGTTGTCATCATCGTCATCATCATCATCATCATCATCATCATCATCATCACGTCGAAGGCCCTGTTTCCTCACTGGGGTACAATGTTTGAAACCCATTTCTGGTCTCATCCGCCATGCTATTTCAAGATGATTGCAAAAGCGGCGTAAAAGAAAACTCATTTAAACACATAATAGCCTGACTATATTACACCTGGATGTGACTAGATGAGTTTATTTTCATCATCATAATCATTCCTATTCAATTCGATGAACGGCATTATTAGCGCTGCGAGGCTCCGGTTTCTGACACGACATGGGCTAAAGTCCGGTTCTCTTATTAAGAGAGGGACAAAGTCTATATCTTCATTGAAGCAACGTGACCACTCACGACAACCATGTCCTTCCTCTAGATGATCAATGAGCCCACGACATATACTGCACACACACCCATAAGCCTGGAAACTGCCTGTACATATTGTAGTAGTGAAATAGACCATAGACAATAGCCTTAACTGTCCGCCTGGACTGATTGACCGCGATCGAAGCTTGAGATCACGACCCTGATCCTCTTGGGCTTTGCAGTGTATTAAAACTGTTTAGAAGACAATAGGAGCTTAGGATAACTCATCCCATTCTATACATTTCCACACGTGTTTAACCTATAATAATTAATGCATTTGATACTGTGTCATATTTGTGTGTTGGGCCTAAACTTTGCAGTGGTTCGGCCACTGTTTCTGTCTTCTTTATAACCGGTTAAGTGTTTGTAGAATAGGGTGTACCTCGTTAAATACTAATGTGATAGCGACCACATGGTGGTTAATGGGTGTTGAAAAAGGTAATCGGAAAAAAGCATCAGGAAACAAAGAATCGGAAAAAAAGAATCTAATTTTGCCAGGAAAAAAAGAAACAGGAAAAAAAAGAATCAGTTCACAGCAGTTAAGACTAGACTTCTTTGAGCACTTCCACCAGACCTTGTTCTGTCTTGTACAGTTTCTGGTGTACATGTACCCATTCCGGCAAGCTTGAAAACAGCATGAAATTCTGGATTCTTCATTTTAATCTTGTGTCTTAAGTTTCAAACATTAGATTGACTGTTATGAATAGGAAGAACTGAATCAAGCACATGACTATCACTTTCCCTATACTTACACATTGAGGAAGTAAGTAACATATATTAGGTGGTTTAGAGTTGGTCAACCTCTTTAGGTATACAAGCATGGCTTCTTGTTGTTTTCATTTGCTTTACCAAAAACCAACAACAGGTTATAGGGTAATCCAGGCTGCTGTTGCATGACGTGGACAGTTTTGTTTCCTGTAGGTACTGAACAAGGGGCAGCCAAGCCCATCCTCTCTCTACGACATCACTGAGACGTGATGAGCGTGTACAAGCAGGTAACGCCATCGTCCCCAATAACAATTTGATGTACTGTTTAAATACTATTTAGTTCAAGTTCAACTAAAGAAATATATGTGGAAGTCGCGGTGGCTGAGCGGGTTAAGCGGCTGACTTTGTGTGCTGGCGATGAGGTGCCTGTCGGAGGGTTGGGGCTCGAATAGCGGATGGGACGCAATCCAACAAAAGTAGTAGAATCTGCACTTTACTAAGAAAGTGCAATCCCAAAGATAACATATGTTGAAGAAATATATTACATGTTCCATGTTTGAATACACATGAATAAAGTCAGCCAACGTCACGACGTCATGGCGGTTCAAGAGTACAAATGATAATAGACGGTAGTCACGCACAGCTTGTAGACATCAAAACTGAACATTGTAAACAACTTTATATTTTCTAACAATTTTTAGAAATGTATCCTATTTTTAAAGTGTTTTCATACATGTTTAATTTGTTGTTTTTTGCACCATTAACATAAGGGATACAGACAGTGGCGCCGGCGCTTTGTTGAAATTTGTAGGTGGATAATGTACTCCATCGCCCCCTTCTCCGAGGTGCTGAGTCTTTTCATTGGGGGAACATAAAGGCTAAATAAAGTCTGAATCTAGTTATATAACGTGAACACCAGACTAAAACCAGCCTAATTATGCAACGAAACAGATTTCATTGGGAGTTCAACTCAAAAGAGCTGTGAGAAGTACATGGCGGCATCACTCATAATCAGTGATGGCGTCATGTGTACGCAAAAAGGTGTTTGAAAGAGAAGACACACTGCATATTATAGTTATATATATTTGCGTGCCTAATTGTTGAACTAAACAGCAAGTCGAGCATGGACGGTTCCGACAAAGAACCTGATGTCACAGTGTGATTGCTATACTGGGTTGGTTCTCTTTGTCTGGTTTTAAGCGTCCATACAAAAGAGTATTTTCTGCCTACAAATAAGGAACACATTGCCTGGATCTTTAAAAGTGCTTCAGCTTAGATTAGTATCATTATGAACTGTATAATAATGATTATAATAAATAAATACATGGTATAACTGGACAGGAGAAATCTCATTCTCCTGATGAAGGGGCAAGAAGTAGCCCAGAAACGTCTTGTTGTAAAAGTCGAGTCGGTCGTACGGTTCCTGCCGGATCACAAGTCTGTTTTATAGTCCTAGGCCAAATGTTAGAAAAGTCCCTATCTTTTAGGATCTCTCAGCAGCAGTAAAGGCGTTATCCAGTAATTGGTATGACAACTCCCACCCTCCAGAGATTCTTGTCAATGTGGAACTAGACACAGAATGTATCAGGTTTCCTTAAACACACAAGGTTTACCCTGCTGTTGAAACAGTGTCCACATGTTCATAGACCAACTGCATGAGTATTAACCGCATGGTTTAATGGACGGTGACAAGCACTGATGTTCAACATGATCAGGATATGCAGTATGGGTGATAAGGCCTGGTGTATCATATAACCTGATAATGATGTTATCTCTACATTTGGCCTAGGAGTATTTACTAAATCACCATCATGATACACAGTGTTAATGGTGGGCCCTCTCATAGCTGATATGTCCCAAATATGTGTTTATGTGAAGTGATACTTATCATCAACATTGTATTGGAAATAGATATGGTAGCTATGCAACTATTAGTCTGTCTCATAGTCCCTGAACCACATTACTTTCCCTACTGCCTAGCCCTGCCTGCAGTGCTAAAGCCCTAAATAAAGCAAGTCTAGATTTCCTCAGGTTCAGGTCTGAATCACCCTACTCACTGGGTCTCCTTTTCAATTTAAATGGGTTTATTTGTTACTACCAAAATTATATATATTCAGAGACTAAACATTAGTTTGTGTAACTATGGGCAGGTATTGCTAAAATTGTGGTCGAATTTTAATACATGTTCCGCTCGTAGACGATTGTCAGAAAATATTTTTTAATGTAAACTGTGTTTTTTCCCCGTAGCATTGTAGTATATCGTTGCTAGGTGACAACGGCACAACCAAGTCAATGTATCTGATGCTCCATCACTTGAAAACAATGTGCTTTTTCATAAAACTTGTGACAACATAGAAGACAAACAAAGTGTATATTTCATGTATTTTTATTATTTTGTATATTGAAAACGTTCACCACATCGTACATAACTCACCAAACATTATAGAAAAATAGGAAAACAAACCTTCATGTGGGTTTGACTCATATTTCCATAACATAACAGATTCTATCACAAACATAGGGTAAAACTGTCATTGACATCTGAGAACGTTGAGGCCACCACACCAATGTGTTAACCACACACTGCTGAACACCTCCATAGCTGACATCTAACATTGACTGAACATATTCAACATGCTCACAATATGAACATTGAACAATCCGAACACGTTCAGATCCTATGCGCACATGCAGTGCGCATCATAGCACCATATTTGGAATGGTAAAAGTGATACCGTCTATCTTTGGCACAGTACAGTTCTCTGTCACGGGAACACCGAGTTGCTGTCTATTATCATTTGGGGCAAATGTCCACCTAAAGTTTTGACCATCTTGAGAGAACGCCTTGGATGCACGTGCATGCACGTGAATCACCTCACATAGCACTATGAGGGTGACTCGGATTTCAACGTATGATGATGTATGATACATTTGAAATATCACCCATTGTGTCACAACCTGGAGGGCCTGAAAGACGTGTGCACGAAGTTCACGTGCTGCTGTGTCGGATGTTACTACACGTGTAGAGACAATGTTTCTACTTGGTGCCTATTTGTATTTAGGCTGACGTAAATAATAGCACCGTTATCAGCGCTTCGCACTAATGCACATTCCAAGTAATCATGATGAGTAGAATGTATAAACAGTAAATACCCATGAAATGACTGGATTAAGAAGTGCATAAAATTGCAAAACTGCAAATAAAAAAGCTATCCCTAGCGGCCGTTTATACTGGCAAAATATAAATTTTCGATGTCAAAGATAAAAACGTTTGTAATATCAGTTTCAATGAGATCAGTTGTTTCCAGTAAGAAACCGGATATGACGTCAATATGTCCTTAGAATTCCGCTGCATGTGACTTCCGGCATTCATTTCGGTCACAGCTCGTAGCGGATGTGGTCAGACGGTTTCTCGTGCAACCGTCGCAGCAGCAACGCCAACCCTGTCTACTTCAACGTATCACACAGTTGCAGCTATCACGTGACTGAAGGGTTCAGACGCTTGGCGCTGCCCGGTGCGTGCGCACACCGGAAGGAGTAGGTCAGCCCAATCGGGTTCTTCACTTGCTCTTGGGCTCGTGTCTTTTCATGTGCAAGGCAAGATGGTCAGAGCGGGCGAAGGAACGGTCGCAGACTTTACACTTGAATGGCTTGGCGCCTGTGTGTTTTCTAATGTGACGTGTCAGTTCATCAGACCGGGCAAATCGCCATTGACAGCTTGGGAAGTGACATTTGTAGGGCTTCTCGCCTGGAAAACAACAGAACGTCATAAATACATTGCAACAAGAGGATACAAGAGTAACAACATGTTTAAATCTCGAATACCTATAAAACCATACATGCAATGCTTCTGCGGTTTGAAAATACACCAGATTAAAAATGACTAGTGGAACTTTAAATATTTATGGCATTAATTTAAAAGAAGAAGTTTCCGTATGGTAGAGACAATTACCTGTATGTATTCTTTGATGGGCCTTCAGATGTGAGCTCTTGGTATAGGCTTTGCGACAACCTGGAAAACAAAGGCAAAACCATAAGACATGGAGACAAAGAAAATACTGCTAAAAACATATACGACTGCTTTTATCACTTTCTACATGTAGAGGTTTATAGAGATCTTTAAATTTATAATACTGTTCAACGCTCAAACTGTTAAATATGTGTACATATCGCTAGTACTGAACAGATGTCGAGTTCTCAAGCTCTAGGCAGCGGGCGAGTCGGAATAAACAGGAGATCAATGCATATCGATCGCCAATTGCTATGTACTGGTCATGGCTTAGGTCATAGTCACCCTGACGAGGGAGAGCGGTCGTACAGTAGTAAACAACTGCTACGTCACAGCTGAGTATCACTTAGTCATGCCTTGCAACATGGCGGCTCTGGCCGCTTCGGGCGCTATGAAGTAACTTATTTATGACTCACTCTTTCTTGACTAACTAACGCGGTGAAAGCAAAGAGGTTTCTACAAATATTTGATGAATATGTCGTAACCGGAGAGGTGTCGTTCATTTCTGAGACAAATGATTTCATCTGATGCAACCCTAAAGCAGCTCGGTAAGCATATTTACCTGGGAAATCACAAAAGTGGATGCGCCTCTTCTCAAGTTCTGGGTTGTTTTTCCTGTTGTAGCGAATCGTAGAGCAACCGGGATGTGTGTTCTGCACCTTAAGACCTCTCTGGCAAGGTGAGGCGTGCATCGGGATTGGGATGGACAACCCCTGGACTTGCATTCCGGGGTAGGGGGGTGGAGGGGTCCGTCGTACGAAGTCTTGGCTGGGGCTGGCAGGCTGTGAGTTGGGCGGAGTAGGAAGAAAGACGGGGACGATGTGGTTTGAGTTTGAGTACTGGGGGACATCATTTTTGGCATATTGGTTGGGCTGGATGTACATCCCATTGAAAGTCACACTAGGCTCACTGATGCCAGGGATCTCTGACTCCGTGAAAATCACCTGCTGTGGACCAGACATTGGCGAGTTCTGGGATCGTCCATCATTCATCAAACATTGCAAAGACTCGGATTTTACGTCACACAATTTAGACAGTTCAAACTGGCAGGACGGTTTGTCGGATGTATCCATGGGTTCTTCCTTGACTGGGGAATCTTTGCTTTTTTGTCTGTTCTCCACGTTGTCTGACCCATTGTTGTCTTCTACCATGTTAATGCTAGCTCTAAGGTCCTCCCAGATTGAGTCGGACACTTTCAAGCTCTCAGCCTTGAGATCATCGTCCGTCTGGGGGATGACGCTGTCGTAGTCGGTGGAGCTGTCGAGGTTGAACATCTCGCCAGTCGCCTGGTCCACCGGCTCTTGCTTCACGAACGTACTGTCCTTGTCACAACCCTTCAACACATAGCCAAAGAAGTCATCCACGATAGATGAGCTCTCCCTGCGCGGGTTTAGATCCAAGCACTGCTGCTTGTCAACGAGCTGAAGCATCTGTTGTTTGGCGGAGTTCAAAAGCCCTGCGCGAAGTTGATTCAGTTCGTGAAGAATCTGGTTGTTGGATTTGCCGGGAGACCCTGGCACCTTTGACGGGTCCGCGCAGAAGAATTCGTCAATGACTGAAGCGCTTTCCCGCCTTGGTTTCTTTCCTTCTAGTTCCTGGCCTAGAATGTAGTGGTCCAACTCAGCTTTCACCTACAACGAATAATGAAGAAATAACTATCGTGACTAAATTACTATATATTTGAATGTTTTGGAGGGCAAGAGGTAACGCAAATTAAGCTAACGGTGTTACAACAAAGGAAGTAGTGCCACTTGAGCTAAATTCAATCTCCGGAAATAGCAACATATATCCCTGAATCCAATGACTATTTCCTGACTTTAAAACCCCTAGCCCTTCTTATGTGTTATAACCTACTTTGTGAGAATGGGGAATTTCCGAAGTTGAATTTGATATTTTATTATCAAGTCCAGTTCCGCTTAAGTCTTGTTTTCCGATTGTGTTAGGTGCGAGTCGGTGAAGCTACGTGCTATTCCGCTTGTCACCCTGGTCCCTATAACACCTGATACTCGCTTCTATCGCTAGCATTACGCGGCAAATTATGTTTCATTCATACGCCGAGAGAGAAAAGATTGGACGGGACGTTTCCAATACGCAGATCGCCGCCCACACACATTCCCGTGCCTCGGTTCACCGAGTACACACTAACAACCCCCTATCTATTTGTGAATCATCGATGGCCGATATCTTCCGATTGCGTGATTGCCTAGTTCGCTCATAAACAAGTGTGATAAAAATTTCGGTGGGTATTGCGTAATATGTCCCGTGACATTTACTGCAAGTCACCACAGGTAATCCACTATCGTGACAGTGGGTTCATAGTGTAGATTTCTCAGACACCCGAGACCTCGGGACACCTCGGTTATTTCATTCGGTAAACATATCTCCATTTCCAAGAACTCGGGTCAACTGAATATATTACCCTACTACTGGCCCCGACCCGCTGATAAGTGACGTTACACCTCTCTATACACCAACACGTGATTTTAAATTCAAAATCTTAAGCACTGAGAATGGGATCCCGTTTGTAAAATTCAACTTCATAGATAAACAATTAATAAAATAAACACTTTAAAAGTTTGGAATAGATATAAGAAAGTTCCCAGTGATAAATAAAGTAAACTTACGTTAGCAGGCAGACTTGGTAGAACAATTTCTGTCGGGGGGAGAAAACAGTCGTCTGTGTCGGGCACGATCTGATCCTCAAACAGTTGTGCGTCCGGGGGTAGTAAGCACAAGGTGTCAGCCATATGTAGATAGGTATATTTGTAATCCCACTTAGAAAAGAAGTGACTAGACGTCAAGTATCCACGCTTAGTAAGCTAGTAGTTCCTATGACTGTCTCTCACGAGGAGAATCGGAGAATGAGGCCTCAGTTATGAATGAATGCCTCTTATAGTCCCTTATGGGCGGAGCTTCGTTCCATATTTGGATGATTGCCTCTGATTGGCCGCCAGGCTAGAAGTGTTTATCACGTTTCCAGCCTATTATCCGCGCTTTAAAGCGGTCAAACGATCGATGACAGGTATCTGCATCTTCCTTAAACTTGTACAGACTGTTTTGATCTGACCTAGCAATAGTTCTCTCTCAACCAAAGCCTTTTCCTCAGTTTCAAGCGAGTGTATGCCCGCTCTCAGTCGATCAGCCGGCGCTCGCTTTTCCGGAACATTCGTCACGGAAAAAGCCGAAGAGTATTAGATGACGTCAGAAGGTCACAGGTCAGGGAACATTCCAGTATGGCTGCTGTGCGCTCGTAGTAAACAACTCTAGTATTGACGCAACGCTCTGCACTTGTTGAGTGGCCTTCTCATTGTTGTAGATTAAACTGGGTGTTATGAAAGCTTTCAATTACTCGTTACGTGAGAAGGAAAACCAAAACAAATCAACAAACTCTGTCTTATCAACAGATATTACTTCGTCAGTCATTTAACAACACATAATAAAGCATATATGGTAATACTAATAACAGAAAACAATGCTGAGAAGGAACGGAACTTCTCATGTGAAAGATGATATATCACTTAGATTATAGTCTCTGTATGAGTGAAAAAACCTCGGCCTCGGGGTGTTTACTAGAGAGTCTCAACCGTGACTAAGTGATTGCTGTAACGCTAGAACAAGGGAAAATTCCCAGATGACTTGAAGGTGTTTGTATTCGGTCGGGTCTGATGACACATAATCCACTCGGTCGGGATATTGGGCAATGATTAAGCGTATTAAGGTACTGAAGTGATTACATTTCAACGACGTGTGGATTTCCACGATCGATTCACACGAAAATATTGTTTTTACAGGGTCTGTAGCCATTAACTATTATTGATATACTGAAGTTGACACGTGCTCATGTTGGTCATTTATTTATCCATAATTGTAAACATAGTTTTGTTACAGTATACAGACTACGTGCTTGTTTTTGATCGAATCTCACAGGTAAGAGGTACTGGGGATTTTTTGTTATATTAAATAGAAACGGACTTGTTTTTAATCGAATCTCACAGGTAAGAGGTACTGGGGATTTAGAACTATACTTGAAATCGAAATTCAGATTAGTTAACTTAATAGCATAACAAAACAAAACATGTCTTTAGTAGGTCTAGAGTGCGGGCACAGTGGTTGATATAGGCTGTTATTTCACAGTGGTTGATATAGGCCGTTATCGGGTGTTTGCGAGGAACGCGGCTCTGCACTCTTACAACTGCACCGAGTGATCCGGATTGCTATGTTGTTGCATAATATTCTATTTAGTGTCAGGTAACGCGGAGGATCAGCCGTACTCGGCGAAATGTGCGGGGGTGGGGGAATACTGCCGCTGGCTTTTTATAACCGCTTCTCATGGGCTGAATCTGTACATACTCGCTTGAGGAACTAAGTGCTATACTGCCGAGGTTAATGTACTAGCGCTCGGTGTGTATTATGCGCTACTGTCAACCAGTTAGTGGCACGTACTATGCGCTACGGTACCTGCGCTACTGGTGTCATTAATACACTGAATTGCCGGTGTATACGGGGAAAGTATGCGCTGATGTATCACCATGGCAATGAGCTATTGTTTGGAACATATTTACTGTAAACAAATATACCTGTGTGAATGTTATAATTGCTTTGTTTCAATAAAGTTCACATGCATACGTTTTTTGATGGGAAAACACGCTCAGAAATTGCCCGTGCAACATATTGTAGAGAGCCGAACTATACGTTACTGTGTTGCTGTGTGTTATACTGTCCAATGTGGCGTCGTGCTGTACTGCGATTTACTGTGCTATATACACCTTTGCTGTGCTATACCATAATGTGCTGAACAATACTGCAGTGTGCCATTGAATACTGTATTATGCTATACCGTATTGTGCTCTTCTAGCTTAAACCGTACAGTCATGGTGCCTCCTAATCTGTCATACAGACCCTGAAACAAATAGATCCAGGAAAGCACATGCAAGTCTAGAATATGTGGCAGGTCTAGATTTCCTCAGTTTCTGATAAAATAGAAAGTCTCTGGGCTCCTTTCCATTATGTTTTATGATTATTTGTTATGAACAGTTTTTCCCTATAAAATATGTTCATTTCAGAGACTAGATGTTAGTCTATGTACCTCCTACCTGGGCTGTACTACACCATAGTGGTCGATGCTGTTTTTATGCCAATTGCCTGTTGTTTTGTACTGCTCTATGCTGTCTTTTATAAACTCCGCATAGAGTGAGTGAGTGAGGATGGTTTTACGCCGCTTTTAGCATAGTCCAGCAATATCACGGCGGGGGACACCAGAAATGGGCTTCACACATTGTACCCATGTGGGGAATCGAACCCGGGTCTTCGGCGTGACGAGCAAACACTTTAACCACTAGGCTACCCCCGCCCCCGTATAGAACTGTATTAAAACTTTTATGCTTTGTTGCACTGTTTAGCTTTGAAATACGACTCATAAACTGCAAAAAATAGAAATATTTATTGTGACAACCATCTTAAACTTCAAAAGTGGCATCCTGTAAATATTTTTCTTTCCAAACCATGGCCTACCTCCAATCTCACACATGCTAACCCGTAACCACATATCTTATCAAACAGTGACATATTAACCCGATAAACAGGAATATGTTTGCCCAAACAATCTTTAGGACGATTAAAACACAAAACGCTAACCGAAGCAAGTTGTCAGTTCCCGACACCCAAGCCCCCCAGGATTGTTTTTAAACGCTTTCCTCTTGGAAAAACCAAATAAACATTCCACAGAGAAATTATCCGATGAAATAAACAACTTATCTATAAACGCTTATTCAATTGGTTTTTCAAGGTAACGTATTTGAAACAGGACTTGTTTACTTGCCTCTGTCTTGTGTGGTTCTGTCTTATTAAGAATATGAGTAAGTGAGTGAGTTTAGTTTAACGCCGCTTTTAGCAATATTCCAGCAATATCACGGCGGGGGACACCAGAAATGGGCTTCACACATTGTACCCATGTGGGAATCGAACCCGGGTCTTCGGCGTGACGAGAGCGAACGCTTTAACCACTAGGCTAAGGACGATTAAAACACAAAACGCTAACCGAAGCAAGTTGTCAGTTCCCAACACCCAAGCCCCCCAGGATTGTTTTCTAAACGCTTTCCTCTTGGCAAAACCAAATAAACATTCCACAGAGAAATTATCCGATGAAGTAAACAACTAATCTATGAAACGCTTATTCAATTGTTTTTTAAAGGTAACGTATTTGAAACAGGACTTGTTTACTTGCCTCTGTCTTGTGTGGTTCTGTCTTATTAAGAATATGAGTAAGTGGGTGAGTTTAGTTTAACGCCGCTTTTAGCAATATTCCAGCAATATCACTGCGGGGGACCCCAGAAATGGGCTTCACACATTGTACCCATGTTGGAATCGAACCCGGGTCTTCGGCGTGACGAGCGAACGCTTTAACCACTAGGCTACCCCACCGCCCCTATTACGAATACGAATTGTTGAAAGTTATTCTTATAGGCCACTAAACTGGACTGACATGTCATTTATCAAGTGACATGTCACTTGTCATTAGTCCCTGTTGGGTTTTACCCTTCCTGTGTCACAGAATACCTGAGCGACGAAACTTGATGAGAAGAAGAAAGAATTGTCGATCAAGGTGGGTTTCGGCACGCAGTCCAAATAGTAGTCTGTCTCACAGTCCCTGAACCACATTATTTTCCATACTGCCTAGCCCTCACTGCAGTGCTAAAGCCTGAAATAAAGCAAGTCTAGATTTCCTCAGGTTAGCTACTTACTTGATTAGTGGATTAAACCAGCTCTTATCTTTTATGAAGAGAGTGAGCATGTGCTATTTAGCAATATTCCAGCATTATCACGACATAAAGGACTGCACACAATGTATCCATGTGGGGAAACGAACCCGAGTGTGCGGCGTGAGGCTGTAACCACTGGGCTACCCCACCACTACAGTTTTATTAAGGTCTCTGAGTTAAAGGTGAGATTGAGGGGTATAATAGAGTGAATGGGTAAAATAGAGCTACTGTGTTGCCGCCTGTCTCTCTGATGTTATAATGGTCTGGTTAACGTGGGATGGATAGCCGAAGCAGCCCAAGACAATCGTCGAAAGAGTCAAACTCAGAATGCCCATTAGATCTTATGTTTATGAAGAAAATGAGAAATACAGTCACCAGGGATCCATGGTTTCTCTCTCTCTCACACACACTCGCACGCACACTGACTGACTGACTGAGTTTGGTTTTACGCCGCTTTTAGCAATATTCCAGCAACATCACGGCGGGGGACACCAGAAATGGGCTTCACACATTGTACCCATGTGGGGATTCGAACCCGGGTCTTCGGCGTGACGAGCCAACGCTTTAACCATTAGGCTACCCCACCGCCCCCGCACGCACACACATACACACACACACGCACGCACGCACGCGCACGCACACACGCACACACACACAGAGCACAGTTATCTCAGAAGGATAAGACATTAATTATTTTACAAAATATATCTTATAAATAATATCCAAAATGGAACCCTGATCAATGCGTAATTTCAGCAGAACCTAAAGCCGAAGCAATCTAGGCTAGTTAAATCGTTCCAGACTTGATTTGGGCTCCTTTTCTTCTATATCCTTCAGGGTTTTGGAGATAGCATACACTATACATAATGAGACATTATACTTCACAAACCACAGACAGTGATTATATACAAAGACTCAGATATGAGTGTGAAGAACAGAGATCGTTGATATTATACTCAGGGAGACGCGAATATTGTGTAAACATAACATGCCCTTTTGACGCCAAGCTTTACGAAAATTCTTATCTGATAAGACCTGGAATATAAGACTATGTGTCTCGATCTTCTTATCTCATCACGTTTCAGACCGTGTGAGGCTTCATCAGCTGTCTTCTCGCAGATCGGCGTTAGCTCACCTTATAGCTCACCTGGGTCAGTACCCGCCTTTGTAACCCCTTCGGCCAGAACCCCTCGTGTCCATCTCGCGACATTTGATGTTTGTTTGGTCCTGAAACATCCTAGGTGAAGTTTATTTGTAGACACCCTTAACTCAGCTACTTAATTATTGACAGGGACGGACTTACATGACTCTGCTATTCAGGTAAACCGAGTAGTGACGTAAGAATATTGCTGTTATTTGCCAGTTGCAGATCAAACTGATTACTTGCATGGCTCTACCACTTAAGTGACTACTTACATGTTTCGGCAACTTAAATGACTACTTACGTGACACTACTATTTAAGCTACTACTTACATGACTCTACTTAACTATTTACACGACTTAACTGACTACTTACATGACTGCACTACTTACGTTACTACTTAAATGACTGTACTACTTAAGTTACTACTTAAATGACACGACTACTTAAGTTAATGTGTATGAATTCAGACTTGATCTCGTCACTATATGGCTGGAATAATGCCGATGTGACGTAAAACCCAACTCAACTCAACTACTACTTACATGACCCTGCTACTTAACTGACTACTTACATGACACCACTATATGTATATTATTCATATATATTTGTAAACATAATAATACGAAAAGAATCTAATATTTAAAAAATCTAAAATATTTCTGTTTGCATTGTCTTGTCGTTAAGAAAGCTATTTAACGATCATCTTTGAATTATCAATTCAATATTGAACCAAAAATGTAACAAATATTTATCGATCAGATAATTCGTATCCTTGTTGAGGGTCTGGGGTTATTAAGTGTGAACGAATCTGCTGACTAATTCTATCTATAGACTGACCTCGGCAGTTCTTTATGGGGAATTTTCAAATAGGAAAGTAGAATATCGATAAAGCCTGAGTCTAACTTGTAAATGAATCTGTTTAGGAACTGCTCCGTATACAAACTGCCTTTGTCCTCTCTTGTACCTGAATCCAGTCACAATTGAAATGTGTTACCTGCTGCGTTCATAGAACGCCCACGCACCTTTCAGGGGAACCTAGTACATAGTTATTATACGCTCATTTATGTACATTTCAGGGTTTTTGTGTCTATTCACAAATGCATCCGGAATGTGCAAGTAAGTTGTAAGACAACTTGTGTCCTGTACTATGTCACGTGGTCACTGCCATATATCACTAAGTGCACATGGACTCTCTCGAAATCGGTTACAGTATGAATCAACAAAAAGCATCTACCGTTTCAGTTTCCTTGAAATGACTAACACTAAAAATATAAGAATTCTCTCCGAGAAGGCAATATACATATGTCTTCAGATAAAAGAGCTTGTGCTATTTTCATATCGTAAATACCATTTTAAAATCCAAGATATTGTTTGTAAAATTTTCACAAATGCGGAAATGGCATTCCATGTAGATAAAAACACACTTATAAAGAAATAATCATAAATTGAAACGCGTTGTAATTGATATGTAAGCAGTTGATCTAGCCATTACACAAACACAAGATGTAATGAAAGGTTCTCTCATGAAATATATATACAACCGCCGGAAGGTTAATGGCTGCGAAAATGATCAACCAGTTCATTGAATTTCGCAATGTTTTCACAAAAGAGGAATCATTTGTGCGCCACATGTGAGGTCAGAGGTCAGGGCCGCGCGAGGATGTTGAGAGCGTGCTTGAAGATTTCTCGCTGGAGGTGTTGTGATGAGCAAGACAATTGTGTTTCCATGGGACCAGGGGTCACAGTAATACAGTAAGGATGGGGATAAACTGTCATAGGTTACGGGTACAAATCACGTGAATCATCGAACTCTCTGCTAGTTGGAGACCGACTTACTGTTACTTCCGGTTGTGATGAATCATGGTACCATGCTAGGCAGCTGTTGCCGTGCCCGAGGTGGTCGTTTACCACTTATTCACACATGTACATATATTCTACCCCCCACCAAAGAAATCAGGAAAGCACAGTTTTAGCTATTTTTACCTAGTTAACTTCAGTTAATGATTTGAAAAATGAACATAACCTTCGTCAGACTCATATCGGAGCAGTGACGAGGGCGACAGATGAGAGAGAGAGAGAGAGATCGGGGAGAATTCCACAAAAATATGTATGTTTTCGTTTGATACGATCCCCGATACCACATTGGGCCACAGTTTATGTTTCCGGTCGATGTGTTGGCAAAGTCTGACGCGTGGGATGAGAGACCTTGGGACCCCTGTTATTGTTACCTGCCTCGTTTCCGGGTTCATGACGGGGAGTCCCAAGTGGGACATATTTGGCTGCACTAACAATGATTCCTGTAATCAGAGTATCACGATACCGCGGGGCTTCTAGTCATTGTGTATCGATGGAGGGACATTTTGAAATGTAATGTCTGAGAATGAGTGTTATTGCTACCACGTACGTTTTTATTGAGACTGTTTCAATATGGTATTTAGAATCCGCTAAGTATTGAACTAGTATACAGAACATTTTAAAGACGCAAGACCTAGACATATATATTCATTGTGAAAGCTATCCCTTTATTCAGTCTATATAACAATCTGACTGAAGTGAGTGAGTGGGTTTTACGCCGCTTTTAGCAATATTCCAGCAATCTCTGCGGAAACACCAGAAATGGGCTCTACACATTGTACACGTATATTGTCTGGAATGGAACCCGGATCCTCAGCGTGACAAGCGAACGCTCGAACCATCAGGCTAGCCCCTCGCCCCGACTCATAGGATGCTTGAGTTTAGCATAGTTCTCACATCCCACGTTGACTTTATAAAAACCAATGGTAACACAATGGATGTTGTGATGTGTTTGTATGTTTAAATTACCCTTTGTAATAGGATCATTTTGAATAAAACTGTTTGTTTACGTTTGTGTGTTTTTAACAAACGTAAGCCATGAGTAAACACATTAATATAGCAGTATTGTGTTGGATCATGTTTCACCTGTTTCATAAAGGGTCTGACAGTTCTAAACATGTCTACATTAGCAATACTGTATAAAGCACACCTGTACACAGGTAAGCACGTTGTGCAGCTTGAATAACAGACCTACGTGCCCTGGTCTTTCTGGAACGTTACACTGAAGACATGGACGGAAATAAATAAGCAATGTCTTTGATTATCAGCTCTTGATTAGGTTGGTCTTAACAGACGTTTTGCATTTATTGTTTTGGCAAGATGATTCGTACACTGAAGCTTGAAGTCTGTGAATGAGTTAAGGATAATAAAGCTGTCGTACCAGTGGTATGTTGAAGCTTGAAGGGGACATGTCCGAGTTCTCAAGGGTCTATTACATGTTATATTTGATGAGAGGTGAATACTCGGTAAAACGTAAACCAGCATAATGAAACGTTGATATGTGCAATATAACCTGCCGGGCTCAATCGAGTATACATCCAGGATTGGTAGTTGCTAAAAATGAAAGAGAATATCAAACCCAACAAAACAAAACCCAAACAAGGCACAACAATTAAAAAACCCACAAAAATTGTTATGAGTATTCGATTGCTAAGTATTTGATATGACTATGTTCCGAAGGCGATATTACATGCTTCTTATGGGAATGACACAACACGGAAAGTGGGGACACAATTTTATGGGTGGGTGGGTGGGGATGGGGTCGGGGGTGTTTTTTTTTTTTTCTTTTGCCCGGTTGTTTACGTGAATACAGAAAATAAAGGGAACAGAACATGAGGGTCTGTAGTCACATTGTATGATCTGGTTGTAGTGAAGACGAGGAGTGAGTGATTTCACTTTTACGCCGCAAACAGTATTATTCCAGCTATATGGCGGCGGTCTGTAAATAATCGAGCCTGGACCATACAATCCAGTGATCAACAGCATGGGCACCGATCTACGTAATTGGGATACGATGACTTGTGTATGCTAAGTCAGCGAGTCTGACCACCTGATCCCGTTAGTCGCCTCTTACGACAAGCATGGGTTGCTGATGATCAATTCCATCTCGGATTGAAGACGAGGACAGGGTATAGGCAGGGACATTGGCAACTGCAAATGGTGATCTAGGGTACTTATAGCACTGGTTATATGAGACTGCCTGTTTGCACCACTTAAAGATTGTCCGTGTCATGACGACATACGTACATCACTAGGTCAGGTTATAACCCAAGCCTAACTATACTTTGTGAGTTCTAGATTTGATAAACGATGTTAAAAACGTTATCACGGAGGTTCTTACAGTGGTCTAATTAAAATGAACTATTAGTAAACAGTTAAATACTCTCTAGATATTACTGTGAAACGTGGTCTAACTATGTAAGTATATGCACACATATGTCCGTATGTATGTATGTATGTATGTATGTATGTATGTATGTGCGTGCGTGCGTACGTGTGTGTGTGCGTGTGCATGTGTGTGTGTGTGTATGTATGTATGTGTGTGTGTGTGTATGTATGTATGTATGTATGTGTGTGTGTGTGTGAGTTTAGCTTAACGCCGTTTTTAGCATTATTCCAGCAATATCACGGCGGGGCACACCAGAAATGGGCTTCACATAATTGTACCCATGTGGGGAATCGAACCCGGACCTTCGGCGTGACGAGCGAACGCTTAACCACTAGGCTACCCCACCGACCCTATGTAAGTATGTATGTGTGTGTGTGTGTGCTCGCGCGTGCGTGCGTGCGTGCGAAATGTATTTTCAGAATGTAATGTCAGAAAAAGAATTCATGTTATGCTCACGGGGCTGTATAAAAACATACATTGAATACAGTAGTTGACACGTGGTATTCACCAAATAAACCCCGTTGAAACAGTCGCTATGAACAGTTGCTACAATATGCAATCGACAACATCGTGCTTGTAGTTAATTGGTTCCCCCAATCAATTAATTGAGACAATAACATCTCAACGCTGGACATATGGTCCCATTTCCTTGTCGCCGATTAATGGGGGAACATTGCGGGGGGCATACGCTTGGCCTGATTAGAACGTTCAAGGTCTCGGCGCCCTGAGCTACCATCCACTAAGCGACCATAGAGCCTAATACCTGTAAATCCATTTTAATTAAAGAATACTCAATTATTTATATTCATTATTTACATGAACTAGTTCATCTTTTAGTGTCAACAAGTGCTAAGTTTAGTGTATGTAGCGACATACGTGTATGTGAGCATGCGTGTGTGTATGCTTGCGTGCGTCCGTGTGTGTGTGCGTGTGTGTCCACTAAATTGCAAGGTAACAAAAAGCATTTTTTCACCTTTTAGTGGTCTATGTTTGTTTCCTGTTAAACACATAGTAATATTCCAGCTTTATGTCCGGGATCTGTAAATAGTCGAATCTGGTCCATATAATCCAGTGATTGACTTCGTGAGCGTCAATCTGGGAAACTGGGACACGATGTCATGCAACAGACAAGTCAGATGTGGGGATGTGACGTGTGTTTGTTTTCTCGTACAAGTCCGGACTGTTACGGGTTTTATAGTGCTTCTCCGATACAGCATATACTGACCCAGAGTCGACCTACTCGGGGGCATGGCAATAACAAGTACCATCTTTGAACATGTGTTGGTATGGCGCGTTCGGGGATCGAACCACAAACCCTTCGCTGTACGGTCAGACGTTCCACCAACTAGACCAACGAGGCAGTCAGAAAGTTATACATTATAAACACGCAGCCTCCCCCGTCTTCTCCCCTACATTCCTATCTACTCTTTCCCCCTCTCCTGTCTTTCTCTCCCTATTTCCACATTTTCACTTCTAGTACTTATCCTATATTTGCCCTAATGTTTCAATATAGTAGTAAAGCAAATGCTGTGCATTTCCAAGGATGTTACTTTCACATCTGTAGATAATATCTTCATCTCTATGTGAAAAGGATATATCTGTATTCACATAGTAGCAGTGTAACATCTCGCTATATATATGTACTAATGTATCGGATATGTAACATCTGTCCCTATGCTAATATAATAAAAAAGGAAAAGAAAGTTTAATTGTATTCGTCTCGGGCCGTTTCCTTAGCTAAGTAGTGCAGGCGTTCAATTGTCATTCAGGGCCTTTGTTCGAATCTATCATTGCTGTAGCCACTTACCTGTTCCTGGTTTCTCTACGGCAATGTACTTACAGGTTGACATCAACCTTCATGCGTGTTGGCCTCATGTAGATAAACAGAGTTCTTTATCTTGTTAACGCATTCAATTGTTTGGTTGTTTACACAATAATTGTTTGGCAAGATTGTTTTCTCAGGATATTGTGCAACTGTCCTGTCCCGACAGAAAGTTCCATCGTGGCGTGTGCAGGTCCACGATGACGGAAAACTTAATCTTAAGTTGTGTCCCCTGAATGTGAATCTCTGAGGATGGTAGTCTTTACAGAAGCTCTTTCCTTCTTGACCAATCTCAACACCCTTTGTTAGAGTCACAGAAGACAATGTCGCATTTAACACAGCGATGTCAGCGAGAACGAACAAAAAGCAAAATAATTTTAATAAATATTTTATCACACCTTTTCAAGTTATCCCAATCCCACTTAAAAATTAAACGTTGTCAAAAAGATTTCTCAGGCTCTATTTTCACGTATGCCATTTGTTCCCGTGCTTTTAGGTAACACTTGGCTTGCCTTTGCGTGTGTTTGTGATGCGTGCAATCGGTGGGGCAGGATTTCTATGAGTATATACATTCAGGGCTCGATTTAAGAGATTTTAACCTACTTGCACCAGGTGCAACCTAAGATAAAAAAACTAGTTGCACCAGTCAAATTCCAGTTGCAATGTTTGTATTGCAATATGTAATATCAGAAATATGCTATTGCATTATTTAGATGTTTTATTCAGAAGTTTACCCACTCAAAAATTGACTTGCGCCTGGTGCAAGTTAGACTAATAACTAGGTTGCACTTTGTAATATTGGCTTGCACCAGTGCAAGTAACAAAGCACTAAATCGAGCCCTGACATTGTATTCCACTTTTCAAATTTTGAAGCCAGTTGTCACCTGAGTGCCAAAACGGTCCTTCTGTAAAACAACGAAATGGTTAATGGTGCTGAAGAAATTACTTACAGACATCTGGAATTGTATCCGAGGGTTATAAAAATACATCCAGTAGACTTCTGGTTGCATAAATATACTTTATAAGTACTAGTTGTCTGGTTGGAAATAGAAACTGGAGCACATGTGAATCCCCTACCTACCACAGTAACCGCGTTTAGCAACCCACATATTTCACTTAGTTTCATAACTATTGGTCATTGTGACCTATTATGTAAACGTCTGTTTTCGGCGAAAGTATACTTAGGTTTTCGACATGTTCAAGAGAATCACGCATGCGCAATAATGTTTCAGGATGGAAATAGAAAGAAAAAGTATTTTCTCTCTCACGAATCCTATAATTTCAGAGATATTTATATAGTTGGTAACACGAGAAGAGCACGTGCTCTACCCTAGAATGTCGGACGGGTAGTATAAGAATAGAATCTTCTTTTACAGAGGTCTGTATTATTCTTAGACATATTGCCATCAATCAAAGTGAATTCCTTGGACAAGCCCTCCTGGGCAGATAAAAGTTGAAGAAAGTCTAAAAGTATCCTTAATATAATTAGTGGAATCACGAATAGATGAAAACGAGACGAAAGTGTTACCCACTCCCTAGGAAAATGATATTTTGGGTTCAAGTGTTTGCGCGAACGTTGTTTGCGTATTATTTAATATGTCTGAAATCGCGTTAAATGTGAAATAAACAGTCCCTGATCACCAGCAACGTCGTAGATTGGTACAATAATAGTTGTATTTGCCTTCTACTTTCCGTCACTTCCAATAACGTGTTTTTGTGGAGCCCTCGGCCTCGTCATTACCTGCACTAATGATAGCCTTTCGCCTCTAGCGACTACTTCCGGGTGACGTCACGAACGACTCTCGCGTAAAACGACGTGAGTTTACTGTACACCATGGGGGCGGTGCTTCAGCGATGCGTTTGACTGCAGGTTCTGTTGTTAGGGTCGACGTGGTGCCTGTCTCTACTTCACTGGAAACAATAAAATGTTGATTTGATCCCTGTTTACTGTCAACTCACGTAGGAGATGAAAGCTCATGCCCGAGACGAGCTAATCTGGACTTGTTTTATTGTCGAGATTCAGAGTGCATTTCGTTAGTAACGTCGTAGTGAGGCCGCCAGCCTATATATTTTCAAAGTTAATGCACTCAATTTTGGAAGGTAATGTAATACTGTGAAAAAAACATTAGGCAATTAAAGCCAAAGTTTGTAAATACACATGACTGGAGTAAATGATGACCAACTTTCAGGTTAAACACGAACGTGCTAGGATTGACCAACGACACAAGTCTTGTAATGTCAACTTGTATTCTAGAGAAAGTTCATTTGCGGCACTACCTGTTTTCATAGTAGCTGAGGCGGGGCGGGGTAGCATAGTGGTCAAAACGTTCGCTCGTCACGCCGAAGACCTGGGTTCGATTCCCCACATTGGTACAATGTGTGGAGCTCATTTCCGGTGTCCCCCGGGAATCTGAGGAAGGAATCTGTTACCGCGGGCTGTTACATCTTTCCAGATCCCAACTGGAATAGGCGAGAGAACATGTATGGTCTTTTCACAAAATATATTCCATTTTTCCGCACATGCAATAAGAAGAGAAACACACATGGGGATATAGCTTGTGAAAGAAGAGTGAATATTGAGCTGTGGCTTGACAGTGGAAGAATCCAAGGGAGGTTGCTTGACAGGAGAATGAACATCGGGTGGCTGCGTTGCTTGGCAGATGGGGAAACATAGAGAGGCTGCTTGACAGATGGGGAAACATAGAGAGACTGTTAGACAGATGGGGAAACATAGAGAGGCTGCTTGACAGATGGAGAAACAGAGAGAGGCTGCTTGACAGGTGGGGAAACATAGAGAGGTTGCTTGACAGATGGAGAAACATAGAGAGGTTGCTTGACAGATGGAGAAACATAGAGAGGTTGCTTGACAGATGGAGAAACATAGAGAGGTTGCTTGACAGATGGAGAAACATAGAGAGGCTGCTTGACAGATGAAGAAACATAGAGAGGCTGCTTGACAGATGGAGAAACATAGAGAGGCTGCTTGAAACATAGAGAGGTTGCACAGATGGAGAAACATAGAGAGGTTGCTTGACAGATGGAGAAACATAGAGAGGTTGCTTGACAGATGGAGAAACATAGAGAGGCTGCTTGACAGATGAAGAAGCATACAGAGGCTGCTTGACAGATGGAGAAACATAGAGAGGTTGCTTGACAGATGGAGAAACATAGAGAGATTGGTAGACTGATGGAGAAACATAGAGAGGTGGCTTGACAGATGGAGAAACATATGAGAGGTTGCTTGACAGATGGAGAAGCATACAGAGGCTGCTTGACAGATGGAGAAACATACAGAGGTTGCTTGACAGATGGAGAAACATAGAGAGGTTGCTAGACTGATGTGGAAACATAGAGAGGTTGCTTGACAGATGGAGAAACGTAGAGAGGTTGCTTGACAGATGAAGAAACATAGAGAGGTTGCTTGACAGATGGAGAAACATAGAGAGGTTGCTTGACTGATGGAGAAGCATACAGAGGCTGCTTGACAGATGGAGAAACATAGAGAGGTTGCTAGACTGATGTGGAAACATAGAGAGGTTGCTTGACAGATGGTGAAACATACAGAGGTTGCTTGACAGATGGAGAAACATAGAGAGGTTGCTAGACAAATGGAGAAACATAGAGAGGTTGCTTGACAGATGGAGAAACATAGAGAGGCTGCTTGACAGATGGAGAAACATAGAGAGGTTGCTAGACTGATGTGGAAACATAGAGAGGTTGCTTGACAGATGTAGAAACATAGATAGGCTGCTTGACAGATGGAGAAACATAGAGAGGTTGCTTGACATATTGAGAAACATAGAGAGGTTGCTTGACAGATGGAGAAACATAGAGAGGTTGCTTGACAGATGGAGGGAACATACAGAGGTTGCTAGACTGACAGGGACGATAGGCACATAGCGACTCCTACAGTGAAGAATGGAAGGGCAAAGAGAGAGGACGAAGTTTATAAAATGTCCCTTTGACTCATCAGCAATTTTACAATGCACTAACATAATAAATATCACTACAAATGCACTATCATCTGCAGTCTAATCTCCGTGGAAACATGGAATTAGCGTTATAAACAAGGCGCACAGAGTAGCTAGAAAATACCTCAAGATAATATGTGACATTTCCAGCAGTTTCCATGTGTTTATCCTAATAGTCAAATAAACATGATTTTATATATATATTTATTTTGTTGTGGTCAAGGTATATCACCACAACAACAGAATGTCCGTGCGTACTTTTACACAGCAACAGTTTGTAAACACGAGCTTTAAAGCCTTCACCTACAAACGTAGCGTAATATCAACAATTTCTCAACAGCGTCAGTGCCTTATCGATCTGCCAGGAATGAGGTAGACCAGGCTGCGTCTAGCGTATGGTTGCATGCTGATGGCATCATATGTCACAACTGGTTGTCTCCAGGATGAAGAGGTATGGAGGGTTATAGCCAGAGTATTCTTGTCGTGGTGATCAATAAACTTCCTGTTTCCTCGTTGTGATGTGTTGATGTAAACTGGCCACATAAGATTTAATGTGCACATGTTGAAATATTAAAAGCTGGAATGTTGATTATTTCTAAAATAATGTTTTGGGTTTTTTTATTTTGGGGATTAGTTGGGTCGAATTCTCCGAACTCCGTAGACCCTTACGATCCTGAACGAACCCGTGCAACCACTTTGGTTTAGTATCGGAAGTCCGCTTGCCACGAACTTTGTAAGTCACTGTTTTCGCAGTAAACTTTCGTTTCTGACGAATTGTACTGAATCTGAAGGAAGAGAGTTGAAAAGTCAAATATTGTAAAAGGATTCAACTTGGTCCTTTTCTCAGACTGCACAAATTGAAACAAATCTTTTTGAGGATTCGAGAATCAAATAGTCTCCAAATACGTTCTGTGAATAAATTTAAAGTATTTGCAAGATTTTATCAAGGATCAGTGTTCAACTTTGACACATGATTCTAAATACATTTGCTGCCCGCAGCAATACCTCTCTTTGTGATTTTTTTTTTTTTATATATATTTATATAGCGCCAATATCGAGATCACCTGCTCAAAGGCGCTTTGTTTTTCCCTCGATCATTGGATGTCAGTCTCAAACGGCACACTGTATTATCAATCCCCCACCCCATGTACAAACGTACTGGACATTTTTTCGGGTGTCAAGTCGAAAGTTGATGGTAATGATGCATATTTTGGTCATATTTGTTCCCGAAGATAACACACTGGTCCTATATGTGGCATTATTATATCAAGTTCTTTGATGTAACAATTAGTTGCATATAACGGTCATTTCTCTTGAGACCTTGGCAGCGGGAACAACCAACCGTTTCATGTAGGGCATCTAGACACATGGTAAGAAGGGATTTAGTTCGTACTGGCCACAGAGTCTTGTTTCTGAACTCTCCAGATAGGACATGCTCAGAAAACTCGTGTACAGGTGTGAGATTCTGTCGATATCATGTACTTCCTGGGATGAAGGTGAATGGAAGGATCGCAGGTGTTGAGTTACATTGATTGTAAGCATCACAAAAATGAACACAATATCACCGTGTCCGGCTATTAAGGAACACATATTACAATTTGTACCAAGGTACATTACCTGGTACAAATCGACTACACCAAACTGTTCTTGGACACCTCTCACAATTTGACTTACCGACTGTACCTATCGAATTATGATCTTTTACAGGTATTGCTATATAACTGCATCCAAATACCGAAACAATGACTGTTACAAATCAGCTGCACAAAACTGTAAATGAACACGTAATGCAAATTGTCTGTAGCAAACTGTGACTGAACACCTGTTAGAATTTTAGTGTAAATTTAATGGACACCTCGTGTAGACTGTTTGTTTTAACGTTACATGGAAGATACTGAAGAACTTCGGCATCAGCTGTAACCGGACAAGACCTGCTCCCAAAACATGCTTCCAAAGTATTATTCCTCGAAGTGTGCAAGCAGATGGAACCCGTGCGGCATGAAAATGCACATTTATCTCTTGTAACCAATATATAGAGCTTATAAACAAATTTTGGTCTATTGAATTATGGAAGTTTAATTTCACACCTAAATAAGCTCGTTATAATCTTTTAACTCGTTGATGTTATTGTTTTCCTTTTGATGGAGTCATCTCAGGTAAATACAGTTCATTTAATTGTTTGAATGCAGTAAGATTTCCGGTAACATGAGATGTTAGAGACAATTACAATGCAAAACACATAAGCTTGAAATAGTAGCACAGGTTGTTATTGTCTGTGCTTCATAATCTCCACGTTTAGCTGAAAGGAGTACATACATTTAAGTGTCGGGACTATTCACAATGGAATGTCTACATCACGTAGGTGTAATCCTAGCTTGAATTATACTTGCCTTCATTGAGAAACTGCACCAGGGACAAAGCCAATTGAGTAAATTTGGAAACAAAAAACAAAGAAACGCATGTGACTACTGCAAATCTTACACTAACCAAACAACTTAGCAACGACCTTTACGTAAAAGCAAGGTCACAACAGCGCGAAATCTGACGTGACAACGTGACGTTTTGGCGGGATTTAGAGTTACCGTCTGCTCTCTGTCTTGTCTTATCCTGAAGGAAAAACATCCATGGGAACAGACGACACAGTAGCGAGGTAAGAGTTGACAAGGTGGTCAGAAATCAACGTGTCTTTCCCAGACCTACGCCTAGACATAGGCTTCAAAGGGCTACGTGCCTTGAGCGTTTCGCATCCTTGTCGCGTGCAGGACAGACAGACGACACCGAGCAGACGACACAATTACTGTCCGAGTAGAAGTGCAATGTCATGAAGGCACCATTGTTACGTGAAGCATGTTGAACGTGTCACGGGGGCTTTCAGTCATAATTGTTTTCAGCTTGCAATGAGGACTGCACGTTGCCTGGAAGCAGGTCACTTTGACCTTGAAGTTCACAAGTATCAGAAAAGACCCGAAGCGATGAAAGGGGAAGTTACGGCACACAGATGCTACCGTTGAGCAGCGATCTCGACATCTAGATGCTTTTAGTTATTTTGTAACAAACTTCCAATTTATATAAGCAAAGAAAGAATGTAATTAAGGAAGAGAATTGTTATGGATGTCAATTTCTTTATATTGAGGAACACAACGTTTCGGAATATATCCTCACTCCTTCATCAGGTGAATGACTGGTATGAGGCATAGAGCACATATATGTACAATGTAAGAACAACAAAAGTAATAAAACAACAAATATGCAGGCTAAACAATGGAATAATTAGGGCCAGTACTACCAGTTAATTAGCGCTGATTGGAATTTTATCTATTGAACCGTTATTTGGAAAGTGTGCTTTTGGAACAAATGTTACCAAGTATTCAGTTTTTTCATAATGTTATGTCATTGTCTATGACTACAGGTAAATGCTTTGTGGTGTATTGTCCAATTGTGGTATAATGGGTGACGCGGGGCAGGATACACTCACCACTAACGCCTGGTGACAGTAGTATTTAAACGTGAATCACACAAACTGTCTGAATCAGAAATATAATCTGAATCGTACAAAAGACTCTTAATAGAATCATACATGAAATTTCTCATCATTATAGAACAAACAAATTCTTCGTTATGAAATATAACAAGTAAAATCATTTACATGAAATTCCAAATAAAAACCTCTGTAATAAGTTTATGTCTAAAACATTCTTTTCAAAAAAGATAAAAAAATTGCAACAACATGCATGAACATAAATACACGAAGTATTCGTTTTTTAGACATTCTTTGTTTTCTTGGTACATACCTGTTATTCCTATTGCACATAGCATTATACGCATATACGTGTAACAATTGCGTCGTCAACATGACGGATTGCGAGAGTTGTTGACGTAGCTGCTTACAAGGGTTTGGGGGTGGGGGAGGGGGTTGGACGTTGACTAATACCTTTCTGGACTCGGCGTGACAAGCAGTGTCACCACGAACGCTATCCTACCTCCAAGCGACCAGGTACGCTACATACGTCACCTGATCACGTCATTAAATTTTTGTCGAATCAGAAATCATAAAATCAGGTAATACAAAAATACACATCCTTGAGAGAAATAAAACGCGTAAGTGTTTTACTTCTCTGGCATGTAACGATGCTGGCTGTTTGTAGAATTTATTACACATGGAGTACATTCCGTGATGTTTACTACGGCTACGATAGCTTTCGGAAGCTGTGAGTGTCTGGTAAATACCTCGGCACTACTTGTCTAACGTATGATGGCGGACAAATACGGATGTATTTACTTATCTCACTTCCGCCTGAGAGCGGACGATGTCAATATTACTCCGCGAGTGAAAACATCAGACCACCTTGTCAAGTGTCTTGTTTGCACACATGTCACCGGGATTGACTAAATAAACATAAACCCAGAAGCTAATGAAGATATTTGCTCTAAGTTGATACGCTGGTTTAAGTCAAAATGCTAGTTTTTGTACAACACCGAGTGTAAATAATTGCCCAGTGTATTGAATAATCAGTGTGAATATAACCGTCGTTACTACAACACTTGATGTCTGCCCCATGTATGAGAGGGTGACTGCACTTTAATTAGAATGAGTTAATTTTTTGAATGATTTGTGTTCTGATAAAATCGTTTCTGACTGCAATTGTCTTCTACTTCTATTTGCTTGAATACTCTCTGTTTATTTTATTTTTGGTCGTTTAAAGACGATTCGTCATTTACGTATCTCCCTTTGCGAAATATAGTCACCTCCTTCATGGGAACTTGGGACAGTACAAGGCTCGATGTTTGGACACTTAGGCCCAAGACGTCAATGATGGCGTCTCCAGCAGAACAGGTGCTCGTTACCTAGTGCCTTTCTGTATGAGGTTGAACCGTACGATGATGACGTCACGCTATTGTTCTTACAGTTGATTTGGGGTCAGGAATTCACTGGCCATTTTGCCCGTGCGTTTTATTTAGTACAACAGTCGTATTTATAATTCATTATACACAATTATAGAGAAGTAAATATCAACTCTAACATAGTTTAAGTTGCACAAATTACTCGAATCTGTTGATTCCCACGTTCACAATAAACAGATGCTGTATCCGGATTCGAGGGAAGAATAGCTCTTCAATGCCCCGTGCCGTAACTTAATTGTGCTTGACTCCCTGTAGGAATTCCTAAACAACACAACAGTTCCCGAGTACCCAGTACTTGATTCCCTGTGCGGATTCCTAAAAAACACAACAGTTCCAGAGTACCCAGTGCTTGACACCCTGTACGGATTCCTAAAAAACACAACAGTTCCCAAGTACCCAGTGCTTGACTCCCTGTACGGATTCTTAAAAAACACAACAGTTCCCGAGTACCCAGTGCTTGACTCCCTGTACGAGATTCCTAAAAAACACAACAGTTCCCGAGTACCCAGTGCCTCCCTGTACGGATTTCTAAAAACACAACAGTTCCCGAGTACCCAGACTCTCCCTGTACAGGATTCTAAAACACAAACAGTTCCTGAGTACCCAGTGCTTGACTCCCTGTACGGATTCCTAAAAAACACAACAGTTCCCAAGTACCCAGTGCTTGACTCCCTGTACGGATTCCTAAAAAACACAACAGTTCCCGAGTACCCAGTGCTTGACTCCCTGTACGGATTCTTAAAAACACAACAGTTCCCGAGTACCCAGTGCTTGACTCCCTGTACGGATTCCTAAAAACAACAGTTCCCGAGTACCCAGTTCCTGTCAGATTCCTAAAAACACAACAGTTCCCGAGTACCCAGTACTTGACTCCCTGTACGATTCCTAAAAACACAACAGTTCCCGAGTACCCAGTGCTTGACTCCTGTCAGATTCCTAAAAACACAACAGTTGCTTGACTCGTACGTACCAACAGTGCTTGACTCCTGTACGGATTCCTAAAAAACACAACAGTTCCCAAGTACCCAGTGCTTGACTCCCTGTACGGATTCCTAAAAACACAACAGTTCCCGAGTACCCAGTGCTTGACTCCCTGTCAGATTCCTAAAAAACACAACAGTTCCCGAGTACCCAGTGCTTGACTCCCTGTACGGATTCCTAAAAAACACAACAGTTCCCGAGTACCCAGTGCTTGACTCCCTGTCAGATTCCTAAAAAACACAACAGTTCCCGAGTACCCAGTGCTTGACTCCCTGGAGGGAAAGAATATACCGTTTTGGTTGTGGGGATTCTGGTCTCGGATAATACTTGTCATTCCGAAAGGGAATCCTGTGCAGAATAGGTCCCAAAACTAAAAACGACATTGAATTGAATGACTCAAATTCAGTCAAGCGATATGGCGTGTTCAATGGTATTTCTATACCATGTGATGAAATATATCCATATATACCTCAACATATTCAAGTAGGGGTAATGTTTGGGACATGATTCTGTTTGTATTTATCCTCCATAGTGATAAGCACCTTGTTATAATAACCAGGGCATATACCAGGTAAATACTCCTTTGGGCTAATGCTCTGTATGGCCTCTAACCGTAACGTCTCCTGTATGGAGCCTACCATGCAGGCCTTGGGACAAACTGATAACCATCATATGCTGTACAGGCCTGTTATAGTTTGACAAGTCTATATTTCTTCAACCCAAACCTTACCCGTGAAGATCCGGCTTAGAATTGATCTTCAGTAACCCATGCTTGTCATAAGAGTCGACTAACAGGATCGGGTGGTCAGGCTCGCTGACTGGATTGACACATGGCATCGTATCCCATTTGCGTAGATCGATGCTCATGCTGTTGATCACTGGATTGTCTGGTCCAGATCCGATTATTTACAGACCGCCGCCATATAGCTGGAATATTAAACTAAACTCACTCACTCACTCAACCCAAACCTGGAAATGAAGGCTGGATTCAGTTTTGAATATATGTTACAGAAAAGGGTGCTTAAATATATCAATTTCAGACACAGTGTACTAGCCTTTCCTTTCTTTATCTGTTACAGTGAGTGCGAGAGTGTGTACTTGGCATATAAGAGATAACAACGAAACCTCTGTAATCGGGACTCTCTCCTTCTCGCCCTTTCTCTCTGTCTGTCTCTCACTCACACACACGCACGCACGCGCACGCACACACACATTCAGCCCCTCAAGCCCCCACCCCATCCAGCAAGTATGTACACCTTAACCATGTTAACGTGTTACCTCCATCATTCCTTAGATTACTGGTGCCACTTCTTTAAAAGCACTGATAGTATCGTCATGTCGACAGGTACTTATTGTCAATGGTATCCAGTCAAATCTGACTTTCTAGCAAAGACGTATCCTTGAAATTGTACCTTTCCATCTAGAATGCAAGTTTATGAGTCAGTTAGTACAACAGGGGGAGTGAATGTACCGAATATCACCAACATCCTTTGGTTGGAATTACAGAAACGTTATGTGAAAAACAAAGTTACGCACTTAACACAGTCATATAAACGATTATGAGTTCTTGTGTGTAAGAAGATACTTTTATACCGTGTGACTCCTACTCTTGGCCTCGCGTAGCGTTGACTTCACAAACTACGCAATTTGTTATCAGTATTTCCGGGTTGGACAAATGATCCAATATCGCTAAACGTCAATAATTCGGTCAGGAGGAAGTCGAAGCTGTACATCGGTTTCAGTATCCTTTATCAATGAATAAAGTCCATAACATTAAACACCTACATAGTTGCGGTTAATTTACGTGTTACAGGCAACGATTACTAATACTCCAAAGTCCACACGAGTTATACGCCGCTCAGAAGACTAGACTTGCACCAGGTGACCCCCACCACGTAACAGCCCACGTACCAGTATCATGGCCGACCGAATTCTTACTCGGCTCATCAACAGCCGAAACTGCTTGACTCACAACTTATAATACGGTGTACGGGACCCGCTACTCAAGGCCTCGGCATATGGTAATCATATAATCGATTCGCTGCTCTACCACCAAGCATGACTCAACGCACGATTCGAGTACATATCTAATAATGTTATCTGCGCGCGGCGGGGCACTCGGCAAACTTGTATTCTCTGATTCGGTGCTTCCCCACAAATCAGCTGATTATGACAAAAAGCGAGGAAAACAAGTACATAAAACTAACGGGCAATATGAAAGAATTTGCACTCCTGTGAACGAGAGTACCATGACGTTTGAGAAAAGGCATCAAGTACTGGTAGATCGAAGGCCGGTACTAGATGAGGTTACTGTGTTGTGTCCATGAGTGTTTGTGATAGCATTGCATGAAAACATGACATTAAGATAAAACAGATAATTAACTCTTTTATTTCAACCATGTGCTTCTGGTGCCACCACATGAACCTTCAGCATACTCAATTCCCCCACGGTAGACAGGTGAGGGTGATATGGGGTTATATAACCCGGTGCAAGTCATTCCACAACAGAAACATACACATGTATCACATGTCATCGGATGTCACGCAGTAACAAGTGGCTTATCAACTACATACGGGTTACTAAATAAAAGCAGAGACCATATCGATATATGATCTCTGAAAAAATCGATCAGACACTTTCCGTAAGAAAGGTCTTAGAAATTCGTAACAAATCTCTGCCGAAAGCAGAGTCGATTGTAGGATATACCCGGTGATATACCCGGTGATATACCCGGTGATGATATATAACGTGAATGACTGTTGGTAACAAAGGTTTTGGCACATGATATGACGTTGTTATCTGATACGTAAACATGAAATATGATTGTTATCTCGGCTATTGAAAGTCGGCAAGTATCAATGGTTAACCAATAAGGAAGTTAGAGAGCATCAATGGTTATTCATTGTATATGTCGCGTGGTAAAAGTAAGTAAGAATGGTTAGTATCATATAGGCAGGGTCCTGTATGTATTTTATCGAGTTAGTGCTGATGTTTATGTCAATTGTAATTTTCTGACCGTGTTCATGGCGAATTGTAACAATATTCGTGAACATTCATTTGTGTGTGTATTTCAGCCCTGTGTCTGTGTCAGTCGACCCTGTAGAAAAACATTGTGTCAGTCAGCTCTTAGTCTGTCGCACAGTCCCTGAACCACATTATTGTCCCTACTGCCAAGCCCTCTCTGCAGTGCTAAAGCCCTAAATAAAGCAAGTCTAGATTTCATCAGGTTCAGGATATCTCTGGTCTCCCTGGTCTCCTTTTCAATTTAAATGGGCTTGTTTGTTACTATCAAAATTATATATATTCAGAGACTAAGCATTAGTCTAGTCAGCTCTGTACAAAGTCGTTGTGTCAGTCAGCTCTGTACAAAGTCATTGTGTCAGTCAGCTCTGTACAAAGTCATTGTGTCAGTCAGCTCTGTACAAAGTCATTGTGTCAGTCAGCTCTGTACAAAGTCATTGTGTCAGTCAGCTCTGTACAAAGTCATTGTGTCAGTCAGCTCTGTACAAAGTCATTGTGTCAGTCAGCTCTGTACAAAGTCATTGTGTCAGTCAGCTCTGTACAAAGTCATTGTGTCTCTGTACAAAGTCATCATTAGTCTAGTCAGCTCTGTACAAAGTCATTGTGTCAGTCAGCTCTGTACAAAGTCATTGTGTCAGTCAGCTCTGTACAAAGTCATTGTGTCAGTCAGCTCTGTACAAAGTCATTGTGTCAGTCAGCTCTGTACAAAGTCATTGTGTCAGTCAGCTCTGTACAAAGTCATCAGTCATTGTGTCAGTCAGCTCTGTACAAAGTCATTGTGTCAGTCAGCTCTGTACAAAGTCATTGTGTCAGTCAGCTCTGTACAAAGTCATTGTGTCAGTCAGCTCTGTACAAAGTCATTGTGTCAGTCAGCTCTGTACAAAGTCATTGTGTCAGTCAGCTCTGTACAAAGTCATTGTGTCAGTCAGCTCTGTACAAAGTCATTGTGTCAGTCAGCCCTGTACAAAGTCATTGTGTCAGTCAGCTCTGTACAAAGTCATTGTGTCAGTCAGCTCTGTAAAAGTCATTGTGTCAGTCAGCTCTGTACAAAGTCATTGTGTCAGTCAGCTCTGTACAAAGTCATTGTGTCAGTCAGTCAGCTCTGTACAAAGTCATTGTGTCAGTCAGCTCTGTAGAAAGTCATTGTGTCAGTCAGCTCTGTACAAAGTCATTGTGTCAGTCAGCTCTGTACAAAGTCATTGTGTCAGTCAGCCCTGTCATTGTGTCAGTCAGCTCTGTACAAAGTCATTGTGTCAGTCAGCTCTGTACAAAGTCATTGTGTCAGTCAGCTCTGTACAAAGTCATTGTGTCAGTCAGCTCTGTACAAAGTCATTGTGTCAGTCAGCTCTGTACAAAGTCATTGTGTCAGTCAGCTCTGTACAAAGTCATTGTGTCAGTCAGCTCTGTACAAAGTCATTGTGTCAGTCAGCTCTGTACAAAGTCATTGTGTCAGTCAGCTCTGTACAAAGTCATTGTGTCAGTCAGCTCTGTACAAAGTCATTGTGTCAGTCAGCTCTGTACAAACTTTCTGTTTCTGTCTAATACTGACTCAACACCTCCATTAAACGTATACATGTGAGTGAGTGAGTGAGTTTAGTATTACGGCGCTTTTAGCAATATTCCAGCAATATCACGGCGGGAACATAAGAAAATGAACTTCACACATTGTATCCATGTGGGGAATCGAACCTTGACCTTCAGCGTGACGAACTAATGCTTTAACCACAAGGCTACCCCACCGCCCTACATATACATGTAAATCATACAGAGTGTGTACCTCATATACTACTACTGTTGTATAACAAAATACGCCAGTGGGTCATTAAGTTCGTTAGCGTAAAAAGCGTGTCTACCCTTCCATATACACCACAGTTTTACAATATGGTGCAGCAACATACGACCTCGTCGGTACACGTTCACCGAGTACCGTGTACACGGTCAGGCAGTTGGAATAATTCTACCGCCGATCTTATTGATTAACGATTTGCTTTGTTTCGACTTGCATTAATCAATCCAAGGGACACTCGGTGCGTTAGACACTGGTTAAGCATGACTGCGTATTGGTTTAAACAACACAACACAGCCATTATCATATCATGTTAAGCATTGAAAAGTGTTTAAATTAAATATATCGTTGTGTTTCTATGACTACCTGATAACATCGTATGTTGTTCATTTGAGTGAGCGAGTTTGGTTTTACGTCGCTTTTAGCAATATTCCAGCAATATCACGGCGGGGGACACCAGAAATGGGCTTCACACATTTTGCCCATGTGGGGAATCGAACCCGGGTCTTCGGCGTAACGAGCGAACGCTTTAACCACTAGGCTACCCCATCGCCCTTCGCCGTCAGAATAGGCATACGTTTGTCTGTTTGAAAAAAGTACATGTAATGGACAATGAACAAAGGGAAGACATATTACACATTAATTGAAACGCTTACTACGGACAGTGAATTTATGGACTTGACTTAAAGTATTTTCATTTATAGTTTGTGGCAGACAAAGGCTGCCGTACAGGATGGTCTTAATATCTAAACTAACTTTTAGGATTTCAAAGCCTTGTATCACATCAAACCGGCAGCTGACATACTTTGGACATTTTAAAAAGAAATGATCGGCAACTCCAACCGGAGAACCACAAAGGCAAGCTTTACTTTCAGATAAATTGACACGGTAAAGATCATAAGTAATAAGTGTGTTCTGGTCTCCTGTCATTGTTGTTATCAACTATACACTAAGGGCTGGATTTGAAATTATGACCCCCCCTGTTCTTTGAGGCGTCCCGTGCACGTCACCTGTTGTGAGAAAAGTATTCATACCAAGCACATGATACCGCCTCTGACATCCGTAGACATATCACTATCGCATACCCCTTTCGTGATGTTTCATTTAAGCAAGAACGTGGGTTTTGCATTCATATGTCCGCCAGTCTCCTGTAATAGTTTACCAGTTCACCCTTTAGTAAGATAAGTTAATGTGTAGGGACTTGGATAAGAAACATTTACTGTTACTCGGTACTCAATGAGGTTGGATCTATGCAGGCTTTGGATGCGTGTCATCCGTCCCTGATGTCAAGTATCGTTGCCCATGCTTTCAGTCTGGGTACAATGTGTGAAGCCCATTTCTGGCGTCCGACGCCGTGATATTGCATGAATATTGCTAAAAGCGGCGTAAAATCATATTCACTCACTCATGCTTTCAGTCACTCGTTTGTCTGGGTCAAACCCAATTTCTCACAAGCGACGTGATATATATTCTTTCTCTTTTCACTCATCGTTAATAAAATTTAGTTTATTCATGAATTTAATTTAATTTATGTATGTCATGCTCGATAAAGAAATGTATCGCATAATCTAAAACACTTTTTCAAACCTTGTCAGTGAAATATTGCTGATAAGTTAAAGCGGACGTATCCGCTGTCCCAACCTATAGGGTCAATGGGTGCGTTTGTAGTAGCGTAGTAAACGTTGTTGCCCATCACTGATAACACTGGCGTTGTGAATGACACCCACTCTGGTGAGCGACTGACCCCATTAATGTGATCAGCGGAAATAATCGGAAAATGAGTCAGATAGATCCCCATGTCTCTCAAAGAGTTTCCACACCCGCAAAATGGAGCCGGCAAACCACACAAAGCTCCCAGCCAGTGTTACACAGTACATAACATAACAGCATGCCTTATCCTTTGAAAAAGCCGCAGTGGATATATTTCAAATGCAATTTGATTGTTCTGTTACATGAGCCATGCAGTTGTTTTCAATTTCTAATACATTTCACCATTTTTTATTCTGCCGTTTCAAATCAGCACAGCGCGTGCACCGGATGACCTGGGACGAAGCGAAAGGAAGATGCGCAGTAAACAATTGATGTGATCGATTACCGAACAACACAACGCATGGGCTTCGCGGGGCTGTGAGAATTGTACCGCGCTATTATCTGGCGCATTGATTTTTCTCTTAATTAGGGTGACTCGGTGGGGAGCATGTATAATTACTGATTTTCGCATACTTGAGGTGTACTTAGTCCCAATGATGAAAGGGTATAAACACCACAAAAAGTACATACGATCCAAATTGAAATGCAACCAAAGATGTAGACAGTAAACTCTTGATCCCCTCGACAGTTAATGAAGACAAGATCGACGTTTAAATATCCCATCTGTGTCCCAGTGCTTGTCAAATGGAAACCGGAACCTGGTTCAGGGCGTCCATATTTTGTAAACAGATTAGCAAGGTCGTGAAGAACATTGATTTTTGTTCAAATCGACCAATCAGTTGTAAACATTTCGGTTACAAAATCGTTCCAACAAATGTCATTTAAAGTTGTTTGTCTTTTGTTTATACAGGTTTGATATTGGGAATAACAATCTCCATTCAAAACAAGTAATGCGATATGTCTAGTGTGAGGCATTGATAAAGGCTTATAATACAGTGTCAGGTCTCGCGAGACTTCAGCTGCCGAGATCGACGGGCAGTGTAAACACCTGTATCGTCATTACATGGTGTCGGTCACCTAACTCTCGCAGTGATTTATGGTATTGTTTTGTTGGGTACTATGACACACTTAGTTCAAAACAGCTGGAATTTATTGTCAGTGGTTTACAGAGAGAATGAAAACACGCAAATAAAACGAAATTGACTCTAAATCAAATTATCTCGAATATTGTTGAAGTGGATGTGCTATCAGCGCTTGTTCTACGCCGATGTTAGCACGTGATGCAAGAAATGTGCCGTAGCTGAGTACCTAAGTGGGAATCGAACACAGTACTTCGTCGTGACGAGCGAACGCGTGATTATGAATTAACTAATCAACACTCCGTTTGTTTCGAACTTCGACAGCTATACTTGGTCTGAAGAACCACGTACGTTGCTTTTACTTTATTAAGTATGATATGGTGTTACAATATTTATACCACTGTCAACGACGTTCGACTCCATAATCCGTGACGTCAGTTCTAAGTGGGATAAATCCTATAACATTTGATAAGGACGCATTTATTGTCTCATGAAAACACCTGTGGGAAATTAAAAGCACATTAGCATTAAAAGGAATTTAACTTTGATGCTGAACGGCATTTGAGCGGCATGGAAAGTAGGATGTAAATTCACCAGCTATAGCAGCCGCGGCAGATACGTATTCTTAGAAATCAGTTATAGAAACCTGTAAACATTACTCATGTTCCAGGAATGTTTACAAGTTATGTTGCAATGGAATCTGTCCGTAAAACATCCGAGTCTATTGGTGACCTTCTGCATTGGACAGAACAGCCCCAACCCCAACTAACAGCAACCCACATCAATCCCATAGGCGGGTCCACAGGGGTGGGGGTCCCCTTTTTTCGTCCTGAAAGTTTATTAAGTGACTATTGAAACTCTCGTGAAAACGGGTGAAAATGAAGTGTGCATCCCCCTTTCTCAAGAGTGTCCCCGGGGCTGTGGGGTAGCCTAGTGGTTAAAGCGTTGGCTCGTCACGCCAAAGACCCGGGTTCAATTCCCCACATGGGCACAATGTGTTAAACCCATTTCTGGTTTCCCCCGCCGTGATATTGCTGGAATATTGCTAAAAACGGCGTAAAACTAAACTCAGTCAGTCAGTCAGTCAAGAGTGTCCCCACCCCCTCTTCTCGCCCCTGAATCCCCAAAGGTAGTCTGTCCCACAGTCCCTGAACCACATTATTTTCTCTACTGCCAAGCCCTCTCTGCAGTGCTAAAGCCCTAAATGAAGCAAGTCTAGATTTCCTAAGGTTCAGGCTAGCTATTCTCGAAACTTCTTAAGTCCTACGAACTTCTTAAGCCCATTCTTAACACATTGGCTACGATCAAAGTAAAGAATTCTTAGGGCTACGAACGTTTCGAGAATAAGGCCCCAGGTTCTGAATCTCTGGTCTCCCTAGGGCTCCATTTCAATTTAAATGGCTTGTTTGTTACTATCAAAATTATATATATTCAGAGACTGACTGAGTTTGGTTTTACGCCGCTTTTAGCAATATTCCAGCAACATCACGGCGGGCATATATATATTCAGAGACTAAGCGTTAGTCTACCCCAGAGGCTAGCTGATAATAGGTGATCCCTGAGTATTCTGGGTGATATTTGGTCTCAAGTAACCTGTGCCCCTCAAAGAAGTTAAACTGTGTATGTCGGAAGATGCATTTCCATTAATCGGTGCCCATCATATTAATCACTGGTTTGTGTGGTCGAGACTCGTTTTTTTAAAGTTTATCGTCATTTAGCTACGGTTCTGCAGTACAGCTTCAAACAACGTACTCGACAGTCCTACTTAAAAGGCTGGGTCAGTGATATCATTATATACTGACAGTATTGACAATGAACGAATTTTGCGTGGGTGTTAGTCAAATAACACTGAAACACATTATTTGTTTTGCTATAGAACCGAAACTGAAAACGAAGCGTTGTTCCGGGTCAAGAGCCCTCGTAAATATCTCTCCATTATGCCTTGGACAATAGGTAAGGTGTTTAGAGCTGTACTGTAGACAGTTAGTACCGTCATCTCCCCTGTGACCATTGGCTGACAATAACACAGATAGGATACTTTATAGGCAATTGACTACATCCTGAATGAAAACCAGTCATGTAGAAAATATGTCTAAATTTGAAAACGTTAGTCTTGTCTTAGGCTGTTGGTGTCAAAAGTGCATAGCGATTCTCTGAATTTTAATATTCCAAATATAGAAGGGGACATGGGCCGCCATGCTTGATCGCACGCGCTCTTATGACGTCAATTTAACCGGACATTACCACGAAGAGCCATCTCTCAGTCCGACTCATTCACAACATGGCGCCTCGGGCATGCGCAGTAGTCGCAGTATGTGTACATCTGAACGTAATAAAGTGTATAACGGCGACAAATTATGTCATCATTACTGTTGCTTGTAGCTTGAGGACGAGCATGGTAGGATAGATTTATGACTGCCTGGTACTTGCGCGAGACAACGTGATTCCAGGGATTTAAGATCACCCTCAGTCTCGACCATTTCGACAAGTCATACCTGCGTTATGTGTACTGGTTTTGCTTGTTTGTTGTTCACTCAAAATCCACCGGCCTGTAAATACTCCAGTCTGGACCAGGCAATACGGTGATTGATATAATGAGCTATGTCCCATGACGTCCGGGTACGATGGCACGCAATCGAGCTTGTTAATCTCTTGTTTGTTTGTTGTTCAACGCCGCACTCAGCAATATTCCAGCTATATGGCGACGGTCTGCAAATAAGCGAGTCCGGACCAGACAATCCAGTGATCAACAGCATGAGCATCGATGCACGCTATTGGGGTACGATGACATGCGTTATCCAAGTCAGCGAGCCTGACCACCCGATCCCGTTAGTCGCCTCTTACGACAAGCATGGGTTACTGAAGACCAATTCTAATCCGGGTCCTCATTTGACCCGTGTAGTGCACGCCTGTAGTTACCAGAACCAGTTGTCACATTGCTGTTACAGGCGCAGCGTTAAGCCAGTATAAGCTGGATAGCAACACGACAACCAGCAGCTGCATCACTGTTGTCACATTGCTGTTACAGGCGCAGCGTTAAGCCAGTATAAGCTGGATAGCAACACGACAACCAGCAGCTGCATCACTGTTGTCACATTGCTGTTACAGGCGCAGCGTTAAGCCAGTATAAGCTGGATAGCAACATTGCTGTTACACGGCAACCAGCAGCTGCATCCAGCAGCTGCATCACTGTTGTCACATTGCTGTTACAGGCGCAGCGTTAAGCCAGTATAAGCAGGATAGCAACACGGCAACCAGCAGCTGCATCACTGTTGTCACATTGCTGTTACAGGCGCAGCGTTAAGCCAGTATAAGCAGGATAGCAACACGGCAACCAGCAGCTGCATCACTGTAGCAACGACATAGACGCTATCATGGGGATGTGAGTCGCATTTACCTCATCTTCAAGCCAAGCTCACTAAAGATTGTAAACCATTGGATTTCACCTTGATTACATTCAGAAAAACTTGAACATTGTCTCTTTGAGCAGATTAATTGCGTGACGCATTAATAGTCTATGTTCACGGATGCATGTTCGCGTTATATATGATTAAGCTTTGACTTTATGGAAAACAGGTTTTTTGGCAAAGCCACAACGATTATAGGGAAACAACAGCGCTCACTGTGCCTAACCGCATATACGTCAGTGAAATGAAATCCCAGATTTGTCGTTAGGGAAACAGTGTCTTGTGGACAGTCAACGTGACACGTGATGTGTACAACTCAACACTACAAGACACTACTCATCGAAATGAGACACTTGTGACGTCATAAATACAATAAAAACATTATCGGAAAGTGCTTCCTAGAATTCCATGACGTCTGTATGTTAACCCGAAACCCAAGCCGTATGGTGTTAGTTGTCAATGTAAAGCTCGGCAAGAGACATTAATACAGGTGGTGTGTTGTTATTTTGGATGTCTCAGGTAGTTTTTACTTAAAGAGTCACTGCTGGCTGTGTTCGGTAGTGTGGCAGTGGTGAGATGCGGTGCGACGCATCGGTGAAGCGACAGCCCTATGATGTTTCGTTGCGGTAGTGCGATGGCGTTGCGTTGCGTTGCGTTGCGTTTCGTTGTGATGCTGTGCGATCCGTTTTTGCGTTGCGATGCGACTGTGCGATTCACTATCCCAATTATGTTTTGCGTTGCGATGCGACATTGCGATAGTGAAGCGCTTCACTATCCCAATAATTTATGAATGTCTCGTTGCGTTGCGTTGCGTTGCGGTGCGGTGCGGTGCGGTGCGGTGCGGTGCGGTGCGGTGCGGTGCAACATTGGGATAGTCTCACGCTGTGGTGTTGCGGCATGCTATAACGGTTGCAGGTGGTTCTTCATTTCGAAAACACAGATTTGACCTTACCTCTCGTAGATACTACGTGGGATACACATTTGTATCACTTCTGTCCTAATATTGCAGAAAGGGGGATAAAACGATTTATGACTCACGTACCCTTTTCCAGTAACCAATGCAGAGTTTGTTTGAATTGAGATACACATGCTACGTACCTTTCTTGTGTGAGTTTGCAATCACGATATAATTTCATTAAAATAAGTAAAAATGACTAGAGACGTAACATGATACCGCATAAACATGGATGTTAATCAAATCTGTATGTAACTGCTTGTATAACGAGTTGACCTTTAATTCTAAAACGACACCAATACATAACATAACATACGGGGTTTAATTTGTACTGATGACAACAGGCACTGGAGCTATGTCCAAATGTCAAAGTCGTGTGTGATGTACAATCGTATCTGTAAACTTAGGCACAGGTCTCATTTCAGGCGTAATCCTGCTGTGCTGGCGATTGTTGGCAGTAAATACGTTTGGAGGCAAAGTAAAATGAAATCGTAGATCTTTCACGTCATTTTCGCAAAACTTTTTCTCACAAGTCTCAAGACCACTTTTTGATGATGTTGTACACACAAGTGCATGTCCATGAGCATATCGCTTCTACCTATGTTAAAGGCCAATATTGCAGAGCTTTGTCGTAATGTATAGCGCAACCTTTCTGCATGTTCCAAATGCCAGATTGCTATCTTGGAGGAAATGATACTTATAGTTTACCAATGATACATTGCTGTCTTGCAGGAAATGATACTTATAGTTTACCAATGATACATTGCTATCTTGCAGGAAATGATACTTATAGTTTACCAGTGATACATTGCTATCTTGCAGGAAATGATACATGTAGTTTACCAATGATACATTGCTATCTTGCAGGAAATGATACATACAGTTTACCAATGATACATTGCTATCTTGCAGGAAATGATACTTATAGTTTACCAATGATCCATTGCTATCTTCGAGGAAGGCTACTTATAGTTTACCAATGATACATTGCTATCTTGGAGGAAATGATACATGCAGTTTACCAATGATACATTGCTATCTTGCAGGAAATGATACTTATAGTTTACCAATGATACATTGCTATCTTGCAGGAAATGATACTTATAGTTTACCAATGATACATTGCTATCTTGCAGGAAATGATACTTATAGTTTACCAATGATACATTGCTCTGTTGGAGGAAATGATACTTATAGTTTACCAATGATACATTGCTATCTTGGAGGAAATGATACTTATAGTTTACCAATGATACATTGCTATCTTGCAGGAAATGATACTTATAGTTTACCAATGATACATTGCTATCTTGTACATTGCTATCTTGGAGGAAATGATACATAGTTTACCAATGATACATTGCTCTCTTGCAGGAAATGATACTTATAGTTTACCAATGATACATTGCTATCTTCGCAGGAAATGATACTTATAGTTTACCAATGATACATTGCTATCTTGGAGGAAATGATACATATAGTTTACCAATGATACATTGCTATCTTGCAGGAAATGATACTTATAGTTTACCAATGATACATTGCTCTCTTGCAGGAAATGATACTTATAGTTTACCAATGATACATTGCTATCTTGCAGGAAATGATACATATAGTTTACCAATGATACATTGCTATCTTGGAGGAAATGCCAATACATTGCTAGTCTTGTTTACCAATGATACATTGCTATCTTGCAGGAAATGATACATACAGTTTACCAATGATACATTGCTATCTTGCAGGAAATGATACATATAGTTTACCAATGATACATTGTTATCTTGCAGGAAATGATACATACAGTTTACAATGATACATTGCTATCGTGCAGGAAATGATACAAATAGTTTATCAAAGCCAAGCTAAGCATTTACAGGAATAGTTACACTATTTTGTTTTCAACTGTATGTCGATTCTCAGACAGGACCACCAATTATTGCCTTTGTAAGAATATCAAGCCAATAAACCTTCTCAGAGCCTGACTGGCTCAACGTGAATTGGCCTGTCACTGAATTCATTTGAAATCTTGCACATGTCATATCTATGCTTGTTGGGATGTCTGAATGACGCATTACATTCAAAGGACTGGATCCGGTGACAGATCGTATCTGGGACGAGATGTCGCATACTTGTAACGCGAAGCTCATCAACGATCAACAGGCTGCAATTGATGAATCTCTCTGGCATTTAAATATATCCTGTTTGGTGAAACAAATTTAGCATGGACAACGTAGATAAAGAAGAGTGGAAGTCCTTTAGTCCAAGGAACAATCGCCAATAAATACATTGCAAGACGTAATTATATGGTATTTAAATGGTAACCAACTACTCCGTTAGTAGATCACCACAAGGTGTTAGAGTATTGTCTATTTCACAGGTTATGTGAGCAAGAACAGGAATGACGAGGAATTTGTCGTGGGAAATCAGCTGATGATGCATAATGACAAAGCTCAATGTGAATGTCACCATACAATGCTTGCGTGTATGTGTTGTGTGCATGCGAATGTTTGTGTGTTTTGAGTATGTACATGCGTGTGGATGTGCTTGCGCGCGTGTGTGTGCGTGCAGGCGTGCTTGTCTTGTGCCTGTTGTGTCATCGTTAATCCAATCCAAGCATGATGTAAGACTGTACGTGATTCCTCTTCCACTGTCATAACATTCAACTGTACCATGCTCGAATGTATCTCATGTGTTACTTTTGTATGTTTGCATGTTCGTATATTATGTGTGTGTGTGTGTGTGTGTGTGTGTGTGTGTGTGTGAATGGATGGATTGGTGGATGAATGAACGAATTTCGGATGGATGGATTGATGGAAGGATGTAGGCTTGTTTAAAACTTAGCATCAGTTAGACATGTTTTCATAGCTATAAAGACAGTTCCCAGTCAGTGGTGAAATTATCGAATGTAAACAAATAAAGCATCCTTGAATAATATTCTCAGAATATTGTTCAGGTTGTCAGTAAGCATCTCCTTGAACAGTGACGCACAATATAGCAAATACACGCATACAAACAAGGGTGAAAAATAGCCATACTCGCATATTCGGCTTGTATTTTTCTAAACATATTTTCTTTCTTTTCTGGACAATATCTGTCCCAAAACTCGACATCGTGACTCCCTTACAGCCTTATGACATCACAGGCTACGGAGCTGAGGAAGCAGTAAAGAGAAGAAGTGTTTTGGTAGCGAGAGCTGGTGTTATCACCAGTGTCAGTCAAGGTCATGAGTGACGCGTTCGTTTGACTCAGTGTTGATCACTGAATATCGATCGGCTCGTGGAATCAAAACACGGATATGCTGACTGCGAGGCCATTGACATAGGCTTGAGCAGACGACACTTCACTGAGGCAGACGACAGCAACAAAGCCAGCGACTATAGCGTGTACACGCGCGGTGACGTCATAACAGCGGGTCGAGATGTTATAAGGCACAGATTGAACACAGGACGTGTTTTGTTGATCTAATGTTTTCAGTTATACTTGCGAACGTCAATAAATTCTATTATGAGTGTGTTTTGTAAGCACAATGATGCATCGCAATTCGTCATGAAGGTGTCGATGATTCATTTAGATCTGTGTTATTCATGGTCTTGGTGAAAACGTGCATGTTTATATGCAGGCCACATCTAAAATAGTACATTATCACTGTTTCAGGGTGAACACAATAGGATGATAAATGTAGAGACACCGACAAGAAGTCTAATTCAAAATACACATCAGCACCAAACACTGCTCGTGGTGGCTTCACCAGACCTGCCAACCAAATTTCCTAATTTCCCTTTCAATGAATGAATGAGTTTAGTTTTAAACCGCTTTCAGCAGTATTCCATCATTATCACGGCAGGGGACACCAGAAATGGGCTTCACACATTGTACCCATGTGGGGAATCGAACCCGGGTTTTCGGCGTGACGAGCGAACGCTTTAACCACTAGGCTAACCCACCTCCCCATTTCCTTTTCAAAGCTGATATAGCTGAAATAGTGTTGAGAACGGCGTTGATTTATTAACTTAATTAAGCCACTTAGTCTATAAATAGCACCCCCGTCTACGCAAAATAGCAATTAACCACGTTTTCTTTGACCCGACGAGAATTCAGTCAAGCACGGTGGGAAATGTTGACAAGTACTTTTTTCTCAAAGTGTTCCTCTTTGCTCCAGTGCGCAAATACAACATTTATGATTACGACACAATATCAACTCCCCTAGCTCCTGCACCAAGCAGCCCCCAGAAGTGAGAAAACACAGGCAATAAACTCCCCGACACATGAACCAAACGGCCTTGACTGGCAGCAGCTACAACGTTCATGAAAACCACAGACACTAAATCGGTAGCTTACTACGAAAACATCACGACTTGTACTAGATTTGGCAAGCACCGCTGCCCGAGTGCCCCTACCCATCTGACTACCCACATGTTGCCCAATCTGAAGGTCTGTGGGCGCACTCGATTCCAGTCCCGTGGTACTGGATTCCCTCACTCGATCAATACGGGAAGATTGCGGTTTCTGTGTACATGCATAGGTCTGCGGCACGGTTGAGCTATCTCCAAGTGCTTAGTCAAAAGCACTTGTTACCATGTTGAGGGTTCCTAGTGCAGTACGGATAGCCCGGGGCACATTCTGATCACGTAATTGTGACAATATCGACTTATTTCTAAAACAACGCATGATTTATTAATACTAAACTAAACTTAGACAAAATGCCTCGACTTGAAAGGGAAATTTATGTGTTTGTTTTTGAACATCCTCAATATTAAAGATCATGAGGCTTGGATTATCACACGAGAAGTTCAGCTAGTTCTCCTTTAATGGCTTTCCAGAGACAACTGTGTTCTATCGATATGTTTGTAAACAAGGAATATTTGATAAAAGATTAATTAGTTCAAGGAAATGAATGTGTGGTATTCATGTTGGGAACCACTAATGTAATGAAATGTGTACTCGTGTGGTTCAGGGTGGGTTTAAGTACTGAGTACATGGTGGATTCATATTAATCCCTTTTGTGTGATGCAGTTTTATTTTCTGGTTTTTTTTGCAGTGGGTATTAATGTTTCGGATATTAGGGCGTTGTAGTGGCAATAAAATGTCCTTTAACTCCATGATGTAATCATAAACGCCTTTGATCTTCCGGGCTCTTCATTTTTGATAGAGGCAATGAAATGACACATTATTGACTTCAGTAGTTGGTATATATGAACGTGTTATACGTAAATGCATGTGCATAAAAGGAGGACATACACACAGAGAGAGAGAGAGAGAGAGAGAGAGAGAGAGAGAGAGAGAGAGAGAGAGAGAGAGAGAGAGAGAGAGAGAGAGAGAGAGAGAGAGAGAGAGAGAGAGAGAGAGAGAGAGGAGGGGAGAGAGAGAAGAGAGACAGAGAGAGAGAGAGGGGGAGAGAGAGGGGGGAGAGAGAGAGGAGAGAGAGAGAGAGAGAGAGAGAGAGAGAGAGAGAGAGACAAACGTACACATTTTCATAGAAGAATGAAATGATACAATATTGACTTCAACAGTGACGTGTTAAACGTGAATAGATGCACGTGCACAAACAGGGGGAAACGTCTGCACACGCGCACGCGTATGCACATGCGCACACACATGTATATATACAGTTTCACAAAATATTAATCACGTAGCGCATGGTGTCATCTTTCAACTTTACGGTATTTGACTTCAGCTGCATTCTTATAATATTTAGTACAGGAGGTTTTAACTACTACGATGATGGTTTCAACATTTCCTAACATCTGCATCCCAGGACACTTCCTTGTTGACTCCGAAAACAAATAAAATGTAGAAACTATAATGGGAAAAGTCTTGCAATCACTTATGCACGGGATCAAAGGTTCCTGTACAATAGCAGACATAAATAACACATCATCTTCCTGTCCATCATGCTCTAGCGCAGAGGAACTTGGCGCACTTCATTTAATGGACCAGTTTAAAGACATCGTGCAGGATTTATTGGGCGTTCAAGCTAAATGTTACATGCCTTGCATCAAATCGAAGACATCGTTGACAATTGATTGCATGTGTGATTAATCATTGATTACGTCATCGATCAACAGAGTAACCTTGTTTTATTGTTTGGTTGTATTGTTGGACTTGATGGGGTACTGTTTTCACGTCACCCAGTAACAATACATGATGATTATCTTAATACTTACTTACCTACCATTAAGTCGTGCCGGCTTTGATGTCTTAACGAGGTGAAACAACGCCGAGAGCAAGTATTGGTTACAATTCTGCTTACTTCCTGAACGCTGTGGGAATATTGTTTTGTGGTTATAGGTAATCTTTATTTTCGGGAAAATGCGATTTTTTTACTTCCTAAGTGATATTGACTGATGGCCTTTTTCGTATACGTCGACAAATGCTTGAGTATAATTTTAGAATTAGCGGCTTATCGACAAAGGATTTCGATCCAATAGCATATTTTCTCACAGATTGAAACGACAAAACCATTTCCATGATAAGTAACGATGGATAACGATGGAGTTGGTAGATTCGCCCAGGTGGGTGTGCTCACATGTAGGTGTACATCTAAAGTGTATAGGAAGTCTTGTATTCTTCCAATGCTGTCGGATGTCATGCAATGTATAAAGTAAATGTGTCTAAGTATCCTTGTGGCTCTGTGATTGCATATGAAACTGTAATGAATTATTATTGTTCAAGACCATTGTTATATGTCATAGTAGTAGTTGTAGTAGTAGTAGTAGTAGTAGTAATAGCAGTGGTAGTAGTAGTGGTGGTGGTGGCCGTGATGGTAGTAGTAGCACTGGTAGTAGTAGTAGTAGTAGTAGTAGCAGCAGCAACAGTTGTAGTAGTAGTTGTAGTTGTAATAGTAGTTGTAGTAGTAGTTGTAGGAGTAGTAGTTGTAGTTGTAGTAGTAGTTGTAGTAGTAGTTGTAGTAGTAGTAGTAGTTGTAGTTGTAGTAGTAGTAGTAGTAGTAGTTGTAGTTGTAGTAGTTGTAGTAGACTAAGACTTAGTCTCTGAATATATATAATTTTGATAGTAACAAACAAGTCCATTTATATTGAAAAGGTGCCCTAGGGAGACCAGAGATTCAGAGGAACCTGAGGAAATCTAGACTTGCTTTATCTTGGGCTTTAGCACTGCAGAGAGGGCTAGGCAGTAGGGAAATTAATGTGGTTCAGGGACTGTGAGACAGACTATAGTTGTAGTTGTAGTAGTAGTTGTAGTAGTAGTAGTAGTTGTAGTAGTAGTAGTTGTAGTAGTAGTTTTAGCAGTAGTAGCAGTAATAGTAGTAGTAGTTGTAGTAGTAGTTTTAGCAGTAGTAGCAGTAATAGTAGTAGCAGTAGTAGTAGTTGTTGAAGAAGTAGGAGAAGCGGCAGTTGTAGTAGTAGTAATAGTAGTGGTAGTAGTAGTAGTAGTAGTAGTAGTAGTAGTTGTAGTAGTAGTAGTGTTTGTTGTAGTAGTTGTTGTAGTAGTTGCAGAAGACGTCATGGACGCAAATGACGTTTCTGTAGCTAATTAGTGTCATGCTCAGGTAACTTGATAACGGCGTGTTATAATAGACTCTGTGTGGCATTCACATCATGTAAGTGTCATCAAACGGTTGGACGATATTAATATGAATTATGTGAGAGCATCCGAAAATCTCTTCTCTCAGGATCCCACGCAGCGCCGCAGGAAAAATCCCCTCCCTCTACCAATCCAGGTGAGCTACATCCTCTTGCATATTCACACCTGAGGCACCTGTAATTAATTAACTTTTAATTGCCGTCCAGACAACCTCACGCCTTCCCTATACCATTGGCGTGAGGCCGACACTTACCCACAACTCCTTACTCATTAATTGTGTTAGGAGATCCTGAGACACCCCAGCAGGGTCCCGTGGGGAGAGGGAGAGAGGGGTAATACTACCGTTTAAGGACATTGCCTGAAGGCTCCGGGACAGTTCAATGAACAGTGAGCGATTTCAGATTTGATCCGATATGTTTGAAGATAAAGTTTGACAGGTGACAGATTAGTTGACGATAGGAGCCGATAGTGTCACTTTTCCCACAATCGTTGATCATAAGACGTGACTTACGGTGGGATAAAATTAGTAAGGAGATTATCTGTTTGATCCAGTACTTATTGTAAACGTCATGACGATATTCGTCTTATCTTGTCATGTCTTCTGAGTAATGGATTTTTTATAGACCAGAGTCTCTATTAATACGTAATTAAAGAAACCGTCGGCAATGGTATTTGTCGATTTCACCCGTCACTTCATTTGTTTCTGGAACCCATGTAAATAATAAGCTCGAGGAGAATACTGGCAATTGGGTAACGTGACGTCAGGTGACACTGACTGCCATCATTACCTGCTTGAACTCTTAATGACAAGGGGCTATAATTAGTCGATATTGATAACGGAATCGATTGACATTTCTTCTGATAACGTGATCCAGATTGTTAATGTTGACATGTTTCAATAGATTTAAATTGATTTAATATTATAGGCTGTAAACGCTATATGAAAATGTGATTACTTACCACAACATATCATTCGTTATATTTTATAGTGAGTGAGTTTAGTTTTACGCCGCACTCAGCAATATTCCAGCTATATGGCGGCGGGCTGTAAATAATCGGAGGATGTTTTAGACACAAAAGGATGAAAAGGTCATTGACACATCATTCATATATACATACACACACACGCACGCATATTATATATATATTATATGGTTTTTCACACTCCCTCCTATATGTTTACATACATGTTTGACTGACAGTTCCTTAACCTTATAAGGGGCGGTGGGGTAGCCTAGTGGTTAAAGCGTTGGCTCGTCACGCCGAAGACCCGGGTTCGATTCCTCACATGGATACAATGTGTGAAGCCAATTTCTGGTGTACTTATATCTGTGATATTTTTACACTTCATATTAATATAAATGTTTCTTTCATACACTATTTATTTCAACATAAGCAAGTATTTTACCCAGTCTGTAGTCTGCCATACAGACCCTGAAACAAACATATCTAAGTCCATGCAAGTCTAGATTATGTGGCCAGTCTAGATTTTCACAGTTTCAGAAAATGAAGAAAGTCTCAGGGCTCCTTTTCATTATATTCTAATTTATTTATTATGAACTGTTTTTTTCCTGTAAAATATGTTCATTTCAGAGACTAGCTGTTAGTCTACCCAGGCTGATGAAGGACACGTTTAAAATGCCGGCCTTGGCGATTCTTATTTCCGAACCGGCAGTAACAATTTATGTTCTCCTTAACGGGATTTACTGAGGAACCATATATACATGTTACGGCCAACAACGCTCAACAGAACTGACACAACAAACAACAGGAACTGCCTTACATCGGATCTGTTCATTTTCAGTCCATCGTCTGCTCAATTAACGTCACAGCAGACGACACAATGTGTGTAAGGTTGTGATTTCCCTCCTTAGTGCTAGGTGTCACATGATCTGAGTCAAGGCTGAGAGTCCGTTTACATGTTATTGTGACGTGGCTTTGAGATTTGGTGACGTCACACCGCCCGGATGTCATCTGTATCTGTTTGTCGACTGCTCTCGCGCAGTAACCAGCTGGAAATAAAATAGCCACACGATTCTGCTGCACCATTAAAAACATCAGTAGTATTTCGTGGCATAAGAGTGTGTTTTTCAGATCTTGTCAGGCAACACGATACTTCTAAGGCGCATTTTATGTGATAATAATTGGCTTTTTGAACCTCCACCGATGCTCCTGTGCGTCAGAAAGAGTATGAGCCCCATGTGGTGTTTTTTACTACTTGGAACTGAAACGAAAACAGAAAAAAATGTTGAAAGGCTTAGTCATGTCTCAAATTACTGACGTAATGGGCTGCTGATTTCTTACAACTTTCAATTATGTGGACCTAGCAACATGCCAGAAAGCTATCGGAATAAACACCACTACATACAGGTCAAGCATTATTCTTGCATAACAACATTTTTCAAAATTTCACGAACCAAAACAATTTCTTCAAAGTCTGTTTATGGTTGATTTTGACAAAAAGGTTGTGACCGTTAGATCTGACTTGGTTTCCAAGTGGTTCTTGAAACAGTATATAAATACAAACTTTATCTGCATATGCAAAAGTTGTACTAGACTTGCACAAGTCTCTAAGGTAATAATTAATAGTTTAAATGATAATTTCTAAAAATAATATAAATATCCCTCTAACAGATTGGCGTCCTTACTGACTTGCCTCTTAAAAGGATAGAATTGCTATACATCAATGGCTTAGCCTTCAGTACAGCCTTGGAGCAAGGCTAACGTTGTACCACTATGACTTAGACTAATCCTTAGTCTCTGAATATATATAATTTTGATAGTAACAAACAAGCCCATTTGAATTGAAAAGGGGCCCTGGGGAGACCAGAGATTCAGATCCCGAACCTGAGGAAACCTAGACTTGCTATATTTAGGGCTTTAGCACTGCAGAGAGGGCTTGGCGGTAGGGAAAATAATGTGGTTCAGGGACTGTGACAGACTACACTATGACTCAGCACAAACATATACATTCAAAGCATACTACAAAAGATCGCTTGTGAGACATTACCTCACCTGTGCTGAAGAAGGGCGTCATCAGAAACTGACTCTGAGACAGGCACTTCTATTTGTGAAAACTAGTTGGGACGAAGTTAGTGCGCAAACAATTAGCAACTGTTACAGACATGTGGATATTATTTCTCATGAAGGTGATTCAGATTCTGTGGATGAAGATGACATTGCGTTGTCGGAATTGAGAGTACTCCTTAATGAGTATCCTTCATCGGATGTTGTGAGTGCTGAAGAATATAAGCAACTCTTGCTTGAACTTGGGTCTTGATTCAGTAGTCCGGACGATTCGAAATCCGGACGAATTTGCTGAGAAACGCAACCGTCCGGATTAACTAGGCTTCACTGTATCGCATGACCTGGTAACGTTGGAGGTGAAATATCTTTGGCAAGCTGCTGATGGTGGGTGATAAAGGCAATATTGTCCAATACTGAGCTCAGTTAACATTGAAAACAACTATATGATACAGGCATCAAATACATCATCGTAGGCATCGTAGAACTACTGGTGGAGCAGGATACGCTAACTACTGGTGGAGCAGGATACGCTAGCGTCTTTCTGAACACCAGGTGTCGTTACTATTTAAAGATGACTCACGAACACATGCTCAGACGAACAGACTTTGCTCTTGGTAGAGATTGTTTTGTGGACTGGGAAAGGGTTTTCCGCTTTCATTTGTTTGTTCGGCAACTTCAGACAAGGAGGTATACTTTCTTTTGCTCGGTAGTTTAAACCATAGGCCCCACTTCGGGTCAGTTGGGCCTATGGTTTAAATAGATGCTGGGTATTCCTGCTCATCATGTCGTCTTCTAAACTAAGACCGCCTCCGTGGTGTAGTGGTTAGAGCGTCCGCCCGGAGAGCGGAAGGTCGTGGGTTCGATCCCCGACCGCGTCATACCAAAGACGTTAAAATATGGTACTTGTTGGTCCCTGCCTGGCGCTCGGCATTAATGGGTACAACAAGGACTGGTCGGCTCGGAGTCAGTATAATGTGTCTGAGTTGGGTATTCATGCTTCACTGCGGCATGGTATCTCAGTGGGCTAGCACTATAAAACCAGCTTAAGTCTGGGCTAGTACAAGCAGCCGCAAATACACATACACACGCATGCACGTCGTCATGTGAGCGAAATATTCTCAAGCACGACGTTAAACCCAATTTCACCTCACCTCACCTCACCTCACCTCACATCACCTCTTCTAAACTAACATAAAGGCACTGACATAACGGTTGTAAAAGATTAAATAACAAACGTTCAACAGAGAAAAAGACGAGTATAAACGCAACCCTGATTTCAGTTAATATCAGAAGTGAAAAGGTGATGAGGACATACTGCCTTAGGCTAACATCTAGTCTCTGAAATAAATTACATTACAGAAATAACGGCTTCTAAAATTATATCAATAAAATATGATAAAAATTAAGGAGCCCAGAGACTTCTTCATAGTCACCAATTTTGTACAGACGCTGAAACTGTGTTAATCTAGACTTGCCACATATTCTAGACTTGCATGGGCTGTATTTTGTGTATTCGTGTCAGAGTCTGCAAGACAGACTATTGATGCCCGAGTTAAGAAGGGAATGACTGGGATGGGGGGATGCTGTGGGGTCTGTATGGGCGACGAAAGTTGCCTTCCTGTTTATATTGTGATCGCGGTGTAGATATGGTAGCTAGTTCTTGTAGGTCAATTATGCTACGCTATTTCTCGACAACAGTATTGTGACCATGTGATATAATCTGAAAAGAGACCTATTTATTTGTCAGGGGTAATGAGATTCTAATAGTCTAAAAAAACAACGTCCATACATTCTTTAATCCAACACAAGTGAAGATCCGGGTTAGAATTGATCTTCAGTAACCTATGCTTGTCATAAGAGGCGACTAAAGGGATCGGGTGGTCAGACTCGCTGACTTGGTTGACACATGTCATCGTATCCCTTTTGCGTAAATTGATGCTCATGCTGTTGATCACTGCATTGTCTGTTCCAGATTATTTATAGACCGCCGCCATATAGCTGGAATATTGTTGAGTAGGGCGTAAAACTGAACTCACTCCCTCTTTAATCCAACACCAAGCTACCAATCTATCCACAAATGCATATGTTCAACAAATTCGCTTGTTATACGTGACTTAGTTTTCCACAATACCTTTGCTGAAAGGTGTCATCACATTAATAATTGTCTTAGAACCCATCACTTTCGACTTCAACATTGACTGTTGCCAATTTCAACAAGGTAAAACTGAACAGGACTCACCCACATATTACTCCTCAAACACCTAAATCTTAATGCATTTAATAGTTATAATGATGATGACGATGACGATGATGATGACGATGATGATGATGATCAAGGTGCATACTCAAAGCACCAGGAAGAACTATAGTGGGTGTCGGATGTCAATGAATCATAGAGTTTGCAAGGTTTCCCAAACTCGAAAGCTGTTTATGAATGGGATATGATATTTCAGTCAAACATAGCATGAGTGTGAATTGCGTTCTTCACCACATTTATATATATAAAGGCGGGACAGAAAATACGGGTACCCTCAGTATATCATGAGAAGACCTGAACCCGCTCGCGAACACATGAACATTTGGCTACCTAATCTCACCTTCAAAGGTAATATATATTAAAACGTAATATCAATGTTTCAGAACGTAAACCGCCTGTGTTGTTTGTCTGTCTAATGAGTAATATTAACACAAAAACACAATAATAGTATCTTGCGTGTGTTATTTGAACATAGATGTGTAAATAACAACATCTTCTTGACATCATCTGTCATCACTTACTTTGTTATTAAACCACACACATCAGGCTACTTTGAAGAACCTCAGCACGGTATCCATAGCAGTAGGTCATGCTAATGGTGCCGACCATGTGACTTCACATCGTCACGATCAAAGAGAGAACCCAGATAGGTGACGTCACAGTCTCGCGAGACGCCAGTTCTGAAAGGCCAGTAAGGCTGCGAAAGTCGCCCGCAGCGCCAGCAGGAAGAGTACAGGGGTAGCGGTGTGTATCAAAGACTCTGCAGCAGCAACAACACCAGCGTCAACGTTGTTTACATCCAGCCAAGGACACATCATCACAAAGGGCATTGATGGCGTACGCATGAAGCACTCCACCAGCAACACCGTCCATGATGATGCAGAGTCCTCTCTATTTGCGGAAGACGAGATTGGGATAATGTTTTGACATTTCTGAATTGATAAATTATGGGATATATTTAGGGATTATACATCTCCCTTATAACAAATAAATTGTTTATGGAACATGCCTCCTCTGGCGACGTCTAATATGGCATTTCAACGACACGTATGCTTTATTTGTAAACGTCTATTTTGAATTTAGCTGATTTGACAATTTGAGTGGTCTTTATCTGGAAGAACTATACTGGGTATCAGATATTAATGAAGCACAGAGTTTGCAAGGTTTGCATTGTTTCTATTGATATAAATAAATGACCCACTTGCCCCATACCTATATGTATGACCTTCCCTCATGTCACCACTGCCTTGTGGAGTAGTTGATAAAGCATATACTACTTGGGTGACGCACCAATTCCTTATGTTTTAAAGTAAGGAAGGTTAATGATTTGACACATGGGAAATACAAAGACCATAGAAACATACACGACAGAGCACTGGAATATAAGAAAAATAAACAAAACAAACAACAAAAACATCTCCATTTACTTAAGAAATCTCTTCTAAAAGCAGAGTTTATTTTGTGATTCAAAGTAGGTCATGAGCATGTGTTTGTGAATTACTAACCGATAGTGTTAGCAAGGGTTACAATAACTGACACTAAGTAATGTTTTATTACTCGTGGACCAATTGTGTTATGACGATTGTATTAACTGTGAGCTGTATTGCTGTTTTATCGAGTCTTAGAAGCCACGTTATGTCTAGGTGGTGTTTACGCATATAGTTATTAACGATAAACGTCCAAGGCACATCACCACCTGATTCACCTCTATCGCTTTGATGATGATGATGATGATGATTATGATGATGATGATGGTGCATGTTCGTACCTGTTTCCGCTACAGGACAACCTATACAGTATACCTGTAATGGAAGTAGTGTATAACAAACATTAGCAGGCATTATGTGCGTTATTACCCTACAATGGATTATTCCATTAATGTCCATTAAATAACTACCTACCTTTGGAATATCTTCTCTTTTGACGAACATATACTAATAGCACGGCGGCAAGAGGTTGAATACTTTAATACTGGTGAGAGACAGGCCTTTAGCCCTCTATTTCTAACAAACAATAACCTAATGAGCTCAACTATAATCCCTGACCTCTCTGGCAGTTACAACCCAGATACTAATACCTTCTGCAGGCATGAATATACCTTGAGTAGCCATATCAGTTATTTCTTTAGATTAAAAGACTCAGGCATCCATCCACAATAAAGAATCCAAACACCATTTCATGGGTTCTCCCATTCATAGTGTATGCTCATAATGTATGTAATTACACCATCTTCTGTCATATGTTCCATCTGGGCGTACATGCAACATCAACTGATAAGCTTGCAACACGGTCGGCGGCTTATAGAGAAATGAGGATTTATTGATTTGTATCAAATCTCACAGTATGTGAATTTCACATGTAGGCTCATGGCCCTTTTAAAGACTTTAATAAAGTTATGATCAATCATTCAATAACTCCCAGTCTTCCATTGATCACTAAACGTACCATGTATGTGGATACAGTAGGTTATACGGCCAGGTGATGTACTACCGTTAGAAGACCATTTCTTCAGGGATATTTGTCCATATAGATACTTGTCAGTCTTAATTCGATTGTCCGCTATGTGTATATCGCTGCTTTCACCATTAAGCATAATATCTCTTTTGACCATGGAATATGTGTTTGTTGTTTAACGCTGGACTGGGGTATCCTACTGCTATATGACGGTAGAGTCTGGACCAGAGTGTGTGAGTGAGTTTAGATTTACGCTCTTTTAGCAATATTCCAGCAACATCACGACGGGAGACACCAGAAATAGGCTCCACACATGGTACCCATTTGGGGAATCGAACCCGGGGCTTCAGCGTGACGAGCGAACGCTTTAACCACTAGGCTATCCCTCAGAGTCTGGACCAGAACATCCAGTGATTGACATTAAGAGCAACGACGTACGTCATCAACCACGTTGCACGAAATCTATCTATCCATTAAATCACCTCATATTTGACAACTCTAACCCGGAAGTCTCTCAGGACTGCATGGAATAATGACACACAAACATGGGCATGTATATATTATATATTTATATTACATATTTGATACATGACAAAGGTGTATTGAAAAGCAGTATATAGAAGAGAGTGCTGGGTATATAGTGTCACAAGTGTTCAACATTTACCATATCCCACTGGATAATGACATTATACTTGAAGAATTATCTGTTCATACAATTCCATATATACACTATCTACTGTGTAATAAATCGGGTAATAACAAAACCATAACTTTTAGAAGCTTAAACAACAACTAGGCAGAATGTTCTAAAACACATGTAACAGATGTCTTCTGATTTGTGATGTTATCTGTACTTGTGTGACATTTTCTAGTTTCGAAAACAGTTACAGTCATATTAAATTAGCCCATTCAGAATCGGAATACACTCAAATCAATATTGTTATACGTCATCAATGCCAAATCAGCATTGTAACACGCTATCAATATAATTATTTCCGCGACGTGTTTACAAAAGATTACCACACTAACACAAAACAACATTATAATGACGTCGATTATATCACAAAAAACCTTCCTGTTTTCACCATTACGCCTACAACAACACAATATAGATTTTATCAACTGACTAACCGTTGCTTAACAAGATGGCCTAAACAAAACGATATAGATTTTATAAACTGACTAACCGTTGCTTAACAAGATGGCCTAAACAACACGATATAGATTATTTTATCAACTGACAACCCCTTGCTTAACAAGATGGCCTAAACAACACGATATAGATTTTATCAACTGACTACCCCTTGCTCAACAAGACGGTCTGAACGCACAGTTCATCAAGACGGGATCATTAGGTACGCCTCAGTATTACACACTTCTATTGCACCACAACACCTATGTGAACCAGCGTGTGTGATATTCATAGCTATAACTCCGGTGCACTTTTTCTGTATGGTAAATATAGCAACATGTGTCTTTATGCTTCCAATAGAGTCGGGCCTGACCGCATTCCTGAGGGAAGTACTATTATTGTCATACCAGTAATGTTGAAATTGTTGAATCATCACTATGCGTGTTGAGATGATTAAAATGGGTTGGTAATAATGACTTGGGGGTGGGCCACAAAGCTGGGTGGGAAGTGTGTACAGAAGCAGGGGTCAGATATGTCTTCCATCTGTGGTTATCATTATGTGTCATTTTACTTGATGCACTGGGTGATTCTGGCTTCATCAGTTGAAGGCCAGGAGTGGGAAGTTATAGTTTCCTTGTTTCGCATCCATTTACGCAGATATTCGACACGGGTTGGGTACATGCTAGATTCGGGTGTTTTGGGTAGCCCAGAGGTTAAAGCGTTCACTTGTCACGCCATAAGCCCGGGCTCTATTCCTCATGTGTGTAGAATGTGTAAAACATAAGTATGGTGGAGACTGACACCACTTTGGTGGCACACAAAATATTTTTAAGTGATTTAATGGATCCATTCATATCACTTTCACAGTATTTTCCCCTTTGCATCTACAGTCATGACTCGGGCCTAGATTTTCGAAGCTCTCTTAGCGCTAAGATAGTCGTAAGTTAATGTTAATGTATGGCACTTACGACTATCATGCCACTGCACATATTATTTGGGGTGATGGGGTAGCCTCCTGGGGTCACGCTCGTCGCGCTGAAGACCCGGCTTTGAGTCCCCACATGGGTACAATGTGTGAAGCCCATTTCTGGTGTCCCCCCGCCGTGATATTGCTGGAATATTGCTAAAAGCTGCGTAAAACCCAACTCACTCACTCATTGCATATTTGAATCGTTAGCTACCCGTGAAGGTCCGGGTTAGAATATTGATCTTCAGTAACCCATGCTTGTCGTAAGAGGTTACTAACGGTATCGGGTGGTCAGGCTCGCTGACTTGGTTGACACATGTCATCGGTTCCCAATTGCGCAGATCGATGCTCATGCTGTTGATCACTGGATTGTCTGGTCCGGACTATATTATTTACAGACTGCCGCCATATAGCTGGAATATTGCTGAGTGCGGCGTAAAACTCACTCACTCATTCACTGAATCGTTAGCTTTAATCTAGACACAAACATAGCAACAACAACATGATGTCGTGTAACGTCAGTAACATCAAAACAGCCTAATACGGTATACCGAGTTACATACTCTTTTCAAGCTTTAGTGGTTTTGTATCGGGTATGTAGGCCTATGTATGTAAACAGTATACAATTCTTCCACCTGGATATTCGTGTGCCCCCGTCATTGTTAGTCGTGCCTACAGGGACAACTCAATGCGAACACCACTGAATGAAAGTGACTGTACACACGCATATAGATACTAAGTACTACGCATAACAGAGGCATGATTTACTTAGACCGTGTACAAAGGGTCTTAGGTGCATGGGGTCTTAGGTGCTTGAGTGCTCTTTTCGGCACTAAGAATATGATTCCCTCTGCCTAAATTTGGGCACATTGCTTTCGGTGATATGTTTCAGTAATGACTTGCCAAACGGGTACATGTTTGTTACATATCTCTTTTTATGAAAACGGATCGGAAACGGAAATACTGTTTTCCGTGCTCCCCAAGGAATTTTTACTTTGTCGTTAGTCATCCATTTCCACCCCACGAGCAGCGATTGCCCAACATGAGAAACAGTTATTTACCTTATTTTAAATAGTACGTGGGTGTTGCTTCTGCGATAATTGAAACCCCGGTGGCTGACTGGGTCAGGTCGCCGACCATGCGTAATGGCGATTAGGTGCTTCCCTTTGAGACGGTGGGTTCGAATCCTCAATGGGACAACCCCAAACGTACAAGTCAGTCATTGTAGAAGTATATCACTCTGTTGGTACGAACAAGCCAATCATTATAGAAATATATCACTCTGTTGGTACGTACAAGCCAATCATTATAGAAGTATATCACTTTGTTGGTACGAACAAGCCAATCATTATAGAAATATATCACTCTGTTGGTACGTACAAGCCAATCATTATAGAAGTATATCACTTTGTTGGTACGAACAAGCCAATCATTATAGAAGTATATCACTCTGTTGGTACGTACAAGCCAATCATTATAGAAGTATATCACTCTGTTGGTACGAACAAATCGTTCATTATAGAAGTATATCACTTTGTTGGTACGAACAAGCCAATCATTATAGAAGTATATCACTCTGTTGGTACGTACAAGTCGTTCATTGTAGAAGTCTATCACTTTGTTGGTACGTACAAGTCGTTCATTATAGAAGTATATCACTCTGTTGGTACGTACAAGTCGTTCATTATAGAAGTATATCACTCTGTTGGTACGAACAAGTCAGTCATTATAGAAGTATATCACTCTGTTGGTACGTACAAGTCGTTCATTATAGAAGTATATCACTTTGTTGGTACGTACAAGTCGTTCATTATAGAAGTTATATCACTCTGTTGGTACGTACAAGTCAGTTCATTATAGTTGGTACGTAAAGTCATATCACTCTGTTGTTGGTACGTACAAGTCGTCATTATAGAAGTCTATCATTATAGAAGTATATCACTTTGTTGGTACGTACAAGCCAATCATTATAGAAGTATATCACTCTGTTGGTACGTACAAGCCAATCATTATAGAAGTCTATCACTTTGTTGGCGCGAACAAGCCAATCATTATAGAAGTATATCACTTTGTTGGTACGTACAAGTCGTTCATTATATAAGTATATCACTCTGTTGAATTGGTATGTACAAGTCAGTCATCGTAGAAGTCTATCACTTTGTTGGCGCGAACAAGCCAATCATTATAGAAGTATATCACTCTGTTGGTACTTACAAGTCGTTCATTTCATGCATCTAAACGTTTTCTACTCTGAAGGGTTACAGAAACATCAGTTGGATAATTCAAGTGCTGTTTTCCCTAAATAAATGCATTAACTCGACATTAAGTTTCACTTTAGATGAGAAATGATTGTGGGAGTTTAACGTCTCAACACTCCACAGATGTTAAACTGGAGAAAAAGCGATCAGTACGAACAAATTAACGGAAACATTACACCCAGCGTATTTTTTATCAACAATGTGGTTCAGCCAACAAGTCGGTCAGTTCAAATTTCATCACAGTTACACTAATTAACACTTCAACATAACGAGAACAGTGTAATTACTCCAAGTATATCAGTATTACGTATGTCTAAGCTTCAGTTCCTCCACGCAGAAAAAAAACCCTCCACGCTATATGCGTTGAAGTCACTCAGTGCACAATACCTCACAGCCAGCTCCGACCGTGAACCAGGAAAGTGGATTCGGTGCAGCCTCGTTTGTCATTCACAAATCTGTCGATTTCTGTTTTACAGGTTCCTTTCTATTGATTATGAATCAAAATAGGGTAAATATCCCAACTCGCCAGTTGTGGTTACTCATAGTGCGCGGGCGTGTGGGTCATTCCTTATATCGGTGCATTTTCAATGGACATCGATCTCGCCTGTTTCAAAGCGATGACGACGACTCAATTCCAGAAAGCAATATAATATAACCGTCAGATATCAATGGGAGCTGTTGTCCAGAAAGTATTCGCAAGGTATTTAATACTTTGTTTGCAGTCTTTAGCGCCAGTAGAGCGTGAAATCTCTGTAATCAGAAGAAGAGTGAATCGTAAACATGTTTGTCTCGTCATCGCTCAGGGGGGTCTGATTTAGCCAACCATATCAGTTTTCATCGTAACTAGGCTTATGCGCATGTGCAGAAAAAATCGGTCAGTTGCCGTCTGAGCGTGCGCGGAACACGTAATGATCACGTGCTACAATTGAACATGTTAATGACGTAAACACCGCGTAATGCCTATCGGATGAGTGTTTAGTCTAGCAATCGTCCCAGATGGACTGGAATAAACATGTATAGCTTGTGGAGGAATATTGCGATACCATAGGTATCTTTATTATTGTAGGTTTGTGACAAATAACCGTTGAATGGGTTCCACATCAGGTCACCCGCGGGACTTGACGCATGGTTGCGCATGAATAGCTTTCGCCACAATTCCTTATTTGGGCACGTTGTGGCTTGAGCTTCGCTACAGATAATCTCGCAAGAATTTTCCGATGGTGAAAAACAAAAACATCATGAAACTGTGTCTTATGTAACACTCATACTGAAAGTTATTCTTGATTTTTTAATAAAAACACACCAAAAACACTCTGGTTGCAATTGAGACAACATCAGTAACAATGAATTTTTCTAAACTTTGACACTTTTGAAAATAATTCAGCTTTCATTTTTTTTTTTATCTCAGGAGGTGATTATATAAATTTTAGATTTTACGTTACACAGATTTTTTAGATTTAAGGACGGAGGCACTCTTTTGTTATAACACCTGAACACGTCCGTGGAAAGATCCAAATCTGCAAATGTCGGTTCCTAACCAATAAACCTGACAAGGCGTTAATTTGCTCCACAATGTCCATACAAAATCTAACTTAGGACTTAGGACGTAGTTGGAATAGTATGAAGTGCTTTTAGAAGATACGAACCAGGTTTCACTGTGTAGACAAAGAGCACGCTGATGAGATGTAACGAATACGGTAAGATAAATGTCAGGTTGTGCCAGATACAAAACTCCACGAACAGCTAACACCCCTCTCTAATTATATATTCCACTGTATTTTGAATTCCTAGACAGGAAAATGCTTCTGCAGAACCAAACTTGCCCCTGTTAGATGAACAATACGCCCATCTTGATTATTTCAGGTTTTTACATGTGGTTTCTATAGACTACAGTAGAATTGGGGGTACTAAAATGATTTTGGTTTGTTCCAAATATATGTTGTTAATTGTCGTATTTAAATGTAGGGCATAAACATCGGGATGGAGTTAGAGTTGGCATTTGACCCCCCTGCATGTCATGTACAAAATCAATGACACCCCCCCTCCCTTTCCCATTATTTCTAAGCATGATTTTAAACATATATTCATATAAAAAAATTGATGACACCCCACGTGTGAACAAAATTGATGAACAAACACACACACCCCACCCCCACCACCCCAGCACCCCAGATCAAAATGTGTTACCAACCCCCCTTAAAATCATCATCTACCACCTCTGGCCTTAAATTACGAACGGACCTAACATACATATAATTGTATGTACTCAAAGGAGCACCTATTTAGGGAGGTGGGTGCACAGATAGGTAGGTACGTATATTGGTATATAGACAACGGGGGAGGAAAGTATACGCATGTAGGTACATAGTCAGGCAGGAAGGTAAGTGTGTAGGTACATTGACAGACAGGTAAGTGTGTAGACACATAGGCTGGCAGGTAAGTGTGTAGGTACATTGACAGACATGTAGTGTGTAGACACATAGGCTGGCAGGTAAGTGTGAAGGTATATAGGCTGGCAGGTAAGTGTGTAGACACATAGGCTGGCAGGTAATTATGTTGGTATATAGGCAGGCAGGTAAGTGTGTAGGCACATTGGCAGACAGGTAATTATGTTGGTATATAGGCAGGCAGGTAAGTGTGTAGGCACATTGACAGACAGGTAAGTGTGTAGGTATATAGGCAGGCAGGTAAGTGTGTAGGTACATAGGCAGGCAGGTAAGTGTGTAGGTACATAGGCAGACAGGTAAGTGTGTAGGTACATAGGCAGGCAGGTAAGTGTGTAGGTACATAGGCAGGCAGGTAGGTAGGCAGGCAGAGACAGGTAATTATGTAGGTATATAGGCAGGCAGGTAAGTGTGTAGGTACATAGACAGACAGGTAAGTGTGTAGGTACATAGGCAGACAGGTAAGTATGTAGGTATATAGGCAGGCAGGTAAGTGTGTAGATACATAGGCAGACAGGTAAGTGTGTAGGTACATACAGGCAGGTTGTGTAGGTATATAGGCAGGCAGGTAAGTGTGTAGGTACATAGGCAGACAGGTAATAGGTGTGTGTAGGTACATGAGGCAGACAGGTAAGTATGTAGGCACAATGGTAGACAGATAATTATGTGTAGGTACATGAGGCAGACAGGTAAGTGTGTAGGTACATAGGTAGACAGGTACGTGTGTAGGTACATAGGCAGGCAGGTAAGGTGTGTGGGTACATAGGCAGACAGGTAAGTGTGTAGGTACATAGGCAGACAGGTAAGTGTGTAGGCACATAGGCAGACAGGTAAGTGTGTAGGTACATAGGCAGACAGGTAAGTATGTAGGTACATAGGCAGACAGGTAAGTGTGTAGGTACATAGGCAGGCAGGTAAGTGTGTGGGTACATAGGCAGGCAGGGTAATCTTGTAGGTACATGCAGGTAGACGGTCATGTAGGCATGTAGGCTAGATAACTGTTACAGTGGCAACAGGTTAGTATGTACATACATTGCAGACAGGTAAGTGTGTAGATACATAGGTAGACAGGTAAGTATGTAGGCACATTGACAGGCAGGCAGGTAAGTTGTACATAGGCAGGCAGGTAAGTGTGTGTAGGTACATAGGCAGGCAGGTAAGTGTGTAGGTACATAGTCATTGCAAGTAAGGTAAGTGTGTGGGTATATAGGCAGGCAGGTAGGAGTGTGTGGCTAGGTACATAGGCAGGCAGGTAAGTGTGTGGGAGTACATAGGCAGACAGGTAGTGTGTGGGTACATAGGCAGGCAGGTAAGTGTGTGTGGGTACATAGGCAGGCACAGGTAGGTGTGTGTAGGTACATAGGCAGGCAGGTAAGTGTGTAGGTACATAGGCAGGCAGGCAGGTACTTTTATAGATACATAGACGGTCGGGTAAGTAAATATGTAGATACATTGACAGTCAGATAAATATGTAGGCTCATAGGTAGACAGGTACGTGTGTAGGTACATAGGTAGGCAGGTACGTGTGTAGGTACATAGGGGAACAGGTAAGTGTGTAGGTACATAGGCTAGGCAGGTAATTGTGTGTGTAGGTGGGTACATAGGCAAGACAGGTAGTGTGTGGGTACATAGGCAGGCAGGTACAGTGTGTAGGTACATAGGCAGGCAGGTAAGTGTGTAGGTACATAGGCAGGCAGGTACGTGTGTGCATACATGGGCGAAGACAGGTAAGTGTGTAGGTACAGGTAGGCAGGTACGTGTGTGCGTACATGAGCAGACAGGTAAGTGTGTAGGTACATGTAGGCAGACAGGGTCGAAGTATGTAGGTTACATAGGCAGACAGGTAAGTGTGTAGATACATAGGTAGGCAGGCACGTGTGTAGGTACATAGGCAGGCAGGTAAGTGTGTGTAGGTACATAGGGCAGGCAGGTAAGTGTGTAGGTACATAGCCAGGCAGGCAGATTATGTAGGGTACATAAGTAAAGGCAGGCAGGTAAAGTGTGTGGGTACATAGCCAGGCAGGCAGGTGTGTAGGATACATAGGCAGGCAGGTAGTAAGTGAAATATAGATACATAGGCAGTCAGATAAATATGTGTGTAGGTAGACACATGTGTAGGTACATGGGTACAGGTAAGTGTGTAGGCACATTGGCAGACAGGTAAGTATGTGGGTACATATAGGCGAGGCAGGTAAGTGTGTAGGCACATAGGCAAGCAGGTAAGTGTGTAGGTACATAGTCAGGCAGGTAAGTGTGTAGGTACATAGGCAGGCAGGTAAGTGTGTAGGTACATAGGCAGGCAGGTAAGTGTGTAGGTACATAGGCAGACAGGTACGTGTGTAGGTACATAGGCAGGCAGGTTAGTGTTTAGGCACATAGGCAGGCAGGTAAGTGTGTAGGTACATAGGCAGGCAGGTAAGTGTGTAGGTACATAGGCAGACAGGTAAGTGTGTAGGTATATAGGCAGGCAGGTAAGTGTGTAGGTACATAGTCAGGCAGGAAGTGTGTAGGTACATAGCCAGGCAGGTAAGTGTGTAGGTACATAGCCAGGCAGGTAATTATGTAGGTACATAAGTAAGGCAGGTAGGTAAGTAAGTATGTACGTATATTGACAGACAGGTAGGTAAGTTTGTAGGTACACTGACAGACCGGCAGGTAGGTAAGTAAGTATATAGGTACCTTGATAGACCGGCAGATAGGTAAGTGAGTGTGTAAGTACATAGTCAGACAGGCAGGTAGGTAAGTATTTTGGCACGTAGACATGCAGGTACGTACGTAGGCAAACATACAGGAAGGCAAGTACGTATATAGGCATATAGTCAGGCTGGCAGGTACGTGTGTAGGCACATTGACAGTCAGGTAAATATGTAGGTACATAAGCAGACAGGTAAGTATGTAGGTACATAGGCAGACAGGTATATGTGTAGGTACATAGGCAGACAGGTAAGTGTGTAGGTACATAGGTAGGCAGGTACGTGTGTAGGTACATAGGTAGGCAGGTACGTGTGTAGGTACATAGGTAGGCAGGTAAGTGTGTAGGTACATAGGCAGTCAGGTAAGTATGTAGGCACATAGGTTGGCAGGTACGTCTTGAGGTACATAGGTAGGCAGGTAAGTGTGTAGGTAAATAGTCAGGCAGGTAAGTGTGTAGGTACATAGGCAGGCAGGTAAGTGTGTAGGTACATAGCCAGGCAGGAGATTATGTAGGTACATAAGTAAGGCAGGTAGGTAAGTGTGTAGGTACATAGCCAGGCAGGTAAGTGTGTAGGTACATAGGCAGGCAGGCAGGTACTTTTATAGATACATAGGCGGTCGGGTAAGTAAATATGTAGATACATTGACAGTCAGATAAATATGTAGGCTCATAGGTAGACAGCTACGTGTGTACGTACATAGGCAGGTAAGGAGGGTGTGTAGGTACGGTGTGTAGGTACATAGGCAGGGACAGGCATGTAGGCAGGCAGGTACAGTGTGTGCTTTAGGTACATAGGTGGCAGGTACAGGTGTGAAGGTACATAGGCAGGCAGGTACGTGTGTAGGTACATACAGGCAGGACATTATGTAGGTACATAAGTAAGGCAGGTAGGTAAGTGTGTAGGCACATAGCTAGGCAGGCAGGTACTTTTATAGATACATAGACGGTCGGGTAAGTAAATATGTAGATACATTGACAGTCAGATAAATGTGTAGGCTCATAGGTAGACAGGTACGTGTGTAGGTACATAGGTAGGCAGGCACGTGTGTAGGTACATAGGGAAACAGGTAAGTGTGTAGGTACATTGGTAGGCAGGTAAGTGTGTAGGTACATAGGCAGACAGGTACGTGTGTAGGTACATAGGCAGACAGGTGAGTATGTAGGCACATAGGCAGACAGGTAAGTGTAGAGCACATAGGTAAGGCAGGTACGTGTGTAGGTACATAGGTGTGTGTAGGTACAGGCAGACAGGTGAGTGTGTAGGCATTATGTAGGGTAAGTGTGTGGGCACATAGAAGTAAGGCGAAGTGGAGGTAGGTAAGTGCAGAAGTACAAAGCCAGGCAGTCAGATGCTTTTATATATACATAGACGGTCGGGTAGAAATGAAATATGTAGTGGTCAGATAAATATGTAGGCTAATGTGGTACATTGACAGACAGGTACAGGCAGTGTGTGGGGTACATAGGTAGGCAGGGCGGACGGGTAGGTGTGTGTAGGTACATAGGCAGACAGGTGAGTGTGTGGGCACATAGGGCAGACAGGTAGGGTACATAGGTAGGCAGGTACAGTGTGTAGGTACACATAGGGAAACAGGTATGTGGTAGGCAATATTAGGCAGTAGGTAGGTACACAAGCAAGGCAAGTGTGTAGGTACATAGGTAGGCAGGCACGTGTGTAGGTACATAGGGAAACAGGTAAGTGTGTAGGTACATTGGTAGGCAGGTACGTGTGTAGGTACATAGGCAGACAGGTACGTGTGTAGGTACATAGGCAGACAGGTGAGTATGTAGGCACATAGGCGGACAGGTAAGTGTGTAGGTACATAGGTAGGCAGGTACGTGTGTAGGTACATAGGCAAACAGGTAAGTGTGTAGGTACATAGGTAGGCAGGTAAGTGTGTAGGCACATTGACAGACAGGTAATTATGTTGGTACAAAGGCAGGCAGGTAAGTGTGTAGGCACATAGGCAAGCAAGTAAGTGTGTAGGTACATAGGCAGGCAGGTAAGTGTGTAGGTACATAAGCAGACAGGTAAGTGTGTAGGTACATAGGCAGGCAGGTAAATATGTAGACACATAGGCTGACAGGTAAGTGGTAGGTACATAGGCAGACAGGTAAGTATGTAGGCACATAGGCAGACAGGTAAGTGTGTAGGTCCATAGACAGGCAGAGAGATAGGTATGTAGGTACATAGACAGACCGGCAGGTAGGTAAGTAAGTATGTACGTACATTGAAAGACAGGTAGGTAAGTGTGTATATACATAGACGGTCATGTAATTATGTAGGTAGATTTGATTTGATGATTTTTATGGAGAAGCATGTACAATGTGAATGTCCCCCTAAGATTTATGTAAAAATAAGTGACCTCCTGCATGTCATGTACAAAATCAATGACCCCACCCACCCACCCCTCCTCCACTTCCCATTATATCTAAGCATAAGTTTATACATATATTTCTGTACAAAATTGATGACCCCTAGTGCGTGTGTACAAAATTGATGACCCCTAGCTCCTCAGAACAAAATGGGTGACCCATTTCCTAACCTATGATCCCCTAGTTTGTCCAAATAGAAGTGACATCATAACAAATGATGCATGACTATTGTCCTACTACATTTGAAGCAGTCATCCTTTGTTTTTATGTTGAACGATTTTGAAATATATCATGGAATTCAATACGGTGAGCGTGGAGAGACACACGTAGCCCCTATCCACACTAGTCACTGGCGTGTGATACCTGGGGTTCAAATTAAGTGAACGACTACGTGAAAACATGAACGCGGCCAGAACACACAGCACATATGAACAGTTTTACCACAACATTTCCATTACTTCTAATTAAGATCTAGACTAACGCTAAGTCCCCGAATATATGTAATTTTGATAGTAATAAATAAACCCATTTAAATTGAAAAGGAGCCCCAGTGAGTTGGGAGATTCACGGGAAATCTAGACTTGCTTCATTTAGGGCTTTAGCATTGCAGGGAGGGCTAGGCATTCGGGAAAATAATGTCGTTCAGGGACTGTGAGACAGACAAACTAAGATCATACTTACGAGCGATAGTGGTACGCGACTGTCCTGTTCAGAGACTGTTCATTTCATTCACTGTTCACATGTCTAGAATGAGTTACAATCAACCTGTCTTAGATGGAAGTGGAGTAGGTTCTTAAGGCGTTGAGAGTAGGTCTGTGGCCTGGTGCTTACCTCACACAGACGGAGTGGTTCGACTCCAAACATGACACGTGAGTTTAGTTTTACGCCACTTTTCGCAATATTCCAGCTATTTTCCGGCGGGGGACACCAGAAATGGGCTTCACACATTGTACCCACGTGGGGAATCGAACCTGGGCTTTAACCACTTGGCTATCCCACCACCCCTTAACATGACACGATTTGAGGAGAAAGTTAACCCAGTCAATGTATCGTTTGGAGCAGATGAGGAACAAGCCAGGCATATTAACATATGGTTTATCAAGATAACAATATGGTTTATCATATATACTCTCCCAAAAAAGAAACGCATATAGGAATTTCAACTGTATTTTTATGTTTATTTTGAAACATCTTGTAGGCTTTATGAGAGAATGAAATATGGCGAAATTGCACACTGGGAATGCAGACTTATCTGTCTTTGGCACCAACTCAAGGAAAGTCAGTTTGAGTGTCACATTGAGACGTGTTGTGGCGCTGAAGTCAATACCTCGTGTGACCACCGTGGGCATCCAGAACTGCACGGCATCGCCTCGGCATCGAACGAATAAGTCTCAGAATCTCGTGTTGCCCAATCGCAGCCCACTCTTCCTGTAGTGCCTGTGCGAGTTGCTGAAGATTCTGGGGCTGAGGGTTACGGCGTCGCATCCGTCTGTCCAGGGCATCCCACAGTTGTTCGATCGAGTTTTAAGTCCGGTGATCTTGAGGGGCCAGGGGAGCACATTGATGTTGTGGTTCTGGAGGAAGTCTCTAGTGTGACGTGCTGTGTGGGGCCTGGCATTGTCCTGTTGAAACAACTCCCTCTGGCGATCAATGATTGGAAGGAGGTGTGGGCGTAGGATTTCGTCACAGTACCGTTGAGCTGTCAGGTTGCCCTGGATCATCACCAAATCACTTCTCCTACGGCAGGTGATCGCTCCCCACATCATGACACTACCCCGGCCGAATCTGTCCACCTTGGGAACGCAAGCCTCGGCGAAACGTTCACGTCGACGTCTGTACACCCGCATTCTTCCATCCCGTCGTTCCAATAGAAATCGTGATTCATCACTGAACCAGATTCTACGCCAATTCGGTAGGTTCCAGGCCTGAAAGTTGGTGCACCATTGAACTCGATGTCGACGATGTTGTTGTCGAAGCACAGGGCCAAAATAAGGTCTTCTGGCACGTAAACCAGCCTCTCTCAACCTGTTCCTGACGGTCTGTGCAGAAAGCCTCTTCAATCCGGGTATTTGTCGAGCGGTACTGGTCGCCGTAGCTGTTCGATGACGCAGGTGATGTACCCGGATGTAGCGATCCTGCGCCGCAGTGGTCGCTCGAGGTCGCCCACTACGAGGGGCATCTGCTACCGAATTCTGCCGGCGATATCTCTCCCAGAGCCGTGAAATGGTGCTTTGGTGAACATTCATGCGTCGGGCAACTGCAAGTTGAGACTGGCCAGCTTCAAGCAAACCAATGGCGATATGACGGTTGGCTTCACTTAGACGTGGCATTTTGCGTTCATCAACAATATTCCAAATACAGTGAATAATCGACAGTCAGCGATCAACCTTTTATACCCATGGAAAGACTTCCGCCCGTATCCCCCCTTAAATTTCATTCTAGTCAAATCATATCACCTGAATTGCTCACCTGATAAGGATGAGTTTTAACATGTTTCTTTAATTGAATCTGAACATACTGATGGACATATCCAACTTCTAAAATGGCTCACAAAGACATTTTTCCTCATCGTTAAAATTTAGAGGGGGATACGGGCGGAAGTCTTACCTTCGAATCTCTGTTCATATTTCCACGAACACCCAAGTTACTAATAACACCAAACCGTGGCTGCTAATGTCACGATGTGGCGTTACTATAGCAACGGTCAAGGAAAATAGTTGATGTGGATGTACAAAAAACAACAATCCTATATAAGGATTGTAGCTAAAACAATCAGTCATTTAACATTGGTTTCCATGGAGATTCTCTTTGTAAGGTACAGTCGGCACAAACAATATCACTGAATAAATGAATGTTTTATTTCGCAACCGAAACAGGGCATCGACCCAATATACAACACATTAATAATTTTTCTGGCACAACAGCTTTGGTCTTTTTAAAGGTCTGTTGCCTATTTCAGATGCAAGAAAGGTGTATTTAGCCAAGCCTTGAATGGTGTTAATATTGCCGGATGTCAACAAACTTTGCTTTCTGTAGGATGTAAAATTATAACAGTTGGGAAGAAGATGATAGTTTTTATCTGTATAAAATGGACAAATGCAGCAAAATTGATATTCATTTTCTACAAAGGGAACAATATATATTGGCCATAATCAGTTATTATATCGGGTACAACGGATAAATAATATTCAAATACATTCATATGTCCTAATATGGCTGTACAGAATTAAACATCTTTATTTACATTCTTTCAGAAACGTATGCCTACAAATAATACTTTGTTGGACTTAAACAGTTCCAATCCCATAACATTTCCTTAACACTCAAGGCCCAAGTAGCAATTCACTTCCCTGTTGGCCCATATTGATAACAATACATATGTTTAACAATAGGATTATTTTGCATCACCAGTAATCTTGTCCAGTATCTAATAATTTTAACTTGCTGGATGACCTAGATGCTAGATATTTTTAAGAAAATATAACGTTACTATGTAAGTGTTTTGTGTAGCCTGTAAAAAGACTAGATAGTATTTCATCGGATGGATAACCTAGATGCTAGATATTTTAAAGACAATGTAACGTTACTATGTAAGTCTATGGGAAAACATTTGGTTTTGTGTAGCCTGTAAAAAACTAGATAGTATTTCATCGGATGGATAACCTAGATGCTAGATATTTTAAAGACAATATAACGTTACTATGTAAGTCTATGGGAAAACATTTGGTTTTGTGTAGCCTGTAAAAAGACTAGATAGTATTTCATCGGATGGATAACCTAGATGCTAGATATTTTAAAGACAATATAACGTTACTATGTAAGTCTATGGGAAAACATTTGGTTTTGTGTAGCCTGTAAAAGACTAGATAGTATTTCATCGGATGGATAACCTAGATGCTAGATATTTTAAAGACAATATAACGTTACTATGTAAGTCTATGGGAAAACATTTGGTTTTGTGTAGCCTGTAAAAAAACTAGATAGTATTTCATCGGATGGATAACCTAGATGCTAGATATTTTAAAGACAATATGACGTTACTATGTAAGTGTTTTGTGTAGCCTGTAAAGAAACTAGATAGTATTTCATCGGATGGATAACCTAGATGCTAGATATTTTTAAGACAATATAACGTTACTATGTAAGTCTATGGGAAAACATTTGGTTTTGTGTAGCCTGTAAAAGACTAGATAGTATTTCATCGGATGGATAACCTAGATGCTAGATATTTTAAAGACAATATAACGTTACTATGTAAGTCTATGGGAAAACATTTGGTTTTGTGTAGCCTGTAAAAGACTAGATAGTATTTCATCGGATGGATAACCTAGATGCTAGATATTTTTAAGACAATGTTACGTTACTATGTAAGTCTATGGGAAAACATTTGGTTTTGTGTAGCCTGTAAAAAACTAGATAGTATTTCATCGGATGGATAACCTAGATGCTAGATATTTTTAAGACAATATAACGTTACTATGTAAGTGTTTTGTGTAGCCTGTAAAAAGACTAGATAGTATTTCATCGGATGGCATATATACGCGTACTGATTTGGCGAACCGAGCGTATTCCATTCACTTGCGTGTTCCGAAGTCATTGGAATCTGAGTATCTATCCGGTTGTACCTCGTGTGTTTGTTTGCCAGTTAATATATTGTGTTGTTTTGCGATGTGGGTGTATGGTTAAGCCTCTTCTCATTCATGGAATATCAACTCGAAGTCTCCATTGTTTAATCTCGAACTTGTTCACTGTTACAACATGGTTCCAACATATAGATGAACATTAGTTGCGACTTTATGAGTGAGTGAGTGAGTGAGTTTGGTTTTACGCCGCTTTTAGCAATATTCCAGCAATATCACGGCGGGGGACACCAGAAATGAGCTTCACACATTGTACCCATGACGAGCGGACGCTTAACCATTAGGCTACCCCACCGCCCCTGCGAATTTATGAAACATTTATGAGAAATAGATGTAACTGCGTTGAAACTCAAGCATAACATTCGCGGTTCCTAGATTAAAGTGATTTGAAACGTTAGGTGAAACTTTCCTGGCGAATACAGACTTTAACCTGTCTTTATCTGCAAAACAAACCTTCAGAATTATCACTTGATGAAACCGACTGCGTGGCTTTCTTCTTCTAACCGATTTGTGAAGCCCATTTCTGGTGTCCCCCGTTGTGATATTGCTGGAATATCGCTAAATGCGACGTAAAAGCAAACTCACTCACTGCTTCTAATCATAAACTTCTGCTCATAACGTCCAAAATTAGAGTTATCCACCCTTGATACCAAAATTACTGTGAACAGCGAGTTGCACTCAACTTAATAAAACTTAAAGTCTCTGAATAACTGACTCCAATACATACATCTGCAGTAGCATGCCTGATATCATAGTTATATAATTGCTCGATAGTACTGCTTATAACTGTACTTCATTTTAAGGGTCTAGGTGTTCTAGTATTGTGTTTTTTGTGTACTGGATGGCATGTACATCCGAGTCAACTATTTTCCTTGACATTAGCAGCCGACGTTTGGTGCTATTAGTAATTTGGCTGGGGGTAACGGGTATGACAGTATTTTCAGTGTAAAGTGTAAAACTCACCTTCGCTTTGTGACAAAAAGATCGACGTCTGTCATAAACGTTATTTGTCTGTCGATACCGGGATTGTAATCTGCTAATTAGTGACGGTGAAAAGTTAAGAGCTCGTGTCACAAGGTCCTGTCTCGTTCCAACTTCGAGCATGTAAACTGCACGTAGCCGTTCCTGAGGTGACAGACGCCTCATGTAAAAACAACAACATTTAATTGAGTTTTAAAAAAATATCAGAACAACTTTCAATCTGGTTTTTATCACTGAAGTATACAGCCAGTCAGCCACACACTGATTTTATTTTTTGGTTTTCAAATTTTATCGGGACCATGTGCACGGGGTTATCAGGAAAAAGTGAAGGCATGAGTGAGTGAGTTGGGTTTTACGCCGCTTTTAGCAATTTTTCAGCAATAGCACGACGGGGGAAACCAGAAATGGGCTTTAGCGTGACGAATGAACCACTTGGTTAACATTATGAAAAAGGCTAGCACGAAATTCAAAACACAATGTAATATGAATAATCATATCCTCAAACCAAATACAATCATTTAACCTAGTTCCCAAACGATATCCCCCAACAACAACAACTCCAGCGCACAATATTATAGAACGTCAATGCTTGTGGCAAGGGACGTTATAACAGTCGTGAATCTGATTACATGGCCCGTTTTATAGATAAAAACTTTATTTTCATTCTGTTATACGACGTTTCAGAGCTAATTCTTGCCCCTTATCGGGTGTACACTGAATACAGAATGAATCAATATAGACAGAAGGTGTTTACAAGCTAGGACTATGTACCTAGATAAGTAGCACAGCCAAGAGGGGAAACTTCATTCCAGTGAATAATTTCAACAGTAAGCGTACACATGGGTAACTGTGTATTGTTGATAAAATCAACAGCAAGGACACATCCACGTCATGGTCTGATACACGGGATTATTACCATGCTTTTTTATGACAGACCCTTCTATGATATTCTGAATGAGGTTGGCTCCGTGTACAGGGACCATGAATGATATTTGAGCCCTGGGGCCATTGAGCGTTGTCTTCACCGGATTAATTGCGTATGGTACTGCGCAGTATGGCATGTATAGCGCGATGTGATGAGGCGATACCTGCAGTGATAATACATTATAGGAGGTTACTACCACCCACGCATCAGCCCCACACACTGTTATTGTCAGAGCTCCTTTTTTCTTATATTAATTGTCGGAGAGTGGATTCTATTTTAAAGAGGAAACGGCGATATAAGAATGGACACTTATAGTATAGTTCGACGCCCTGGGTCTTGGTTCAGACGTTTCAAGCGAAAAAAATTATTAAACGTCAAGAATATTTTTAAAAACCCATCAAAACCAGAACCACATTTGCCAAAGCCTCGGTATTTTTAGTTTTCGCCATGTGATCATGAACAAGTAATTATGGGCAATTGTATGTATGTATGTATGTATGTATGTATGTATGTATGTATGTGTGTGTGTGTGTGTGTGTGTGTGTGTGTGTGTGTGTGTGTGTGTGTGTGTGTGTGTGTGTGTGTATGCATGCATGCATGCATGTGTGTGTGTCTGTATGTATGTTTGTGCGTGCGTGCGTATGGATGGCTGGCTGGCTGGCTGGCTGGCTGGCTGGCTGGCTGGATGTATGCGTGTGTGCGAGTGCGTCGTGTGCTTGTTGTACTTGTCACGAATAGCCCCGAGATACCATGTTCAACCCCACTCAGACACCGTACACTGACTCCGAGTTGAACAGTGTACGTGTTTAATCCTCTCAAGGCCGATCGCCAGGCAGGGCAACAACAATTACAATATTTTAATCCATATTTTTATACGGCCCGGTTGGGGATCGAACATGTGGGGATTCGAACCCAGCGTGATGAACGAACGCTTTAACCACTAGGCTACCCCGCCGCCCCTATAATCATGAAGTTATACTAGGCTTAATAACTAATTGGATACAATTGCTGAACGTACTACTTACAAAATACCTAAGAAATCCAAACTATGTAGTTCCTGACGTATGATGGACATTTGAAATTGGGCGTCAAATGTCAGACAGCAGTTTGTTTCCCAGACCCAGAATATATTAAAAAGGAGACCAACTCAAGTCTATAATGAATAGACAAGTCTATATTTCTTCACATTGAAATTAAGAATTTGTCGGGCTAATTTTCAATTTTATATTTTAGATATAATTTTCAAAAAGGGTCATTTATTTCTGGGACTAAATTGTCAGTCCACTCAGAGAAGTGTGTCATGTCAGGAGACCCCAGACCGAATAAAAGTGCTTTGAGACGCTGACTCAGAAATTGCAATCTGTCTCAACTTATCTGATAAGAAAACATATTTTTTGGTAATCACGTGTTATTGGTACTGAGCTATATTTGTTATAACTGTATCTAAAATATCGTCAATATCTCGCTTAGTTTGATGCATCGCCTCATTAAATGTTTCAAAAATACTTTAAACGTCATTCTCCTATGTATGCAATGGATAAAACAAGTAACAAGGGATATTTACGTTTTGTATCAACCGGTTATTTATATAGGTGTTGCTTTTCTATATTTTATTCATTAGCACATGGCTAAACATGCGGACAGATCGAATATGTGTCTGTCAACCACTTCCCAAACACTGGTGAAGCGGACAAAGCAGATGACACTTTCTGTTTTTATCACTTAAGTATCACACACTTTTATATCAGTCAAAGCACGGTTAAATGGTATCACACGCTATCTAAGACTGAGACTACGAGTACACACGTGTGGCAACATGTGCATCACCATCATCATCACCAACATCATCATCATCATCATCATCATCATCATCATCCCAGAGAGACACACGCAAACAGTATCTTAAGGGACCGTTCATATTTATGGTTAGGGTCAGGATTTTGTTTTGTAAAAAAGATTTTGGGGGGAATTGATTTCATTCACTTTACTGTACATTCACGTTGTACACGCTTCTCCATTAGAATAATGTTAATAAATGACCCTGACCCGCAATATCCCATGATTTCTCACCCATCGAACATGTTTAGAATGAAATGGAGTAAGGTTTACAACGTCATCCGAACCCTCCAACACAGCTGCAGGAACTATGCCAAATCCCCACGACTTTCATAGCATGTAATGGTCTTACTCAGGCAAATGCGTCAGCCTGCATCAATGCACAAGGAGGATACACTCGCTACCCACGGCGTGAACATGCTTGTGAGCCCCGTCTTGTGTTGTAGGGGGCGGTGGGGGTAATCTAGTGGTTAAAGCGTTCGCTCGTCACGCCAAAGACCCGGGTTCGAGTCCCCACATGGGTACAATGTGTGGAGCCCATTTCTGGTGTCCCCCGCCGTGATATTGCTGGAATATTGCTAAAAGCGGCGTAAAACCCAACTCACACACTCACTCTTGTGTTGTGACTTATTTGCATATTCAGGTGGGCTGTTGATCTGATCGTTACCATACCTTCAAATATACTCATGCCAATAATGGTTGTCACCCCTTTCAATTTTTTTAATTGGAGAAGGGGTGTGGGGTGGGGGTGTGAGGTGGGTTTGGGGTGGGGAGGGGGGTGACAACCATTATTGGCATGAGTATATTTGTCTTACCACGTTTTATTCACTGTAGTAAAGGTTGAACACTCATTCTGCTTTTTGTTTGTGGTTCACAATATTTTTTGCCCTTGATATTTCACAAAGTATAAATATTTCATCGGTTCTTATGATATGTGTACATATCTATCTTTAATATGATTTTCTAAATGCTCGTTACGGTGTGATAACTAATATTACTTATCTTTAAGGCGCACACTCACGTGTGTGAGACCATTCTACCTGACTCAAGGTAGAGCTTAAATTGTAATTAGTTTGCCTGGTAGATCACAAGCTCGTGCCACGTGCTTCGTTTGTAGTCATATGTACATGTCACAAACCAACTTCAATTTCAGTCATGTGATCCCTCACTACGACTAATATGTTTGTGTCAGCAATATAATCTCGCATAATCCTCTTTACTTTGACCACGGTGGAGTAATCACGATCACCCAAAACAAGGGAGATAACTGCATATGTCAACCGGACAGTGATGACGCGACAGAGACGGATCGTTGTCGCGTGTGCCTTTGATACCCACTTCGCTCGTCTCAGACTGACGTGCTGACATATGACAATAGTCACGTGGCACATCAAACGTACGTCAACATGAAAAGGACATCAGAATAGTGTGACTCATGAGCTGACAAATTGAAGATTGCAATTAACAACCAATGACCGTTCAACATTAATTTCGGAAACACCCCCACCCCACACACCCCACCCAAAAATAGATAAATAAATTAATAAGAAATGAATAAACAAATAAAAAAAAACCCTCCATATTCAGAACAGTTGTCTTTTAAAGACGACTTTATGTAAACTATCCCCTGTAGGAAAATACATAATTTATGTGTATTTTCTAATCGAAATTACTCCGATTTTAGCAATATTCCGGCGGCGGGGAACACCAGGGGCGTTGCTACCATTTAAAAAAGCCCCGGGTTACACATGATTGTTGCGGAAAAGGTTGAACAAGCCCTCAATACTATCTAAATATAAAGCTTTGCAACCTATCGGGTTTATACTAGTGAGTGAGTACCCATGTACCCATGTACCCATGTACACATGTACCCATGTACAATCGACTAGCTTGGCGATAGTGTTTTTTTAATGCAGACAGGATACCTAGGCATTAACGCGCCACCAGTCATGATATTGCTGAAATGGTATCGTAAAACGTTATACAATTTCAATTTAGAAACGATGCATGGCTGTTTATCACATTGACATTCGTAGAGCAACCTGAACATTTGAATTCGAACTTTTTTTTAGTCCTTCTAACCTTTTTAGATGCTACTGCATGCTTTATCGTCTCGTCTCCTAGGTATCTCGCGGCCCCTATACTTGGGTCAATGAACGGGAACATCGTTTACGTCATACAATAACAGTTGATCACGCATGCATGCACACTTCTTCCAGAAATACACTAATCCCGACAAGGGTGTTTATTTTCCACAACATATGTCTTAAAAATATATAACAATATACATTTGCTGCGTAAACATCTCCGCTTATTTGCAAACTCGGAGTAGTATTTAACTCGTCTCCTGTTTTGTCAGAATCGTGTGAGCGTAGATCTCCTAGATACGAAGGCCGATCACCAGTTTTGTAAAACCCGTTGGCATGGGTATATTTTGAATGAGTGAGTAAGTTGGGTATACGCCGCTTTTAGCATGTGTGAGTGATTATGTCTAATTCCATTTCTAAACCGGATTGTCCCGGTCCGTCCGTTCTCCATTTATTGAACAAACATGTATCTGACCCTACTAAGGGACTGTTCAAACTTTATGGCTTGGGTGTGGGATGATGATTTATATGGAGGAGCATGTACAATGCCCCCGTTTGTCATGTACAAAATCATAAACATTCCACCCCACCCTCACCCCCAAACACCTTCCCATGTTCTACATGATAATTATTGCATTAAATTTTAATGTACATAATTGCTGACACCCCCACCCCCCCTGTCAATAACAAAATGGGTGACCCCTTACTTAAAATCACCATCAGCCCTTCTAGCCATATATTATGAACGGTCCCTAGCAGTTGTGTATAAAATATTTTTGAATGTACTTTCCTGTACAGACAGTAATTCAGACATGGACATGCATGAACACGTGCTCAATCAGACATCCTCAGACATGAGCAGACAAGACCGAGGACATCCAAGTTTCGATACTGTTCTATCACTGGGAAAACCCATCTGTTTCCTGGGTTGTCTGTTCACAACTCAGTTCCACGAATACAGGGTCATAAGGGCTTACTGGAAAGCGTCGCATTAGCGGGAATCACGCCCCTTCAAGTACCTGGTAATGACATACCGAGGCAAAAACAAGACGTAACACTTTACTTGACATCTTGTAGTTTGACCCCTGAACGTGTAGCACGCGGTGAATCACAAGACAACACATTTCCGTGTAGCTCGAAATGTAGAGTTGCCAAAGTCTCTAAGGTAAAATTAATAGATTAAATGATAATTTCTAAAACATATAAATATTCATCTAACAGACTAGCGTCCTTGTACTGTACCTATCTAAACTTGCCTCTCTGGAGGGTTTAATTACTATACATCCTTGGGCTCAGCATTCAGTACACCTTTGGATCAAGGCTACCCGATACCCGTGAAGAGCCGGGGTAGAATAGGTCTTCAGCAACCCATGCTTGCCACAATGCTTGTCGTAAGAGGCGAGTAACGGGATCGGGTGGTCAGGCTCGCTGACTTGGTTTACACATGTCATCGGTTCCCAATTGCGCAGATCGATGCTCATGCTGTTGATCACTGGATTGTCTGGTTCAGACTCGATTATTTACAGACCGCCGCCATATAGCTGTAATATTGCTGAGTGCGGCGTAAAACTAAACTCACTCACCAACCAAGGCGACCCGAAACGCCAAACGAAACGGGGCGAAACAATATTACAGTATAGTACGGCTATAACACTAAAGGAAACACTAACTATATTTCGTTATAACTGTTAAATTCAGTTCGTTATATCCATCAGTTCGTTATATCCATCAGTTCGTTATCAGTTTGGTATATCCATCAGTTCGTTATATCCATCAGTTCGTTATATCCATCAGTTCGGTATATCCATCAGTTCACATATCCATCAATTCGGTATATCCATCAGTTCGGTATAAGCGTGTTCGGTATATCCATCAGTTCGGTATAAGCGTGTTCGGAAACCAACGAAACCAGAGTGTGTCGCGTCCATCGGACGTCCTCTAGTACGTCAATGATGATCATAACCGTAACGGAAGGCAAATGGTAGCTTCGTTTATCAAAGGGGCGACGGGGTAGCCTAGTGGTTAAAGTGTTCGCTCGTCACGCCGAAGGTCCGGGTTCGATTCCCCATATGGATACAATGTGTGAGGCCCATTTCTGGTGTCCCCGATGTGATATTGCTGGAATATTGCTAAAAGCGGCGTAAACCTCAACACAGTCGTTTAGCGAATTACAAAGGTTAAATACGTAACGTTTGATACATAACGTTTGTGATTTGTCAATTTATTATAACATTTATATGCAGACAAAGATTGAAATATCCCAGAATAATGTACAGTTTTGCTGCATACTACTGTGTAACTCCAGTAACCGCGAAACTACTGTTACTACATGTAGTTAAATTGCCTAGATTCCAGATTATCAACTTTCCTGATTAACGAATTATGTACGAAGTGGAGGACAGTGTAAAGTGTAAGAAAACAGGGCTTCGTCGTTAATAGTGTTTTAATGTATCTCAAACCGTCGAGAATGACAAAGAAATATTGTCGGCTGTTTACAGATCTCTGCCCACTGCTACTCGGTTGGTCCTTGTCTTCGTACATCTACGGAGAAATCGAAGAAAGATTTTACTCAATGTTATTGTCATTTTTATGTAACTATCACAAAGTGTTGATGTTTCCAGGTGTACACTAGCGTTCGGAAATGCGGAGAAGCCCGAGTTCCGAGAATGTCAGTGTTAACGCAGGCCCACCACACCTGGAACTAGCTGAATCCAACGTTGTCGACAGCGGTATTAGTCTTTAAATACTTGTATTAATTTGTGAGTGAGTTTAGTTTCACGCCGCTTTTAGCAATATTCCAGCAATATCACGATGGGGTCACCAGAAATGGGCTTCACACGTTGTACCCATGTGGGGAATAGAACCCAGTCTTCTACATGAAGAGCTAACGCTTTAACCACTAGGCTACCCCACCGCCCCCTTGTATTAACGACATAAAATATGATAGACGAACAACGTTACTAGGCGTTTGATTTACGAACCTTGCAAATTTCACACGCCCAGGTTATCGGATGTCGTATGGATGAGGGGCGATGGGGTAGCCTAGTGGTCACGCTCGTCACGCCGAAAACCCGGGTTCGATTCCCCACATGAGTACTATATGTGAAGCCCATTTCTGGTGTCCCCCGCCGTGATATTGCTGGAATATTGCTAACAGCGGCGTAAAACCCAACTCACTCACTGACATGGACGTCATTTTGCTGCAAAGGTGAAGCAGTTTGTTTCGCAGAAGTTGACATTTGTTCAACTAGTGGGACTAGTACTATGTGATATCGACTCGATGGTTATGTGGTTCACTACAGCAAATAACAATGTATCCAACGTTAAATCGGTTGTGCATTATCCGTATTGTTGAAGTGTCGAGGCGAACCACACAGTTTTATGCAATATAAATGCAATCTCCAAAGGTAAAGCTGATCAATTGCGTGAAACAGACACTAACTTGAACGCCATTTTGTCACAGACTACAATGATCTTAGCTCCTTACAATTAGTCCGGACCAATTATAAGTTTCGATTGTAACTTAAAATGATCTTAGCCTACAATTGCTTTGTGCAAGTGGATGGCGATTGTAGCCGAAGCCTGAGATCGCGGTCTTAAGGATTTACAATAATTGTAGCGCTAAGATCGTTCTGTGCAAGTGGGCCCCGGTCTCTCTGATATGAGTGAGTGAATTGGGTTCAGCTCCACTTTGAAGAGTATCTCAATTATGGTGCAGCCTGGGGGAGAATGGTCCCCGGTGAGGTATCCCAGAAGAAGGGGGAAATCATGGGGAAATATCGCCCTAAAAATGAACATCTCAGAAAAAGCGAAACACTGCTGAGAAAGAGGAACATCGCAGAAAAAGAGGAACATCGCAAAATTAAAAGCAAGAAGAAAGAGTTATGTACCTGATAAAGAGAAACAGACAAAGCGGAACGCAACCAATAAGTAATATCACAGAGAAAGATGTACATACTGGAGAAAGAAAGAATCTGGGACAGAAAAAGACACCACAGACAAAGAGGAACACCAACGACACAGAGGAACACCACAGACAAAGAGGAACACCACAGACAAAGTGAAGGCATCATAGACAAAGATGAACACTATGAACAAAGATGTACATACTGGAAGAGAAAGCATCGGAGACAAAGAGGCACCACAGACATAAAGGAACATCACAGACAAAGATGAACACCACAGACAAAAGGAACACCACAGACAATACGAAGGCACTGCAGAGAAAGACGAACTGTACCTGGAAATTACCCTCGCAAACCGGGATGGTGACAATGTGCTATCTCTCAACAAACGAACATTGTTCCCATGGAGGAATTGAACCCAGACCTCCGGTGTGACTCTGTACCGGCTAATTATCCCAACTGTCACAAACCGAGATGGTGAGGATATGCCATGCGTCAACATAGTCACTAGATGGCACTGTTCATGGGGTGCTGCCCTGCTGCTGTCTCCTATTGCGTAAAAAACATATTGCCTCACGGACAGATAGGAAATATGACGATTTATTCTACGTCGATTCTCACTACCTTCTTATAAACAACTTCTTGAGAAAAAACGTAATCACATCTACAGTTGACAATACTTTGGGTCTGTGGGTTTTAACGTCGAAAACACTATAGACGAAGGGGAACACAACAGACAATACGGGGCACCACATACACAGATGAGTGGATGAGTTTAGTTTTACGCCGCACTCAGCAATATTACAGCTATATGGCGGCGGTCTGTAAATAATCGAGTCTGGATCAGACTATCCAGTGATCAACAGTATGGACATCGATCTACGACATCTAATGACATGTTTCAACCAAGTCAGCGAGCCTGACCACTTTAATTATCCCTTTAGTCGCCGCTTGCGACAGGCATGGGTTACTGAAGACTAATTCTTATCCGGATCTTCACGGGTCAGACACAGGTGAACACTACAGACTAAGATGAACAAAACAGACTAAGATGAACACTACAGACTAAGATGAACACTACACAGACTAAGATGAACACTACAGACTAAGATGAACACAACAGACTAAGATGAACACTACAGACTAAGATGAACACTACAGACTAAGATGAACACTACAGACTAAGATGAACACAACAGACTAAGATGAACACTACAGACTAACTAAGATGAACACTACAGACTAAGATGAACACTACAGACTAAGATGAACACAACAGACTAAGATGAACACTACAGACTAACTAAGATGAACACTACAGACTAAGATGAACACTACAGACTAATATGAACACAACAGACTAAGATGAACACTACTGACTAACTAAGATGAACACTACAGACTAAGATGAACACTACAGACTAATATGAACAAAACAGACTAAGATGAACACTAAAGACTAGTATGAACAAAACAGACTAAGATGAACACAACAGACTAAGATGAACCCAACAGACAGACTAACTAAGATGAACACAACAGACTAACTAAGATGAACACAACAGACTAAGATGAACACTACAGACAAAGCGAAGGCACCATAGACAAAGATGAACACTACAGATAAAGCGGAAAACCACAGAGCGGAACATGTACACCACAGACAAATGCTATGACGGCAGATAGAGAGCCTGTCCCAGCCGTCTCCCTGTTACAACATGTGCACTAGGGTCTCTTTGTAGCCATCTACACTCACTCACTCATCCACAAACTTTCCCCGTTACGTCGTGTCCACTGAAGCTTGAAATGATAATTAAACGTGGGGTTTGATAAGGAAATGTTTCTACTGGTGTTATTTTTGTATTGGGCATTCTACATATCCTTCAGGATATCCCGGGGAAACGCCACAGATTCAAATTACCGAAAGCCTACATTTCCTTGTAACATATTATCAAATACTTGGTTAAGTAGTTACATGTTTCAAGTATGAAAGAATATCGCACTCACATCCTGTAACGTGGACCTGAATATTGTATCAGGACAAAAGCTTAATGTTGTGTTGGTCACTCACTCTACGAAAGGAAGGTTCACAATATATGGATGAACAACTTCTTTATAACAGTGAGAGCGACGTTTCCGTGTACAGCTGTGGGTTCTAACACCGTTATCAAGCAAGTGATGAACAGAATGAGGATAGAGAAGCATATATACAGGCGTGAGGAGATGCTTGTGGAGTACAATTGGGGATAGGACTGCAATGGCATGGGGAAACCAGTAACAGTAACAACACATTGCCTAGGTAGATGGAACCATGAGGCCTGCAGTATAAACAAAGGGATAGTGAAGCCTAGGGATGACACAACTTTATGGATGATCAACTTCTTTATTTTGACAATGGCGACGTTTCGTTATAGATTCTTATACCGTTTTCAAGAATATGGGGGAATGAAGGGGTACACCAGTTTATATATTTCATTCCCCCATATGCTTGAAAACGGTATAAGAATCTATACCGAAACGTCGCCATTGTTAAAATAAAGAAGTTGATCATCCATAAAGTCTTGTCATCTCTATACCACCATCTTCTAGAATGCCACTCAAACAAATCATAGTGGAGCCTGTAGTATGCACAAAGGGATAATCAATGATGGGGCTCGTTGATGAGTTGATAGTATGCTCATTAACGCTTAGCCCATACAGATACATAGCCAGAAAAAACCAACTCCGTTTCAATTGAAAAGACCCATGAATATTCGGGTTAGAATTGGTCTTCAGCAACCCATGCTTGTCGTAAGAGGAGATTAACGGGATGGGGTGGTCAGGCTCGCTGACTTGGATGACACCAGTCATCGTATCCTAATTGCGTTGATCAATGCTCATGGTGTCAATCATTGGATTGGGTGGTCGATTACTTTCAAGCAGGTGCCATAAAGCAGGAATATTGCTGAGTGCGGCTTTAAGCAACAAACAAACCAATAGAAATTGAAAAGGTGTCCTGGAGAAACGGGAGATTTAGAACGATCTAGACTTGCTTGATTATAATTACTGTATAACCTGTAAGGGCTGGGCGAAAGAAAAAGTACCACAGCCGTCAGACTACAACGATGACGAAAGGCGAATGAGTTCGGACAGGCAAGCATAAAGAACAGCAGCCATTAAAGGCATCAACACATTCGGTATCCCAGCAGCTTGCCGGCACGCCATGTTAGGCAGGTCCACCTCACTCCATACTAAAGTACACATGCACTAGTTGCATGACCGCGAAAGGTGAGCACTGGTCACTCGTGCTACCTGTACTCCACACCTGAATCAATTATCTACATCCGAAGGTACCAACGTCTTGTACCTGAGGCCAGTATGATTTGTTAAATTATTTACAGTCAATTTGATCGACAGGCTGACAACATCCGGGTACTTCGAGCCGTGGCCTTGTTTGTCGCCCATCAGTAACGGGATGCTTGTATATCGTTTTATAACATGTTGGTGGGGGAGTCTATACTGATGAGAGTTGGTTAGCAAGCACCGCTGGTCCTGGGTTTAAATCTGGAATCTCCGGGTATAAATCGGTTGGTCACCAACACACTCGTAGATGTTGCATACATCTGTCATGTGAGCTCGATTTAATTTGAAGTTAAAAATATTGCATCTAAAGTTAGCATGGGAGTGTCTTGACGTTCTAGTGGGGGTTGGGTGTGCATCGATGGGTGTGTGTGGGTGCTTATTTTTTGTTTGTGAAAGAGGAGGAGATGCAATATTTATTTCTGTTCTAAACATAAGAAACAGATTTCTCATCACATCCTTGTCCTTCCCTCTATCAATATTGAATGGTCGGGCTCAGAATGATCAGATTTGGATTTTTTGAGAGATATATAATATATATATTATATGTTGTTCACTGGTCTCGAGGGGGAGATGGGTTGATGTACCCTCGATGTTTGTTTATGTTCCGTGAGCACGAAGGTGCGACGGGAACATAAACAAACATCGAGGGTACATCAACCTATGGCCCCGAGGGACCAGTGAACAACGTATTTATCTTACCAAACACCTTAATGTTAATTTTGAATTGTATGAAGCACGGGTACAAATCTTTTTGTAGCCATCGCTCGATTTTGCTGACAAGAAAAACAGATTTAGAGTTATCTGCCTTCCATCGATTTGCATTCGCAAATCATCGGTAATTTCCGTACATCATACGTGAGTTAATGTTATTCGAGATAAAGAATTACTACCAAGAAGCATCAAATGCGTTGCCATTGACAGCGGGGTACATTGAAATGTTACTAGCTTGTAACGGGGTACATTGAAAACAATAGAAGAGCGCTCAGCCAATCAGAAAGCGACATTTATGTGTCAGGTAAGATATATACATACATACATACATACATACATACATACATACATACATACATACATACATACATACATACATACATACATACATACATACATACACACGACACATCTTCTCCAGCATGTTTCACTTTTATCTTCAGGGAGAAGTGATTACAGTTAAACGGATTATGTTTATGTTTATGTTTAGGAGATAAACCTACTGTGTGGAAAAATCAGAGGTATATAACGAAATTATAATAGCTCTAAATTTCATTTAAAACCGAACGCGTAGCGTGAGAAGTCCGGGTTGTACCGAATTTAGATACTGTTGAATTTTGCGCCCTGTCAACTTGACGATTTCACGCACCTCTACGTCTGCGTGACAGAAGAGTCACTGTGGTGGTGAATCTTACACACTCATGTGTGTACTTTGTGCTCAAATTCGATACTACGGATATTATTTTCTACAATTTGGAAAGTGTTTTGTAACCTAGTGGCTTCAAAGTGTAGTGGATTCAAATTGAATCGGATTCGGTGGCATGTTCGCGAGGCTGTTGACAAAGAGCCAGATTTGTGGTGATATTTCCGAAAGGATGGAACAGGACATGAGGGTGTACCTCTGGCATAAACACGGTAAGGTAATTAATTATACTTTAATAGACTACTTTAGATCAAGCAGTGTAATGGATAAGAGGGATCATGACTAAGCTAAATCATTTGTTCAACGATATTATATTTTTAGAAAAAAATATGTTGGGATAAACAGAACGGTTTTAAGTGAATTTTGCAGATTCTGTAAATGTGTTTTACTACCGCTAAATTTGAAACCGTACAAATTATTCAAAAATATATCATTTTGTGTGAATTGATCACCCAACTGTTTATTTATGTGGACGGAAGGCATTACAATTTCTTCGGCGTTCGATGTTAATGCATCCTCCGTTACCGGATCAAGATCAGTGGCGATATCCTTGACGAAAGCTGATAATAAATTTAAAGATTATGTAGCAGTCTATTGCTGGATCTATTTTGACATAACACAGGATCAGCGTAAACATATTTTTCTTGCTATATTTTTATTCAGAAAGCAGACGATGTTTTGATGTTGTTCGACTGAATATTTGTTTCCATGCATTCGAAATACTTTTGTATGTATTAACACCTATTGCTGTGATTTACGCAAGTAGTGAGTCGAGCCCGTCATCGCTAAATCCAACTTTAAAGACATATGTGTAATTTCCGACAGCAAAATCGCCGTAATTTATCGATGCATCGGTAGGTTGTTTGGTGTCCGCCATGTTGGTGGGCAGACAAAAATAGTGCATTACCGTAAACCATGTATAATTGCGCACGGAAAATCAGAGGTATATAACGTGATTATATACCTCTGAATGACTTTAATTAACCAATCACAATCCAGTGTTTACTGAAGTCATAGTAGAATATCCGTTTAACTGTAATCACTTTTTCTGAAACAATCCACTATGCACGCGATTGACAGCTGAGCTAGAAAGAGGAGACATTTTGAAGACTCTAACGCTACTTTAAAGGTTAATTTGTGGAGTGAGTTTAATTTGCTCTTGGGTTCGTGGTTTACAAATATGACTTGGAGTAATCGGTGATTGCAGTGGTCAAGAGAGTAAATACGGCTGCATCAATACGAGGGAGTATACCAGCATACAGAGTGACCGCTGTATACATCAATGCAAACATACAGGTTTGTGGTTTAACGCCGCACATCAGCAATATTCAAGCTATATGACGGTGGTCTTTAAATAATCGATTCTGGGCCTGGTAATCCTGTGACATCATAAGCATCGAGTCTGACCACCAGATCCCGTTGTCAACCTTACGACAAGCATGGGTTGCTGAAGACCAATTCTAACCCGCACGGACGGATTGGAAATATGACGATTTATTCTACGCTGGAGGAGCGTCGAAGACCCGTGCTCGATTCTCCACATGGGTACAATGTCTGAAGTCCATTTCTGGTGTCCTCTGTCGTGATATTGCTAAAAGCGGCGTAAAACTAACCTCACTCGCTCACTTTACGTCGATTCTCACTGCGTTCTTATAAACAACTTCTTAAAAGAAAACGTACTCACATTGACAATGCTCTTTAAAAACAGATCTTTAAGTCAAAGATTTTGAACTATTTCAATTGTGTGCGAGTCCCTGCACTTCATGGAGGTTGCGTATCGCATCGGTGTCGTAGAACCGGCAGTACAAGTCTCGTGCTCGCTACACGCGGGTCATTCCGGCCATGTTGGTGTTGACGGGGCAAACTCGCTAATGGCGATGTAAACATGGCGTCCATTGTCTCTACACAAAAAAGAAAATTTGTCAACAGTGGCAATTATTGTACAAACATGCTGGCCACACTTCACGAGTCACCAAGATCACACAGGAGCCGGGGAGAAGGTAAACAGCTCAAGTCTCAGAGGATTTGGAAAGATTGTGATTGTTACATTCAAAACGCTTTTACAAACAGGCAGAGTAGGGCTCCCAGTTGCGGAGACCACGAACTGACAATGAGTGCATCTAGAACAGAAACCAGTCACTACCTGCGGATTAAAAGTAAAACAAAACAAATAAACACAAAATATTTATGGACAATACTTTATTGAAATTAGAAAATGAAGCATACAGTTTTATGGATGACAACATCTTGTTTATTGCATCACACAGAAAAAGTTGTCATCCGTAAAGTTGCATGCTTCATTTATAATTTAATTATAATTTAATGCCGATCAAACAATTAATTAGAAAGTGGTCAAAAGATGTTTTAAAGACAAGATGTATATTTCGTATGGGAGGCCCGATAATAAACAGATGTTACTGACTGTTTTGTTTGCACAGGGTCCAGATGGAATAAACATATATAATATCACATTCAAATAGCCTTTATACAGGCAGATTTCGTTTTTAACTATTGAGCAGGAGACATGGTGAATTTTGCATTATGGTTGATTGAATTTGGTTGCATTTCGTTTCAGTTAGATTCATGTAAAGAAAGGTTGGTATGAGTAATAGACGGACATACTTTATGGATGAACAGTTTCTTTATTTCATTTTATGCGACGTTTCGCTTGACAACGATACAAGAATCTGTATCGAAACGTCACATCACCTGAATAAAGAAGTTGTTCATCCATAAAGTTTGTCTGTATATTTCTCTCCAACAAACAATGCCACTCAAAGAAGTTGGTAGTTTTCTGCTTTCTCGATAATGTGGATATTTTAAAAGGAAGTGGTATATCTCTTCATCTTCATCACAGCTACACATGCTCACTTCAACGCGGCTGAACGGATGGTTTCGTAACGACGACGTTGTTGAGTATTTAGTCTGTCTCACAGTCCTAGTCTGCCATACAGACCCTGAATAGTTTATCACAGGGATAAACGTTCTGTTAGTTGTAATTCAGCAACCGGAACGTCAGGTAAATTCACCCTTTCCTTCTCCACTCCCCCTTTTCTTCTCCTCTCCCCCTATTCTTCCCCATATTTCTCCTCTCTCATCTTTCGTACAATATCCGTCGAAACACTCGACCATGAAGCAGACGATGCTATCTGCATTGAAGCGGACACCTCCCGCGAAGATGTCGTGAATCTTTAAACATTTCTTGAAACAATAGTTGTGAAAATATCGCGTGAAGTATCCCACTAGGGGACTTGCCAGTAAGTGCTGGCAACATTCACCCAAGACTTTGATTAAAGTCGATGTCTGTGAATGTCGTGCAGTGCTGCACGTGGCACGAGATTCTCACACGCCATCACTTCAAGATCAACACTGGGCCAAAATACACAATTCGGATTATTCTAGGAAAATAGAAGTTGACGTCACGATGATTGAAAATTGAATAATAAAGTAATTGTAATTTAGTATTTATTGGATTTCATGTTAACAGTTAAGGTGTAAATAACAAATCCTTATTTGACATTTAGCTGAGGGCAAAATAATACCGGTCTATTGCCGTGAAGCTGTTCAATTCCGACTGAGATCTATATGAGGAAGAATATATTTGTATATACTACCAACGGATTGAAAACTCATTGATTTTTGGGGAGTACGTATTTCAGCTTTTATCCAATCAGTCTTCAGCAACCCATGCTTGTCTTAAGAGGCGACTGGTGGGATCGGGTGGTCAGGCTCGCAGGCATGGTTGATACATGTCATTGTATCAGAGTTGTGTAGATCTATGCTCATGATGTCTGTCACTGGATTGTCTTGTCCAGAATGAATGAAGAGGAACATGTTTTATGGATAGACAAAGTATTTATTGCTATAGATACGACGTTCCGGTGAAGATGTTAACACCGTTTTCAAGCACTTGCTTGGTCCTCTTCAGCATACCAGCTTCTAAATGCCACTGACAGAACAGAATGAATTATTTATGAACACTACTGAGTGTGGCGTTGAACAACAAATAAACAAAGTCTTTTACGGCATTCGCTGTAGAGAGTTGCCTCCCCTATATGCGCAAGGAACCTATGATTTCACTCACCACAATACACATTGATTGAAAGCGGCGTTGTGAATAGTTAACCTATTCACCATCCTTAGGTAGTTGCCGACCAGAAACACAACAAAAGGGTCACTGTCTTCTGAGTGAGTGAGTGGGTTTAGTTTTACGCCGCACTCAGCAAAAGTCCAGCTATATGGCGGCGGTCTGTAAATAACCGAGTCTGAACCAGACAATCCAGTGATAAACAGCGTGATCATCGATCTACGCAATTGGGAACCGATGACATTGGTCAACCAAGTAAGCGGGCATGACCACCCGATCCCGTTAGTCGCCTATTACGCACTGTCTTCTGAAGTGATACTTTGCCCGTCACAAACGTTTTTGTAACTGCATTAAGTAAATTTAGACTAACTTCTCACAATTTAATGGTTGAAAAAGGTAGATGGTTTACTCCCAAATTACAGTTCAATGAACGACTATGTCCATTTTGCTGAAAGGACATTGAAGATGAATACCATGTTGTGATGGTTTGTGCTATATATGAACTTTATAGAAAATGATATATATCAAGGTCTGTTTACAAATATCCAAGAATAGCTAAACGTGTTGAGCTGTTGCAAGACGAACGTGCTGGAGTTATACGTAATTTGTCAAAGTTTGTGTATCATATACTTAAGGAGAAAGCAACAGTTGAATTTGTTTGAATCTCCATGTATCTTACGGGTCTGCCACCATGAGGAGAGGGGAGTGGGCGGGGTGAGTAATTTTATACACATGTGCACATGTTAGATTATTACTGAACGTAAAGGCGATTAGCCTTTGGTCTAAATAAACAAACATTATTGTAACCAATATCGTTAAAATGTACAGTTTCACATTACCATCAGTCATATTTTCAAGTGTTAATCCTGTTTAAATCCAGTAATATAGAAACACACACGTACGCGCACGCACGCACGCACACACACACGCACTAAAACGTCTGGGCACGCTCATGCTAAATTTAGATTAGATGCAATAAGTTGTAAGGAATGGGTTAATTTAACTTTGTCACCTTTTCTTATTCGTATCGGCACCAGGTACAAACTATTTATAATCTAAGTGCTAAGTGATGTATACGTGCATGGCATACCTTTGACGTAGGTTGTTGAGCACGGTGATATGAGAGATAACCATTTTAGTTAAAGATTTCTAAAAAATATACAGACATTTTTTCTTTGAATAATAACCTCCACAAGCCACATACATTTTGTTCTTTGGATAATAACCTCAACAAGCCACATACATTTTCTTCATGGGATAATGGCCTCAACAAGCCACATACATTTTCTTCATGGGATAATAACCTCAACAAGCCACATACATTTTCTTCATGGGATAATGGCCTCAACAAGCCACATACATTTTCTTCATGGGATAATGGCCTCAAGAAGCCACATACATTTTCTTCATGGAATAATGGCCTCAACAAGCCACATACATTTTGTTCATGGGATAATAACCTCAACAAGCCAGAAATAGTTGTTTGTAATAACCCCAACAAGCCAGGGACATTTTGATCATGGGATAATAACCTCAACAAGCCACGGACATTTTGTTCATGGGATAATAACCTCAACAAGCCACATACATTTTGTTCATGGGATAATAACCTCAACAAGCCACATACATTTTGTTCATGGGATAATAACCTCAACAAGCCACATACATTTTGTTCATGGGATAATAACCTCAACAAGCCACATATATTTTGATCATGGGATAATAACCTCAACAAGCCAGAAATAGTTTGTTGTTTGTAATCACCTCAACAAGCCACGGACATTTTGATCATGGGATAATAACCTCAACAAGCCACGGACATTTTGATCATGGGATAATAGCCTCAAAAGCCACATACATTTTGTTCATGAGATAATAGCCTCAACAAGCCATTGACATTTTGTTCATTGGATAGTAACCTCAACAAGCCAAGGACATTTTGTTCTTTGTAATAGGCTCAACAAGCCACTGTCATTTTGTTTCAACTGACACACATGTTGGCATTGTAACGAATAAAACAAAAATCAAAAAGAATCTGACAACAAATATTGGTCCCTCGGAGAGAACTGCCACTGACGTATATATTAGTATACACCTCCCTTGGCAACAATGTTGTTAATTCTCATTGCTGACCATTAACGCATCTTCAGGTTCATTCAACAGTAATATCCAATTCCCTTTAATGTAGCGCGTATTGGTTTTCGGTCGGTGTTAGTTTCAGTCAAATCGGAATGAGCGCTGGTCATTGTCAATTACATGTATATTTCATCACCAATTGAAAGACGTTTCAGTTCGCTTCGCTGAGTTTATGGATCGACCAAGTTATTGTTCCTGGGAGACCTGTTCAAATCCAATAGTCACATATTCCACATGCGTGTCTATTGTGTTAACATGGGATGTTTATAGATAGCTCAATTTACCTCATGGGTGTGTATATCGTTAACATTAGATGCTTATAGCTCAGTTTACTCTAGGCTTGTCTATATCGGTAACATGAGATGTATATAACTGAATATACGCTATGTGTGTCTACATAGTTAACATGGGATGTTTATAGATAGCTCAATTTACCTCATGGGTGTCTATATCGTTAACATTAGATGCTTATAGCTCAGTTTACTCTAGGCTTGTCTATATCGGTAACATGAGATGTATATAACTGAATATACGCTATGTGTGTCTACATAGTTAACATGAGATGTTTATAGATCAATATACGTTATGTGTGTCTACATAGTTAACATGAGATGTTTATAGATCAATATACGCTATGTGTGTCTACATAGTTAACATGAGATGTTTATAGCTCAGTTTAATCTATGCGTGTCTATATCGTTAACATAAGATGTTTATAGCTCAGTTTAATCTATGCGTGTCTATATCGGTAACATGAGATGTATATAACTGAATATACGCTATGTGTGTCTACATAGTTAACATGAGATGTTTATAGATCAATATACGTTATGTGTGTCTACATAGTTAACATAGGATGTTTATAGCTCGTTTAATCATGCGATGTTTATAGCTAACATGAGTATATAACTGAATATACGGTGTGTCTACATAGTTAACATAAGATGTTTATAGCTCAGTTTACCTACGTTAACATAAGATGTTTATAGCTCAATATACGTTATGTGTGTCTACATAGTTAACATGGGATGTTTATAGCTCGGTTTACCTCATGGGTGTCTATATCGTTAACATTAGATGCTTATAGCTCAGTTTACTCCATGCAGGTCTATATCGGAAACAAGAGATGTTTATAGCTCAATTTACGTTATGTGTGTCTACATAGTTAACATAAGATGTTTATAGCTCAGTTTACTCTATGCGTGTCTATATCGGTACATGTGATGTTTATAGCTGAATATACGCTATGTGTGTCTACATAGTTAACATAAGATGTTCGTAGCTCAGTTTACTCTATGCGTGTCTATATCGGTAACATAAGATGTTTATAGCTCAGTTTACTCTATGCGTGTCTACATAGTTAACATGGGATGTTTATAGCTCAATATACGTTATGTGTGTCTACATAGTTAACATGAGATGTTTATAGCTCAGTTTACTCTATGCGTGTCTATATCGTTAACATGATATGTTTATAGCTCAATATACGTTATGTGTGTCTACATAGTTAACATAAGATGTTTATAGCTCAGTTTACTCTATGCGTGTCTATATCGTTAACATGAGATGTTTATAACTGAATATACGCTAGACGTGTCTACATAGTTAACATAAGATGTTTATAGCTCAGTTTACTCTATGCGTGTCTATATCGTTAACATAAGATGTTTATAGCTCAGTTTACTCTATGCGTGTCTACATAGTTAACATGAGATGTTTATAGCTCAATATACGTTATGTGTGTCTACATAGTTAACATAAGATGTTTATAGCTCAGTTTACTCTATGCGTGTCTATATCGTTAACATGATATGTTTATAGCTCAATATACGTTATGTGTGTCTACATAGTTAACATAAGATGTTTATAGCTCAGTTTACTCTATGCGTGTCTATATCGTTAACATGAGATGTTTATAACTGAATATACGCTAGACGTGTCTACATAGTTAACATGAGATGTTTATAGCTCAATATACGTTATGTGTGTCTACATAGTTAACATAAGATGTTTATAGCTCAGTTTACTCTATGCGTGTCTACATAGTTAACATGAGATGTTTATAGCTCAGTTTACTCTATATGTGTCTACATAGTTAACATAAGATGTTTATAGCTCAGTTTACTCTATGCGTGTCTACATAGTTAACATAAGATGTTTATAGCTCAGTTTACTCTATGTGTGTCTATATCGGTACCATGAGATGTTTATAGCTCATTATACTTTATGTGTGTCTACATAGTTAACATAGGATGTTTATAGCTCAGTTTACTCTTTGTGTGTCTACATAGTTAACATAAGATGTTTATAGCTCAGTTTACTCTATGCGTGTCTACATAGTTAACATGTGATGTTTATAGCTCAATATACTTTATGTGTGTCTACATAGTTAACATAGGATGTTTATAGCTCAGTTTACTCTTTGTGTGTCTACATAGTTAACATGGGATGTTTATAGCTCAATATACTTTATGTGTGTCTACATAGTTAACATGAGATGTTTATAGCTCAGTTTACTCTATGTGTGTCTACATAGTTAACATGTGATGTTTATAGCTCAGTTTACTCTATGTGTGTCTACATAGTTAACATGTGATGTTTTAGCTCAGTTTACTCTATGTGTGTCTACATAGTTAACATGAGATGTTTATAGCTCAATATACTTTATGTGTGTCTACATAGTTAACATAGGATGTTTATAGCTCAGTTTACTCTTTGTGTGTCTACATAGTTAACATGGGATGTTTATAGCTCAGTTTACTCTATGTGTGTCTACATAGTTAACATGAGATGTTTATAGCTCAATATACTTTATGTGTGTCTACATAGTTAACATGGATGTTTATAGCTCAGTTTACTCTATGTGTGTCTACATAGTTAACATGTGATGTTTATAGCTCAGTTTACTCTATGTGTGTCTACATAGTTAACATGTGATGTTTTTAGCTCAGTTTACTCTATGTGTGTCTACATAGTTAACATGTGATGTTTATAGCTCAGTTTACTCTATGTGTGTCTACATAGTTAACATGAGATGTTTATAGCTCAATATACGTTATGTGTGTCTACATAGTTAACATAAGATGTTTATAGCTCGGTTACTCTATGCGTGTCTATATCGTTAACATAGGATGTTTATAGCTCAGTTTACTCTATGCGTGTCTATATCGTTAACATGGGATGTTTATAGCTCAATATACGTTATGTGTGTCTACATAGTTAACATAAGATGTTTATAGCTCAGTTTACTCTATGCGTGTCTATATCGTTAACATGTGATGTTTTTAGCTCAGTTTACTCTATGTGTGTCTATATCGTTAACATAGGATGTTTATAGATCAATATACGTTATGTGTGTCTACATAGTTAACATAAGATGTTTATAGCTTAGTTTACTCTATACGTGTCTATATCGTTAACGTGTGATGTTTATAGCTCAATATACGTTATGTGTGTCTACATAGTTAACATATGATGTTTATAGCTCAATATACGTTATGTGTGTCTACATAGTTAACATAAGATGATTATAGCTCAGTTTACTCTGTGCGTGTCTATATCGTTAACATGTGATGTTTATAGCTCAAAATGTGTTTTGTCAATAGCCCCTGCTTGGAATCTCGGACGGTTGTGCGTGCGTGGATGAGTGAGTGAGTAAGTAGGCATGGTTTTAGCAATATTCCAGCAATATGACGGCGGCGCACATAACGGAAAGATTCTTAGCCTGGATGACATTTGTATGCTGTTGTACTCTTCGTCACGGCGGTTTGTAATGTGAATAGTTGATATTGATCTGAGTCGGTGAAACTATTTGGACCAACACAACATAAAGCTTTTGTCCTGATACTATATTCAGGTCCACGTTACAGGATGTGAGTGCGATATTCTTTCATACTTGAAACATGTAACTACTTAACCAAGTATTTGATAATATGTTACAAGGAAATGTAGGCTTTCGGTAATTTGAATCTGTGGCGTTTCCCCGGGATATCCTGAAGGATATGTAGAATGCCCAATACAAAAATAGCACCAACAGAAACATTTCCTTATCAAATCCAAAGATTAATTATCATTTCAAGCTTCAGTGGACAGGGCGTAACAGGGAAAAAGCTTGTGGATGAGTGAGTGAGTGTAGATGGCTACAAAGAGACCCTAGGTATTTGACCGACTGTATGGGTATGCACGAGATGTCATGCATTTTATTGCGGATACCTATAACACCTCTATCTTTAATTAATTTCAAGATATCTTCAAGTCATTTCAATATACATTCAATTCAGGTTTATTTCAAATCATTTCAAGATATCTATTTTGATTCAAGTCCTTTAAAACAAATGAAGGTACCAGTAATTACTTAATAATTGTCAAAACAACTTGCCAAACGTCCCTTTGTTCAAACCTCCTTAGGCAAGCAAATCCATGTACCGCTAATCCAAAAAAATAGTTGGCCACTCAATGCTAAATACAGGACATGTTTTAATGGATAACAACTTCTTCTTTTTAAAAAGAAGTTGTCATCCATAAAAAAGCGTGTCATGTATTCATGTTCGTCCAACTTGTAAACTTCACTGAACACTAATGTAAAACACAATATTATATACTCTCCCAAAAAAGAAACGCATCATGAAAATAGCAATTTCATGTAGCAATGAATTAAAACGTGATTCATTTTACAAAAGGTTTTGCTCTGTTTATGAGTCCTATAGTGTTTATGTTTTGAAACATCACAACAAAACGCACCATCCGTAAAATACCCGTATTTAACAGCATGATTTTCAATTTCGGCGTGTAGTGTCACAGAATACACAATTCACATGCAATGCACGAGAAAGTTGGGGATCAGATAGTCTCAATGATGGGTATAAAAGGTTGATCGCTGTCTGTCGATTATTCACTGTATTTGGAATATTGTTGACGAACGCAAAATGCCACGTCTAAGTGAAGCCAACCGTCATATCGCCATTGGTTTGCTTGAAGCTGGCCAGTCTCAACGTGCAGTTGCCCGACGCATGAATGTTCACCAAAGCACCATTTCACGGCTCTGGGAGAGATATCGCCGGCAGAATTCGGTAGCAGATGCCCCTCGTAGTGGGCGACCTCGAGCGACCACTGCGGCGCAGGATCGCTACATCCGGGTACATCACCTGCGTCATCGAACAGCTACGGCGACCAGTACCGCTCGACAAATACCCGGATTGAGGAGGCTTTCTGCACAGACCGTCAGGAACAGGTTGAGAGAGGCTGGTTTACGTGCCAGAAGACCTTATTTTGGCCCTGTGCTTCGACAACAACATCGTCGACATCGAGTTCAATGGTGCACCAACGTTCAGGCCTGGAACCTACCGAATTGGCGTAGAATCTGGTTCAGTGATGAATCACGATTTCTATTGGAACGACGCGATGGAAGAATGCGGGTGTACAGACGTCGACGTGAACGTTTCGCCGACGCTTGCGTTCCCAAGGTGGACAGATTCGGCCGGGGTAGTGTCATGATGTGGGGAGCGATCACCTGCCGTAGGAGAAGTGATTTGGTGATGATCCAGGGCAAACTGACAGCTCAACGGTACTGTGACGAAATCCTACGCCCACACCTCCTTCCAATCATTGATCGCCAGAGGGAGTTGTTTCAACAGGACAATGCCAGGCCCCACACAGCACGTCACACTAGAGACTTCCTCCAGAACCACAACATCAATGTGCTTCCCTGGCCCTCAAGATCACCGAACTTAAACCCGATCGAACAACTGTGGGATGCCCTGGACAGACGGATGCGACGCCGTAACCCTCAGCCCCAGACACTTCAGTAACTCGCACAGGCACTACAGGCAGAGTGGGCTGTGATTGGGCAACACGAGATTTACTTATTCGTTCGATGCCGAGGCGATGTCGTGCAGTTCTGGATGCCCACGGTGGTCACACGAGGTATTGACTTCAGCGCCACCACACGTCTCCATGTGACACTCAAACTGACTTTCCTCGAGTTGGTGCCAAAGACGGATAAGTCTGCATTCCCAGTGTGCAATTTCGCTATATTTCATTGACTCATAAAGTCTACAAGATGTTTCAAAATAAACATAAAAATACAGTTGAAATTCCTATATGCGTTTCTTTTTGGGAGAGTATATTATTCAAAAATATGTATGAGTGTTAATAGAATTATACAGTGTATTGTGATACAATCTTGTAATCTGACTCTCGTTATAAGCTAATAGCCTATCCTGCGAGTGGGAAAAAGAATCTCCATATTATAACGTAATTACTAGTTCCGGTGTACGACTGCGTAGGCTGTTTACGTTAGCATTCTTGTAAACGAAGTTTCAAACATGAAAACTCAAAAACAAACTTAAAAACATTAAAATGTATCCTTTTCCTGATAAAAAGCGAATAAATAAATACTTAGGCGTATTATCAACATGAAAACTTAGGATTTAAATAGACATACGTCATATCTTAGTAATTTAAGAATATGAAATGGTCAGTTACGCTGACCAAGGTTCATCTGGGTTTAATTTGTTTACCAGCTTGCGACACTGTTGCCAGCACAGCGACAGTTACGACTATGTCCTAGAAACTCGATAGAGAGGGTCAATACGACGTTGTTTCCCCACAAATTGAATGAGTACACGACAGGTTACCTTGTGTTGGGATTTCTCGTTAGGCAGTTTATGGAACGTGGTGTATCGTCAAAATGTCCAGGAAACGTGTTCCGTGTTGTTATAGCACCTAGGTTGCCATGACTACTGCCGGACAGGTGTGCTTCCGGGTTGCCAGTGGTTGTTGATGTTGTTGCTAGAAGTCACGTTGACAGGGCTGGTCCCTGGATATTCCTAAATTCTGTTTTATTTTTTGAGTGATTATTTTAGTTGAATTTAAATATTTAGATGATGGATTTAGATCTTCTGGAGTACATAAGCGATATGATAAGAGATCTTTTGCAATCAAAGAGTGAGTGAGTGAGTGAGTGAGTGAGTGAGTGAGTGGGAATGGTACAGCAGGGCTTTCTTATGATAAAGGAAATGGTTTTGTCCATTTTGTTTCTTTCTTTCACATGCTCAAACAGATCTCATTCCCACGGTCAAATCACGTTTCAATCTCAATATTTCGTTTGCTTCTTTGATTGCAGGGGCAGCGTCCGCTCGTCACGCTGAAGATTCCCCACATGGGTACAATGTGTGTAGCCCATTTCTGGCGTCCTCCGCCGTGATATTGATGGAATATTGCCAAAAGCGGCGTAATACCATACTCACTCACTCTTCGTTAGCAGTATAATCGGTTATATGAAGGCGGTCCATTATTAATTTAGTGTGGATCAGATAATCCACTGTGGACCAGACAATCCAGTGACCGACATCACAGGCATCGATCTACGCAATTAGTATACCATGGCATGTATCATCTGTGTTACCAGATACACCATCCAATCCCGTTAGTCGTGTCTCATGTATATATACCAGATTTGCACCCAGACTATTGTATATCTTGATTTCCACTATGACTATTGTATATCTTGATTTCCACTATGACTATTGTATATCTTGATTTCCACTATGACTATTGTATATCTTGATTTCCACTATGACTATTGTATATCTTGATTTCCACTATGACTATTGTATATCTTGATTTCCACTATGACTATTGTATATCTTGATTTCCACTATGACTATTGTATATCTTCATTCAGCTATTGCTATTGTATATCTATATAGACGCTGTTATGAATATTATTACTTGGGCTGACGTTTATCGTAGAACCACGATAATTATATGTGTGAGGATAAATGCATGTCTGTGTACATGATACGTTGCTGTGGCCAATTTGTATAACAGGTTTGTAAGCCAGTTAAAGTGTGGGAGTAACAGTGTTAGGAGCGCTACAATTATACAACCATCGCTAACCAGGTCGGTACAACTATAACTTCATCCCAGTTAAAGTAAAGGAGTTTATAGGAACTATTAAGACTTTGTTAAAGTGTCTTCTATAGGCATTACGACGAGCGTTGCCATGTGACAACTGTGTAAACGTGTCAGCTTGATGTGGAGGTTTACCAGAAGTTATGCAAGTCTTACCACCTTGGTAAAATCCACAAGAATGGTGCCGACAAACCTAGAAACATAATGGGGCAAACAGGACAAATAATCACAGGTTTCTGGCGAGCCCAAGGGACAGCACTCTGCAAGGAAGCTGCTGAGTCTTGCGCGGCTGGGTCATTCGCCCCCAAGTAGTTGGATGCAGTTAACCCGTGAAGATCCGGGTTAGAATTGATCATCAGCAACCCATGCTTGTCGTAAGAGGCGACTAACGGGATCGGGTGGTCAGGCTCGCTGACTTGGTTGACACATGTCATCATATCCCAGTTGCGTAGGTCGATGCTTATGCTGTTGATCACTGGATTGTCTGGTCCAGTCTCGCTTACTTTCAGACCGCCCCCATAGAGTTTAAATATCGCTGAGCGCGACGTTAAACAACAAACAAACAAATAGATTATGTCTGTAGTAATGCAACGACTAAAAGAGGTTGCTGCTATGGCCGTAGTTGATGATACAAATGCAAGTGGGCCATGGTTAGGGCTGTCGTAAACCCTGCGTTAACATGTTCATAAGTTAACACTGAGTGAGTGAGTGAGTAAAGTTTTACACCGCTTTTAGAAATACTCCAGCAATATCATGGTGGGTGACACAAGAAGTGAGCTTCACACATTGTACCCATTAGGGGAATCGAACCCGGGTCTTCAGCTTGACGAGCGGACGCTTTAACAATTAGGCTACCCCACCGCCCCACGTGAACACCTACTAAGGGTAGCAGCGGTATGACACTAGTAGCGACATGGTAAGGAAAGAAAACTCCAAAAGGCTAAACTCTGCAACAGGCTACATTTCTACAACGTTGAAATGACATCTCGAATGTCATCCCTAGACCCGTGTCCAAATACTACGGGTATATTTCTGGTACGTTTTCCCGGGACAAACAAACTTAAGTAAACCGGGAACATTTCACGACCTTTCCTACATGTTGTTAGTACACTGATAAGTAATTAACATTCAGAAGAGAGTTGTCATCAACCCACCGTAACCCCTGTCATCTTTGACCCGAGGTTTACAGAGAAGCTTCAGAGAAGTTCAAGTGTAGACAAACAGAACACAAACCCAATTTTCTTAGAACTATTTTCCGAGAAATATTTGTCAGCGTAACGTACTAGCAGTTAGACGTGTGCTCGGGCATTCTTTGGTACAAAGGAATTCATACGCGTTGGCCACGGATACTGTTTTCCTGTAGCTTAATTCCACAATTGGAGAAGACCAACGAATTTCATATTGTTCGCATGGCTTTGTGGTATAGATTATCCAGCATTAGCACTAATCCACGTCTAATGCCGTGAACAAATGAGACTTGGCGAGATCTGTTGACACTGAGTCTCGTGGTTTCGCACATGCGAGAGACAGACGCGAGACTATTTTGGTAATAAGAACGGTTCATAGAGACAAAATAGTTTCGTGTATATGGAACACCACTATCCAATGTCATTCCACTGTGTTTCATAATTTCTGAAAAAAGAGATGACGTATGGTATCAGTAGTTGCAAATACAACCATATGTCTTGCACATCTGTCATAGGAATCCTTATCATGCACAATACAAATATTATTAACATCTTTCTAAAGGAAGTAAAATGATCGTAAATACGCATAAGAGGCGACAGTTTATTGGTTAAACCCAAATAATTATTATATACCGATGTAAACTTAGGACAGAAATACAGGGGTGCAATACGGATGACGTCATCAAATTCCGTATTGCACCCCAGATTCGGTATTGAACCCCTGTCGGTTCTACATTGCTACGCTATGATTTGTTTTATTAAGTAACAGATTTTCTATACTACCCATCAAAAGTTTAGATTCACTAGTGTAAATGTAGCCACTTACTTCAGTCAACTGTTCTAAACTAGATTTTGCAAAATATTCCATACTGTTTAAAGGTACTGTTTACACATCAACTGATGTATTGTAAAACAAATTTGTGACGTTGAAAAGATTATTGTCATGAGTTCAATAAATGATGAAACTTCAGTGAAAACTGGAGAATTCTTAACAAAACTTTACACCAAAACGCAGCTGTTCATAAGCACATGCTTTTCAGCAATTCGATGCATGATCCTCATGCAATTCATCTGCATAAGGTTTGCAGTTGGTTCCCCCAAGTTAGTGGAGAAATTCATCTTCGATGTAACCACATATATATATATATATATATATATATATATATATACTATACAGTGAGTGCTTTAAGTGAATCTAAACTTTTGATGGGTAGTATATATATGTTCACACCTAACTATCGAAAAACATAGTCACTGAACATGCAGAGGTGTGCGAGCCAAGGCAATGAACGATATTCATTCCGTATGTACAGCTGCGTATCAATGGAAAAGTACTTATTAAGTGTGTGTGTGACCTTGATTCACAATGGAAGTTTCGGTGAGGACACGCTACATAGGGAACACCCGGTGTCACGCTGACGCTCTACAATCACTGTGAGGTCATGAATTTGTCCTGTGTATTTTCTTCGTTCCCTTCTCTGTAACACAAATATGGACTCATCCCAAGAACCGACATTTTTGTTTGGCAGGGAGGACCTGCATAGACAGCTGGAGAGAGTGTCTGACCTGAGAGCGGAAGGTCGGTGTTCGATCCTCTACCACTCACTCACTCTTTCTCTGATTGTGGCTGGACCAGTGAAGATCCGGTTAGAATTGGTCTTCAGCAAACCACGCTTGTCGTAGGGAGGGGACTAACGGGGTCGGGTGGTCAGGCTCACTGACGTGGTTGACACATCGTATCCCATTTGCGTAGATCGATGCTCAAGCTGTTGATCACTGGATTGTCTGGTCCAGGCTCAATTATTTCCAGAAAACCGCCATATAGCTAGAATATTGCTGAGTGCGGCTTTAACAACAACTGATAGCGGTTAAAGCAAACAGTCATTCCCAAGACACATCCAGCAACCGATTGTTTAAAACATGAAGCATAATTAGCTGGTTTTTGTAATATTGCAAATAATTATTTGTTTCACATAGTTCCCAGAGCACCATCGGGTAATTAAGCAGGTGTATTGCTATTTGCGACTTTAAACAACATTAACTCACGTATCTAAAGGACACGTTGTTTCACACGGACGAGTACCTTGCCAATGGATAATGTGATGCTGGCGTCGACAGATCGAGCCTATTACTGTCACGGCCCGGGGCATATAGCCATAGTTAAAGAAATTATCATCTGTATTAGTTCTTCAATGGAGTACAATGTCTGTCACATGTGACGGAAACGTACCTGGATTTCCGAGTGGTTTGCCGTTTGATTAATGGAGTCAGGAATCAAAGCAGTGTCCTTAGTGTTCCGGGATGAATAAAGTTTATTTTCGACCATCTCGATTATTTCTTTCCGGTTTCCTAAGACATGTAACATATGTTATATTTGGGATTACACTTTCTCAATAAAGTACAGATTCTAGTACTTTTGGGGGGTTGAGTCCCATCCGGGATTCGAACCCACACCCTCAGAGTCAGGCACCTAATCACCAGCACACAAAGTAAGACGCCTAGACCCCTCAGCCACCGCGGCTTCAGATTCTGATTCTCTGGTCTCCCTGGGTCTCCTTTTCAATTGAAATGGGCTTGTTTGTTACTATCAAAATTATATATATTCAGAGACTAAGCATTAGTCTAATTGTCCCCATGGGGGGACTCGTACCTGGGCCTTCGGCGTGGCGAGCGAACGATTAAACCACTAGGCTACCCCACCACACCTTATAAGTTTAGCAGTACATGTACATGCAATAGTAATGCATAATATACCGAAATGAATAAGTGACTCATATATCGTCCAGTAAATGTCAGTCATCTGAGAAGGCTTGATATTCTAATATATGCTAAATGCTGCTCAGGATCTGTGAATGGGTTGAGTGTAGGCTCCTAGGAACTAAACCTGGGTTGAGTGTAGGCTGTAGAGCTGAAAATGGGTTGAGGAGGCTCTAAAAACCTGGGTTGAGTGTAGGCTGTAGAGCTGAGAATGGGTTGAGTATAGGCTCATAGGAACTAAACCTGGGTTGAGTGTAGGCTGTAGAGCTGAGAATGGGTTGAGTGTAGGCTCATAGGAACTAAACCTGGGTTGAGTGTAGGCTGATAGAGCTGAGAATGGGTTGAGTATAGGCTCATAGGAACTAAACCTGGGTTGAGTGTAGGCTGTAGAGCTGAGAATGGGTTGAGTGTAGGCTCATAGGAGCTAAACCTGGGTTGAGTGTAGGCTGTATAGAGCTGAGAATGGGTTGAGTGTAGGCTGATAGAGCTCATAGAACTAAACCTGGGTTGAGTGTAGGCTGTAGAGCTGAGAATGGGTTGAGTGTAGGTAGGCTCATAGGAACTAAACCTGGGTTGAGTGTACGCTGATAGAGCTGAGAATGGGTTGAGTATAGGCTCATAGGAGCTAAACCTGGGTTGAGTGTACGCTGATAGAGCTGAGAATGGGTTGAGTGTAGGCTTGAGTGTAGTGTAGACTGATAGAGCTGAGAATGGGTTGAGTGTAGGCTCAGGAACTCATGGGTTGAGTGTAGGCTGTAGAGCTAAGAATGGGAGTTGAGTGTAGGCTGTAGAGCTGAGAATGGGTTGAGTGTAGGCTCATAGGAACTAAACCTGGGTTGAGTGTAGGCTGTAGAGCTGAGAATGGGTTGAGTGTAGGCTCATAGGAACTAAACCTGGGTTGAGTGTAGGCTGTAGAGCTGAGAATGGGTTGAGTGTAGGCTCATAGGAACTAAACCTGGGTTGAGTGTAGGCTGTAGAGCTGAGAATGGGTTGAGTGTGTAGGCTCAATAGGAACTAAACCTGGGTTGAGTGTAGGCTGTAGAGCTGAGAATGGGTTGAGTGTAGGCTCAGAGCTGAGAAAACCTGGGTTGAGTGTAGGCTGTAGAGCTGAGAATGGGTTGAGAGCTGAGAATGGGTTGAGAGCTGAGAATGGGTGAGTGTAGGAACTCATAGGAACTAAACCTGGGTTGAGTGTAGGCTGTAGAGCTGAGAATGGGTTGAGTGTAGACTCATAGGAACTAAACCTGGGTTGAGTGTAGGCTGTAGAGCTGAGAATGGGTTGAGTGTAGGCTCATAGGAACTAAACCTGGGTTGAGTGTAGGCTGATAGAGCTGAGAATGGGTTGAGTGTAGACTCATAGGAACTAAACCTGGGTTGAGTGTAGGCTGTAGAGCTGAGAATGGGTTGAGTGTAGACTCATAGGAACTAAACCTGGGTTGAGTGTAGGCTGTAGAGCTGAGAATGGGTTGAGTGTAGACTCATAGGAACTAAACCTGGGTTGAGTGTAGGCTGTAGAGCTGAGAATGGGTTGAGTGTAGACTCATAGGAGCTAAACCTGGGTTGAGTGTAGGCTGATAGAGCTGAGAATGGGTTGAGTGTAGGCTCATAGGAACTAAACCTGGGTTGAGTGTATGCTGATAGAGCTGAGAATGGGTTGAGTATACGCTCATAGGAACTAAACCTGGATTGAGTGTAGGCTGATAGAGCTGAAAATTGGTTGATAATAGGCTAATAGGGTTCAGAATGGCTTGACTATAGGCTAATAGAGCTAAGGCTGGCTTGAGTATAGGCTGGCGGCTTAGAATGTGCTAAAGTGTAAGGCGATAGAGTACACTCATGTCTCAGAAGAACACGGCTCCTAAATTATTTTCATAAAATATAATAAAAATGAGCCCCGAGACTTTCTAGACGTATCACATATTTTAGACTGGTAATAGTGAGTGAGTGAGTGAGTGAGTTTGGTTTTACGCCGCATTCAGCAATATTCCAGCAATATCACGGCGGGGGACACCAGAAATGAGCTGCACACATTGTACCCATGTGGGGAATCGAACCCGGGTCTTCGGCGTGACGAGCGAACGCTTTAACCATCAGGCTACCCCACCGCCCCAGACTGGTAATAGAACTGAGAGGTTAAGTGTAGAAGCTGAAAATGGGTTGAGTATGGACTAGCAGAGCTGAGTAGGTATTTTGATAGCAGGATAAACCTGATTTGGAGCATGCAGTATAACTATATATAGTATGTATAAAACTAACGTCGTGGTTATCTTTCTATGGAGACGCAGATCATAAAGACAAATATAACTCTTACGCAGTCTCTTATCTTGTTTACATCCCACTCCACCTGACATCCACACAATTCCACCCGACGACCTCCAGCTACCCGTTCTGCGTCTACAACAAGGGTACCCCTGTAGAGGTTACAATTTACCGTGACATCACAAATAATTCAGGTGGGCGGCTTACGTGTGTCCCCCGTGGAGCTGTCTTTGTGACGTAACACTGCGCATGTGCATCCCGTCAACGTGATCAGCATCATGTACGACGTGGGTATTAGGGAAGCGGCGTAAGACCAGTTACCGAATACTACCGCTGTGGAAAAAAATATGTCGCGTGTGTGTATAAATGCAATTGGTGGTTTGTAGATGTATTTACATACACGTGCGATTCTACGAATCTGAAGATGCAAGTAGGTGTTTTAATTGCGGGATAGGTGGGTTGGAAAAAAACGGAAATAAATACATCCGATTTTCCTGAAGGTGTAGTTAACCCCGTGTTATCTGCTGCTGTGATTGTCGGCAGATGCAATACGTAGTATATCCGGTTAACATTCTTTACCAAATAAGTCGTTAATATTTACAACCCATGAAACTGATTTCGAAAAAGGAGCGGCTTTATTGAAACTTGAATTCAAACAATACCATCCTTCTTTATGTGTAAAAAGCAGACTGAGACAATAATCGGCTTTATCGAAATGATATTCAAACCCCACACTCCATCTTCTGATGAAATTTAAGTCGAAGCGGTTGTGATGACCCTATTCAAAACGCTCGCTCTCTCTCAAAGATTGGATCTAGACATTTTTCACGATATGTTACTGAAAACGGTTTCCTCCTTCTCTTATTCCCTCTTATTGTGGCATAAACAGCTGGTTCACCACCCTCATACTAATATTTTGTTACCTTGCGTGAAGAATACTTTACTAACAATGTGCAATATAGCAACGTACAGACATTCTTAGTCTCTCATACAGACCCTGAAGCAAATATATCGAAGAAAGCCCACGCAAGTCTAGAAAATGTGGCAAGTCTAGATTTCTACAGCTGAAGCAAGTCTCAGGGCTCCTTTTCATTATATTTCATTATTTTACTATGAACTTTTTTCTGTAAAATATGTTCATTTCAGAGACTAGTGGTTAGTCTAAGACATTCTGTATAAAGAAAGTAGTTATACACAGTAGGCCACACGGAACCATTTCAACGACAGACTTTGGTGCCAACTGGCACCATCTTTGATGATATAACTGCTACTTTAATCTTGGTAACATTTCTAAAACACCTTAAATTCGAAACATTTGAACATCCATTATGAGATTTAAGATTGTGTTTCTATTCACATTAAAGCTGTCGTAATTACAAAACACGCACTGGCAATAATTGAGGCATTACTTTACGACTTTTCTGGTGGTCTTCTTGCTTCCCCCTTCCGGTCAGTAAGATGACCTTTTCTCCTCCACAGGTCAAGTGGATTACTGTTTGAGCGTTAATCACCTGTAGTGGATACAGGTAAATGCTAATTACCTGTACGGGCAGGTAAGAAGGCGGGTAGACAGACAGCAAGGCGACCACCCCACCCACGCAAACACCGGGATGGGGAAGGACGTTATGGGGTCACTGAATTAAACAAATGTGGAGATTTTCTGCTTTTGTGAACATATAAAAATGACCTTGAATGCTGAGTGGCAGCTTGCAAGATGGCGCCTGACATCCCAAGGTGGCTGGGATTTGTGAGGCCATGGAGGCACAATTGGGTATCGACCGGTTTTGTTTTGAAGTTTGTTCTCTAAATAAAAACATTTAGTGATGGACCACATGTTATTTCAACAGTACAAGCTTGTAGATGCAGATAAAAAGAAGATCTCCCAAGTCTCTATAACCACTTAGTAGACGACCAGTGTGTCTTGCCGGTGTCGGTGAAATAAAAGTGCCCACCAACATATCCTCCAGGAATGACAAGTCTTTATGGATGGTCAACTTCTTTATTGTACAATAGCGACGTTTCGGTATAGATACATATACTGTTTTCAAGCATGCCCATTCCTATTGCTCACATCTTCTAGAATGCCTCTCAAACAGAACATATCCTCCAGTTAGCAGAAAGGTTTAAAATAGTTTGGTATGAAATAAATATATATAAATTAAAAAAATAAAAAAAAAATAAAAAAAAAAAAAATAAATAAATAAATAACGTACGTACATACATACATACATACATACATACATACATACATACATACATACATATACATACATACATACATACATACATACATACATACATACATACATACATACATACATACATACATACAGTTAAACGGATTATGTTTCTGTTTCTGTTTATGTTTAGGAGATAAACCTACTGAGTGGAAAAATCAGAGGTATATAACGAAATTATAATAGCTCTAAATTTCATTTAAACATTACTACGAGCAATGCGCTCGCCTCGTGTTACGATCAAATGGATGCCCGATCGGATTAGCATTTTCCAACCTGAACACAAACGCTGTTTCCGTGTTACTCGGTGCAGACATCACGTGACTTCATGACCGACATCTTTTGGAATAAATTTCAAGAGACCATTTGACAGTGCTGTACTACCCTGCACGTGAACCAGCTGGCGGAGTGACGTCACGCACGCGCGCAACTGCGTAGTTTGACCTTATGATAAATGTGAAACGTGAGCGGTGTGTAATATAGCTGATACGAGGATTTGGTGTAGTGTAGTGTGGAACCGACAGGGCAAAATACTTGACACATTTGTCATTATAAACTGTTTCAACGTTTGATATGTGACAGATCCTGTCTAAATTCACTGCTGAAAGCGTGTTCATTTTAAGCACATTTCAAGCACATTATGCACACATTAACCCTTTCCACTCGGCTCGAGTAGTGCTTGATGTAGCCCAGAAAGGATGACCTTCAATCGCAGTCTATCGCCGGAAACAAATGTATTTTTCAGTGTTTTGTATTTATATTCCAGTATTCTTTGTAACTCAAGACTAATTAATTATTTGTCCGTGTAATTTGAGTTTAGTTCGAGGATGTTTACATTAGTAGTGAGTGAGTGAGTGGGTGAGTAAGGTTTTACGCCGCTTAAAGCAAATTCTAGCAGTATTAGAGCGGGGGACAACAGACATGGGTTTCACTTATTGTATCCATGTGGGGAAACGAACCCTTGCCTTCGACGTGACGAGCGAACGCCTTAACCACTGGGCTACCGCACTATCTCTAACGATTCCCCACATGGGTACAATGTGTGAAGCCCATTTCTGGTGTCCCCGCCGTGATATGCTGGAATATTGCTAAAAGCGGCGTAAAACCTCACACGCTCACTAAAGGAGATGTATGGTTTTGGCACTGGCCACGAATCGTAATAGGGATCTTGGATCGTCACTTATGATTATCAGTATTATTATAATCATTGCCACCAATACCATCATCGTCACCCTCACATCGTCATAAACGTTCAGCTTTAACAGCAACCTAGTCTGAAACATATATTTAAAAACCCCATTTATTTGGCAAGTCTAGATCACTGCTGTTCAGGAATGAAGCCTCTGGGCTCACTTTTATTATATTTTATTAAGTCACTTCAATAAAATATGTTCATTTCAGGGACAAGATGTTACCCTACCAGTAACCATATTAGCATATTCGTTCAGTAATCCTTATCCCATGTGCATGTGACATATTCCCTTTCACTTACAAGCCCACCCAACAACCCACCCGAGTAACAGACAACAGTACACGTGTTTTTGTCACAAACTCGCATGTGCATGCACGCCGTGCTATATAATTCCAATAATTAAAGCCCGTTTCACCTTATCTGTAACGCAGTGAAATGGTGAAGATATTCAAACTCGGAATCAAACTCGGATGTTAACCTTGAAGTTGTAAATCACGTGGAGCAAAACACGTCAGGTCAGAAAGCAGCTGTCAACATAATAAGCTTATTTGGTCCCTGAATAGCTGGTGCCAGACATGGTAACAGCAGGAGTGGTCTCTCATTGTCGCTTCATCACCTTCATGACTGAGATGCGCGGATTTGACGTTACATGTCACTCACCTGTATCGATAAAGCACACAAACTATGATGAACTCACACACACAATTCCGATGTAAGACATGAGGAATGGTGGCTAGTGAGTGAGAGTGGTTTTGTTACGTAAAGCAATAATACAGCATTATGCTCGTCCCGCAATATTTTCCCTTTCCTTCAAACCCTCTGTAATGCTCAAGCCCTAAATGAAGTAACTTAAATTTGTCAGATTCGGGAATCAAGTTCTGAATTTCCCCTCTCACAAGGGCTCCTTAAGGGCTCCTGTTATATGTGTCTATCAGCATTACGTATATTCAGGGACCAAGCGTTGGTCTGAGCATTATCTAGGCGGAGAACACACAATGGGCAATCCAACCATCAAACGCTTGAACCGTTAGGCCACCCCACCACTAATATAACTGATTCTGCTTTTGCTCTTCACTCATTGGGGCGGTGGGGTAGCCTAGTGGTTAACGTGTTGGCTCGTTACGCCAAAGACCCGGGTTAGATTCCCCACATGGGTACAATGTGTGAAGCCCATTTCTGGTGTCCCCCGCCGTGATATTACTGGAATATTGCTACAAGCGGCGTAAAACCAAACTCACTCACTCATTATCCAAACCGTTATCTCCACTATAACTATTGTCACCATCACCCCCATCACCATCACCACCACCACCACCACCACCATCATCATCATCATCATCATCATCATCATCATCATCACAGTCATGCGCAACCATCAACATCATCAACATTTAACACATGTTATGTGTGGGATTACATTTAAAGAACTGATGGTAGTACTCTTTTCAGTTGCGCCCCTTCCGGGATTCGAAACCAAACTCTCAAAGTCAGGCACCTAATCTCCACAACACAAAGTCAGCGACCTGTCCCACTCAGCCACCTGGGCTTCTATGCAAGTTATCTCAACCGCCAACACTAACAACTAACTCACTAGCTAATCGTCATTGTCGTAATATCATCACCACTACTACCACCATCATCTCCAGTATCATCACGACCACAATCATCACCACTTCACTACCACCATGGACCCGTGAAGGTCCGGGTTAGAACTGATCTTCAGTAACCCATGCTTGTCGTAAGAGGCGACTAACGGGATCGGATGGTCAGGCTCGCTGACTTAGTTGACACATGTCATCGGTTCCCAATTGCGTAGAACGATGCTCATGCTGTTGATCACTGGATTGTCAATTCCTGACTCGATTATTTACAGACCGTCGCCATATTAGCGGGAATATTGCTGTGTGCGGCGTAAAACTTAACTCACTCACTACCACCATGCATCATCAACTACCTGCACGAATATGGTAAACACACGGGTGCATCAACATCAGTAAAAAAAAATTTCAACGCATCACGATACAGTCAATATCTCGACCACACAAACAAAGGAATAACCAGGTAAAAGACTTTTTTGAAAATACTATCTTTGGAATCATGTTTTGCTATCAAAGACAGCGGGTCGAGTTTTAGCTCATTATCTTCCACGTCAGAATTCAGCCTCAACCCACGCGTGATGTATTAAGCCATGTCTGACACCCAGCGTACACCAGGTACATGGTTGTGACCCCGACCTCCCGGTGCTTTCATTCTGCATGTTGTCAGCCCCTGGAACTTCCTCTCGAGAGATGGTTGTATCGATACGCTGTCATACGCGAATATCACCGCTGTTTGTGTCTTGCCATCGTCTATTATTTGCGTTTTCACTGGCCATTAACTACCCCGGACACAGAGCGCGAGTCACCTCTAGGGCGATAGAGGATATTAGAATTGGGCAATACCGGTAACTAAAACACGGAACAACCGGATCGGTCAATCAGGTTGCGTGCTTACTGGCATGTCGCCCCGTCACTCACAGCAGTGCGAGAAAACATTGCCATTTCACAGCACGTATGCACAGGAAAAAAATATAACGCTGATTAAATGTACCCCCGTCTATATACTCCCCCACCCCAGTTTCTGTATACGCAGTGCACTGTGTTGCCCTTGCCACGAGTATGCATGTGCGTGTTTGGGCATACAAATGTCAAGGTACCGCCCGGTGATACTGACATCCGTAAACTTAACTCAAATGCCCGGATGACAGGTGAACCTGACATTTAACACAGCTCACACTGAATTATTCGAAAAGGTCGGATATTTAAATCTAAACTTGGATTCGATAATGCCTGCTTAAGGCCCGCGAGGTGTACAAACACATATGTAGGGTACCAATGTCAAAAATTTCCATATGCATATTAAAATGTAAATATAGGTTATATTAATATAGTTCTCACTTCCGTGCATATTTAAGAAATATGTAGAAATCACTTGGGTAAATGATCGATACTTAAGAAGGGGGCACCGAGCTCCTGTATTTTCCCCCAGAAAAGCACAAAGGAGATGCGAAGACTTGTGGGTTTTTTATTTATTGTTTACCGCCGCACGTCAGCAATATTCCAGCTCTGTCGAGCCTGGACCAGTCAATCCAGTGATCAACAGCATGAGCATTGACCTACACAATTATGGCGGCGGTCTGTAAATAATCGAGTCTGAACCAGTCAATCCAGTGATCAACAGCATGAGCATTGACCTACACAATTATGGCGGCGGTCTGTCAATAATCGAGTCTGGACCTGTCAATCCAGTGATCAACAGCATGAGCATTGACCTACACAATTATGGCGGCGGTCTGTCAATAATCGAGTCTGGACCAGACGATGCAGTGATCAACAGCTTGAGCATCGATCTACGCAATTGGGATACGATGACATGTGTCAACCAAGTCAGCGAGCCTGACCACTCGATCCCGTTATAGTAGCCTCTTAAGACAAGCATGGGTTGCTGAAGATCAATTCTAACCCCGATCTTCGTGGGTAGAGATGGGAAGAAGCAGTGGACGCAGTATGAAGCATAGACATGTAAATGGAATGGTAACAATGTGTCATTACATAATGAGGATATCGCTTTTGAAACTAAAGCAAATGTGTTTCATCACAAACAGGAAGCGGCCTTTCAAAATGGCATTTTTACATGGAACATATAGTCAGCGGCACTTTATAGTTTCTGATGCCGTATATATGGGTGTTCTTAAGTGTTAGATTTCAAAAACGCCAGCGAGCGGCGGTGTAGCCTAGTGTTCCAAGCGTTTCGCTCGAAGAACAGGATCGTTTCCCCTAATGGGCACAAAGTGTGAAGCTCATTAACGGTATTCCCAGCCGTGCTAGTGCTCGAATGTTGCGAAAAGCGGCATAAAACTAAACTCACTCACACTTTAACGCCCCTACTCTGGTGTTTATGCATGTGCCATGGTTGGGAAGAATCCGGTGACCTTATCGCGAGCACCTGCTATCGTCACTATGTGTGAGTGATTCATTGACACATGCCCATGATATAGTCGTGATTTCTTATGATTATGGAAATGGCTTTGTCCTTTAAGTTCCGGTCTTCCGACTTCTGAAACAGATGTCATTCTTTCAATCTAGCCCTGTTTCCATTTTCTGTTTCATTTTTTATTGCATTTCACAAAATGTCACATTCCTTATTCATTCCAGAAAAAGTGACACTATTCGATGATGAATCATTAACACATGGTTATGATACAGTCGAACAGGCTTTCAATGGAGATTTCTCATGATTATCGGTAAGACTTTGCCCTTTATATATTCTTCTTTCTTCGTCTTTCTTCTTCAGATATTAATGGTGTATTCAGTGTGAAAATTTCCATACAAGATCAAATGCATTTTTAACAGAAAAAATAGTTACGACTATATAACAGTTAAATCAGGTTGTGATTGGTTGGTTTGTTTGTTATTTAACACCACACTCAGCAATATTCCAGTTAAACTGAAGCATTCTGTAAATAATCGAGTCTGGACCAGACAATCCAGTAATCAACATCATGAGCAATGATCTACGCAGTTGGGATACGATGACATGTGTCAACCAAGTCAGCGAGCCCGACCACCCGTTAGTCGCCTCTTACGACAAGCATGGGTTGTTGAAGATCAATTCTCGCCCTGATCTTCAATGGTTCCAAGACAGCGAGCCTGACACCTCATCTATTCAATCGCCTCTCAGACAAGCACCTGCTGTTAGGATTCTATTGCTACCCGAAATCCCTGGGGGTCGACACAGAGTAAGTGTATCAACACAGTGGAAACCACAACAAAGATAAGCATGATTACATAAGCATATATAAACCTTCTATCTGATGCCGCCCAGCACGCGCCGCATCAGTTGGTAGTCGGCACGGTGTAATTACACCACCATGATCACGACCCACTGCCGTACTGCGTCTTACGTGCATTTAGTCGGTTAATTGTTAGTATCCGCTTCAACACTGGGTCACTGTGGCCAGATTAGTCACCACAGCTTGTAAAAAAACTGACCCAAGTAATTTGTTAGGTTCAAAACGTATATACTTACAAATAAGTGAGTGAGTGAGTGAGTGAGTTTAGTTTTACGCCGCTTTTAGCAATATTCCAGCAATATCACGGCGGGGGACACCAGAAATGGGCTTCACACATTGTACCCATGTAGGGAATAGAACCCGGGCCTTCGGCGTGACGAGCGAACGCTTTAACCACTAGGCTACCCAACCCCGCCCCTTACAAATAAGTAATTATACGAATCAGATAGAAGTCTCAAAAGTGGATCCTAACCTCGAAAGGAAATGCTCAGTTAATAAGGCAGGACCAGGACATTCCCACTGAATATCTTGACGATTTCTTGTTAAAACCTTATGCATACATGTATACTCGTTAAAAAAAAAATATAAGATCATAAATAATAAAGAAGATTTACTTTTTGTTTTAAAAATCCCATTATCTTTGGTAAAGAAATTATCGTGTTTAAAAATAATCCATCATAAGTCTTTTGCGTCATAGAAAGCTCCGCGGGTGGTCACGTATGTTTTACGGGTATATATTTTTAACTTCTTTCAGTGTCAGTTTAGAAGTTGGGAAGTACAATATTGAACAAACATTCCTGCTTGTCAACGGTACAAGAATCCGTATCGAAACATCACAATCACGAAATAAAAGAAATTGTTATCCATAAAGTTTGTTCAATATTATATATTTTTAGCGTCAGTAAATATTTCGCAAAATCAATATAGTCTATCACGTATGAAATCACACAAAGCTTTTATTTGAGAATGTAGCAGTGAATGACTCTCCACTTTTACATAATACAAATGCCTTAAAAACCACACAATAGTTGTTTACTCTGTAAAAATAGAAATCTCTCGACGAGTACTCGGTGAGCAGGCACTAAAATCGGGGACGTGCTTCACGATGCCAGTTGCGTTTTATCTTCAAAATCCAAATAGACGTCAAGATTGTTCCTAGACTTTAGCGCCACACGTATATATACGTACATACTCTCTGTTTTGTGTGGATTTTGTTTCCCCATCAAACAGCAAGGCCTTATCGAGAAGGGTACATTTAATTTCCAGCACGTCCCCTAGCCTGAGTTACTGGTAAATAAATCCGTTTTCTCACTGTGTGTTTAAGCGAGGCGTTTCCACAGTGCACACATACGTTAGTTCGTAAGCAGGAATATGTACGTGCACTCACTGACCCCAGTTTTGTAACGTACAGGTAACATTACCTGTCAGGTAAGTTTCTAAACATAGCTCCAGGTGAGACAGGTAAACAGTGAAGGATTCATCATGCACGCCGCAAATACATTTCATTGCTTTGAACTTAATGATTACATTAACTGCCGAATAACGGGGGACGTTTAAAGAGATGATTTGCTCACGTCGTTACCGCTATGTCGTAACTATGGTCATGTTCATGATGTTGACAACGCCGTTGTCAACAGTAACCCATGTCGTTGGTATTGTACATGTGTATTTAAATATCACAACAGCTGTTACTTAACATTGAACGTGCGTATACGAGGCCGTTAACAATGCCGTCGATGGTGTCACGGTCGTGGCGACACCGGTGGTGACGATGTATGATTACTTTATTGTTGTTTATTTTAAGGCAACATGTCGATGACGATAAATGTTTGTTTGAAAGACGTTTTTGTACAGTCATTTTTGAAGCATGGGAAGTATCATTAGAACAATGAGGTTAATTGTAGCGTGGGACAGCTATTGCAGGGTTACGTTAATAGATCTGCTCTGACGTCGTCGGTTACAGTAAACGTCGCATTGTACTGTATCATCATTGTTTATAGCGTTATCGCTTTAACCTGTCAGCCAGCTACACAAGAAATACACTGTCTCGGAGAATCATCTGTTTAAGTGTCAGCGGAAAAGTTATGATAGATTGTTTTTGTGATTTTAAGTACGCGAAGGTTGTATTACTGACAATCAACCATCATAATCTCACTCAATCACGTGGTTGTCGTCAACCAAGTGGTATCCTAAAGTATGGGCCTTGAGACAAGTGTTTCGGTGTAATGGACACCTGGGTGCTGTTGTACAAAAAATCTTAGCGCTAAGACTACCTTAAGTCTATGTTAAGGTATGGGGGTTACAGTCACCTTAGCGCTAAGATCGCTTTGTACAACAGCACCCAGAAGCATTTGGCAATTGTAGTGGACGAGCGAGTGTCTGAGTTACAGTGGTTTCAACAATAGCAAGACTGACTGACTGACTGAGTTTGGTTTTACGCCGCCATGGTGATGGGGGTGATGGTCAATAGTTATAGTTGAGATAACGGTTGGGATAATGAGTGAGTGAGTTTGGTTTTACGCCGCTTTTAGCAATATTCCAGCAACATCACGGCGGGGAACACCAGAAATGGTCTTCACACATTGTACCCATGTAGGGATTCGAACCCGGGTCTTCGGCGTGACGAGCCAACACTTTAACCACTAGGCTACCCCACCGCCCCAGCAATAGCAAGAAGGGAATGCTGCAGATAGGCTTCCCACATTGTACCATGCTTGTGTAGAAGCAGACCCGGGAAACACTTCCGACGCACGCACGCACGCATACACACACGCACACCACTCTCTACCTCTCTTTGAATACAGAGATAAATAGATTTCCTTTACCTTATACTTGTAAGAACCGGCTAAATGGTGCTCAGTGGTCAGGAGCCTACTTCGCTGAGTGTGTTTTATCTATCCCAGAAGTTGTTCATGCTTCTAGTCACAGAATAGCATGGACTGTGCTCACTTATATTACAGACTGCCAGACTATAGGTGTAATGGTATCCATCATTGCGGCACTGCACAACATTCACTCATTTACTGTCCCATGGAGAAGTGTCCTACGTTGATTTAAGTTTGTTCGTCTATAAAGCAACAATGACTCTTTTGTGACACCATTGTCTTCAAGCTCCTTTTGAACAGGAACCGTTAATTCGTGTACATGTATATAAGGCACTGATATTATCCATCGAATCTTACTGACGTTAATCAAAGATCTGTTTTCTGTTTCATTAATGGGATATATCCACACATGTGTATTATTATATACTTTGACATGACTGCCAAGGATTTATAAAATATGTTTTATTGCATTTCACATTTTACAAACAGAAAAAAACGAAAGCTTCCAAGTTTTAAAAATGTGAATGACATGAGATCAAAATAAACAGAATCTAAGGTTTTATGTGTTCATCAGATAAAACATTATCTGAGACATTCGTCCCAACACAAATAGATAAGGCAATGAAAAAGCCTTGTAACCTACAAGCAGTCTATAAATGTATTCCCTTATCAATGCCAAACAGCTCCGACTGGTTCGGACCAGCTCCTCGTGTTGTTTGTATAGGCGCTGATGACATTCATAAGACAAATATACTTCAAGAAACAAAACAGGTGCTTCATATTTGTCATTCTAACTAATACAGGAGACTTTACGTCTGTTTTAGGGCGATCGGCAGCCTTGTGGGTGAAGCGTTCGCTCGTCAAGATCCGAGTTCGGTTCTCCGTGGGTACAATGTGTGAAGCCCTTTCTGGTATTGATGTTGATGTAAAATGTTTTAGCAAAAGCTATGTAAACCAACAATCACTTATGACTCGATGTATTGAATGGTCTGGTTTAGGAACCAAGACAATCCTTCTAATAGCTCTAAATCACTAAGCATATCTTTATATATTCGGTATATATAAACTAACGCACTAAGGTTGGTACAATGGTGAATCTTGCATCATCTAACAAATGTCAAGGCCAAGATGTGTATTTCGCACTTTCTTTTAAAATTAGAAATCTTTCCCGGGAATGAGCATGATCACATAGTTGGCATAGTGCGCACCCCCCCTTTTGTACTGAAAGTTTATTAAATGACAATTGAAACTCGGGTGAAAATGAAGTGTGCACCCTCCTTTTCTCAATAGTGTGCAACCCCACCCCCCCCACCCCCTCTTGGTTGGTACCTTATGTCACTCTGGTGTTGACCAACGCTTAGTCTCTCTCGCTCTCCCTCCCTCTCTCTCTCTCTCTGTGCGTGCTCGCGTGTATGTGTATCTATAAAGACAAGTGATTTCTGCAGGTGTATAAGCAATGACTATTCTGAGAGAAAAATAAAGGATCACAGGTAAATGCAATCGTTTCTTTATTATTTTCCAGTTGTCATCACCACAGCGCTATTCAAAGCTGGTGATGAAAACTGGAAAATATTAAAGGAACGCTTGAATTTACCTGTGATCCTTTATTTATTTCTCTCAGTATATATTAAAGATGAGAATTTCTTCTCCCCAAGACTCCTTTATCTTAACTTTTTGGGGGACAAGCAGGAATATCTAGACTTTCTTGGAAACAAACAATCCCTTTTAGATTTAAAAGGAGCCCCAGTGAGATGGGAGATTCAGTCCTGAACCTGGGGAAATCTAGACTTTACAGACGGCAGCTGTAGTAGATACATTTGTTTCAGGGCCTGTGTGACAGACGAGCGCTATAGAACCACCTTTAGTTCGGACATGTTCTGTCTCACAGTCCCTGAACCACATTACAAGCAGACATACACATGCACACGCGTCGCTATAAAAGCCGAATAATCTAGAACTCTACGCTACGTTTCACCTCGCCTACCTGAGTAAGAGTTAGTTAACGGGGCAACTGTATCTTGTCACAAACACATGTTCCAGTTCATCAGGGGACGGTGCGGTAGCCTAGTGGTTAAAGCGTTCGCTCGTCACGCCGAAGACCCGGGTTTTGATTGAATGTGTGAAGCCCATTTCTGGTGTCCCCCGCCGTGATGTTGCTGGAATATTGCTTTAAGCGGCGTAAAACCCAACCAATCACTCCAGTTCACCAGGAGTTCACGCGTGTAGAAACAACTGATTAAATGTCCACACTCGTATGCATATCAACGGTTGTTCAAGCTCAACCAAATACACAAAACAAGTCATTGATTTAATTAATCTGTGAATATTTGTTCAAACACATAATACATAGAATTGGTGATATTTTTTCTCTCCTTTGATTAATCAATCCTCATCAGCTGAGCGTCATTCGACCCTGCTCTTAAACGGGCATGAACGCGTGGAAATTAGATCAAAGGGGTATAACTCTATTCTGTTACAAGTCGACAGGTAGAAATATATGTCGTTACGAAAGTGCAAGGTTCGAAACCAAGCGTGTTGATACTTATCTTTGGATGAACTGTAACGTCTTTTTGCACATCATATTTAACAAGAAATGGATATTTTATGCAAACTGTGTCATATAGTTGTCCGTAAAATAGCATTTCAAAGTCATCGCAGGCCGCTGTCATATAGATGGAATATTTCTCGATGGGGTAGAAAACCATAAACAACAAACAAGCATTTTTTTCTCTGTGCTTGTGTTATTTTCAGAATCGAACTGACTGACGGGAAAGACGTATGTCTCTGCCTGTCCTTCTTCCGTGGCAGAGCAATCCAGGCAGGCTATTATCTGCTACTTTATGGAAATAATCACCGATATCTATGTATGTCTTTGTTATAACAGACAGTGGGGCATGCTTCGTGGACATTCCACATTGTCAGACAAAGTCACAGCCAATATGAACATGAGAGATTGCAAATATCAACCACTGTACATATCGCATGGGTGTCATTTGGGGGAAATGTGGTGGCCTTATGGTTAAAGCGTTTGCTGGTACTGAGGTTTGATTCTCCGTGTGTGTACATTGCGTGAAGAGCATAGGTAGTGAGTGAGTGAGTTTGGTTTTACGCCGCTTTTAGCAATATTCCAGCAATATCACGGCGGGGGACACCAGAAATGAGCTTCACACAATGAACCCATGTGGGGATTCGAACCCGGGTCTTCAGCGTGACGAGCGAACGCTTTAACCACTAGGCTACCCCACCGCCCCGAAGAGCATAGGTAGAATCAGTTATATTAATGTTAGTGGGGTGGTTCAAGCGTTTGCTTGTGACGTTGAATATTCAGGTTTGATTCGCCGTGTACAATGAGTGAAGAGTAGGTGAGTATGGTTTTACGCCGTTTTTAGCAATATTCCAGCAATATCACGGCATTGAATACCAGAAATGGGCTTCACACATTGAACCCATGTGGGGATTCGAACCCGGGACTTCGGCAAAACGGGCAAACAATTTAACCACTAGGCTACCTCACCGACAGGTGTATATAACCACTGTCAGCATCCACATTGTGTTCATGTACCTTTAAACTGCCTGTTGAACATTTTGTCAGTTGAATCAGGTTGTGGGTGGAGAACATGCAGTGACACACATTGTATCCATGTGGGGAATCAAACCCGGGTCTTCAGCGTGACGAGCGAACGCTTTAACCACCAGGCTACCCCCACCGCCCCAATGAGTGAAGAGCAAAGGCAGAATCAGTTATAGAGGTACTGGGGTGGCCTAACGGTTCAAGCGTTTGATGGTTTGATTGCCCATTGTGTGTTCTCCGCCTAGATAATGCTCAGACCAACGCTTGGTCCCTGAATATTTTGATTGACACAAATAATTCCTTTTAAATTGGAAAGGAGCCCTTGCGAGAAGGGACATTCAGAGTTTGATTCCCGAATCTGACAAATCTAGAGTTACTTCATTTAGGGCTTGAGCATTACAGAAAGGGTTTGAAGGAAAGGGAAAATATTGCGGGACGAGCATAATGCTGTATTATTGCTTTAAGGTAAAAAATAACTCTCTCGCCCACTGGCCACCATACATGATGTCTTACATCAGAATTGTGTGTGTGAGTTCATCAAAGTGTGTATGTTTAATATTTATCACGAGAGAGTGTTCGATACAGGCGAGTAACGTACGTCGAATCCGCGTTATTTCAGTCATGAAGATGACGAAGCGACAATGAGTGACCACTCCTGTTGTTACCATGTCTGGCACCAGCTATTCAGGGACCAAACAAGCTCATCATGTTGACAGCTGCTTTCAGACCTGACGTGTTTTAAAACTTCCGGTTAACACCCGAGTTCTTTTCTTGTTTTTAACAATTGTTTTGTTGTTGTTGTTTTTTATTCCATTTCAATTATCATATATATGAACAGGGAGACTATACATCCGGTATTAACAGTACATGTTAAGGAACAACGTACGGGCGTACCGTATTTGATGTAAAGGACGCCCTATATTGAAACATGGTCGCTGTTCAAGAAAGGTGTAATGTTTTATGAGTAAATGTTCACAATAAATGAATACAGATCATGTTAAGTCAGATATTATTAGTACAGACATGCAGTTGTTAACTATAACTATATAAATGTTTGTATTACACCTTCGTTACGGTAGAGATACCTTGTATTGAGTTTAACTTAATTGATAATGATGTATTATATACTAATGTTTATATGTTTATTCTACCCTTTTCAAGTGCATCAATGACATTTATATCATTGTGGTTGAATGATTTTGTATGACATTGAATCCATATATTAATAAATGAGTCTGACCCTGGAATCCTTCTGTTTGTATTAAGGAGTGGAGATCCCTCCCGGCTAATTCCCCAATTCTAGGTACGAAGTATTTTGGTGATAAGCCAAGCACGACTTCAATATGAACAGGGAGACTATATAATGTTGTAGATTATCCCTGATATGAATGGCATCATTGGGGTGTTGTAGGGTTATAACAGATATATAGATACATAAGATATCATTAAAGTTTCTGTAGAGGGTATATAAAATTAAGGGAATAAGGTTGAATAGTGTGATTGTAGTGGGAGGAGTCTGGAAATATCAAATGATATTATAAGAGCGCTTCGAATATTAGTACAAAATAAGGTACAGTCCGTTTGATTTCATTTGAGACCGATGAATTGCTCACTAACACACAACAAAAACCAAATTTTGCACAGTCACATGAAATCGACAGACCAACTTTGATGATTTGTCTCATAATTTTGGACACCCGAATAAAAAAATATTGTTGTCACTTTTTGCTATCTTTTACAGGGTGGGGGCGCTTACTGGTAGAACAGCCAAGTGTGCGAGTTGCACGTATGAAATTGAAATTTCACTGCACAAGCTTGTTGATTACATAGCTGTTCTACCAGCAATTGCCCCCTCGGAAACAATAGCGAAAAATAACAACAAAATAATGATCGTTTGTTAAACAACTTTTTTATTCGGGTGTCCAAAAGTATGACAGAAATCATCAGAGTTGGTCTGTCGATTTCATGTGACTGTGAAAAATTTGGTTTTGTTGCATTTATTAGATTTTGCGTTAGTGAGCAATTCATCGGTCTCAGATGAAATCAAACAGACTGGAGATAAATGTTTCCACTTCCTTGTAAAGGGATCTAAGCTATTGTTTTTCCTAGCTATATATTTTTCAGTTGTACATATATCTTTTAATAACTTATAAAAATCCCTAAAAAGAAAGTGCATGTTGTTTAATACTTGAAACATAAATGAATCTTTTGGCAAGAAGTATAATATGATTTAGTATTTTATTGTTTGAGCTCACTCCAAACATGATAGTGAATGTTGTAAATGTGACAGTACAAACACCCGAGTTTGATTCCACGCGCTTTGAATAATTTCACCATTTCACTGCCTGTCAGACTCAGATAAGGTGAAACGGGCTTCTACATCGCGTTCAAGATTATTGGAATTATATAGCACGGCGTGCATGCACATGCGAGTTTGTGACAAAAATAGGTGTACTGTTGTCTGTTATTCGGGTGGGTTTGCGGGAGGGCGTTCAAAAAAGAATGTGAAAGTGAGTATGTCTCATGCAGGATTCATTCCATTTGTTACCACTCGCCCCTTCCCGTAACCTCCAAGAAGACTCGTCCCCGTGTCGATGCTTGTTATGTGCGAAAATACGACAAGCCATTCAGAACGCGCGTAATGGTTGCGGTGCTTTGATAAAAATAATCTCGACTATTTAAATCGTTTATGGCATTATGTTATTGTTTAAAAATTCATGAAAAATATATATCGTCATATTGAAAGTACTAAGAACGTAGCTAACAGAATTGTGCTGCCTAATCTGAAGTTTTTGATAAGAATCATGCGATTGACGGTGAGAGATTCAAATACACGCACGTGCGTTTGTTGACGTAACAGCTCTCATGGGCCAACTGAGTGCATTTCTGGCGATATTGCGGGCTTGTTGTGGTGATTGTACGTGCGCTTCCAACAGTATTAGGAAATGCAATTATTAATCGCTACGAGTTTCAAAACAATAATCTTATATCTGTATGTAACCAATCAACTTTAATTTTTAACATTGGGCATATATTTCACATCTCTGGGAATATTTTAGTCTGACCTTTTTTTTGGTCTAATATATTTTTCAGCGAATTCATTTAAAATCCCACTTGGGGTATGACAGCAAGGTTACACGTATCTTCAGTTTGAGAAATATTTTAAAGTCATTTTTGAGTTTCTGCTTTGGGATTTAATGTAGTTGAGTTTTTTTATAAATTTTATTTGCATATTCAATAAAACAAATCCCATTTGTGATTATTAAACCCTTTTCAGAAATATAAATGGAGGTGAACATCTGGTAATAATTATGTCAGAACATATGTTTTTCTCCTTCTTTAGGTTGTATCAAGGAGGTTTAATTCTTTAAAATAAATAAGCAGAAACAAAAAAAAGCAATGCAATGTATGAGTACTTCGGTGATATTAATTACCATTGGAATCAAACTGGAATAGAGTTATAGTTCCTGTTTGAAGTAGTTCTGATGTTCCTACGCCAATATGATAATAATCGAGTCTGGACCAGACAATCCAGTGATTAACAGCATGAGCATCGATCTGCGCAGTTGGGAACCGATGACATGTGTCAACCAAGTCAGCGAGCCTGACCACCCAATCCCGTTAGTGGCCTCTAAAGACAAGCATGGGTTATTGAAGTTCAATATTCTAATCCGGGCCTTCATGGGTATTTTTCCAACCAAGTGTAAACGTGGAGAAAATACCTAGAGCAAAATATTAGGGTAGTGAGCACCTTGGTTTCAGGTGCAAGTGTGTGTGAACGCTGGGTATCAGGCATAATATAATAATAATAATAAATGCATATTTATAGTACGCCTATTCCACATCCTGGGGCATGCTCAAAGCCCTATGTACAGATAATTTACACGAGAGTATTTACAGCCGAGATTATAAGTAATATACTGAGAACAGGTTTTAAGTAAGTCTGGACTTTAAAAATGTCAATTGTGTCAGAGCTTTTAATATGTGCCTGAACCTTGTCAATCAGAATAAACATGGCGTGACGAGGCATCCTCTATAACGTATGTAGAATCTGTCAGTGGTTTTGAATAACACGCGGCCTGCCTTTAGAATTTCCCACCAAATAAGCGCACGTTAAATCAACATATTTGTATCTTTTTGTTTTAGAACATTATTCACTTCACGGCTGTCCCTATTCTTAACCATGACGTTGCAATATTGTTGTACAAATGTGTAACACCGGCTCGCTCGGTTGTGTTCCCATGACGACAGTGGTCAGACTGGCCTGACATTTGTAAGGCTTTAGTGCAGTGTTTGTTTACACCACAGAAATATACAAATTCATTTCAAGGGGGATTTTAGGGGACACTCACGGTGAAATGCTCGCTCTTATTTTTTCACATAGAATAGGAAAGCCACCATTTTGGTTTCTCTACGATTGATTTTAGCGATCCTAAGTTGGTCATGAGCAACTTAGACTTTGAATCTTAACTTTACGATTGACTTAGGTAAGATTGGTTAGTGGAACGGTATGCCGATTGTAACGTCACGCTAAGATTGGGATTGTAGGGGTTTACGATTGGCATAGGGCTAAGATCGGTTAGTGGAACGGCACCCAGGCCTTGTTTTGTCCCCTTAATGCCTAGTACAAGGCAGGGTAACAAAAAGTACCATCTGACTTCTGGTATCACGTGACCGGAAATACTATGTGTCAGCTTGATGAAGGAGAAAAGCCACGTGATCCACGTCTTAAACCTATACCTCTCTTTATTTAATCAAACCAACGAACCCGGTGTAGTAATGTTCGTTTTGTTTGTCGTATAACACCTCACTCAGCAATATTCCAGCTATATGGCGACGGTCTGTAAATAATCGAATCTGAACAGACAATCCGGTGATCAGCATGGGCATCGATCTACGCAACAGGGATACGATGACATGTGTAAACCAAGTCAGCCTGACCACCCGATCCTGTTAGTCGCCTCTTACGACAAGGTGGTAATGACAAATCCTAGAAACATACTCAGATTCGTACCACGATTAAGGATTGTTGCACATATAATTGATGCAACTCTCCTCAGTAATAGCAGGGAGACTATATAAGACGACTGTTGTAGAGTATCCCTGGTAATACCGACTCCCAATTTGTGGGTGACAAAAGCAATATTTCAGTTATACCACGTATGACTGACAGTATATGATCCTTGGTACCTTGGACCAGAGCCCGTACACCCGATCCATTCTTGTTAGACATTTCAAATATAGCTGAAGGAGGTGTTATAACAGTACCCCACGCTGAATCAGGGTGAGAACTGGTACCCACTAAACCATGCTTGTCGTACGACACAATTTGAAGAAACGGATAGCCTACAAAGGCCCATTCTCTTCCCACAGATTACTCCTGTCATATCGAAGATATGACAGGAGTAACCTCTGTGGGAAGAGAATGACAAAGGCCAGCCGACTTGTTTTTCCGACTTTAAGCCTGTCCCATTATGAGTCGATGTATCTGGGCAGCGTGGTTCGTTTGCATAATATCAATCAGTGGTGTGTCTGGTCCAGACACGGCTTATTGTCATGAACCTGGGATACCGCAGAGTGCAACATTCAACAACAATCAAACATTCTAGAGTGACTGTAAAGATCCTCCGGAATGTCGGCAGTTAGAAGCGGTCGTAAAATATACTAACAACAATTTGTCTCACCAAAATAGACTTTTATAATTCATTGGAATCTAGTCATGGTCAACTTAACAATGAAATTACAAAATGTACCCAAAATAAAACAACACATAAGTAATATACCCATTGACCTTGTGGTCATCATCATCATCATCATCACAAGTTCACAGTTGTTTGCTTCAGCATTGCATACTGAAGTAGTAGTAGTAGTAGTAGTAGTAGTAGTAGTAGTAGTAGTAGTAGTTCCACTGCTGAAATGTATCCCTACACACTGAGTTAGGTCTCAAGACCAACCATGACCCTGCCATTACAATACAAACAAAAGTTAGTAAAATAAATTTGAATTTTATCAAAATGCCTTGATGAACATTCCTTGTTCCGGTTTTCAGAGAAGAAAAGATGTTCATTTTAATATTTAACACTAAAAAGAGCTAGTTTCAAATAAAAGTGTACAAATACCATTTTCAAACTCAGTTTTAATGTACATTAGTCCTGCATGGATACTAACCTCATACTAACCTCACTGAGCCTAACACCTGGACAATCACACACACCCCCCACACCCCCACAGGTGTCTTGGACACCAATTGAACTATGTACAATCATATTGCACTTGTGATATTACATAAAATCACCTGTATAACGGAACAATTATATGATCACCACCATATATATAAAATATATTGATTTGCATAAGTTGTATTGAGACACACATAGTGACAAGAATATAATCCCTCAATAGTATAATTATTATCATGTTTCATGATGGACAAATGGACATGTTTCAAGCCATGAACCCAGCTACACCATAAGACTATTTCCCATACAACTGTCTTCACCATGAATAACACTATTTCCCATACAACCACTCTCATATACCCGTCTTCCACACAGTTAAATCCTCCAGAGGTGTGGTTAAAACAACCAGTGGATCCTTCATGGCTCCAAGCTCCAAGAAATCGTCAAACGATTGTCATACAACTTAAAAAATCTGAATATTGTTCAGAACTATGTTCCATACAACCACTTGCATATGTAAATTAACTGGAACTGGAATAAATTAATTGGAATTCTGATACAGTGAGTTAGTACTGAAGGTACATCAGAGTGTGTCGGCTTAATATGAGAGGAAAACACAAAGGATACAAAATATACACAATGATAATTAAAACCAAATTCATGATCAAAATATGTATGAATCTGGGATAAGGTAACAAAGGGCCGCAACTCTGCAGAACTTGATAGGCCACATACCCTTTCCCATCTTATCTTAAAACAAACTCAATTAGACAGTACACAATACAGAGCCATGGCAATGTTGCTAAAATGAGATATTCAATGTGAAGTAAATGTTATCATGGCTCAATATAGCTACATAAAACAATCACATGTGCAACTTAGGGACCATTGATAATTTATGTCTGTGTGTGTGTGAGTGTGTGTGTGAGAGTGAGAGAGAGAGAGAGAGAGAGAGAGAGAGAGAGAGAGAGTTTTGAATAGGATCATCACAACCGCTTTGACCTAAATTTAATCAGAAGATGGAGTGTGGGGTTTGAATATTATTTCGATAAAGCCGATTATTGTCTCAGTCTGCTTTTTACACAAAAGAAGGATGGTATTGTTTGAATTCAAGTTTCAATAAAGCTGCTCCTTTACTCAAAATCAGTTTCATGGGTTGTAAATATTAACGACTTATTTGGTAAAGAATGTTAACCGAATATACTACGTATTGCATCTGCGGGGGTGCTGGGTGGGGTGGGTCATCAATATTGTATACATGTACTGGGAAGAGGTGGTTCAGCAAATTTGTACACATAATTATTAAAAATTTAAGGGAAGGGAGGGAGGGGTAACTGATTTTGTACATGACATGCAGGGGTGGGGTGGGGTCACTTACATTGTACATAAATTTTAGGGGGGTCATTCACATTGTACATGCTTCTCAATCAAAATCGTCACCACTCCCCCCTAGCCATAAATTATGAAGAGTCCCTTATTATTAAAAAATGCAACCCAATATTTATATCTTCACTCAATTAGTGCATGTCAAGGAAAATATTTTATGTCTCAGCCTTATTTGTCCTGATCAAATCTCTCTGTGGACATATGAAATATTTCTAAGCAATATTTACCATTCTATATCACTAATCTCTGTTATGAGTAATTTGTCATACTTTCTTAGGCTCGAGGTCATTGACAAAATGTGGGAACTTTAAGATTACATTCACATGTTGCTATTATGTTTTATAGCTATGTTCTATTAATTTATGTGACAGTTTCAACTTTTATTGATTGATGGGACCAGGGTGCAACCTGGTTTTCTTTGATAGATATAGAATTATTTTTCTGATGCATGTTCCGAAAATTGAACATTGTGTGAGAATAAGTGTCACACAGCACTGGGTCTAACACTGACTATAAAATTACCCAGATACCTAGAATCTAACATTTTCTTATCTGAAGGTGTAAACATTTACCTCAAATATTTAACTGGTTTGAAAAACAAACAATTCTAAGTATGGTCCAAAATTTTGATATTCCAGAAAAAAGAGAGTAGATTTCACCACTTTTTATCTGATTAAATACAGATAAAATTACTATGTGATATTTTCGTATCTAACAGCAAAAAGAAAATGGCAAACCAAATAACGCCCATTATCGAAAAGACATAATACACCTTTATTGGATTGGTTTGCTCATGAATAATGTTCCTTTTCCACTGTGACATCAAAAGACGACAAGGTCATATCCAATCACGAAGTGAGTGAGTGAGTTTGGTTTTATGTCGCTTTTCTGTGTAGTAAAATTCAAAAGATTGACAGAAAAGGTGAAAAATAAACATTACAAGAAGAGTGAGTTTAGTTTTACATCGGTTTTAACAATATTCCAGCAATATCTCAACAGAGAACAACAAAAATGGGCTTCACACACTGTATCCATGTGGAGAATCGAACTTGCAGAGCGAACGCTTTAACCACTAGGCTACCTCATCACCCCTATGTGATCACGAAGACAAGGGACAAACCCAAGGTCATTGTCAATCATGTCACGTGGGTCATCATTATGGCATGAGGCTGCTGCATAGATTAAGTAATTTATCACTGCTTTATACAGCAGTAATCTTTGTAAAATGCCAGTAACCATGGTAAAAACTAATAACAAATGGTGAATGTAAAACTCCAAATCCATCAAATATGAATTCTTGCAATGCCCAAAAGATAAACTGGAGGCACATTTGGCAACATAATACATATTTTAACATATTTTTTAAGCCTACAAGAGTTATGTCCCTTCAAATATTAATTGATAATGTCGCGACACTTTTCAAAATGGATGATAATTGTTCCAGAAAATACTAAAAAGCACCGAGCACGTCTAAAGGGTAATAAATTCATTACACAGCCATTTGCTCAGGAATACAGATTCAAACGGGCCATACCATCTCGAACTACCTGGCGAATAGCTGTATAAGTTTTAAGGACTTGTTTTTCAAATAATAGGATAAATCTTTAGGTCTAATCTACTTCCACTTCCTAAATAAACAAGAGTCATTAGAAGATGACAAATCCCCCGTCCCCCACATATTTGAAAGAACAAATCATCTGACAGTTTAAGTCCAACTTGATTTTTTTTTGTCTAAGTTTAAATCGTTTCCATGGAAATCATGGAAAATATAAATGCAAAAAATCTGCAAATACCAAAAGGCACCACTTTGGGATCTGTCTCATATATCTGCCAAGTTTTGCTGAAAGATATCGAAAGGTTTTCGAGTTGTGCTCCGGAAACGAGGCCCACCCATCCTTTCTGAGACTAAGTCCAAACCGTTTCAATGGAAACCAAGAAAAATCAAATGCCAAACATCCGTAGATAGGAAAAGGAACCACTTTAGGGTATGTGTCATATATCAGCTAAGTTCTGTTGAAAGATATTGAAATGCTTTTTGAGTTGTGCTCCGGAAAACGAAACCTTTCCTCCCTTTGAGACTCAGTCCAACACGTTTCCATGGAAACCAAGAAAAATAAAAAGGACGAAAATCTGTGAAAAACAAAAGGCACCACTTTAGGTTCTGTTTGATAAATCTAACAAGTTTTGTTGAAAAATATTGAACAGGTTTTGAGTTATGCTCCGGAAACAAAATGTGACAGAACTGATAAAAGGACCTTTTCATGATAATTACAGCTGAATTCTCCAAGTGAGTTGGATTTTAATTTCAAAGGTCACAAAATGTCACAGTAGTCCATACTACATGTTGGAATAGGTTGAGATGGATTAATACTACCTGTGATACTTTAGAGTATTTCATAAGCATTGTCTATTAACCAATCGAAAGTCTTCTAAGTTATCTAAAGGGTAATAAGAAAGCTTATACAGTAACTAATGCATTAAGTAAATACCCTGTAGACATACATCCCACATACCCTCAACCACAAATATTATGGCTCTGATTTATTAGACACAAAATGGAGGTGTGCATATTTGGAAAGGTCTTTGGCATCAAAATATTCAACTTAATATCCTAACTGAAAACAAGTAGGTAGGTTGATCAGAACCAGAGCATTTGTATAAACCTATAAGATGATTGAAATGTGAAAGACACATTAGCATGTAAGAACCATAAAGTTATTTAGTTCTTGGAAGCTGTTATGGCCTGGAAGAGATTCCTCCGATATTTCAACATGGCTGCCACATCCTTCACCTTGAGAAGGTCAGCCATTGAGAGCCGTCTGCAGCTTGTGGGTTCTGTCATCTTCTTCCCACTTATGAGATGTTTCATTTCAGTGAGGGAAAAGTCAAATGATTCTGTCATTGATGATTGGGCAGCAAAGAGTTTCAGATTCCACAGGCTGAGTTTGTGAGCTGCACTTCCAGATGTTTCTTTGGGGATTAGTTCTTTCAGAGTCAAGCTTGAAGATGAGCAAAAGTCCTCAATTGTTTTGCCAAGGAAGGACAAAGAAGTCACATCATCTGAAGAACATGACTTCTTGATGTTGTCAAATATATTCAGGAAGATGGTAACATACTCTGTCCTGTTGTCGATGCAGATGGGCACAGTATGGAGGAAGCAGCCTTTGGGTACAGCGAGGACCTTGGGAGCATGAGATACCTCGGACAACAGATACTGGCAGTTACTGATGATGGTGTCGGGCTCAACTGAGACCGGGACATCAAAGTGGCAATATTCCATCACAGATCTGACTGGGGTTGATGATGTTTTTGGAAGAGAAGAGTGCATTACACAACCAAAGGATTGATGTTCCATTTTAGGCATTTTATGATTATTATAGTTAAAACTGTCCGTCCAAACATTAAAGACATCTTTTGAGAATGAAAGCTGTTGTTGGAATTCTATGTCTTCGCATAAATGGTATATATACTCCTTTGTTGTTCCTATGTGGATGAACTTTGATGCATTCATCACGAGAAGATGGATATCTGTTCCTTTTAGATGATTGAAAACTTTCATCCTTGTGTCCTTGAGGTCAGCGGTCATGAGGCTGATATTCCCTGTCAGGTCAATATAATCCGATGTTGCCCTGGGACCGAGAGCTTGTAAGAAGTCACCATAAGCATCAATCTCACATGTGATTTGGCCAGTCTTCTTCTTCAGGTCCAGGAGGCTCTTCATGACATCTGTCCCGAAGTAGAAGCTGCTGTCAGTATACACAACCTTGCCCTCAAGAGTTAGATCATCTGCAAATTCAAAAGGACCTTGACCTTCAAGAACAGCTCCCTGCTTCTCCATTCTCTCATCTGTCGGTTTCTGCAACACCTCAAGACATTCTTTAATAGAAATATGCTTCTGTCTGCTGTTCACATCCTGATCTGCAATAACATAGACGCCATGTGTACGTCCCATCTCAATCGATGATGGATGAGCAAATGCAGTGAATCCAGTATCAGGAATCGACCAGTCAGAATCAGATCCGAGATCATACACCAGGAAGTCATCAGCACAGACAAGCAGCACACCTGGCTTCATCTTGTCCACGAGTGACCAGTACATGGCTAACTTGAGGTCCAGCATCTGGTACAGAGGTTCTCCGTGGGGGAGGGCAGAAACACCTTCCCTAGAACACTTGCACTCGGCATCCTCTGGCTCCACCCCCCTGCATGTATCAGGAGGACCTTCTTCTGGTACATCTCCGCCCCGTATTTATCATGCAGGTGCTCTAGGGCAGTCAGGGTAGAACCACCATTACCTACAAAGGACAAAGGTATAGCAATATTTAATGTTTAATAGGTTTTTGGTATGACTGACTGAGTTTAGTTTTACGCCGCTTTTAGCAATATTCCAGCAATATAACAGGAGTCATCAGAAGATGACATATCCCCCCTGCTCCCACATCTTTGAAAGAACAAATCATCTGACAGTCATCTTAAAGTCCAGCTTGATTTTAGACTAAGTGCAAATCGTTTCCATGGAAATCATGAAAAACATAAATGACAAAGATCTGCAAATAGCAAAAGGCACCACTTCAAGATCTGCCTAACATATCTGCCAAGTTTTACTGAAAGATGTTAAGAAGTTTTTGAGCTGTGCTCTGGAAACGAAACCTACCCCTCCCTTTTGAGACTAAGTCCAAATTGTTTCCATGGAAACCAAGAAAATTAAAAATGCCAAAAAGATGTAAAGAGTAAAAGGCATCACTTTGGGATCTGCCTAACATATCTCTCAAGTTTTGTTGAAAGATATTAAGAAGTTTTCGCTTTGTGCTCCAGAAAACGAAACCCACCCTCCTTTTGAGACTAAGTCCAAATCGTTTCCATGGAAACCAAGAAAAATACAAATGCCAAAAATCTGTAAAGAGCAAAAGGCACCACTTTGGGATCTGCCTAACATATCTGCCAAGTTCTGTTGAAAGATATTGAGAAGTTTTCAAGTTGTGCTCCGGAAACGAAACCCTCCCCTCCTTTTTGAGACTAAGTCCGAATTGTTTCAATGGAAACCAAGAAAATAATAAATCACAAATATCTGTAAATAGCAAAAGGCACCAATTAAGGTTCTGTTTGATGTATCTACCAAGTTTTGCAGAAAAATACTGAACGGTTTCTGAGTTATGCTCCGGAAACGAAACCCACCCCTCCCTTTAAGACTAAGTCCAAAACGTTTCCATGGAAACCGAGAAAAATAAAAATGACAAAAATCTGTAAATAGTAAAAGGCACCATCTTAGGTTCTGTTTGATATATCTACCAATTTTTGTTGAAAAATAACAAACGGTCTTGGAGTTATGCTCCGAAAACAAAATGATTACGGACGGACGGACAGACAGACAGACGGACGACTATAAAAAGTCTCACCTGTGACCATATCTCACCAGTGACCATGTCTCACCTGTGACCATATCTCACAAGTGACCATGTCTCACAAGTAACTGGTGTATTCAAAGTGTAGGTATTACTAATTGCTCACCAATTCTGGGGCCAGGTGGGTCTGTGACAACATATATTGGCAGATCCAATGGCAGCTCCCTCCGTTCTGCCTTGTCATCGATCTGCAACTGGAAGGCCTTCCTTTGGTCTTCATCGGCTGTTGTGATGACAACCACATCCCAGAAGGGCCTGACACCGCTGTCCTTTGTCCTCCCTGCAATGTGAACAATTTGTAATTGTGTCAATGTGAATCTGATGTAATGACAGTCTGCAATGTGAATCTGATGTAATGACAGTCTGCAATGGGAATCTGATGTAATGACAGTCTGCAATGTGAATCTGATGTAATGAAAGTCTGCAATGTGAATCTGATGTAATGAAAGTCTGCAATGTGAATCTGATGTAATGACAGTCTGCAATGTGAATCAGATGTAATGACAGTCTGAAATGTGAATCTGATGTAATGACAGTCTGCAATGGGAATCAGATGTAATGACAGTCTGCAATGTTAATCAGATGTGATGACAGTCTGCAATGTGAATCTGATGTAATGACAGTCTGCAATGTGAATCAGATGTGAATCTGATGTAATGACAGTCTGCAATGTGAATCTGATGTAATGACAGTCTGCATGATGTAATGACAGTCTGCAATGTGAATCATGTAATGACAGTCTGCAGTCTGCAATGTGAATCAGATGTAATGACAGTCTGCAATGTGAATCTGATGTAATGACAGTCTGCAATGTGAATCAGATGTGAATCAGATGTAATGACAGTCTGCAATGTGAATCAGATGTAATGAATGTGAATCAGATGTAATGACAGTCTGCAATGTGAATCAGATGTAATGACAGTCTGCAGCTGTGATGACAGTCTGCAATGTGAATCTGATGTAATGACAGTCTGCAATGTGAATCTGATGTAATGACAGTCTGCAATGTGAATCAGATGTAATGACAGTCTGCAATGTGAATCTGATGTAATGACAGTCTGCAATGGGAATCAGATGTAATGACAGTCTGCAATGTTAATCAGCTGTGATGACAGTCTGCAATGGAATCTGATGTAATGACAGTCTGCAATGTGAATCAGATGTAATGACAGTCTGAAATGTGAATCTGATGTAATGACAGTCTGCAATGTGAATCAGATGTAATGACAGTCTGCAATGGGAATCAGATGTAATGACAGTCTGCAATGTTAATCAGCTGTGATGACAGTCTGCAATGGAATCAGATGAAATGACAGTTTGCAATGTGAATCAGATGTGATGACAGTCTGCAATGTGAATCTGATGTCATGACAGTCTGCAAAGTTAATCAGCTGTGATGACAGTCTGCAATGGGAATCAGATGTAATGACAGTCTGCAGTGGGAATCAGATGTAATGACAGTCTGCAATGTGAATCAGATGTAATGACAGTCTGCAATGGGAATCTGATGTGATGACAGTCTGCAATGGGAATCTGATGTAATGACAGTCTGCAATGGGAATCTGATGTAATGACAGTCTGCAATGTGAATCTGATGTAATGACAGTCTGCAATGTGGATCAGTTGTGATGACAGACTGCAATCTGAATAAGTTGAGATAGCAGCAGTCTGCAATATGATTATGTTGTGATGGCAATGTGAATCAGATGCAAGAAAAAGCAATGTATACATTTTGGTTTTTTTTAGAAACCTGTGGTTCCATCTCTGCCAGTGGCTCTCATTCACCCGGGGCGGTGGGGTAGCCTAATGGTTAAAGCGTTGTCTCGTCACGCCGAAGACCCGGGTTCGAATCCCCACATGGGTAAAATGTGTGAAGCCCATTTCTGGTGTCCCCCGCCGTGATGTTGCTGGAATATTGCTAAAAGCGGCGTAAAACCAAACTCAGTCAGTCAGTCTCATTCACCCAAGCAGCAAATAATAAGTGATGTTCATTACCCACCAGATAAACCATGTGTTTACAGGGTATGGTTAAGTTCAGGTTGAGAATTTCTAACCAACATTAGGTACAAAGTCATGACATCAAATCACAACCAAATATAAACCATGCTTTTGTATTCAGAGTTTGGCGGTATCTCACATTGACAAGCATATCATAACAAATGACCAGATGACATAGTAGGAAAAAGGGTCAGTTGTGCGTATCAATCAAACAAGTGATGACAATCAGACCAGAATCCAACAAATTTGGTAAAGTTAAAAGAAGAGATGGCATGTGTTCTCTTGATATTGTAAATTTTACTTATTTCCTTTCTGATCATATCGAAACTTGGTGTACAAGTATATGTTCGTATTTTAAAAAAACATGAAAAAAAAAAAACTGGTAGCTAACTGTCCTTGCCTTACTTTACCCACATGTCATATTAAATTCAAGTAATTTAACTTAATGTCAGATGTTACCATTGGGATGGTGTTTATGGAGTTAAGTGAACACTTTTCATTAATCATCTTAAAGATTAGGACAACCATATCTGTATTTCACAAGTCTAGAATGCAATGAAACACTGTGAAGTGTTCACCTCCTGTATTGAAACACACAGATATAGATAACTCAGTAGACACAGGTGTGATGCACACCTGGTAACTATGGTAACATAAGGATTATTGATATGTATCAAACACAAGGGAATGCCAGTAACATGTGCAACAGGTGTGAGTGGAATCAATTATTAAAACTTCTCTGGTTGTTAATATTCACAAACCATAAAACTGATTTTAAAAATAGGAGCAGTTTTATTGAAATCTGAATTCAAACAATTTGCTCCCTCTGTCAAAGCTGCAAATATCAGTATTAACTTTAACACTTACAGCTCCAACACAGCAAAACCTGTTATTATGCGACATCTGAATATAAGATGAATATATTTCTACCATCACCACGGCCACTATTACTGTTGGTTGAAAAAACAGCTGAAAAAATGCATGACATTCCATGCCCCTATCACCTGGTTATCTCCCCTTTTACAGTCACGTGACTTACATCAGATCTCATGATCTTCATCTTGATATAACTTTCGAACCTCAGCATTTGATTACAACCTTAGCATTTGATCACAAATTAACAATTACAATATTAAACTCTTCATCAAACAATCTGAAAATTATTCCGTTTCACATAAACTGATACATTCAAACTGAAGATAACTCTATAACTGCATCAAATGGCTCTGAGAATGTAAAATGCTTCCATAGACAATCATACACACATTATAGCTGTAAAATAAAACCCAAAATACTACTGTGAGTGAGTTTATTTTTACGCCGCTTTTAGCTATATTCAAGCAATATCATGGCAGAGGCAGTCTAAGTAAACTTAGACTCAGTATTATTCATTACACTGCTATACTGGGTCTAACAAAACCTTGTGGAAGGTTGCGTCAGGTAACCTCTGAGCGACCTATGACCGTCCAATCAAACGCGAGATGGCCGAACGGACAATAGCTACTATTTAGGGTTCGTCGGGACTTACAAAATGGATTTTCTCTTTCCTGTTTGCCAACACTGATGTCCCAACAAATGAAAATTGCATAAAACACAGATATTTGCCCTGCAGTAAATACTCTTTGGGGTTTTTAGTGACATGGCTATCATAGCTAATTTTTTCAGCAAGCTGACAAGCTTGAATACTGACAAAACGATATTTTCAGCGACTGTTTACTCACTGTTGTGGTGTGCCTCACTAGGAACCAATCGTACGGAAAATAGCATTCGGAAACGTTTGGTACAAACTTTATGGAGGTAAAAGTTCAAAAGGTATGTGCGAATGTCATTTTTCGGGATTTGGTAAGCTGTGTTTTGATTGGTCAATTGAAAAGGTTATCTGACGCGACCTTCCACAAGGTTTTGTTGGACTCAGTATAGCAGTGTAACGAATAATACTGAGCCTAAGTTTACTTAGACTGATGGCGGAGGGACACCAGAATTGACTTCGCACATTGTGCCCATGTGGAGAATCGAACCTGGATCTTTGGCTTGACGAGCGAAAGCCTGTCCACTAGGCTACCCCACTGACCCCAAAATACTACTGGATAACTAAATTATCAAAAGGCATACATGTACACCTGTCCACTAGGCTACCCCACTGACCCCAAAATACTACTGGATAACTAAATTATCAAAAGGCATACATGTACACTTCTCCACACTTCTGTATTTTTAAGATGTAGAACTGAAATCTGATATTTTCAACATTCACTTTCAAGCAGTTAACTTTGTATTCGGTCTGTTTAAGACATCTAACTTTGTTCTGACTTCAACACTGCACACAAACCCTTTGTGATCAGGAAACACTTTCTCAATCCTTGCCATAAGCAGTGTATGAAACAAGGCCCGTCCGACAGCCCGAGATGGGCTAGATTTCTGCCGGACGGTCTAATTTTACAGATAGCCAGCCCGATGGACACGTGGAAAATAATATTCAGATAACGTGTCCCCAGGCACTGTATATTTAGTATTTAAGAAGGACTGGTTAAATCTCTTCTGGGCTGGTAAGTTTTTGAAGTTACCAGCCCAGATGACTGGCTGAGTTTTTGGCATATTTCATACACTGCCATAAGCCATGGATTTCTAGACACTGCGTCATCAACAACGACAACTACATCTCCCACATTACTATTGTGAAATAACTTCCACCACTTCTGTCGTACCTGTAGCAACGTAAGATACTCTCGGGACCACCTCTTCCAAAAGAGATCTGCTAGATATTGGATCTGCCTCCATCAATGGCATGGATAAGCATCACTCTCAGAAAATATATACCAATAGACCATTGCCTTTCAACAATAGCATGTAGATCATCAGAAACTGTTGACATTGGCCTACTGTCAACTATGGCTTCTACTTAACACAGCACTAGTGCTGGTATTGGCATACAACCTGCTATACGATACATCATGATATTAAATTTTAGTCACAACGATATATTGCCAAAGTATTGTGCACTGAAGCTGCGATAGGATACGAATCCCGATACAAGAGTGGCAATACGATATGTATCATGATACTAAAATCTTTAATTCTAACACCAACTATAAAACACCTTAACCTCAAAACAAAACCATTTTAAAGTATTTTACAAATTCCACCAGCGTTTTTCAATGTTCATTTGGAAATGAGAAAATTAATTTTTACACAGAATTTGTGAATGTTAATAAAATGCGAGCACTATGTTTGACACAGTTCCTGACGCAAGAATTTCCGAGAAACTTATGAAGGGAAAATAAGTATGCATAGATTTTTTATCATCAAACAAAAGTAAGTCTTTCTTGACAGATATCACGATTCGGCAATATTCAAGGTAAAACATCAATGTATCCTGGCCCATTTGAAGTATCTTATCGGAATATATGACAATGTAAAACTTTGTATCGATTCACCATATCGGCGGCCCATGGATGAATCGTCACACCACTACACAGCACGGTGTGTAATCCTTCATCATCTACAGGCTGAACCATGAGAACAGAAAGTATCTTCTGGACACTACGTATCTGTCGCTCCAAAATTCGGCCATGGTGTGATCAAGTAGGGCCAAATAAAAATCATGTTGTGGTTCTGAATACACCTCTTTGAAATTTAGGGTAGGTAGGTAGTTTGTTTCGCTTAACATTTTTTTTTAGAAGTAAAGTACAAACTAATAACACATTTATTTATACACATGTATGTATAATTGTTTATTCAATCAAGGTTTCTGCCATCAGGTCGACTTTCTCTATCAGAATGACTGATGTCCGTCGGTGCCGGGAAAAGACAATGGTATCTAGAAGCTTATTTCATTTATACTGCTTAAAAAAAATTAGGGTCAGCACCAGAATTCAAGGGTCGGTCAGGTAATCGGAACTACAACAGGGTTTTTTTAGGCCGAGGGGGGCTGAATATCTACTCCAAAGTTCTCTGTATCATAATTCTCTTAAAAGTTGATTGATTCCAACGCTTGATTGCCTCTGAAGTTCCCTCTCTGTGCCTTTCAGATTGGTACCATTATCAGATCTGATTTGCCGAAACTGACCCTTCTTGCTACAAGGCATTGACGCATGAGTTGAGTTGAGTTGAGTTGAGTTGAGTTGAGGTGAGGTGAAATCAGGTTTAGCATCTTACTTAAGAATATTTTGCTCATATGACGATGTGCATGTATGTGTATGTGTGGCTGCTTGTACTAGCCCAGACTGAAGCTGGTTTTATAGTGCTAGCCCACTGAGCATGACCCCATTCAGACACATTATACCGACTCTGAGCCAACCAGTCCTTGTTGTACTCATTAAGCTGAGTGCCAGACAGGGACCAACAAGTACCGTCTTTTGGTATGGCATGGCCGGGGATCCAACCCACGACCTTCCGCTATCTGGACAGACGCTCTAACCACTACACCATGGAGACGGTCTCATTGACACATAAACTGGTATCAAGTGAGGCACAACCTCATTATGAGCTGCATGTGTAGTCAAACAGGTGGAAATTACTCCAAACCTTCTGACCAAGGCACAACCACGTTACACTTCAAAGAGACCAAAATATTCTGCTCGTACAGACGTGAATGGAGGATCATTTGGGGTAACACGATCTCTTGGAAGATCAGCCATCTTTTATTCTAGAACAAAGCATGGTGTCTTTTACAAGTCATACATCTGCGAATCACTATCTTGAATAAAGAGGTAGCTCCAAGAATCGGGGCGGTGGAGTAGCCTAGTGGTTAAAGCGTTCGCTCGTCACGCCGAAGGCCCGGGTTCGATTCCCCACATGGGTACAATTTGTGAAGCCCATTTCTGGTGTCCCCGCCATGATATTGCTGGAATATTGCCAAAAACGGCGTAAAACCATACTCAGTCAGTCAGTCAGTCAGCTCCAAGAATCCAGTACTTACTGAGTAACTTGTACAATACATGATTTCTGCCAACATGGCCTCCCTCTAATTAGCAATTGGTTGGTTGGTTGTTTAACGCTGCACTCAGCAATATTCCAGCTATATGGCGGCGGGTCGGTAAATAATCCAGTCAGACAATCTGGTGGTCAACAGCATGAGCATCAATCTACACAACTGGGATACGATGACGTGGCCACCAAGTCAGCGAGCCTGACCACCCGATCCTGTAAGTGGCCTCTAGAGACAAGCATGGGCTACTGAGGACCAATTCTAACACGGATCTTCACGGGTTGCTGTCTATCACGTCTACGATGTTACAGAATCTACGGTTTGGGGTAAAGGAGACCTGAAGTTATTCTTATTTGTTTGACTCATATTTGTTGTAAATGGTATGGTTACGTCCACTCCATGACACGTCTGGGGACTGCTAAAAATGTGGCTCCTTCATCTCCTTATCGTGAGAAGTGTCCGGTTTATCTAGTGTAACCAGGGTATCAGTTCCGTTCATTTTCTAGGACACTGACGATCTGTCTTTCAAAGAAGTGTCCCTTACACTATCTGACAGTGTTTAATATTATTAAATGTGATTTCTCATTAACTAAAGCACGGCTATTGTGTTGCAGGGACCTTATCAATACATGCATGGTAACCATGGTAACTAAGTCAAGCCTGAAAAATTTATCTGTCAACAGCAAGAATGAGGTCAAGTCGATTTGTACCTTGAACAACTAATCTTTTGTGTCAAGAGATATTGAAATCAACATGATAACATGTAAAAGACAGCTTTCATGACAATCCTTGCCCTTAAAAATGTACATTTCGTGTTTCTGTGTACCATTAGTTCCATCTTAGAGCAGTAAAATACAACTTGGACAGGAATGTCTGGCACTGAAATCAACATGGCTTCAACACAACTGAGCAATCTCATATAACGTGACAATGGTCTAGTTGACAGAGTATATTCCCAGAGTGTGGACGTGCATACATGTTGCTTTATACACCCAACAAACTTGAACACATGACTAAACTCAATTTCACTTCACACCATATCTATTAATAAATGAGAACATGTACGTTTTTCAGGATGCTATTCTATATAACAATGATAAACTAAAGAAACCTGTTTTCCATGTTCATGTAATATATTTGTATAATGGCCACTAATTCCATATATAGAGAAAGTATGTGCACATGCACACGCACAATCACAATCTGAACATGCATAAACTTACATACACTTTTTCCAGTATTTGCCAAAACTTTGTTTCATTTCATTACTTTGGTATAGACATTTTTTCAACAGTCTTACATCAAAGACAGGAGCATTCTAAATTCATATACCAAATTACCATATTCAGGTTATAACAATATATTCTAGAGATTTTTCATGTTCTCATATCAGTTACATACTAAGGTAAAATGATATTCATCTTCTATTCTATCTATTACAAAGAGTGAGTGAGTGAGTTTAGTTTTAACTTGATGTCATCATATCTGGGACAATTTTTAAGATGATGATACTTTGATAAATTGCAATGTTTTTATACCGTTTAAGAAAACCAAGTTGTTCAATGGTGAATTCATACAAAACCAGTGTTCATTCTAGGCCACGCCTAGAATGTGGTTCCGAGACTGTGAGACAGATTACCCACAGACAACCAATACACCATGACCTGGCATACAGCGAGACTTGTATACATCTACTAGACTAACATCTAGTCTCTGAAGGGCCGGTTGGGTAGCCTAGTGGTTAAAGCGTTCGCTTGTCACGTCGAAGACCCAGGTTCGATTCCCCACATGAGCACAATGTGTGGAGCCCATTTCTGCTGTCCCCACCATAATATTGCTGGAGTATTGCTAAAAGCAGTGTACAACAAAACTCACTCACTCTAGTCTCTGAAAATAACATATTTCACAGAAAAAACAGTTCCTAATTATATTCAAAGAATAAAACGGGGCCCAGAGACTTTCTTCATTTTATGAAACTGTAATCTAGAGTTGCCACATATTCTAGACTTGCACAGGCTTCATTTGTATATTTGCTTCAGGGTCTGTATGACAGACTATATATCTACTTGTATACAGCAAACTTGTATAACCACCATCTACACAACCTTATTTCCAACCATGGACCATACATGACCATTTAGATATAGGAATATTGCATGTAATCATTATTTCCAACGCAAGTGGAAAATGAAATTTGCTAATGGGAACAATGATGATAAACAAATATATTATGTCAAAGAGATGAATTAACATGTTAAAGAGATGAATTAACAGTGAGTGAGTGAGTGAGTGAGTGAGTGAGCGAGGTTTTAAGCCGATTTTAGCAATGTTAGTATTGTTACAGCAATATCACGGCGGGGGACACCAGAAATGGGCTTCACACATTGTACCGTTGTGGGGAATCGAACCCAGGTCTTTGGCATGACAAGCCAATGCTTTAATGTACGAAGGTACCCATAATTGAAATTGACTATTTTGTTGAGACAGACATCACAATCTGTTACCCCTTGTGTGTCGGCTTATAACAGCTTGTGTGTTTTGAATGATCTAATCAATATACATGCCCAATAATCAGTGACTAATATTGTGTAAGATTGATCTTGCTTGATGCTTTACTTGCTAATATTTTTACACAGGCAACATATGCTTTTGTGAATGCTGTCTGACTCCACATTTGCCAGTACAATATTTTTCAGACTTTCTGTTGTCTGACATTTCCAGTTTCTGTCTCATGTCAAGTTAAAAGTAGAACTATTAATCATTGTAATGCATGGGTTGAAAATTGGCAAATGGACTCCGCTCCCATTCGCATCTCAATACCCTACATCGATAAAAAATCACATCACATCAGTCGCTTACTTAAGCAGCAAGCAGGCAGAGACACTTAGACACTTATAAATACGTTGTTTTAATCCCTCTATTAATAGGGATCAGGGCTAGTCGTGGGCGATAATACAGGTTATTGCAACCGGTATATTGTGGTACAATTTGAACTTCACCCGATAATGATTGGCAATATATTGTGGTACACTTTTAGGGAATGTTTATTGATTTGTATTTAAATATTATCCATTGATAGTTTTGAAATGTCATTGGTATAAATACTCAATATTCTTAAATGTTTCTATTACATGCCTTTTTCAGAACATATAATAATTTTCAGATTACGTAAAAATTAAAAAATATAGAAGAAAAAGGTAAGGGGATATTATGCCATGTTACAAATGGAAAAAATCGCCACATTTTTTGCTTCCTTCGTGGTTTATCTGGACATTAAAATGTGTAAGCTTGCATTTTCATTAAAACTGAACTTATTTTCATATTTATAAATATGTTAGGAATAGTCCTTTCAAATGGTGCATGACATGTAGCAGTGATAATATTTTACAAGCTGATATTTTCCTTGATAAACATAGGCCTCATCTATGACCTCAGAGTCTCTGGGAACTCGGTGTCATGGCAGTAAAAGCCTCTGGTTGACTGGTTTTGAAAGAGTTAAACCACGTGTCACACTTTGACAATATATTGCAATACGCCAACACATATCAAAATATATCGCAATATGAAAATTTTGGCGATACCCAACCCTAATCAGGGCTATTTCATCCTATCAACTTACAACCACCTAATCCACAAATAATTAATCCATTCAAACCACTCTGGCTTCTCACATTAACCTGTCTAACAGACATTCCTCACCACTGGTTGCCTCTAATTAATCCCCCATCTCCTTGGCTTCTTCCAAATTAAGATACATTCACTAATATCAGGGCTGCAGTTAAGGGGCGTACAGGCGTAATGTACATCTAAAAATCTATGAAGTACAACATAATTTCAAGCATATCATATATGCACATAAATACCTTTGTACGTCTAACATATATAAAGTTTAACAGCTGAAAATATCATAAATATCATTATTATCATAAATAACAAACCACATCACCAACTCGCTCACACAAAAACATGTCGGTACTCCTTCAAAATTTTCAGAACACCTCCACTTGCAATATGAGGTGTAAGTACACCCACACCCCCAAAAGTTATCTGGAGCCCTGCTAATAGCCATGGTAATCCCACTCATCTCATTTATTTTATTTCAGCTCATCCTGCAACTTACTTTGATGCTTTGCTATCCCACCTTTGTAATAACGCCTTTCGATGAAAAAAAATAAATTCTTCAAATCGAGTTCAAACGTTTCACTAATTTTCCCCAGACTTTTCTGGGGAATACGGGTTTCAACAGCTGGCTGCGCTCATAGCATGTGCGCAGAGTGAAATAGGTTCACAAACTTGGAAGCGGGCTGTCTGGTGAATACTCTGTGAAGGCTTTGGTGTGAGCTAGTTTCCTAATGTTTTGATGATATCTCACAGGCGCGAGCTTTTGTATGTTATGACAGTAAATAAACTGTTTATATAATTTCATTTGTCTATTTCACCACACGTTCTTCTTACCGAAGTCACTTTCTCAGTTCGATACTTAAAAGCATTATTTAGAGTTGACACGATTTCTAACTGTGATATAGATATGTCGCTGTCACAGACAAAACTCAATGTCTTGTTTTATTGACACCAGTGTGTCTGCCTGCCTGTCTGCTAATGACAATATTCAATACACAACTGGTCGATCACTGACCACATGCAATTTGAACTTAACACCAATCAGGCTATACACCATAAACAAACGCATTGATTTATGGCCCGAGTTCGGTCTCTGTCACATTATCTAATTACACAGACAGGCAGGTGTGATACTTGAACACATGACATGTTATGATGTCTGTTGATTGCAAAATGTTATACACAAAAAATGAGCATGTATTTACAAAACCCAACTTTCTATATATACACACACAATGACCCGTGAAGGCGGCATCTGCTAATGAACCAGCCGTTACACTTGAGTGCACACCCACCCGCTCTGACTGGGTTCGGTATCCCGGCTGCTTCGTTTCGAGGGAGGTAAACCCAAGTACAAAATATTGCACTTTTGATTTGCGATTATACGCTTATAATTTTGTTTATATGTTTTTTCATAATCAGCAATGCATATTATATGTCATGAAGAAGTGATAATTGTGTTTTAATTATGTTTGATTTTTTGGTTGCATGTGACCTTTAATGTTATCTCATTATCATATGTACATCTATCTTGTATATAAACTGGCGTACCCCATCATTTAGATTGTCTCACAGTCCCTGAACCAAAATATTTTACCTAATGCCTAGCCCTCCCTGCAATGCTAAAGCCCTAAATGAAGCAAGTCTAGATTTCCCCCAGGTTCCCAACTCACTGGGGCTCCTTTTCAATTTAAATGGGCTTATTTGTTACTATCAAAATTATATATATTCAGGGACTAAGCATTGGTCTACCCATCATTCCTCAAATGCTTGAAAACGGTATAAGAATCTATACCGAAATGTCGTTATTGTGTAAATTAAGAAGTTGATCAAGTTTGGTCATCTCTAGCATGTGAAAGTGTCTTAGTACAAGTTCCAACCCAATTTCCATTAACCCAAATTATCTACATTAAACCATTTCATTGTGTACTTTCAAAGGTTTTGTTTTAAAAAAAGTATTAAAAATGCGAATGGAAAAACAAGAAATGGTACACGTGCATTACACCAGACATTTACCTACTTTATTGGATTAGGTCCCTTATCCTAACCCTAAACCAATGAAATATTCCGAATAAATAGAATACATTGACCGAAGTGGCACGAAAATGGCTAACGTGCCCAGTGTAATGCATTCTCATCGCTTTGAAAACTAGAATGTAATATATAAACTCCACTCCTGTGTAATGATACAAATTACTGAATGAAAAAAAATATATATGTATATTAGTTCCCATTTATAATTCATTTAGTCCTAAATATGATGTTGAAAGCAAAATATATTTACAATAAAAGTGCTTTCATAAAGAGGTGCTTGCTATAAAATGTGCCGCCGCTGATTTCTATGTTTAGCACACAAACTCCCTACAAAGTTTGGCTTACTGAATGACAATGTGTATAGAAACGACATAACGAAATTCTAAATGGCGATAAATGTTACAGTTAGTTGTGAGAAAACATATATTTATACTGCCATGATTTCCATCCACTGCGTTATATAAAAACAAGATCCTCGGCAGTGAACGGGCTGGACACATCGGTGAATAGCTAGTCAAGCATCATGGTAAGACTTCCGCCCGTATCCCCTAAATTTTAACGATGAGGAAAAATGTGTTTTAGTGGCATTTTTAGAAGTTTGATATGTCTTTCAGTTCAGATACAATTAAAGAAACATGTTAAAACTCAATCCTTATCAGATGAGGAATATATATTCAAGTGATATGATTTGACTAGAATGAAATTTAAAGGGGGGATACGGGTGGTAGTAGTCATTCCAAATACAGAATCTGTCAACCACCGACTAGTACAACAAGAGTCATCAGAAGATGACATATCCCCCGGGCCCCCACATCTTTGAAAGAACAAATCATCTGATAGTTACTTAAAGTCCAGCTTGATTTTAGACTAAGTGCAAATCGTTTCCATGGAAATCATGAAAAAGATAAATGACAAAAATCTGCAAATAGCAAAAGGCAACACTTTGGGATCTGCCTCACATATCTGCCAAGTTTTGCTGAAAGATATTAAGAAGTTTTCACGCTGTGCTCCGGAAACAAAACCTACCCCTCCCTTTTGAGACTAAGTCCGAATCGTTTCCATGGAAACTGAGAAAATAATAAATCACAAAAATCTGCAAATAGCAAAAGGCACCACTTCAAGATCTGCCTCACATATCTGCCACGTTTCGCTGAAAGATATTGAGAAGTTTTCGAGTTGTGCTCCGGAAACGAAACCCACCCCTCCTTTTGGGAATAAGTCCAAAATGTTTCCATGGAAACCAGAAAATTAAAAATGCCAAAAATCTGCAAATAGCAAAAGGCACCACTTTAGGATCTGTTTGATATATCTACCAAGTTTTGTTGAAAAATATTGAACGGTTCTTGAGTTATGCTCCGGAAACGAAGCCCACCCCTCACTTTTGAGACTAAGTCCGAATCGTTTCCATGGAAACCGAGAAAAATAAAAATGCCAAAAATCTGCAAATAGCAAAAGGCACCACTTATGGTTATGTTTGATATATCTACCGAGTTTTGTTGAAAATATATTGAGCGCGGTTCTTGACTTGTGCTCCTGAAACGAAAGCAATGAAATATATGCAAACGCAAAGGCACTTTGAGTTATGTTTCCATGGAAACCAAGAAACAAAATGATTACTGGACGGACGGACGGACGGACAGACGCTCCGGAAACAAAATGACGGACAGACGGACGAGGCGACGACTATATCCCACCGCATTACATGCCGGTGGGATAAAAATAGATATATCTAAAACAAAGTATATATTTAGTGATCTCGATCGTCTCTGATCATAGTCAGGCGTGGGCCATTTAAGTGTTAACTACTTAGGACACTAACTTAAATTTTAGACACTAATTTTATGTTAGAGCTTAGGCACGTTACTCCAATCCGTGAAAGTATTGGTGTATATATTCTATAGCGGCCCATAATTTCAAGATATAGTACGCCGATCGTATCAACCATACATCGCTATGTGTTCGCTTACATTTCTATAGATGACAGGTCGTTCTGAGTAACATTAGGTCCCGACCTGGGAAAGGCTTATGCCACTACACCTTGTTTCAGATGGAACTGACATGTACAAGGGAAACAGATTCATACTACCTCTTAAACTTTTGTATTCTTCTAGCATCCGCTTCATGAAGCCGATCATTCCCCCTGTGACTGACATCGTGGATAGTCCTACCGGTATCGAACGACAAGCTTGGTATCTGCAAGTGGGAAGTCAAGTGCGAGAGTTACCTGCCCTTCTTACGATATAATTTGGAGTTACCTTCCTTATAGCTAGGGGACCATTTGGGGCTGCTTAAAATAATACATAAAGTATTATACTTAAATTTCTGTTAAACAATACAATTACTGTTCTATGAGCACGTGATAAACATATTGTGATAACTCATAGTGATATTATAGGAGTAAAATATTTACCTGTTATTTGACAAACACATGCAAGAAACACATTTATTTATCCCTTGAGCCTCTTCATAAGGGAGGTAACTCTATATAGCTTGCGGTTCAATGGTTGCACAGTTGAGACAGGTGGAAGCTTCAACGGTATCATCTAGTTCCAATGAATATCTTCTTTTAGATTTAATAAAACTTCAGTTGCCCAGTTTCGTAAAATGTAAAATTCTCAGAGAGTATGTCTTCTTCAAAAACTGATTTTACGAAGAACAAACTTGCCACATGAAGAGTAATCAACTTAATGATTTATGACTTGACTACAGTAGGCTTCCCACACTGGCCACAGTACACACTGGCATCATTATAAACGCGGAAGTGAAAAAGAATATATAACGTGTAGTTATGACACAGATTCTCCTTATGTTTGTACTGCTGTAACCAGGATATTATTATGTGTAGGGTGTTCTCATTGCAGGTCGTGACGCAGGAATACTGACTTTACTGTTAGTTATGGGTTTGTTAAGAATTGCCGTTAAAGGTAAGATAAATTATAATATATCGTAGTTTCAAAATATATTTTCCAAGTTAATCGGTATGGAAAGATTGTTGCCTGTAACCCCACTTTTTTTATTTTATAATTCTATGCCAAAGAATAGATGGGTTTTTTTAATAAAAAGCCTAACCTTAAACCCAAAACCCTCAAAATAATCCTAGAATATATTTTAAGTGGTTACGGGCAGAAATCTTACCATCGGGATATATATTTCCATAAAGATGTTTAATTTTTTAATACTTTCATATATATATCAGATTGTACCTTGCCAGTGGTCGGGGTGTTGGCTTGTCACACTGTTGACTGGGGTTCATTACCTGACATTGACAAAGCTATGTAAAACCCATATGTGGATCCACAGTGTGATCTTAGCACTAACATGATCCTAACTGATTAACTCCCATACTTCAGTTCATGACAGACTTGCAACAGTCACAACACTAATCTTGTGGAATAGTCCCTGGTGCTAATGCTATATACAACTTAGCACCTCATTTACTGGTAGATACAACTATGTGAGCTGTATTTGGTACTATGGGCATTACCAGCATTACCATCCAAGTGGTCAAAGTGTTTGTTTGTCATAATGAAGACCCAGGTTGGATTCCCAACATGGGTACAGTGTGTGTAAGTACCCTGGCATGATAATCGTGGAATATTGCTTAAATGGTGAAAACCATACTCACTCACTCACTGTCAGCTGATTTCAATCTTTGGCATAAAATTGTTCTGATTTAAAACACATAGTAAAAGAACGATGAAATATATACCATTGGCAGATCCAGGAATTTTGAATGGGGGTTCAGGGGTTTCGAACCCCCCATTGGCTCCTCCAATGCAAAAAATAATCTTCAATGTGGTCTTAAGTCATTTTCAAAAGGGGGGTGTTCGAACCCCCTGAACCCCCCCTCTGGATCCGCCAATGTATACCACAGAAAGAGGTTCAAGAATATTACCGTTAATTCTTTCATTTGAGTTTCGTTAATCTGTCGTGGCTGGTCAGCATTGTAACACACAACCTGCCAGTTCTCCAACTTTACTTTCTTCAGTCTGTTTTGAGTAGTATATTATTGAAAGGAATATTATATTGTATGATTTTCTGTTTGAAGTAAACACAACTGCATGTTTGTTTCAGGGTTGATGTTGTTGATTGGGTTGGTGGTGTCACTGCTCACCATATACTGGTATTCCTACACAGGTCTGGCAGGAGTAGTTGCAGGCTGTACAGGAATATTCCTGGTTGATGTTCAGCGGAAACGGAAACTTGACAATCAGTCCTTTGGTGCTGCCATACATCATTATCTGACTGTATCCAGTCTGTCGTGGTTGGGATTCTTTATGCGACGAAAACTTGAAAAAACTACCAAAAATATTCAAAAAGTTCAGGAGGAAACTCTTCTGAAGCAGGTGAAACTGAATGCTAATACAGAATATGGGAAGAGGTATGACTTCTCCTCAATTCATTCTGTCGAAGAATTCATTAAGACTCACCCCATTACTCGTTACAGTCATTTTGAACCATATATTGATCGAATGGTGAAAGGTGAGACAAATATACTGACAGCTGATCAGCCAATCATATTTGGGGTCACATCAGGAACATCTGGAAAGAGTAACATTCTGCCGATGGTTAAAGGACAGGCGATGCGGTTTCTAACCGATGGTGTATCAGTGCTGTATAATTGTTTGACAGAAGCGTTTCCAGCGTCAAGGAACCTTCAGAAAAATTTAAAACTGTTTTACAATCCAAAATGGCGGAATCAGCATCTGGGATAAAGATTGGACCAAATTCATCAACGCCAGCAAGGTCACAGAATCTCTTGCACATCTATACTACACCGAAAGTAGCATTTGAAGTTCTTAGTGAACCTGAGGCACTTTACCTGCACTTGTTGTTCGCTCTGAAGGAAAAGAAACTTGGCATGTTGGAGGCAAATTTCTCCTCTCTTATATTCAATTCATTCAGGACTATGGAAGAAAAATGGAACCTTTTGGTTGATGATATTGAAAAAGGCAGAATCAATCCAGACTTGAATATTGAGGAGCGTATTTGTAAGGAATTAAACTCATTAATGAAGCCCGACCCAGAACGTGCCTTGGAACTTAGAGATGCTTACAAGGAAGGTATTGTTGGTTTGGGACGACGAATATGGCCAGATGCCTCCGTTGTGATTGGGGCAGACACAGGAACATTTGAGTTTTATGGGACAAAACTGCGTGAAACATATTTGAAGGGCATTCCCCTGTATTCTCCCATCTATGCAGCTTCTGAGGGACTTATTGGTGTGAACGTCTGGCCCAAGCAATACCCCAGCCGATACCTCCTTGTTCCGACATCACAATTCTTCGAGTTCATTCCAATTGACAGAGCAGAAGAACCTCAGCCTGACACTCTGCTTATGCATCAGGTGAGTGAGTGAGGGAAGAAGGGGAGTGAGGAATTAGGGGGAGAAAGGTCGTTGTGGGGGGGTTTACAGCTGCTATTCTGCTTCTGCACCAGGTGAGTGAGGAAGGGGAATTGGGGAGGAATGTACTGGCAAACAAGGATAAGTTGGACTGGCACAGAGAACGCGTTTACTAGAAGTAGGCGGTGCAGGGCAATGAGCAAACCCATTTGGTTTGTGAAAGGTAGAGCAGATGTAGGCTAGTGCACGTGCATTGCATGTCGATGATATTGATTCCGTGTGTAGCTGCACACGCCTTGCTCATAAGACTCTCACATCGGTGTAGCAAGTCGCACTACACTTGATCGCAGGACAACCTGGGGCCCCTTCACTTACAATGGCAAGCGCCAGTGGGCGTCACTCATACATGCTAATACGCGTCAATTGTCAGGTCATTGCTCAACTTGTCCTTGTTTGCCAGTAGGTAGCCTCAACCTGCTACACTGCAATGTGTCAGTGAGTGAAGATAGAGAGAAGATACAGAAGGGAGCATGACAAATGTATAAATCCTAGATGCTACCAGGGTGAGACACGTAATATATTTGTCACGGAGACAGGACATTTGACAGAGAAAATCACTCCTCACTCCTCTTACACAAAATGTGTTTGACAGTTTCGAAACATTGTATTCTATTCCTTTATGTTGTCAAGTATTCAACCAATGTCTGTTAATTTCTACTTATTTCTACTTATTTCATCACAATCTTAGTCACAAATTTGTCAAGAATCCAGCATATCAGTTGTACCCACTAGTACCTCAGTAATTCTCTATTAAAACAACACTTCAATTAAAACATGCCTGACAATACCTTTTGAGTGAGTTTAGTTTTACGTTGCTTTTAGCAATATTCCAGCAATTTCATGGCGGGAGACACCAGAAATGAGCTTCACACATTGTGCCCATCTGGGGAATCGAACCCGGGTCTTCAGCGTGACAAGCGAATGCCTTAACCACCTTTTGAAGCAGTTTTAAAAATACTCCAACATATTCCTTATTGGATCTGTGTGTAGTTGACATGGACGTTTGTTTGCAGGTTGAAGTGGGTAAAGAGTATGAGCTAGCCATCACCAACCTCAGCTGCGTCTACAGATACAGGTTCGGAGATGTTGTCAAGGTGACCGGCTTCTACAACCAGTGTCCAATCATTGAGTTCAAATACAGGTGGGAATTAGCAATAGCTAGCCTGTACCCTAGGTTTTTATTAGTTCTGTTTCAGATGGCAATACCAGTGGTAGGTCGAAGGAGGTTATGCCAGTGTATGAAATAAGGCCCGTCCGACCGCCCGAGACGGGCTAAATTTCTGCCAGACGGTCTAGTTTTACAGCTAGCCAGCCCGATGGACGGGTGAATAAAAATATTCAGATAACGTGTCCATTGGCACTGTATATTTAGTATTTAAGAAGGACTGATTATATCTCTTCTGGGCTGGTAAGTTTTTGAAGTTACCAGCCCAGATGTCTGGCTGGGTTTTTGGCTTATTTCATACACTGGCTATGTTGATGAGCTCTGATACCATTTAGATCACATGTGGCCAAGAATGACTTCTTGGAGTGGCATTTACAAGTTGGTGTGATGAACGAGGAGAGTTCTATGGATATAAAACTTCTTTAATATAATATGCTCATATTATATCAAAGAAGTTGTATATCCATAGAACTCTCCTTGTTGGACAAGAATGACTCGAAACCCCCAATTAACGTTTTTATAACTAAAAACAAAGTCGTTAGTATCCCCTGCATCCTTGTCTGGTCTAAACCTCAACCCCTCAACTGGGGTCACGAACTTAGGACATTACTTAATTTGATAACCTTAAATTGTATGTTTGTTACATAGTCAAGTGAAATCAGCTGTAGTATATCGGCTGTTGTTTACCCATCATGTACTGTCATCTCTTCGAAAACTACAAGGCTTGTTAAACTGCAATTTAGCATGAATGATTCAATTGTCATTAATTATTGCTCAATTCATCCTGATCTGAATGTTGGCCACTGTGGCCAAATTGAAACTGTCCTTTTGGGCCCTTTATCGGCCATACATGCGTACATCAATACAGAATTTAATAAGCAACAAGTATGTGGTAAGTGAAGTAGTATGTGATACACTTTTAGCCGTTATATATTCTGATGAAACTGGAACCTATGAGATTCTGTAGTCTCAACAACTCCTCTTTTGTCCTCTCGAACTACAAGGCCAACTGGGCGGAAACTCTCAAAAATATTTCAGCTATAGTGTCTCTACATAATGGTTCCAGAATTCTGATCTGATTTTATATGTGACCACAATTATTTCATGATAGACTAACGGAATTGGGTTGTCAGGCTCGCTGACGTTGGTTGACACATGTCATCATATCCCAGTTGCGTAGATCGATGCTCATCCTGTAGATCACTGGATTGTCTGGACCAGACTCCATTATTTACAGACCACCGTCATATAGCTGGAATATTGCTGAGAGCGGCGTAAAATTAAACTCACTATTTCATTATAATTCAGGTGAGTTTCAGATGAGCATGTCAGTAACATTTCTGTGAACTAGACATCCCATATTTCTAATAAGAGTAAGTTCTAGGAATATTTCCTAGTTTCAGCATAGAGAACCGTGATGCGAAATGTTAAAGGTTTTAAAAAACAAACTGATGGTATCTGTCATTAAATGTTCCTGGAAACAAAAATATTTTCAAATATATTAAAACCATTTGTATCTTATATAACCTGCAGACAAGGCCAGTTCCTGAATGTTCGTGGGGAGAAGACCTCTGAGTCTTCCTTCTACTCCGCTCTCAGTGGGACGGTGCCGTCCTGGTCAGATGTCAACCTCACTGATTACTGCTGTGCTGAAAGCATCTATCTCGATGATGCCGGAATACTCTCAAGTACGTCGGTCAACTTGGATGCAGCGCAGTAGTCTTTAACTCATGCTGTTGATCACTGGATTGTCTGGTCCTGACTTGATTATTTACATACCGCCGCCATATAGCTGGAATATTGCTGAGTGCGGCTTAAACTAAACTCACTCAGTAGTCTTTAAAGCTGAGGTTGTCCAAAGTCATGCTTAGTTGTCAGTTACGCTATGTGACTAGTTGAGCGATGAGATAAATAATGAATTGGAGTCTTTGATGACGTCTGTATCACAAATATTAAAAGAAATTATTTTAGCGTGTACACATTAGAGCTTAGGTTTCCTGGCATAAACCAAGAGCAACCTTTCTATGTTGAAGGCTAAACCAAAAATACATGCGTTACTGTATGGCATGCGCCATATAGCTGGAATATTGCTGAGTGTGGCGTAAAATTAACTCACTCACTACTGTATGGCATAACCAAGAGCAACCTTTCTATGTTGAAGGCTAAACCAAAAATACATGCGTTACTGTATGTTACTGTACTCTCGCTCATTAAAATGTCTCACTGTCAGACTTGCTGACTTGGTTGACACATGTCATCATATCCCAATTGCGTAGATCATTACTCATGCTGTTTATCACTGGATTGTCTGGTCCAGACTTGATTACTATTGCTGAGTTAAACAATAAACAAACAAATCTGTGAAATGTGTGAGTCAGGTAATACTGTTGGATTTAAGATTCTCTCTCTCGATATCTCTCTCTCTATCTGTGACTCTCTCTCTGTCTTGTCCATATCTTCGTCATGATGATTTGAGAAGTACAACTTGGAGAGACTGCAGTGTATATGCGTTCTGTGCAGGTATAGTTGGCAGCACACCGTGTTATCACGTGTTTCTGGAGGTCGAGCCATCCAAGTCGGGAGCGGCACCAACAGTTCCGAACGCAGACAGAAACAAGGTATTACTCACTTTATATTATACTTCATCATGAACACTCCATTACCTGAAACTAAGCTTGTGTGTGGGAGATCAACATGTGTTATAGTTGCAGGGGAAGATGTTGAGATCTTATTTAACCCACAACAGGATTTTCTGTATATCCTTGTCCAATTACCTTGTCATGTAATTAATTAATGTTCATATCAAATATTTTAAGTTTTCTTTAGGTGTAGCCTAGTTGTCAAAGTGTTTGCCTGTCATACTGAAGACATGGGTTCAATTCCCCACATGGCTACAGTGAGTGAAGCCCATTTCTGGTGTTCCCCACCGTGATATTGCTGGAATATTGCTTAAAATGCCATTAAATCATACTCACCAACTCACTCACTCTTGTCAGGACCACTTGTGTTTACTGCAAATATTGCTGGAATATTGCTGTAAGCAGCTTAAAAGCATACTCACTCCCTTTTTGTGACTGCAAATTCTGTTGTCATTCCAACGTGTAAACTTAGTTGCTATTTATGCTGAAAATCCCAGTCTGTTTTCATTCATTCTGATCATCTTAACCCAGCTTAAATTTGTTTTAAATATTCAAACACATTTAATTTCAGATTGACGAGACTTTGAGTAGCCAGTCTTATGTTTACTCTTCCTTCCGAAAGAAGGGAAGCATCGGACCAATGAAAGTCCATTTTGTCAGGCCAGGCTCGTTTGCCGAACTTCGGCATTTCATGATCCAGAACACCACAGCCTCCTCTGTACAGTACAAAGTTCCCCGAGTTCTCAAGAGGAAGGAGGCTGTCAAGTTTATGATGGATCGGGTCATCAGCTAGGGAGCGAGCTACAACAAACTGTATAAACTATCAGAATAGTCCCCACCTTTGAACATCCACAGTATGCCTCCATTCATTTGTGATATGCCCTGAACCTGTTCCCAAATTTTGCTTCATTATTAAACTGGTTCTAGTGACACTTCATCCTTTGACAGACATCCAGTCAAATTACACTGAATGTTTATGCTGGTTGCACTGTGCAGAGTTATGTCCCTATGGCATGCCATGCACCTATGATTCCTTCATTTCCCCAGTTGGCCCAAATAAGTTTCAAGGTTTCGTCAGCAAAGTGGTAAATGTCTGACCTGCATCAGTTTGGACTTTTGACCCACATTAAGCTGACACACCAAGATCTATCTGGAATAATGTTAAAAGTGGTGTTAAACTCACCTTACTCACTCACTCTTAATGTTACTGTCAGCTGACTGCCATGGAGAGACTTAAACATGTTGGGGTGGTGGGGTAGCCTAGTGGTTAAAGCAATTGTTCCGTCATGCTGAAGACCCGGGTTCGATTCCCCACATGGGTAATGTGTGAAGCCCATTTTCTGGCATTCCCCGCCGTGATATTGCTGGAATATTGCTGAAAACGATGTAAAACTATACTCACTCACTTAAACATGTGATTAAGGGACCACTGTACCTGAAACTTGGATTGATTGAATACAGATCCTGTGTGATGGGTATAAAATGCCTGTTGACTCCAAAGAACATGTTTTTATTTTATATCCTATTTTTCACACCAATTGGATTATTGAATTGATATCAATTATTTGTCTGTGACGAACACTACCTTATTTTTTGCACTATTACCCGCATCTGTTTCCCTCTAAAACTGCTGTAATAACGACAATGGATTATTTTTATTATTCAGAAGAAATCATGATGATTTATCCCGAAAGATTATTAAAGTTATCTGAAACATGAATTTACTACAATATTTGTCCATTCGGTGCGGTCTACTTCTAAAATGGCGACGCGACGCATCCGTCAGCCACACGATGTTCAATCGGTCAACGACACTAATAGTGACAATTTATTACTACAAATAATATGGAAAAAAGGATATAACAAAGAAGAAGGATAACAAATTATAACGATTTTGAAAACCTCATGAAGGCAACTCCCAATAAAGGTACGCTAGATCCTGGCTACTGAAAGATATTCAGCGTCTTACTTTTAGTTTTACACTGAATCGCACAAAAGGTTGCGGGTAATAGTAAGGTGCAGGTTATGTGTAGACTGTGTAGTGGAGATTTACTTCAAAACTGGGGTGTGGGTAATATTCAGGAGCGGGTAATAGTGCAAAAAATACGGTAAATACATAGAGAAAAATGATCCATCCACCCACCTGTCCAGGTTTGTAATACCCGAGGAAGGCCAACGTACCTCAAAAACAGACCAAAATCCTCTTGTTGACTACATATCGTTAATACATTCCTGCTGTTTAGTCAGTAGCAGACCTGGGTTTGATTCCCCACATAGGTGTGAAATAACGTGTGAAGTCCTTTTCTGGTGTTCCCTTCCGTGATATTGCTGGAAATTGAATATTGCGAAAAGTGGCTTAAAACCATACTCGCTCACTCCCTCACACAGCTGAACCAAAAGACGTAAAAGTATATTTGTTGTCATCCTGTTACACACTGCTGAGTATGAAAGAGGAATCGGTCAGTTCCGAGTCAGTTTGCTGTGTCTGAGTGGCATATTCATATGCACACACAACCATACATTGCTTCGAAAGTGTGACAACCTTGTGATAACACAATATCAAACCCAGTTTCATCTCACATCATTCCTTTTATTGAATACTCACTCCAACCGGCTGTAGGGTAGCCTAGTGGTTGTAACGTTTGATTGTCTCACCAAGGATGAGGGTTCAATTCCCCACATGAGTACGATGTATGAAGCTCATTTCTGATGTCCCCTGCCGTGATGTTGCTGGAATATTGGTTAAAGCGGCATAAATCCCAACTCACTCATTCACTCTTTGGGAACAGTACAGTATAATGTATGGTGTGAAGGACTGTTTGAATGTTGCTGGAGACTGACATCATCTATGACATCTCAGCATTTGCCCCATTGCCTTTTAATGAGTGTCTGGGACATCTAGTTTGGTCAGATATACTGTATCAGTGCCCTACGGTATGGTCACGTGGTGATATGAAACCTAAAGCTATATTACGCACAAGAATACCTTATTCCTTCAAATTACTTACGTTAATGTGTCATGGTATGAAATACTTTGTTGTTCTTCAATTCTGAGAATTTATGATAAGAATTTACGATCATGATGGATCAGTACGGCATATACTTTTGTCAGGGATGCTGATAATTCTAATTAAATATACACTTGACGTATAAGGTTTGTGTCCGAGGGCGATCCTTACCTCAAGTTGAGTAGTGTAGTTTCATTTACTCAGCAGTTCATGCTTGATTCTCTGAATTGAAGAGTAGGTACACAGTACACCTTGCTTGTCTCTTTGGGGAACCTCAGGCGTCTCAGGCAGGAAATCATTTGATGTGTGTTCTAAATGATCATGTTGTGTATGGCATGGATTGTTATTCATGATGTTATCTACCTTTGCTTTGATTGGCCTAGATTTGATTATTTATAGATTTATTGCCCCACACTGCTTGAATATTGCTGACTGCAGGCTCTTAGTGTCATAGCAGCCTCCAGATCAGACACATGACTGCATCAGCTTATAAAACTGTCTGGCTTGTTAAATAATGGTCTCTTTCAATGACCTGCTCACTCAAAAATTTGCCCCTACATCATATATTTAAAAATACTAAACCTGGAACTTAACCTTTTGCACTTGACCCCAACATGTTTCACATTGAGCAGTAAGTGGCATACCATCAAGAGGTCACATTTTTTACTTTCAAAATAACCCAAAACATAAATCCTCACTCTCTGCTTAATCAGTTATTTCCCCTGCAAACAAGAATATTGTTTTGGCTTGCCTTACTAATATAGAATCATCCTGGACTTGAGATTGCCACAGAGAGCATTACAGTATTTTTTTCTATAGAACACAAGGATTCTGACTTATACGGCTAGTCCATTAATGGATAACCTTTCCATGACTTGTGTCACATTTTAGCTTATCTCAGGATACTTTTTCCTACTTTTAACAATTTTGAACTATTGAAAAATAAGTTTGTATGTAAGTGCAGCCTTTCAAATTCCAGCTTGTCCGCTCACCCAAGACAACTCAATTGTGTAGAGGACAAGTACAAATCCAGTTATGGTAGTCGTCATTCACAAGCAGCAATTGAGGGCAAGAATTCTGAACCAGGTCTTGATGCTACAAGTTTGCTACAGATTGAATATTACTGACAGAAAATGTAATAGTAAATACATTTTTGTCTTGTTCAGGCTGGATCAGCTCCAAACCCTTAGAACTGTGGTGCGTGTGATTTACACTTCTCGAAGTGGACTCTTCCGGATGTTTGATTTGCACGCTTCTCTTCTCGGAAGTACTTCCCGCTCTTCTCATTCACGAGCTTTAGAGCGAGCAGAAGAGCACGGCTTTCGGCTATTCGATATAACCCAGAAGACTCCTCTTCCGGAACAGGTTTCTCTTCTGAGAAGACGTATAATCGCACGCGCCTCTTTTGATTTGTCAATGGGAGAGCCTTTAAAAGATAGAATTTCCAAGGCTGCATGTGTATAGTTTTCTATAGTTTATAGTGTCTGTTATTTGTTTGGAACATAAATGTATTTTTCAGCATTTTATCTTCTGTTTTAAATCTGTTGTTGGACACCTGTGAATACTTAAACACACAGACATCTAAGACACCACTTTTGGCTTTCATTCCTGTGGTGTCTTGGAAAGTAGATCCTCAGTCGCCAACAAATATTGTCACTAGAGACTCCTGGTGAGTAGGTCCACTGAGTTAGATAACTATGTGTCATGTTCCCCTATGTGTCAGACTCCGCCCGTCTTGGTTGAGGCAATTTCATAGACCGATGCTCATGATGTTGATCACTGGATTGTCTGGTCCAGACTCAATTTTTTACAGATTGCCACCACATAGCTGGAATATTGCCGAGTGTGGTGTTAAACTACAAATCAAAGGTTCTAATATTTGCTCATGCTAGTTTCTTATGCCCAGATGGGACTCTGACTGAGACATTAAACATCCTCCCACAGCAAGTAGACTTGCCAGTATATAACTGAAATATGGTTCAAGACTTGGAATGAGTGAGTGAGTCTGGTTTGCCAATGTCTTAGATACATCTGGTGGTGTGTGTGTGTAAGTGAGTGAGTGAGTGAGAGAGAATACATACTGCTCAGGGGTTATTCTTGTTAACAGTACTTAAACAAACTGAATATATTGTGGTCTACTAAGTATGATCACTGAAACAAATGGGCTTAACACATTTAGCGGGATTAAATATGATGACTTTTGCAGGAAGAAATTGCAAACCATTCATTATTCTATACATTGAGGGTCTTATCTGATGTCATATCAACAAGTTTTTGCATGTCAGATATTTTAAAGAATGACATAACACCATATATGCTCTATACGCAGCAAAAACAGCAACACAACTGAAGTCACAAAAAAGAGTTGACAAATCATGGAAATATCACAAATAAGGAAAGGCAATATATTTATTTTTATAAAACAATTTATTATCACTCAACTTGGAATAAACCCCATTTGAAAATAAGTTGCGGTATACCATATGGTTGCATGAGGTACCTCCAGCACTTATCTCCTTATCTCTAGCATAAATTAGCACAAACTATGCATAATGTGTAACTGGTAATCAACAACCATAACAAGTAATATCTTCATATTTAGCTCATCTAATGTACAGTACACAGAAATTAACATATATACATACATTAGTTTATTCTATAATGTCTTAAATTCTAACACTGATAGGTGTATGGGGATTTCAAATCAAACATAACTGATTTTCTGCTGTGTAAAACGATGCATGTGACCTGAGTCCTTTGCCCTACTAAACTTTGTGATAACAGACTTACCAAACTGTCTATGAGTCTGTTTACTTTGGAGAGTGATAAGAGTCTTGCCTGTAGCTCATTCTTATCCTGTATCTGAGTTCCTCATTGTGAGAAACATATGTTGTTATATCATCATATACATACTGAATACATATTCAACATTTTACCTAAAATTCTGTTCCCACAATATTCAAAATATGTAGAATGAAACATCATGTTAAATACAAGGCAGAGTCCAATGCCTGCATACATTAAATGACGTGGATAAACGAAAACATATACAAACCATTAGATATTGACCCACAAAAGGCCTATAAATACATCACAGTTAAATAGAGCACAGTTGTTTAGCAATACACATACTTCGAACATAGGAGCAAATTTGGAGCCTGTCAGGTGAAGGTAATTTATCTGTATCAGCTATCTGCACATGGACATATCTGTTCATACATCAGTACTGAATGTAGAGGATTTCTTCATTCAAAGAATATTTTTTTTAGCAGGATACATATAATTGAATTTAAGTAATTGAAATATGCAATATTACTTCTCAGTAATTTCAACTTGGATTATCAATGAAATCTTAAATGATAACAGTAATAAAAATATGTCCCTTTCTGATAAGAAATTGCAACTAAATGTTCTATAGCTCATTATTATTTAATACATCATGAAGTTTGTAACTCAGTATTATTAAAGAATGTGAAGCCTTTGATATTTTGGCTCGAAATGAATATTATCAACAAAGTTAATAAAAATAAACACAAGCAGTCTGAATCAATGTTATATTAACAGTTTATTACTGAACCAACCATAATTTGGTGATCTTTGGTGAATATATGTTTGTCATCCTAGCTGAATGATGCTTTCCACAAGCATATGACAAAGAAGCAAGACCATAAATTCATTTGGGCCTTTGGTTCAGATAAGATGAAGAAAACAAGACTAGGTAAAAGTGAACCATGTTCACAATGTCTGACAAATATACAAACAAAATTCATAATTGGATAAACAAGTGTCATTATTTTCACAAAATAGTTCTCATGTAAAGGCACTTGAACCTAAGGTGGAATTTGTCATGGTAGTAGTACCACTAAGATATTTTCCAGTTTGAACAATGTTTAGAACCACACAAAGATAACAAAAACAATTACATACAAGTGGCAGAAAATTAGGGATTGCTTATCTTTTGTTTCATTACATCAGGTATTTACATTCCTGAAATACTTGTAACTAAATGTATACCAACCTATAGCTTAAAATTTCAAGAAAAGGTTATAGAATATGAAATTACTGAAAATTTGAAATGGAGTATTTGGTTAAAGGGGGCGTAAATTGCAGGAATCTTGAAAACTTAAAAATGGTACTTATCATCTAAATGGTTATATATCACCATATATCATCTGATTGAGCGGGCATAGGCTAGCTGACGCGACCTTCTACTAGGGTTTGTTAGACTCCGTATAGCTGTGTAACGAATAATACTGAGCCTAAGTTTACTTGGATTGAGCCTAAGTTTACTTAGACTGTATTGAACAATTACTTGTGATGTCAGCTTAATGTGGCATGAACATACCTTGCCACACAGCATGTTATGGTGCCACTAAACCAAGGTTCCATATCATAGTTACCTGGGATTCAAACAAGAGAGCAAGCTCTCAACTCACCACTGCAAACAGTTACACAAAAGTGATAAGAAGGATTACTGTGATCATTTCCCTGATTTTCTGTCACTTGTGAAGTACATATTGCTACAGGCTAGTTCCAATGATGACACTTCTTCAGTAGGCCGTGATTAACATCACAACAATTGGAGACTATTAAATATTTCCAACATTAATGATATTAACAGAAATCTCCACAAGGAAAGAAGTAAACAGGATACAATACTGGCTGCAGAAAAGTTAAATACTGCAATGCAAATATTTTCAGTATTACAATTTCACTGAAAGGAAGACATCACTTTGAATAACTGGATTGAATACAAGGGTTACAGTAGATGACATACATGAGTCATTATAATACATTCTATTGTTGCGAGGAAAAGATTACAAGGTTTTGTAGCTCACCGTAAATATATGGATTCTAGACACAAAATAATGATTGTTTGTTAAACAACTTTTAGTCGGGTGTCCAAAATTGTGATACAAATTATCAGAGTTGGTCTGTCGATTCCATTGGACTGTTTACTGTGCAAAAGTTGGTTTTGTTGCAGTTATTAGATTTTGTGTTAGTGAGCACTTCATCAGTCTAAAATGATATCAAACGGACTATAACCACTAAACAAGCCCAAATTGAGAGAAAAACACTGTGCAGATTTGTTGGGTGTTTTTATTGACAGCAGGTGTCGTGATGATGTTGACACTCCCCATATCCCCTGAAAATTAGTATGGTGTGTATCACTTCTAAATGCCCTGCAAAGGCAATGGTAATGATAACAGACATGTTAATTTTGTCCATAGCTTGATTTCTACAAAAAGGACAAAATCATTTGCACTACTTCTCAGCTCATCTGACTTTGTTGTTTGGAAAAAGACGGACAGAAGATGGATTGATAGACAACACCCTCAACATCAGCTTCCGTAGACCTTGCATCTAGTTAAGCTAAACATTAGCACATGAGAAACAAAACATAACAAGACCTACCAAATCCTATTAATGTTTAAGGTTTACACAGGACTGATTTGCTCATTTGAACTTCTATATATTTCATTGTGCAGTAAGATACAACTTGCCTGCACTGCAAAGAATAATAACTAAAAGAATAATGTTGGTGAAATCCCACAAATCCTGCTTTACTTGACCCAAAGCTTCCAAATGGAAATACATATAGGATGTTTTGCTTAGTGTCAAGTACACAAATAAACTTGTGTAGAACTGAGTGAGTGAGTTGGGTTTTTACGCCGCTTTTCGCAATATTCCAGCAATATCACGGCAGGGGACACCAGAAATGGGCTTCACACAATGTGCCCATGTGGGGAATCGATCCTGGGCCTTCAGCGTGACGAGTGAATGCTTTAACCACTGGGCTACCCCACCGCCCGTTTAGAACTGAAGAGAATTTACAAAGGGTAATAAAGCAAGAATAACCATTGTTTCACATAGCAGAGAATATCAACCATTACTGTATGTATCAGTGAAATGAGAAGAAAGTGGGGACTAGGATACAGCATGGGAAAGGAATTCTGGAAAACATACTCATAAGGGACTAGCATGTCTGGATACATTTACTATGAAAGAGATTCCTCAGACATTAACTTGCATAACAATATACTTAGACTAGCAATGTTCTAATCACTTTTCTGACGTTTAAAAACAGGTATGATACACTTGCATATTACAAAGCATGTTTTATTTGAACTCCACAAAGACATGTCTAACGGCATATACATGACTGTATTGAACTTCGTTAACACAAACAAATATCAATGCTTACAAATGACAACTGATATCTACTAACAGAATACTGATAGTGGGTGGCATTTCTAGAAATGACTCTTCATGTGACTGAAGCTCCAGATGTACTATATGCACATATACAGTGAAACCTTGCAAACTCAACTTGACATTCAGTTCTTCTGAAGGAGAGATAATTGGGGAGTCAAAGTGAGTAGAATTACAAACAATGAGTTAGTTGTAACAACACTTGGAAAAGTATATCCGTTATGACCTGTAGGACTGATATAAGAGGTAGGCTCTGAGTGATAAGAGCGCAGGTATAGTGTGAACAAACCTACATGCATGTAGTACCATAGTCTGTGAATCAAAGAACTTCATGGCATGCTCAAGAAAACACTCCTCTACACAGCAAATTATTGCATCTGAGACAACTAAACCACTCGTGACACTGTGCATAAACATGCTAGATTAGTGAGCGAGTGAGTTAAGTTTTACGCCGCTTTTAGCAATATTCCAGCAATATCACAGCGGGGGACACTAGAAATGGGTTTCACACATTGTACCCATGTGGGGAATCGAATCCAGATCTTCGGTGTGACGAGCGAACGCTTTAACCACTAGGCTACCCCACTGCCCCGTCAGATTAGTGATGTATCTGGGTCATCCATTGTACCACAAATAGAATCACATGCCAAAAGAGACCATTTTCAAACTGACAATCACAAAACATCAGAGCTGCAGATAACTTTTTGGGTCAATAAATTGTACCCACCACACTCAAATTCAATTGGGTAGTTTGCCATTTTCCATTAATTGTAATTATACAATAAAGTTTAAATGTTGGTTTACGTCTTTGTTATTTATACTTGATCTGTAATATGAGAAACGATCAGAAAATAATGCAAGTTACCAAGTTCATGTGCTGAAATAGAACCTCTCAATATACCTCAGTTATATTATTTTGTGTGTACGCATGTAAGATCAAATGTATTGAGTATTTACGAAAATTCAAGCATACTCGTACGCAACAGACTTTATCGGAATTGAGTTTTCACATAAATATTTGCGTAATTTAGGCAGATACGCAGCTTATCTGTACCTCTGAAACATGTTCTAAAATAAGTAAGAAATGTGATGTCATTTATTAATGCAGGAACAACATATATTGTTAGATAGAAGTCAATGGTGTTTAAACAGATAGGGAGATTTACTTGTTGAGCCTAGTTAGAAATAGGTTACTCCCTATGATCAGTCACCTGTTTGACTAGCAGCCTTACATAAACTGATATCACACAGCAATCTCAATAGACTAATGCTTAGTCTCTGAATATATATAATTTTGATAGAAACAAACAAGCCCATTTAAATTGAAAAGGAGCCTCAGGAAGACCAGAGATTCAGAACCTGAGGAAATCTTGACTTGCTTTATTTAGGGCTTTAGCACTGCAGATAGGGCTTGGTAGTATGGAAAATAATGTGGTTCAGGGACTGTAGACAGACTACAATCTCAACTGAATCATAGTGAATGTGAGAAGCTTGCAGAGAGCAGTTTATGTAGTCACTGTATGTCAGCATCACTGACTCACCCAGTGTGTGGAGATCCTTTGGCTCAGTGAGTGAGTGAGTGAGTTTAGTTTTACGCTGCACTCAGCAATATTCCAGCTATATGGCGGCAGTCTGTAAATAATCGAGCCTCAGACAATCCAGTGATCAACAGCATGAGCATCGATCTGCGCAATTGGGAACCGATGACATGTGTCAACCAAGTCAGCAAGGCTGACCACGCGATCCCCTTAGTCGCCTCTTACGACAAGCATTTGGCTCAGTGAAGTTCAATTACCATGTACTTTGATACAAAGGAGCAGAAAACAGATTGACACACACTGGCTGTGTGAAACATTGACTCATGCAACTGTGACTTACGCAGGGTTCAAATAATGACAAAGAACCCCAATTCTGCTCAACATCCTTTGAAGTGCTTCATATGAACATAACAAGTTTGAATCCACAAGGTTCTATTGTATTTTGGTATTGCAAACACAGAAGGAAGCACTGAGCCGCTGGGTTAATACAAGCTTATTGTTCACTCAAACTGTTACAATATACCAACGTCAAATTTGTCTAGGAAATCATGATCAGTGTGCAGTTTCGACTATCAGTATCACCTCCAATCTCGTTTCCAAAACTGACTCTGAGCATGACCGTCTATCTATATTTGATCATTGAGCACTCCCAATTCATATTGCTATAAATAAGAATCACTGAAGGCATTACAAAAACACTGTTTAGGTGACTAAAAGCATTAACAATATGACTTCTATGTGAGAGAATCCTGCAGCATGAACAAACTTCCACACTGGCTTTTGTCCCAGTTGAACATATATAGGACTACACTATAATGTCAACACCAGTATTTCATGATGTCAAGTCAAAATGGTCATAAGATAAGGATATAAATAAACCTATGTATTTCTGAAAATGAAGGTCACCTGAGAATAACAATTTCAGCTGCATGTTAGTGTCAATGGTTTTCGTTTAATTGACATTCTCAACAAATGACATGAAAATATGAATGAGTTCAACTTACTGTCTGTTCTTGAAAATTCTAAAACTTGAACAAGTCCAAGAAAATGTCTGGCATGGCCTTAAGTTAAAATGCATATTAACTTAAAGAAAACAAAATATTTTAAAACATTTTAAATGCATACAGTGAAGTCAGCTTTCATTGAATCAATGACCCTGAATAAGTCAAGCGTCATATTGAGTTGAATCCATGCATTGAACATGAGAATTTCACTGTTATTGCCATATAAATAGCTGCCTGATACAATATGGATATATGATACAGAAATTCTCATGGAAAATGTGGACACCTATTCTCATGGATATTCGCATCTTGTAATCATATGACACTATGGATTTACAGCCTGGAGCATCACCATGCACAGATTTGAGGTGTGTGTATGGAAAAGCCTACATTTGTATCAGATCATAATGCACAAATAATCAAACAATTTACATTTGAAGTTTTGTCTTGGTTCCTATCCATTTATTAACCAGTTATATTGCTGCATATATTTGCTTCTTTCAGACATGCATATGTACAGGCTTGGTTTCTGACATGAATAAAGGAATACAATTTTTTCACAGTAGATTATCTATTTCAAAGTGACAAGAGATAAATGCAACATTTTAAGATCTTCTTTTTCTAAAAATAATCAACATTAAAAGTATGCCTCCATCACGTGTATATATGTTTGTATACATGTTGGCTAGAGCTGACCTCATAACGCCAAGGACATTTCTTGACAAATGTCTATGCAATATCACCATTTTAACACTGCTTAAAGCATAACACAAACTCAATATGAACTGCTATAAAACTACTTTGACTTCAAAAACATTCCAATAACTTATTGTCTGCAGCATTTATTTGACAATGCTAAAAATAATAACTTTAATTCAAGGATGAGTTCATCTTTATAAGTAAAACACATTTTATACAAGTAATATCCTTGTTCAATGACATAACACACATGACTTTTTACAATCTGTCAACAAAACCACAAAGAACAACATGATACATGGGATGATGATGATGATGATACTGTACACAATTTTTTTTTACTGTCATGACACATTCAAGGCTGTGAAAAGACGGTGACAAGATAGATATCTAGAGTATATACAATGTGGAAGTTATAGAGAAACTCAACATGTAGATACTCAGAGTATATTGGTAATGAGACATTCTCTATAAGGCCACACAAAAAGAGAGTTTGTATTACTTCCCTTACATAGTGTATGCAAACTCCAGTTATGCAAGCAAGATTGACACTAAAAGGGATGCACAGTGAAACAGAAACAAATCCAGGACTTATGACAACTGTTTCTGATGTACTGGGCCCTGTTTCACAAAGCTACCGTAGCGCTATGACGGTCCTACCTCCTATACTGTAACATAGACTTATGACAGTCATAGCACTATGATAGCTTTGTGAAACTGGACCCTGCAATGCCACAGCCTTTTGAACTGGTTCACACTCATCTGAATTCAAGAAACAGGCAATCTCTCTTTTGGTAAATGTAAATTCATGAGACAAAATCAAGACAACAAGGTAACAAGACAACAACAATACTGAACAAGATACACCAACAGAACAATGAAGTATGTATAGTTTTTGAACATGATACATAAAAAGGACTTTATACTTGAAATTAAGCATTACAGTAGTCCATACTGAAGACACAAATATTTTTTTCTTGTTAGGGTTTACTAGAGCACATCAATACAAATCCTGAAGTTTTGTCAACATCGATGTGTTTCGTTTTAAGGAAGAGTAATTCAAACAATGCTCATTCAAGCCATTATTACATCTACATTTACCGTGGGAGACTGCCTGCAATGTTCCTATGCCTTTTTTATCAATGCTAAAAAGAATCAACATGATGATGCTCTGCCTTTTCAATTATTTATTTTGAAAAACAATAACAGTATACTGCTCTTAAATTTTGCAACAAACCAAAACTGAAACTCTTCGTTCTGGCTAAGAAGATTGCTGAACTGAAACATTTTCAACAGAAAGGAATATTTATTAGTATCAATATGAAAACTGTTTTATCAACAATATGTTACACAAGCTAAAGTGATAAAATGAAAAAACGAGTTTTAATTTCCACACCGAATTCACAAAGCTACATCCTTGTAATGAGCCCCTTACAAAATTAGTTTCGGAATGTTATTTTTCTTAGTATTGTAAATGCTAAATGTGTCCCAACACAAGACTGACATGAAATATGTTGAATCATATTGGACTTTCTTAATTTATGCTCCATTATTATTGATTACATACTGAAATTTACTTAATGATCATCAATCTGTATGATCTAAAATCGATAGCCAGCTCCTAGAAACTTATTATCAAAATCTGTGTCATTTTGCTATTTCTGATCTTTCATCACATCATTTGTAGTTGTACAACTTGTAACCACTGACATTCTAACATTTCCTATTCAGTAACGACTACTGACATCTAGTTCAAATACCACGGAGATATTTCTTAAAACAGAGTTTGTTTAAAACTGATTTCGTTGTAGTCAATTATAGGGCTGGCTTTTAATATAGATCACAGAGATCAATAATGGTTCACTTAATATTGATTGATTATTGATAAACTTTGAGCAAAATGTTTTCACTAGTCTGAAATAAATAAAAATATTTCACATACCCGGTAACTGTGACATATTTAGATTTGGATTACTAATAAAAGCATTGTCTGAACATAATTAAGAAGCAGCCCATGACTAAAGACGTACCTTTGTGCATTGTCTGTGTTAATCAAAACTCTATTTCATCAAAACAGGTTATGTACGATATTATTGATGACATAATTTTCATATCAATAATAATTAATATAATTTTCCAATGAAGATATTTCTGATTATCTATCTTTTTAGCCAGCCCAAGTCATTTATGACATCAGGGTAAGCTGTGACAATATTCTTTGGTTGTGGTTGTCAACAGAGGCAGCACTTATCATCCACAAATATGCTTGTTTGTATGTGAACTATCGGAAACATAATGGAACACAAAAGATTATTTTGAACCAACTGACTGCATGACAATATTTCCTTTAATAATTGTTGTAACAGTTAGCTTGGAAGGCATGAGAAACCTTGAAGTGAAGAGCTCTGGCACAACAGGTAGAAAGGGTTGAGGGTATAGAGGCAACACGTCTTCACTGTCTCCATAATGTTGTGTATGATCAGCAGGACTTTGTGTGAACCAGGCAAACATCCAGACCATGCAGGTACCTGTTGTGGTAGCATGCTGTGGACAACACTATTTAAGTTCTACTCCATGATAGTCCCTGAGATGTGATGCTGGACCATTCCTACTTGGTTGATTACATTTCCTCACCAAGTCCTCGTATGTTCCTCCCGTGAGGAAACACACCAACACAACAGTCATGTTGTCACATCCAAGCCCTCCCATCTGACAGTCGGGAGCCAGGCAGCGTGTCATTAACTCTTCACATATCTGCAGCAAATCGACAGATAAGGAAAGTAAGTGTCCGATCTGAATATAAATTAGGACACAAATGGTATACAGCTAGGGAATCAAACAAGGGCTCTCTGTACAATGAGTGAGTGAGTGAGTGAGTATGGTTTTAAGTCGCTTTTAGCAATATTCCAGCAATATCACAGCAGGGGGGACACCAGAAATGGGCTTCATGCATTGTACCCATGTGGGGAATCAAACTTGGGTCTTTAGAGTGACTAGCGGATACTTTAACCATTAGGGTACCCCACGGCCTCTGTACAATGAGCAAACATGCATACAAACTACAGTCCCCCTGCCCTATAGCTATGCCCATTCCCCTTCCCCATGACCGACAGTGAGATGGAAAGACAAGATCAAGTGTTTACATGGTTCAGCTGCCATATTAAAGCATTTCAATGTCTCTTTCAAGGCAACGATCATATGCTTTGGCATAATGATGTCATAAAGACTTATCAGAACAAGAAATAATTACAAGGTATTTCTTCAATAGCAGAGTTAACCATAATTGTCAAATTCAAGGCTCCTTTAAGGCATTCGCTGGAATTATAAGAACATTTCAATCAAATGATTTTAAGGCCAAACTGCCAAATTAAAGTCATTTTCAATCCTGCAAACACTGTGTAGTTTTTAATAGAAATATGCAAGTATATTATTTAGGGACAATTGCAACTCACAATTTCTGGCTCCATTCCCTGTGCTATTCTCCCACGTACGAAATCAACAACTTCCTGATTTGTCAGTACATCCCAGATGCCATCACAGGCCAATACAAGAAATTCATGATCTTTGGTAATCATCTTCTCTATGATATCGGGATTGGCTGAAATTCGAACAAACATCCCACATGAAGCTGCTTCAATTTATTGATTAACTGAAAAACATGTAAAAAATATGGTTGGCAACTGAACTGTATTTCTCTTCCTGGTTGATTAGATGGTTATCAACTAATTGTCATGATGGAAAAAGACAAATTACTCAGAAGTATTGTCATGTCTCTAGGTGTAAGACTGACTGACTGAGTTTGGTTTTAAGCCGCTTTTAGCAATATTCCAGCAATATCACGGCGGGGGACACCAGAAATGGGCTTAACACATTGTGCCCATGTGGGGCTAGGTGTAAGAAGGAGTTAAACCAAATTTGTTTTCAATTTCATGCATGATATTTGAACATGTGATACAAAAATCTGCATTCAAGGCCAAATGTAATATTCTGAAGTCTCAATGAACTTGTGCTTGAAGTCTGTCACACATATATATGTATGAATATCTGTAATGATGACATTACACTGCCCTTGAATTGTTTATTACCATATTTTCTGTTCAAACTGCAATTCACATTTCAAATATACAAGAACCACAACTCAACATTTTGTGAGAGAATGAGTATGGTTTATGCCATTTTTAACAATATTCCAGCAACATCACAGTGCAGGACACCAGATATGGGCTTCATTGAACCCATGTAGGGATTCCAACCCAGGTCTTCGGTGTGACGACCGAATGCTTTAACCACTAGGCTACCCCACCAACCCTCAACATTTTGTGACTTATATGTTGATAATAACTGAAACAAAACTGTGTTTTCTTAAAACATTTTTTTTGGGTCGGAGTAAGAGATTTCTGTGTGTCACTTAATATTTCAAAGATCAAAACTAATGTTACAATTTACACTGTGTGAATTGGGTTTACCCATCACAGTGATGTTTCTCAATTATATCATTGCGTGTCAGCTTAATTATGTGTGACGTCCTCGTAGTTGGCCAATTTGGTGGCATCACTGAATGAGATGCAAATCTATAAATGTATTTGAGTGAAAAATAACACAATCTTGCCTGTGACTATCTGTTCTTCTGCTCGTTTCTTGTCATTCTTCTTAAATACAAAATCCCCAAGCGGCTCTTGATAAAGCTAAATTCCCTGAAGAGTGAAAAAAATTACAGCATCTTACAAAAATCAAGACATCAGTGTAAATTCAATTGGTTACTCCTTGACCAAAACAGGGTAAATGGTTCACTATTGATCAAGTGATAGCAAATTACAACCAGCCAAGCCAAACGCTTAGCCAAACATCTGCTGCAGTTTAATCAATTTTATGGCGTATATTCGATTTCAGTGGTACAAATAAGCATGGAAATATTTCAATACAATTTAAAACAAATCTGATAATATATTACATTATGAATCATTTGAATTCTAATTGTCAAGAAATGTTGAAGAAAAGTAGCACAATCTGAACTATTCAAATCCATATATATATAGTCACTGTCAACATCAAATTATTTACCATTGACTCTGTTAAACTCTACCCAGCCACCAGCTGCGATGATTCTGCGAGTTTCTTGTTCATTCCCTGGCTTGTGGTCAAAAGATAGCTGTTCCACCTCCCCAGCAACACTAGCAACTGCTCGGGAATCTCCAACATTGGCCTGAATGTAGTGAGTGTCAGCATGGTAAATATATTTCCAATCATTTGACCAGACAACAAATCAAAACTTCAAAATCAAAAGTGTGATAATATGCTATAAAAGAATATTAAAATAAAAGCATCAGACACAACCTACAGTATTATCTTGAGTGTAGTGTACATATATGTTTGCACTCTCCCAGGAGACTATACACAAGAAAATCAATCCTAGAATTTGTTTCGACATGAAGACAGAAAAGGTAGGTAGGTAAATAATACATGGCCAATCTGCAATACATTATTTGATAATTATTTTTCTGAAGGAATACCTGAGATGCTGATCTGGAATGAATCATTTTCAGAATGTTGCACAAAGGCATGTAAACATGCCAAAATGTTCTGCAACATCAATTCTATTCCAGGTATATCAAGCTATGTGAATTAAATATGGGAAGAAAGCATGAAAGGATGCATGTCTCAGACATTTACCACTAAAACCCTAACAGTAAATTGTAATAGAGGCAAACTGGGATATGAACCCATGAAGATAGGTCGATGGTGTGCCAAACTTTGCATTGCACAAATGTGGTCCCTTGACGGCTGGGCCACCCATGCCCTAAGCACCAGCCAGCACACAAAGTCAGAGACCTAACTGGCATATGCTGGCGATTAGATAGCTGACTCTGTGAGCGTGGGTTCAAATCTTGAATGAAACTCAACCTTATCAAAGTACTAGAATCAGTACTTTACTGAGAAAGTGTAATCCCAAATCTAACATATGTTCAACGACCAGTTTCTGAATGGAATTGTGTATTCACAGTATTTCAGTAGGATTATGGCTTGGGATGCCACGATACATCGATACTTTTTCTAAGACGATACAATTATAGATACATTTAGTTTTAAAAGTATCGGTTTAAATATAATGATTATTTTTCATGCACAAAGAAGGGAAATTAGAACTTTTTAATCTCTGAGAATCAAAAATGTTGATCTTTTCATGGACAACTATAAGATATGAAATATTAATGTTCAAAATGTAACTATATTTACGCAATAATGCCACTGAAATAGGTGATATGTGATATGTATCGAATAGTGACATGGGTAACGTGATACATATCGATTCATGAAACTTATTTATCGTGACATCCCTAATTATGGCATGTCACCTTGATGTGGGAGGAATGCCTGAAATTATGCATGTTTTACATGTTTAATACTTGGTTAAACCAAGGACAATACATATGGAGTTCACAACCAAATAGACATAATCAGGGCTATCGGAGATCAAAATCCATAACCATTGGTCTCAAGTACATGAGAGGGAGGCAGAACTGTACAAGGATTTGTAGACAGATGACAGGACCACCCATACCCCTAGTCATGAAAAGATTACTTTATAAGCATTTAAGTCCCTCATGTTTAATATGAATAGCTCATATCCACCCAAGTTACTGGCTACTGCATAATGTAGCACTGAGAGGGTTGGAATACAATATATGATAATAACAAGCTTCCAATAAGCCAGATTACTGTAACTAAATTTGAATATAACATAATATCAACCACATAATAATCTTGTTTAGTTTTAAATAAAGCTGAAAACCTTTCAGAAGTTCTGAAAGGTCATATCAAGACATGAAAGTATTTTAATTTCTTCACATAAGGATTAAATGACTTCACGTTAAATTCTACAATTGCCCGTATTATTCAAAGATTCAGCATATTTAAAAGCTTAACAGATGCTGAAACTGAATTCCATGCAACTTTGAAGATATAGTCAATGTCAAAATAATTAAGCTATACAAATATTTTCTTTTGACATGCCCTTACAATCATCATCTTAACATAGAAAATCATTGCACAGCTTTCTATTTCTTTTACATTTACTTAAAAGAGCAACAAGACACATTTCAGATGGCAGTTGGAAATGCAATTCTAACATTGTCATTAGAAATAATCTTGTTCAGTAATTGATAGCAACATGCAAACTGGGACAAAACAGAACACTAAAACTATTTCAGAAGATCAACTTGTCAATATAAGTTTAGTCTATAAAGTGACAGATGACTTAATTCATACACAGACACTTAAATAGATGTGGAAGCAGAAAAATTCATGTTTATGTTTAAACCATAACAGGTTCCTTTTTGAAAGAATCTGAGATATCTGAGATGCACTTAATCACTGTTAGATAATAATAAAGTCATCTTCTATAGCACACAGTCTGCAAACACCAAGTGATTTCTCGCGGCTCTTAATCAGAATCTGATTCTTATTACCCTGGATAACCCAAGCTGCCTGTTAGACGCTAGAAGGTTATAGTCACATGACTTTATCCAACCAGGTTCCCATTTTCTGCTGGGTGAACAGAGGCAATTTGAACAAACTCACTTGCCTAAGGTGAGACCACATGCATCACATGTGCTGAATTAACATGACTTGTAATAAATTTGGGTGAATACAATAACTTCAGCAGTGAGGAATACCAGTAATTGCACCATTTGCCATAAATAGCCAAAAATAATTGGCAGTAACTGTAACCAAAGTAGCTAGAATGGGTGTGGTCTCAATTCAAACTCTCTTAATGATGCCTTGAACTAACTTGGAACCTGTGTCCGTAACAAATTTATTATTAGTTTCATCACCGCCCACCTCACTTTCAAACAGTGGCTCCATCATTTTGTTTTACACATGTACAGAAGTAAATACCAATATCTCTTGCCTATTATAAAACATCCATGCAGTGAATCACATCTATTACAGTACAACCAGAAATTATTGAGAATTTAAAGATTGTAAATTTTATATTTTTTTCACTCATTACTCACGTATTAAATGTGAATATTAGCAGAACATAACTCCAGATTCAAAGACAGGTGAACAGTTAGTATTTTGTCAAGTCACCATGGGCAGCAATGCAGGCTTCAATGCGGTGGGGCATACTACTGATCAAAGAAGTTAGAAAGTCGTGGTCCATGCTGTCCCAATATCGGACCACCTCTTCTTTCATTTCAGCAATATTTGTCAGATTTTTCTTATTGACACTTTCCTTCATAAGTCCCCAAACATTTTCTATTGGAATTAGGTCAGGGATATAGCTTGGCCAATCTAATAATGTCATATTTTGGGTCCGAAACCAGGCCTGTGAATGCTTTGAACGATGTTTTGGGTCGTTGTCCTGCTGGAAAATCCAAACATTTCCATAGAACACGTGAGCAGATGGAAGTAAATGTCCCTCGAGAATATCTGTGTACCGCTCACTGTTCATATTCCCTTCAAATACACAGAGGGTCGTTGCCCCTAACACAGATAAGCCACCCCACACTTTAAATTTCGGACTGTACTTTGGGCGCTGATACAAAGGTTTTTCAGTTTGTTTGGTCCAGAATTTCAGTGTATTAGGAAACAGCCACACAGAACTTTCATCTGAGAAAATCACATTGTCCCAGTTAAAATTTCTATGCTGTAAGCACCAGTTCAACCTTCGCTCCTTTTGTTCAGGTTTCATGATCGGTGATGGAATTCCTCGACTTTTCTGCCAAACCAGTGCAGTCCTAATTGTCTCCTTAAAGACAGCCACAGTTCCTCTATTAATCATATCCAGCATTAAGTTTTCTAAACTCCTTCGTTTGTTTTTAGAAACAAGAATACCAAGCCGCATCCTGTCACCGACAGTCAATTTTCTGGGCCTACCTGCGCCTCCCTGGTGCTCAATGCCATATCCATTTGCAATATTTTTCAAAACACGATAAACAGTGGACAAAAGGATGCATGTTCTACTTGAAATCACTTTAGCTGATCTGATGTCCTTGTTATAATACTCTAAAATCAACTTCCTCTTCTCTAAATCATCCATACTGAGGATCACTGAAAATGTCGTCTGCTAGCAAGTAAACAAAGGGGGATAACTCTTCACAAACTAATGAAAAAGGATTAACGGAGTTGTCTCTTGAATGAAACCAAGCACTTGACAGCTGGTCAAGGTTGTTTATACTAGAAATCCAATTAAACATATTCCTAAAATTCTCAATAATTTCTGGTCATACTATATCACATCATATACAAATACTTCATATACAAATACCTTATAGAAGTATTCAAAGCTATAAAAATATCTAATACATATATCAAAAGAATTTCTTAAATTTAGATGGAAATCTTGAAACTAATTCACTGTGTCCAACATGTCTTGCCTTGTTTCTATGTATAATGAATTATACCATACATGTAGTCTTCGTTCATGCTTCATGTAAATCATATCTGTTGGCAGTTTATGTACACTGTGCCATGAGCAAATTGTGATAAAATATGAAATAAACAAATTCTTTTAAATTTGGACAAAAATCTAATAACTACCATAATTTATTGTGACCTTATGGTCACACTCTGTAAGTTTGCTTCTAGTATGAAATGAAGTAAAAAAACGTATTTCAGTCAGCATGTTGAGCTAATCAATACCTATTAACAGAAAAACTAGTTCATACTAGTATGAACAAACTGTGTTGGAAATATGTTCAATCAATTCATTCTACATTTTGGGTAGTGTCAGGAAAATGCTGTCGCTGTATCATCAAGTGAGTGAGTATGGTTTTACGCTGCTTTCAGCAATATTCCAGCAATATCATGGCGGGGGACACCAGAAATGGGCTTCACCATTGTACCCATGTGGGGAATCGAACCCGGGTCTTCAGCGTGACAAGTGAATGCTTTAACCACTAGGCTACCCAGCCGCCCCCTGTATCATCAAGTCAACCACATGAACTTGTAAAGGTATTACATAAACACATATGCAGCTGATATTCAGTGACTACTAAAATCAGTCACATGACACATCTTACAAAGAAATAAATACTGGACTTACACAATAGATTTTGTTGTTCTTTATCAAAGCTACAACAGCTGTGGTCCCAGCTAGTTCATCTTTCATGGTTTCATCTGCAATAGAAAAAGACTACCTATGACTTTTTCTAAAGATTTACACTGGACTAACAGTTTATTAACATGCTGTCAGCAGTCGGGTACCTTTCACCATCTCAGTAGGGTGGGGTTACTATGAGAAGATCACTGGGTACAGTGGCTATCACTGATCTCATGAGTAATTCCATTTGATGGAATGGAATCCGAGAAATAATATAAAAGACAAAAACACAGACATCAGCAATTTCCCATTTGACTGTTTAGTGAGAAAGTACAAATGTTTCATGACTTACGGAAATAAACCCTCCATTGCTTGGAATTTGTTGTCATGGAAAAAGGACAAATAAAATGGCAAAAGGCACCAGTTCAGGGTTACCTGGAATCCTGAAAGACTGAAAAGTTCTTTGGAAACAAACTATACCCTTTCTGTTAGACGTTTGATTAGAAAATATTTATGCTCTGGAAACCAAACAAGATTGCCAGTAAAAAAGATGCTAGGATGGATGGACAGGCACTATTCCCTTATCCCCCTCCCACTTCATGGCAAACAATGGTAAGCAATACTATATAAGTCCAGAGCATGATAAGCACATCATCTTCACATTATATTTCACATGGATGACAGTAATGTCCATGCACAAAGTAATTTAAGTTACCTTTCATCATTTCTTCATCTAGTGACAGGAAACCTGACCGCAAAGCTTCTGCTAAATTACCCTGAGCTGAAAATTTAACAAAATTTAACTTTTGAAAATCTCACTCTAAACATAATCAGATATTTTACTCCTAAATGATACCCATCTGCATCAAGATCTAAAGATACCTCCATGGAAGGTTGCCTCAGGTAAACCTAGGCAAACGTTGACCTTTCAGTCTTGAGGACATGTGGGTTTTCAGTCAATCAAAATTCATCTTTCTGAACCTATTTGGCTTCTTTTAAAAAATCTGATTTGGACTCTGAGCAAATAATTTTTACAAATCCACCACAGAACACAGAAACACTCAGTAGTACATCCATCAGAATGACAGGAAAGATAAGCTATATACAACAACATATACACAAAGAACTTAGTTAAGCACCCCCTGACATTTCTCACAATTGAATGAGCCCCGATCCTAACCCTTTGGAGCATATCCTGGGACATGATTGGTTGTCGTGTGCAACAAAGGGATCCTCCTGTACAGAACCTGGCCCAATTGGAAGCTGCTTTACACGAGGAATAGCGTAGACTGCCCCTTCAGTCCATCAGAAGGCTGATAGGTGGTATGAAGAGGAGCGTGCTGGCTGTCATACAGTCACATGGAGGTATTGGCCTTGAATTGTGTAAGACACGCAAAATGAAATTTTGAATGTTCACATTCAGCAATAAATTCAACATTAAACATTCCAGGGCCATACTTGTACAGACATGGTTTTGTATGAAAATCAGTGGGTTTATTAATGTGGAATTATCATCATAAAATCAACATGGATTCCAACCATTTGGTCATTTCTTATAGTCAAAGGATCATACAGTTCAGAAAATCTCATGTTTTCAATCATGGTCACCACGAGAAGTTTTATGTATGTGTTGAAAACCTATCATTGCTAAAATACAGGGGGTGCTTAATTAAGTTTTTTGTGTATATAATCATAATACTTGTGCAGCTTTCCATTTTTGCATTAGGAAAACCTCAACTACACATTCCTCTTTGAGAGACAAATCAGACAAGAGTGACTGAATAATTCTCTCACACCAAGAACCCCAAACACTGACTGGCTTATCAGAAGTTGACCCGATCCGACCATCTATGGAGGTATCCTCATATCTTACAGCAGAACGATTGTGAATCAGAGTAGAACATCTGACTTTAACACAAATCATTCTCATTACACACTGCAAAAAGTTGTAAATCTCACAACAAAACATCATTTACGTCAGTCCAGCATACAGTTACAGCAACTTCCAGTGTGCATGTTATGAAGGACGGATTGTTAGGTACAAAAGTACATCAGTTTGACACTGAGTGAGTGAGAGACTTTACTTTTATGCCGCTCTAACAATATTCCAGCAATATCACGGTGGGGGACACCAGAAATGGGCTTCACACAATGTACCCATGTGGGGAATCGAACCCTGTTTCCCTATTTATAACAGTTTCTGAGAAAATCTGTCCCCACAGATGCCAAAGACCCGGGTTCGATTCCCCACATGGGTACAATGTGTGAAGCCCATATGGTATGTGTTTTCAGGACCAGAATGCTTTGAGGTCGAGTGAGTGAGTGAGTATGGTTTTACGCCGCTTTTAGCAATATTCCAGCAATATCACGGTGGGTGACACCAGAAATGGGCTTCACACAATGTACCCATGTGGGGAATCGAACCCTGTTTCCCTATTTATAACAGTTTCTGAGAAAATCTGTCCCCACGGACGCCAAAGACCCGGGTTCGATTCCCCACATGGGTACAATGTGTGAAGCCCATTTCTGGTGTCCCCCACCGTGATATTGCTGGAATATTGCTAAAAGCGGCATAAAACCATACTCACTCTGACCTCAAAGCATTCTGGTCCTGAAAACACATACCATATTTGGTTTCCCAACCTATAACGTTTTTTTTAGAAAATCTGTCCCCATCATCTGGGACGGACAGAGCTCAAACATATACCCCCCTCCAACTTTGTGGTGGGGTATAAAAACTGAAGACAAAGTGTTTAGGACCTGTACACGAAACATACATTTCACAAGTTTCAAAACACCTATCCGCATAATGCCTAAGAGAGGGTGAGAAACTTCCAATATTCTGTGAACAGGCACTTCTAACTATTTTATTAACTGAAAGACAATACTGGCTCCACATATGACAATGTTCATTCACTGGAGCATTAACACATCACAGCAACACTATAACAACTAAATAAACAGAAATTACATAAATTATTCATATTGATTATATGTTTCAGGTTATTTACAACTTTAGTGTATGATTCTCACTATTTTAATTTGGAGTATCTTTCATTTAAGAAATAAAAAACTTGTGATATCAGACTTTAAAACTGCAGGGAGCACATTTATTGTACAAAACAAACACTGCAGGGAGAATAAACCACAAGGGGTGCAGTTACGAGTGGTTTATTCTACATGAAGTGTTTTATTGCATTTACTTTTATTAAATAGTCATGACTCAGTGAATGCAATCTAATCTTAGTAATGTCTGACAAGTCCATTTATGAACAGGGATTTTAGGTTCAGAATTAACGAATATTCACACAATTCTCACTGCCATTATCTGTAACTTTTCAGTTATTACAGAAATTTCAGGCCAACTTTTGCACATATTCTGTTTCCTGGAACCTGTATGTTTCTAAGAACTGTCTATTCAAATATTTTCTGTTCATAAGGCATGATTATTCCAACATGATACACTAGGAAATGTTACGAACATATTTATAATCCACTGTAGATCATGGTATATAATCAACCTATGGAAAGAAAATCCAGTAGGGCTGTGAATCAACAAAGAAATTGTATTGCTGTTTATTGTGATGCAGGTATCTGTATTGTGATATGTACTGTGACATATTGGGAGCTTACATGTTTGAGAGCAAGTGACACTGACTACATGCAAATCCTATTTTCCACACACCAAGGCCAAAAAATAGAAGCTGTGGTTCTGTTAACAGCAATCTCAAAATTAGGTTAAGAAGGTAGGGATTTTTCATTTTAGTTTTAGTTTTATCTTAGGCCAGACAAATTATATTTCTTGTTTTATGGATCCGCCGGTCGTATGTTTTCAAGAATACAAAAAACAACAACATACAAATTAATTTTCACCACTCACAAAAATAAAATCCTAATGCTAATGTGAAATACTCTTGAAATCAGTGTGAAACCTAAACTCACTCAACTCATTTTTAGTTGATATAAACAAACCAAAAGAGTTAACATGGAAACTCATCTAATTCTAAAAAAATAATTCCGCTCCTGCCTTTAGGTTTTCTGAGGACAATAATCCGTAAAACAAGAAATAAAATTGGTCTGGCCCTTTAGTGTGTAAAAGTGAATACAATCCTTTGTGTTACCCTTGCTGCAATGTAGCATTCAGTGTCTTCTGGGAGGCAATATTTAAAAAATAAAACTTCTCATTTGAAGTGAGTGAGTGAGTTTAGTTTTACACCGCACTCAGCAATATTTCAGCTATATGGCGGCGGTCTGTAAATAATCGAGTCTGGACCAGACAATCCAGTGATCAACAGCATGATTCTCATTTGAAGAGTGACAGGTATATAGTCAACTTGTTTGGTGCCGTAAATGTTTTAAGTAATATATTAGCCACATAAAGAAACTGTGCACACAGAAAATTCCTTCAAAATTGGAATACAACACAGAAAAGACGAAATGATGTAGACACTTTATAAGCTTAAGTATCGGGCCACAACAACATGTCAAAAGAACATGAATAATATCCGTAACAATGACGTCAGAAGTTCAAAATTGAGAAAGGGGTCACACGTCGAAGTCACTAGGTCAATAACGGGTATGACCATCATGTGCGTGAAGCACAGCAGTGCATCGACGACGCATAGAGGCTACTAAATGAGCATTGAAGGCCTGGGGAATGGTTTGGGACGTGGTCACTGCCGTCTGGAACCTGTGTCTGAGATGAGTCACTCGAATCCATCTGTCCTGTCTTGGCGTCGTTACTCGGGGACACCCAGAAAGTGGGTGGTCGGCGACACCATTACTGTTTCCATAAGCCTGACCGATGCAGATATCGTGCTACGATGGCATTGGAAATGTGCTGCCACCTGTTGTTGGCTCATGCCTGCTCGAACCATTCAAATGGCTTCATGACGTTGAGCAGATGTTAATCTTGGCATGATGTGCATGTGACTTCTCATGTGAATTTGTGAACGTTTGAATGACCAAAGATCAAGCTTTCAACAGTGACAGCAATTTCTGAGTTTCACATGTTGTGTGCAGCTGCACAGGCTGCACGTGCAGTAACACATTGCAAGTCCATAGCCCACCATCAATGACGTCACGTCGTCTGGCACCTGCATGAGCGTTTGATTGTCTCCAATACTTGCTATGTTCACACCTTTATTTATGTATAAAGACGCTGTCTGCCTATCTTTATATTTTCTGTGTGCACAGTTTCTTTATGTGGCCAGTATAGAACAACTCTTTGGTATTTGATAATTTTATTTTTGTTAGCCATTTCATTTTTAAGTAAATTTTCACTAAAGAATAGCCAGACATACAAAATACACCCTCATTAAAGCAGACCCATAGTGTCTGTGAGGATACTGAACTCACCATATGTTGATTGTGCTACAATCTTCTTGTGAAGGTTTAAGCCTGCATACTGAGCCACTTTCACTCCTACAAGCATAAACATTCAATGAGGTCAAATTGAATGGAAAGGCTGACATAGATCTAAACATGGAATAAAAATTGTCCCACCTTTGACATAGAATCATATGTCAATACTGTAAAAGCTGAACAAGTTTGCCAACAATATCTTTTGTCAACATGGTCAAAACAGAACAACTTTTGTTTACCAATAGCATAAAAATATTCAGTGTGGTTTGTTTGAATGGAAACATTTTCACAGATATAAGCTTTAAAGTATATATCACTGTGTCGCCCCCTCAAAAACATCACCATGGTAAATGCAGTAATATTTTAATAAAATCATAAAATATAAATAAAAACATTAAAAGCATAAAAATGTCCCAGGCAATACAACCAGTTATTAATTTCAAGTAAAAATATCTTGATTTATACTACCAACTGCCACTGGCTTCATATATCAAATTGTACATTACAGAACTGACTGAAACGATCGAGGTGATTTATGACTCTACATGTGTGTGTTGAGTATGGGATGCATATCTCTATCTAGGTTTGGATTGTGAATATATGATATATGTTTAAACATTAACGTTGCAATATCAGTTTTGAAAACAAAACTTTTTAATGAAGTAGTTCTATTTGAGATAGGAAGCCAAGGTACACATCAGTGATGTCATACATATAGATTAACAAGAATTGTTTGCAAGACATTTAAAAAAAACATAATTGCATTAAAACTCAGTGCAATATTTACTAAGTGTGAGTCTGTATATTTGGACTTTCACATTCATTATAGCACACAGATGGCAATGCCACTTTTAATAAAAATGGCTGACTAAGAGGCTGACATGGCAATACAGATCCAAGCCTCCAAAACCAGTTAGGGTGTCATCACTGGTGGGAGAAGGTATGTCAGTTTTAAGTTAGATAGTTTCTAAGAAGACGTTAATGATGAATGACAGAGAATCAAACCTCAATTGCCTTTTCAATCAGCTGGTCACATGACTGTTTACGCGGGAAAAGGGAGGTAACTCGTGGGTGAGTGTATTTTTACATCCGCTTCGGGAACTTCAAAGGATTCAAGTGTTCCACTACCATTCGCATAGGAAAGGGAGATAAGCAAAAGATCATGAGTCAGGATAAGAAAAACTTATTAAAATACTAGAGATAAGGAACATGTTGGGACACAGGGGCTCTGTACTGGTACAAGTTACAACATCATCTAGTGCTTCATGAACTCAGATCTTACCTCCATGTCCATCGAACACCCCAAAGAAGCAGGAATCTTTGTCTCCTGGCAGTGACAAGAGATGGGTGTGGGCATCTTCCATGTCTTACACAGTTAAAGTCCATAACATTTAACACAGATCTCACCACATTACACATTTTCTGCCAAAATCATTTATCATCATTCTTGTTAGCATATATGTTTCAATTCAATTACATCATATATCTTGGTATCTCTTCATGGCCCATCACAAAAATGTTGAACATAGTAACTTTAATATGTCATAATATTGTTACACATGCAACAATTGGTGAGTGAATGTTAACTTGCCCAGTCTGCAATATTACAGCTTTATCACATAGAGAAAAGTAATGAATCAAACCAGAGGTTAACAGCATGAACAACAAATCAAGCTGATGACAATGGCCCACTCCAGTCAGGTGGCTACGTATCCCATTGTAGTTTGTTCTCATTAATATGGCTACAGTCGTAAGATTTGTTTCAGACTAGTGATTTGACATCAGAGCAATATTTCTTCTATAATGACAGTACATATAATCAAATCTGGACCACATGATTCAGTGATTCATATTACGAGCAATGACAGATTCGATTGGAAGCTTTTATCTTCGTCAACAAGTTTGACCATCATCCATTAAGTGGCCTTGTATGACCTGCATAGACAGCTGGCGACCAATTTGAATCAAGAAGCCCCATAGGGTCAATGGTAGATGAGTATGAACTGGATTCCATCAGTGGTTACATGGACTGCCTCTCAGCTGTGATCTGCATTACTGTGTCTCATTGTTTCCCGACATGCGACTCATCTACAACTATTGATCACTGATTTGTCTAGCCCAAGCATGAGTACTTCACCAGCTGGCAGGATATCGGTTGTAGACCACAAGCAACTCAAAAACAATTTTCATTCAGTTACTTTTCACGAGTTGTGGTTTCTGTGTCAGTATTATCTAGATTGTGGGTTACATTATATCTGACTAGACATCAGCTTCAAATCACAACCATGGCTAACTGCATTAGGATGAACTCGTATGGACTAACAGGGTGGATACAGCTTTTTGAGAAGGGGGGGGGGGGGGGGGTGGGGTGCACACTCTTGAGAACGGGGAGGTGCACATTTCATTTTCACCCGTTATCATGGGTCATTTAATAAAATTTCTGGACAAAGGGGTGTGTGCAAATGACAACAAACACAACCCACCCCCACCCAAAAAAAATGAGTCAAGAGTAAGTCTTCTAGTCTCAGCCCTACGACAAAATAAACAGAGCCAACTTCAAAAGTATGTACAGATGTTAAAGGCAACATTATCTTCATCAAGTGCATGATGTGCATATATTTTATTGGTTTACTGTTAGTGAAATTAATGTCATTCTGGTGGGTCTGGGTTATTTGTCCCAGAAACACAACCAATAACCCTTTTCTCTGATTTCCAACACAACCATTTTATTCATCAAGAATACAAGTCATCTGCAGCTCTGACTTTGAATCGTCAAGTGATCAGTGTATTTTCTATGAAAATCGTAATGTAAATTCTAACAGTTAAGGAAACATGGAAACATAACAAACTATTAAATATTACAAAATATTAACAAAACTGAATATTCTAAGATGGTGTCCTAACAAAATAATAACTAAACTATAAACATTCTCGATGAAGTCCTTTACCTCCGTGAGGCCTTATTAACAAAATCAATAGGTGCAAATAGTTTTGAGATTGTGCCTCCTGGTCATTGTTATTAATTGCACTATATAACTGTATTGATAAGCGAACAATAGCTCAGGATCCAACCTGTGGCCAATAATAATCTGTGCATTATAAAGGATACTTATTCGCCATCCTTGCATGCATGATGAGGCGACTTTGGCGTAACTGTTTTCACATTTAGATGTCTCTTTGGTAGTCACTGGTTCTGATAACGTTTGACCCATACCTGCAAGAAAAATAAATATGTCATGTTTGTCAAAAGGATACTTACTGTTGGGGCTGATATACAACATGCCTCTCCTCACTGAGATGAAATCTAAAACAAGTTCCATGTGTTTTCCAATATGACCTGATGACATGATTAATTTAGTTTGACATACCCATGACCAGTGTCAGGTCAACACTGGCAATACAGGCTAGCCATGTGATAATAAACAAACACTATCTGAAATATATAAAGTTATTACTATGAAACGCAGAAGTAGGAATGAGATAAACAATTCCAATGCAAGATAATAGTATGCAAATCAGCTCTCAATGATCAATAAACCATGTTGAGATTATAGATTAAATAGTAAAAACAAACCTGCAAATGACTGCAAATAGTGGTTTATACTGCTTATTGATGAGAACAATGATCAGAATATGGGACACTGAGTGGTTTCCATACTCTAATGGCATTCTCTCATTACAATCAGCTCCTGTTTACCAAGTTTCGGGCTAGTTCATATTGATTAATTAATTCACTTTTAACAAATGAGCTTATGACAAGTATAATCACAGTAATCCATTACCCGTACTGATGTTAATTGTGACCGAGAACAGAGATGCTAGCACAGCGCTTTCAGAAATAGGCTTCAATACCAAGCATCAATATTTGACTTACTTTAAATATGTCTGCATGTCATTATTTCATGACAGTTATCGCTGTGAACAAATTTACACATTCATTTCCATGGCTTTATCACCCCAAATAGACAAAACGTGTACAATATAACCTATGAAAGTACAAGTCAACAGTGTATCATATTCAAAAGAGTATATTCATACAGTATATGTTTTATCTGAATGTTCAAAACTTATTTATACTTGTTATTCTTAGCATTTTCTCCGACATAAACTTATCAGGCACATTTCATATTCGTAGGTTCAGAGAAAGCATAGTTTGCTGTTTGGGCGAATGGATATATATGTACATAAATAGATCAGATAACTTGTTAAGAAGCAAAAACATACTGTGTACTCTGTTCGGCCTAAATCAGCAATATTCTACCTATATTACAGAAGCCCAAAATTAATGTGTGTCTAATCTAGGCAAACAGACTAACAACTAGTTTCTGAAATGAACATATTTTACAGACAAAATCAGTTCCTAAATCATAATAATATAATATAATGAAAAGGAACTCAGAGGCTTTCTTCTTGCCACGATTCTAGACTTGCATGCTCTTTCTTGGATGAATTTGTTTCAGGGTCTGTATGACAGACTACTATGCAGATTACTGATGCAATGAGCAATTTCTCACACCAACGTGTTAGGGTTACATCAGTCTAGTCGTTGAGCCTGACCTGCCTATCCTGTGTCAGTGGGTTGGGTTTAACACTGCATTTAACAGCATTTATCATGCTGTTTCAGCTTAATGTAGGAGGAAAGCCTCAAGTGATGTACGTCTACAAACATAATCAGGCAAACTGGGATTAGCAAAACCTAAGGTATGAAACTCTAACAGTGAAATTCAGTGCCTGGGGGGACTGGACCATTTATGCCCGTACTTCCCTAACCAATTCCCTGTCAGTGTTTGAAATCTGAGAAAGCTTTGTTCACTGCATGTTGTCTATTTCCAGGTCATATGTCCAGGCTATGTAATTAATGCCTTGTGTATATATGTGATATCCATCTTTGTAATTATCATGATTAGGCTCACTAGCTAGATTGATAGATATATGATAAAAATTTAGTTTGCACACACATAAAGTGGTGTCTGAATTAACTGAATGAAGAACTGTTAATTTCGTAATGAATAGTCATCACTTAGGATCCTTTTTCCTTCTGAATTTGAAATATCTGACTCTAATAACACATACATTTATGCTTGGGATTATGAGGCTTAAGATCATGATGCCAAATGAGTGAGTTGGTGAGTTTAGTTTTACACCGCTTTTAACAATATTGCAGCAATACCATTAACAAGGCAGGGGACACAAGAAATATGCTTCACACATTGTACCCATGTAGGGGAATCGAACCCAGATCTTAAGCATGACGAGTGAAAGCTTTATCCACAAGGCTACCCCACTGCTCCTATGATGATATATATCCTTTTTATCAAAATGATTTTGAAAAGTCATGGGTATTCAGGAAGTACATGAATTAGGGGTGAAATGATATGCCAAGGTATCACAATACATAGGTCACATTACCAAGTGTATGGCGACACAGATTCACATCAAATCACATGGAAATACTTCTTGGCGTTCAGAGCAAGTTCAACTGAAAAAGCTAGCTACAGATGAAAGTTCATCACAGCTATTTCTATTGTAAACTTCAAACGCTGATTACAATTCATTAGGCGATATCTGACTGACAAAATGTAGTACAGGGATTGTCAAAATAGCAGTAAGTAGTTTAGCAAGTGAATTGTCTCATATACAGAAAAAAGATGAATCGTGTATCATGTTGTTACATGAAAACACATGATGAAACAGTATATGGTTTCACCACTGGTATGAAGTGTGATGATTAATATGAAGTATATGTCATGAGCCCATGTTTGTGGTTAAATTCAGACACAAACATGCACATGATAATCAGAAGGAAACACACTTTGCAAAATGACTATGAAGTAAGAGGATAATTAAGATAATGCCATTACTTAGCGAACAATATGCTAACAAGTACATGCCAGTACAAATGAACCTAAAATATGTGAACAACAAAGCAAAAAACATAAAATATAAAAAGATAAGTGTGTAGGAAGTGTTATAAACTAAAGGAGGATGTGACATAACAAGCACTACAAACAAAGCAAAACATTACAAAGAAATCCCATGAAATGTCAGTTCATGCTACCAGCACCACCATAAAACGTGACTTAACATGACATATAAAAATATCTGGAACATAAAGCCAAACACACAGTAGCCTGATCAAGAAGAATACTACAACATACCAAGAAACTGTCCCATTGTTGTTTCAATATTTCCAATTCACAAATGGGATATCACAATAATTTGATGCCACATAGTCTTCTTCAAGCAGACAAATGCCTGAACGTGTCAGCCAGAACTGTGTTGCTCAATAGAATGATTATAGCTATTCATTAAATCAAACATCAGAAAGGTCACATATAATTGCTGAATGCTGAATAGGACCAGGCTGTAAGTGGAAGCTATATATGATTCATGTAATTTTCTCAGTACACAGTTGCCCAGCAATGACTACAGTGGGTACAGTCTAATGGTGTTTACAAGAACACTACATACAAATCCATTACTGACACTTTGGTTCTTCATCATTCTGCTGATGGTAACATTTCATGGACCTGCTCAACTTGCTAAAGGCAGTAAGAATTGACTCATCTTAAATATGATTATCAAGCTCAATGTTCTGATGATAGTATGGGATGATGGACTTTCGTAAATGGTTTTGTGCAATATAGTTCCTGTGAAACCCAAATGTCATTTGGAACAACCCAAAAGGGGAGCCTTGTGTATTTGTGTTGAGGGCCCAATGTTTCTGTGATTGAAAGAATTTGAAAGTAAGGAAAGATCTATTTCAGAGGTCAGAGCAGGCATAAGCAGTAGCAAGTGAGTGAGTTTTGTTTTACGCTGCATTCAGCAATATTCCAGCTATATGGCAGCGGCCTGTAAATAATCGAGTCTGGACCAGACAATCCAGCAATCAACGGATATCGATATACGCAATTGGGTACCAATGACATGTGTCAACCAAGTCAGTGAGCCTGACCACCTGATCCCGTTAGTCGCCTCTTAAGACAAACATGAGTTACTGAAGATCAATTCTAACCCGGATCTTCACAGGTGACATTAGCAGTAATATATACCTTGGAGATATTAATATCAATAATAACAGAAACTGGACTCCCTGAAATTTGGCTATAACCACGATAATAAAGGTAACCACAAGGAAATGTAATCTGTGTTTCGACATTTAACTCTTTTCAGTTGGTGCTAATTTTTTACACAACTGCAAGGAATGTTATACTTGTATGGATTGCTTGATGTTTACAGTAGAATTGAGTGAGTGAGTTGGGTTTTACGCCGCTTTTATCAATATCCCAACAATATCACAGCATGGGACACAAGAAATGGGCTACACACATTGTACGCAAGGTTTACAGTAGGAGATATCAAAACTGCTAATTCATGATAAGAATCGGAAAGCAATGTGGAATATCAATCAGCATAGAATCATGCATGGTGGCTGATCTTCATTTTCATCCGAGACTTAAGGAAAATCTTTGCTGAACAGGGATCGAAAAAGTGCTTAATTTGTACGTCATGGTGTGGTAAATATTGAAATGGCACTGATGAAATATTTCCAATGTGCCCTCATGACACAACTCAAATTATGAAATTACACATCATGATTTATCTAATGGAACATGCGAAAAGTCTGACCAACTGGAACGATTCAAAACCTATTTTCACACCAAATAAAACTGAACAACTAACTAAAATGACATAATTGATGTAATGTTATAAGGTTAATTGGAACATCATAGGTATAGGCAAAGGCACATAAAGATTATGTGTCTGGTGCCCTATGGCAGACTTTTGAAAAAATTGCATTTCTATCCCTGGTATACCATATAAACTCAAAATAAACAAAAATCTCATATTTAGAAAAATCAATGAAGCACAGATTTAGAGCTAACAAACACTACTGCAGTTTCAAGCCCTATATCAATATGTCGTTGGCAGAGAAATTCAAGAAATATATTTTTCTAACAGTAACATGCCACACTATCAAAAGGCACAACTTTGTCACCAGACCTATCTATCTGCCAACTTTGGTTAAGAAATATTGTATGGTTTTGAAAATATGCTTTGAAACCAACCTCTTACACAAACAGTGTCTGTTTTAATACCCTTTGCAAAACAAATTTTTATTAAGAGTTTTGACCAGCACAAATATTTGAACTATGATTGATACCCTATGACTTTGAGTTCACATAGCAGCTTGCTTCCATGTGACATCAATCTGTTGCTTATATCAAGTTATAGAATCAATAAGTTTGAATATACTAATGGTCAAATCATTTGAGATGTCAGATTCATATCAAACTGTCAGTCCATTGCTACAGACAAACACTGACTGATACAGTGGCATATAACTATTTGTTACTCCCTGTTACACGAAAGATGAAATTATAAGCTGACATACTGTGAATCTGGATAATTGTGACACAGCTGTCACTTATATAGCAGCATGCATTGCATTCCCTGTATATAATTAAACTTCTAAAAAATATTTGTAATAGCCTATAGTATGAAGTAGCAAGAAGAGGAACATTGTCAGTGATGATATATTATCGTCAATACTGTAGATAGGCAATCAGTTTCATTCAAAACATATTTTGTTATTCACAATAGTGAACAGATTGGGTATTTGTCCTTTCAGCAGGGTTTTACACAGACTTTTAAAAATGGGAGTCATGGTGACTCACAATATTTATTTTTGGGAGTCATTTTCAATATTAGGGAGTCATGAAAATTGTAATATTTCTTTGTGTTAATCATTCTCAGTATGTAACTATGTATGTCACACCACCAAATGAAACTACAGCATAGTTCAATTCACACAACCAGGATTACTGTCTCCTCTGAGTTCTCTGGAACAATCTGACAGCTCTGTAAAAGTCAAACTATCATCGAACAATATAATTTTTAGCTTATCAAATCGATTTTATTGAACTGAATTGTGAGGGCAACCTATAAAACTTGCGTCAAGCTTGACTCGTATGATAATATTTTGAGAGTCATTAACAAAATTGTTGCGTCAAACACGCAGGAATCACGCATCATGTAAAACCCTGCTTTCAGTTCAGCATCTATAAATGACATACATATTTACATGGCATAGTCATTGTTTCAAACTCTAACAACAAAAATAGATGCATAAAGCATGGCAGTTCACCATTATAGTAATGTAACCATGAATATATAAATCTTAAGCTGAATAAAACATCAATATACAGTTAAACTTTTCCTACACCAGATGCAAAAGGCTAGTGATCATGCATTGTTAACTAATCCTGAAGACAATTAATTCACTAGCCTAACTTTCCACATATATAGAGATTCATAACTAAAAAATACTTATATTACTTTCAATTGAATGGTCATGCTAAAATGTAGCACACGTGTACATGGACCATCAAGGGTTTAGGAGCCTAGTTTCTGAACTCTGAATGTTCACTGTTATGTTTTGATTCAGACTGCAGTCACAGACACATGACAGTTGAATCAACATGATCAAGGTTTTAATGCTAAACTATCCCAAGTAATGACAGCATCATGCACATGTGGAACATAAAATGAGTTCCAAAGAACTTTTACATAAATTATGCAGTTTCACTCAATCATATCAATAACAAGAATAACATGGAAATATATACCATTTCATTTGCTTCTACTAGTCTTTAGACACAAAAGCATTGCTGTCAGTCCCCAAAGAAATCACATGGTATGTCATGAATGTGCTTTTTAATCCCGTAACACATGTCATGCTAACTTGTGATTACAAAGTTTTTGAAAAAACCCCCAAAAACACGATCAGGAAGGTTGTTCTGAGACTACACTGAGTGATTCATGTGAGGAAAATAAGCATGATGTATATAAATCTTAGTACAACTAAATGCTCTCTATTAAACAGTTTAACTGCTTGTTCATAGTATGATGTTCATAACAGAGCTCTTGTAATTACATAAGTCAGGTATTAATACAGGATTATAAACTATGTTGAAAGATCTCTTGGAATGCAAATTAAGAAAATATATTGTGTCCAAAAAGGGGATTTTGTTTAAAACAATATTATACCAATCACATTTACTGAATATACATAAGTACTCTGACAAGTATTCCATGAAATTATGCATATTCAGCATCAAACATACTAACGCCTTTTCCTCATTGCGATACCTATTATAAATGAAATAAAAGTACTGGTAAGCAAAAACAAATGATATTGTAGTAACAATCTGATCAGGGAATGTTTTATTTCTCTTTGGGAATCCTTACTAACATTTGCTGTAAACTTGGGGCCCCAAACTAACCTACCTGGAGTAACACTTGGTAGACCAATACATACACTGTTTTGTTTGTTGTTTAATGCGGCACACAGCAATATTCCACCAATACACTGGATTTTCCTGTGTTATTAATAGACACTGATTTGAGGTCAAATGAAACCCCTACTAAGAATTCAGTTCTTTAGTTGATTCAAATATATCTCACCTAATGTCAGCTACTTAGATAAAAGGTCTCAGTTTGCCAGTGAGAATTTGGCTTTTTTGAATGATTTTATCATGCAAACAATGTTCTTAAAGGTCACATGCAACCAAAAAATCAAACATAATTAAAACACAATTATCACTTATTCATGACATATAATATACATTGCTGATTATGAAAAAACATGTAAACACAATTATAAGCGCACAATCGCAAATCAAAAGTGCAATATTTCCCACTTGGGTTTACTTCCCTCAAAACGAAGCACCCGGGATGGCGAACCCAGTCAGAGCGGGTTGGTGTGCACTCAAGTGTAACGAGGACGTTCATTGGCTCGTTCATTTGCCGATGCCCTCACAGCTCATTGTGTGTGTATATATAGAGATGTTGGGTTTGTAAATACATGCTCATTTTTGTGTATAACATTTTGCAATCAACAGACATCATAACATGTCATGTGTTAAAGTATCACACCTGCCTGTCTGTGTAATTACATAATGTGACAGAGACCTAACTCGGGCCATAAATCAATGCGTTTTGTTTATGGTGTATAGCCTGATAGGTGTTAAGTTCAAATTGCATGTGGTCAGTGATCGAAGTTGTGTATTGAATATGGTCATTAGCAGACAGGCAGGCAGACACATAGGTGTTTTGTCTGTGACAAAGATATATCTATATCACAGTTAGAAATTCTGTCAACGCTAAATAATGACATTGCTTTTAAGTATCGAACTGAGAAAGTGTCTCGTAAGAAGAACGTGTGGTGAAATAAACAAATGAAATTATATAAACAGTTAAATCGGTAATCTACTGTCATAACATATAAAAAGCTCGCACCTGTGAAATATCAACAAAACATTAGAAAAATAGCTCACATCAAAGCCATCACCGAGTATTCACCACCAGCGAAGGTTTTCTGTCTTGAAATGTCGAACGCCTCACTGGTTGACACATAGCTGAGTAGATCTAGATCCTAACAAGGTTCTTTTATGTAATGAGTAGATTATTTACTATTTGTTTTAATTAGACTACTCCTGCTCACGACCTTATATTAAATCTGGACATCCCGCTTCCAAGCTGCGCCAAACCTATTTCACTGTCTATGCACACTGCACCATAATGCACAGCTGTTGAAACCACTTGATTTAGTGAATTGTTTGAACTCCGATTTCACAGGGGGCTTTTCATCGCGTTATTTTTCAACTTTATAAGTTGAATTTGCATTTTTGATGATTTGTATCTGTAAGTCCATACCGAAAGGTATCAGAATCTGCAAAGTTGTGTTTTATGTTGCATGTGACCCTTAATAGAAAACAATTAGATCTTAATATTGACAACACACGCACCAGTTTGGTATCAATTTAGCATAAATGAAAAAAAATGTTTCAAAACATATGCATATATTTTCAGGATAAGACTTTTCTGTGAATGCTGGTGAATACTGTTGTTGTTGTACATGATTTTGCGTCAGTCATGTCATCAGGCAGGATGTAAACTTTGACAATTTCGTCTGAATTCACAAAATCATTATAATGGCACCTATTTGTAACAAATTCTTCCCTTGCATATTCTTAAAATATTTAGCAAATGAATGCAACAAATAGACAAATGGATGTCTGAAAATGCTATACAGTAAAATATATTTTCCCTGTTTACATGTCAGACAAGCAGAGTCTGAGCTGAAATATTTCATTTGATTTCATCTAGACACTTGCACTTGGTATTGGTGACAAAGACAATTGCTAATTTATTCTAAAATATGTGAGGAATTCAGTGATGTATTTGTAGCAGCTGAGTGTGAAATTTACGTGAAGAAATGGACAATTCGTGCCTGGCCTTCGCGAAACATGATTTTGTAAATACTATTCATCATAGTGGAAAACTCACTTTGGTGTTTGTGTTCGTGTATTTTCCAGATTATCCCAAGCGATTCTAGGTTTATTTGCGACATTCCAGAACTACCATTGGTAGTTTGATGAAAACCAGATATCAGTGATAACTAATGTGCTACTTTTTAAAATCAATCGTCCAAGTAATTATCTGATATTTCATTTATCTGTCATTTCATTGCCAGTTCAACAATTTTATGTACCAGAATCATAGCAACCGATTTCGTATTTTGTTTATTTGACGTACCCATGCGCTGTCTGTGTTGTTGACAGTGTGACTTGCACTGCCATGCCTTGCAATGCCTGTATGCAAATACTGCCCATAATGTTTTGACAACCTTCCGACGACTACTTCCGCGAGGCGGATTGTGTAAGTATTTGCCTAATTATGAACTTTGACAGTGATGACAATTAGGATATGCCCGGTGAAACATGACCATGCTCGCAAAGATGGACGTCTGTCCAGTTTTCGCCAGGCTTCCAGCAACATCACGATTACCTGCCCATTTGTCAGATTATGTAGTTGACATGAATCATGAACTTGATAAAATAATGACTACTTGATCAAACTTTTCAAGGCTCAATGATCAGCCGCACTGCTGACATGTGCCCAAACTTGCTAAAGTTTGTAACACAAACAATATGTTTTGCTCAAACACATCATACCTAAATATAACAACTTAATCATTCGTTGGTTTCACATTACTGTTCAACTCGCTGTGCGCATGCGCAGAGCATGTGAAAAATATCCACTGGCATCTTTCCGGTTTGGTCGTATGTTTATCGATAGTGTAAATGCACGCTAAATAAAAGCTGTTATGAAAATTATTTACGTTGTGACAACTGTTCATAGCTGAGTACATACTTCCATTTGCCTCTGCTTTTCAATAATTGATGTCCTATTTTGGTTGCAATTCCATCAGAGATGTGTTTGTTTAGTTGTGAGAAGGGGATGTGCAGGAAGGACGGTGGTGGTGAGATGTCTTTATACAAGAGCTTGTTAACATAAATTAAGCTATTTATTTAACTAATCCCGGCCTCTGTTTCATAAATCAATTGGGATCAGTTGTATTCGACATAAAACTATATATTTGTTTTGATTTTTGTTTCTTTGGAGTGTTTACACTATCGATAAACATACGACCAAACCGGAAACATGCCAGTGGATATTTTTTGCACGCTCTGCGCATGCACACAGCGAGTTGAACAGTAATGTGAAACCAACGAATACACATCTTATATGAAGGCTTGAAAATCAAGAATATCAAATAAATGTACCGCAAATGCTAGTGATCATTAATTAAATATAATGTGATACAATGACTACTGAACTAAATACTGCTTTCTTGACATTGACTTCAAGAGGCAGGTGGTTAGCTGGATATAGCTATTCCAAAGCGATCATGTTTTGTCAATATCTAAAAATCACATCAAACAATACATATGATAGTTGTGTACAAATGCTGGTCTATGCCCACTCTATTCAGATTCAACTGAAGACGTAACAACATTGTATACCTCATTCGATTTGACACCGTACACTGCGTCTTCTGCTTTACCGATTGATTACATGACCTAACAGCACTTCCAAAACATTGATACTAATACGCAAAACGAAATAGTTCTTCGCGCAAAAGTCCCTGATTAATGTTTTCGGAGAGACATGCAGTCTTCTTGGAATACACACATGGTATTTGACTTACTTGTAATTACCATTTATTATAAGTGATTTCTTCATTCACTAATAAACTATTTCAAGAAAATCCTATTTGGCGTAGGGATATGCAGGGGAATGAATAAAAATTCACTTCCGAGATGTGTTGGCTTGAGATACGGATATAATGTCATATAATGAGCTATTCAGTTTTTAACTGAACCGAAAGATACATGGGTTTCGTCTCTAAACAATGAAGTTATTAAAGTGAACATGTTAGTGCCTAACAACATTCATTTACTCCGACATGTCATAAGAGCCACTTCCTTCCGGTCTAGAAGGGTCGACCGTCAAAAATGCCACTGAAGTATCGTGTCAGAAATGTGCTCGTTCTGGGGGCCCTAGTGGGCGGAATAGGTCTTACGCTTTATCCCATCATGATTCAGCCATACATGCACCCGGAAGAATGGCGTACGTGTATAATTACCTAGTTGTATGTCTTTTTGCGATATAAAGCCATTATTACTTCGGATTTCGCGCACCTGTTAACTAAGTCTTCGTGTTTACTGTTTAACGTGTGCTTTATTTTCCGTTTAACACAAAACTCTGTAAAGAATCGAGTCTAATCCAGACAATCTAGTCACTGCCACCATGAGCATCGATCTACGCAAATGAGATACGATGACTTGCATTGACCAAATCAGTGAGTCTGGCCTCCCGATCTCGTTTGTCACCTTGTAAACAAGCATGCCTTTGGCTTTCTGGAGACCTTTTGATGCAGGAAGTTCATGGTTTCGATGTTTGCACTAACGCATATGAAAATCACTGACAATTGCCTTGATGCTACTTGCAATAAGTAAGATAATTAAAATTTTAAACAATGTTGTTTAGGAGCAGCCTAACAAATTTGTGAAAGTAGTTCACTTAACCATGTTTACCAGTGGCACTTTCTTGGATTACATTTTGGTTAATGTGGAGAGCTTCAACAATACACCACCGTTTCAACACAATACATGTCACGGTACAGACCCCTTGGTATATTTCGAAATGAGAGAGAAACAATATTTTTGGGGATAAAACTATTTCTTGTATTAAAAACAAGAGTGGAAACACCATAAAATATAAAATAACTATTGGCTGAGCTTAAAGAATTGACCAGTGAAGAGACTGGTTGTATTATTATGCAATTCATATTGCTAATACAGGACCGAACTGAAATAATTGGTTAATCTATACTAGGCACATAAAGAAACTGTGCATATAAAAATTTAAAATCAAAATTAATCAAACCTGTGTAGACACATAAGGATTTAAACTCAGAGATTAGTGACATGTATCCAACATGCATGCACGTGCCACGTTCCGTGACGTCAGTGGGTTCGTCCTTGAGACGTGCAATACGTTGTTGCACGTGCATTCCGGGAAAGAGAAACAGAGCAAATGAATGCCACACAATACTGTCACTTTGGAAAGCTCAACCCCTGCCCTTGCGATCGTTCAAAAAATTAAACGGCTATTGAAACGCATAGCATGCCAAGGCTCACGTCTGCACAATGTCATGAGGCCATTGGGATGGTCCGTGGGGGAATGTCTCAACGACAAGTGGCTGCACATTTCCACTGCCACCGGAACACCATTTCTGCACTGGTGAGACGCTACCAGAACACAAATGACGTCATCGATCGGCCACGTTCTGGACGTCCACATGTAACAACGCCAAGACAGGACAGATGGATAAGGGTGACCCATCTTCGCCACAGGTTTCAGACTGCAGTGATGACTGCCTGAACCATCTCAGGACTTCGCCCACAGTTCCACCCCAACACAGTTCGACAACGCGTTTACGTCATCACAGGATCAGACCGCACGACGTCCCGCCATACGGCCTATCCTGACACAGCGTCATTATGACTTACGACAATGTGGTGCGAAATCATGTCCGCAGACCCTTGTTTTGGTGGAGAAATGTTGTTTTTACAGATGAGTCCAGGTTTAACATTTCCCATAGTGATGGACGTCAACGTGCCTATAGATGCGTGGGAGAACGTTATGCACAGGCCTGTGTCTTGGAGAGGAATCGCTTTGGTGGTGGTTCCGTGATGATTTGGGGTGGAATAACAGCACGCCAAAGAACTCCTTTGGTGATTGTTCAGGGCAACTTAACTGGTGTGGGCTACAGGGATCAGATTCTTCGACCTGTGGCAATTCCTTTTCTGCAACGTCATGGCCCTGGGTTAACATTCCAACAGGACAATGCCCGCCCTCATACGGCAAGGGTTGCTATGGATTTCTTGCAACACCACAACGTTGACTTACTGCCTTGGCCTGCAAATTCACGGATCTCTCCCGATAGAGCATGTTTGGGATGAGATGGATCGACGTCTCACCCGCCTTCCTCATCCGCCAGATGACGCCCTTGACCTTGCAACAGAACTTGAGAGAATCTGGCGTGACATCCCACAAGCCTTCCTTGCACGTTTGATAGGCTCTATGCGTCGTCGATGCACTGCTGTTCTCAATGCCAATGGTGGACATACCCGTTATTGAGCTTGTGACATGGTCGTTTGACCCCTGTCCCGCTTGTGGACTCGTGACGTCATTGTGATTGACTTTTCAATTGAAATTCTCCCGACTTGTTATGGTCTCATGATCCCTCCATTAAAGTTTATATGTACCTTTGACATTGTTATCGTACTTATCAACTGGGATAATATTTTGACAATGCACAGTTTCTTTATGTGGCTAGTATATTAAGCCAACACCCTACCATGGGAACATGGTGCTATCACAAATGATTAGTACTTGATTGTAAAGGGGATCCAAGGCGAAATGATAGAGTCAGGTACAATGAACTCAACCCTCAGGGCAATGGGGTAGGCCCTTTTTTCAGCAGTTTGAGGTTAAAGGTGTTTTCACCATTACACTGGACCCAGGTTCGGTTCTCCACATGGGCCACAATTCTGATGGCCGCGATGTGTGAAGCCCATTTCTGGAGTCCCCTGCCGTGATATTGCTGGAATATTGCTAAGAGCGGCATAAAACTCACTCACTACAATTTGTTCATTGTAAAATCATGCTATCAACAACGGCTTTGTCAGGCTTGATAATTTACAATCCTTGCATCTAACTAGATAATGGCTACTGTGTCCTCAAACAACATTAACTCATGCACTTGATATGCTCAAGGCATTGTTATGTTTGTTATAATTCAAGCATAGTTTCTGTGATATTTCAATGAGAATGTATGAAGATTTTTGTATTGTGCAGTAGTGTAGTGATATATTTTTAAGATTATTATTTTACAGAGAAAATGCAGAGAAGTACAAGAGCAGGTATTGACCGGGAATCTATACAGCCTGGAGGTGAATATATTCTTCATATTGTCATATTTGTGAAATTCCATTAGCCACTTAGACTTAAAGTAAAGAAGAATCCAACTGACTTTAAACAGAAGAGCAACATCAGCCATTTTGTCAACATAGAAATATAAGCCCAAGACAGGTGATACTAAAACCAGGGATCTATCTAGATTTGACACTGTTTGCCTTTGGCAGGCAATGTGGTAAGAATATTGTTGTTTTGTTCTAAATGATCACTGATATACAAATCACCTGTATGAATTTCTATATAACATGGATTTTTAAATTTGTAAGTCCAGTTTTGGAATATTTATCGACATTTGTTTCAGACATGGGGTTCAATATCGGTCTCTTGACCAGGCCAAGATAAATTCTTGCAATACTATTATACTAAATTTGGAACTCCAGTACACTGGCTTCTTTAATTATCAGGCACACAATAACAAAATGCTTTGATTTGAATGAGATTGATCCATATGGCAGAGTAAGTGCCAAAGGCTGTCATTTTTTAAATAACAGTATGCTGTTTGTGTGAAAATAAAGAGATCAGTGTGGAACAAAACTCAAAAAGAAATCACCTATGGTTGTAAGCTGAGAAAAAAATTCAGTTTGGATCCAAGGCAGAACCTTTCAAGAATCAGTTTGCCAGTCCTTCTTGGCACCCAACAGAGCTGCTACATTCTCTTCATTGTCAAGTCAACCTAATAAAACCCAGAACAATATACCACGGTAATACAAAAAAATTGAACCACTTATTGGTGACTGGGTAATGTCTGAACAATATTTTCCACATAGCTTTGCCAATAATTAGTGAGCAGGCTTCTTTGCTTTTGTTTGTTTATTGTTTGACACCACTCTCAGCAATATTCTGGCTGTATTCCTGCAGTCTGGACTAAGGCTGTAACGATTCACTCGCATATTCGGTGAATCGAACCGTAGCCCTTCATGAATTCAATTCGTTATTCGTGGTCACCAGAACAGAATATTAATGAATATTTACGATTTTTTTAAGGGAGCATGTTTTACTTGAACCCTTGTGTACTTTGGAAAGTGAGATATGCAAGGATTGAATATGTACTAGCCTTGCAGTAGCTCAAGTCATGTTAGTTTGCCAAGGCTGCACATTGTACTGTCGACTATAACTATTACATACCAAATTTGAGTGTCATGAGATCACTGGTTATTGCTGTGACAAATCAAAACTGTCAACATGGGCGTACCATATTGTACATCAATCACTTAACTACAATACTGTATTCGTGAATAACTATTCGTATTCGTTACCCAATATTCATGATACGTATCATATTCGCCACATAGTGTATTCGTTGCAGCCCATTAGTAACCTCTTACTACATGGGTTACTGACAGAGTAATTCTAATCTAGACCTTCACAGGTGCAGGCTTCACATAGGAGAGATGTCTCACACAGCCTGGTAGCTTTCCTGATCCAGACTCATTGACAAAATGTGTAAAGATAGGGTGCTTGTTTTGCCCCAGTCAAGCCCCTCTGATATTCTGATTGGCTAATAATTATGGTAAGGTTTAATGTGACAATGAGGGCAGTCCCTGTAAAAATATCCATGTAAACATTTTAAATAGTCTTTACCCATGGAAAAGAATTCACATTGGAACTGAATGGTGTAGTTTAATGTCATTCTGTAAAATATTTTGTTGTCTCTTTTCCTGTAAAGTTTTGGAAAAGCAAATCTTATGTTCTATTTACAGGAATGAAGGTTTGGAGCAACCCTTTCGAAAAGAAAAACTAAGTGTTTTTCGCAAGATAGGCTGTGAGATCGGAACACAGACACGAAGGACAGCTTAGTGAGATGTGTATTTCAGCTGGACACTGTTGTGACAGTGATATCAAATGTGTGAAAGATGTGTGTCAGAGTGTGATCTTTGTATGGACATTTGTATCTTTATGTAAATAAAATATACATGAATTGAGAATGTTGTCTTCAGTTCATGCTATGGCAAAAGAGTTAAATGATTGTTACCCTGCGTGAGGCTTGACATGGGGATAAAACAAGGAATGGTTGTCTTGAGTATCCCTGCGTGAGGCTAGTGGTTAAAGCGTTGGCTCGTCAAGAAGACCTAAAACATGGGTACAATGTGAAGCCCATTTCTGGTGTCCCCCGCCGTGATGTTGCTGGAATATTGCTAAAAGCGGTGTATAACCATCAGTCAGTCAGTAATACAATACTACCCCTATGAGATAGTGAGTATAGTTTTATGTGGCTTTTAGCAATATTCCAGCAATATCATGGTTGGGGACACCAGAAATGGGCTTCACACATTGTACCCATGTGGGGAATCGAACCCAGGTCTTCGGCATAACCTGTAACCACTAGGCTACTGCACTGCCCCCTATGAAGTTGTGGCATGGTATTTGAGTCTGCTTGCACTGCTAATGCTCACTCACTCATGGACATAGCTATGTAAGTGTAATAATCATGATGGTAGACACAATTTCTCTTCCTCAAGGTATATACCCAATTATTCAATAAATTTGGTGATATCTATAAAATTCATTGAGCTACAACCCAATATAGAACCCCCTACGATGTTGGGAAACATCGATATGAGTAAATGCACCAAATGACCATCCGCTAAATGCCACTATTGAGTTACTACTTGTGGTAAGAGGCGACTAACGGGATCGGGTGGTCAGGCTAACTGACTCGTTTGACAGATGTCATCGGTTATCAATTGCGCAGATCGATGCTCATGCTGTTAATCACTGGATTGTCTGGTCCAGACTCGATTATATACAGACCGCCGTCATATAGCTGGAATTTTGCTGAGTGCGGCGTAAAACTAAACTCACTCTCTCATTGAGTTACTATGGTATTTTGAAAAAAATCGGGCGTTGATGAAATTGTTGTAAGTAGTAAACTAATAATAGAATGACAGTTTGATTCGAGCAATAATCAAAATGTTCGTGGCATCGTGTAAAAATATGAAACTTCCACAAAGACAGGTTAAAGATGCAAGCAGACCAAGTGCATTGCAATCAAACGTGATCATGTCTGAAAATGAATATGAATTGTAAAATAATTGTTTCTGTTTCTAACTTAGGCCTCGAACTTTTTTGACTGTCTTTCGATTTCCCAGAAGTCTTGTCAGTCTCGATTACCCTACGTATAATATCAGTTTATTTTATAATGATAACCAACGAACCAGTTTACACACACACAAAAATCACCATTCCCTGATTTGCCCCATTCTCTTTGGTTTTCGCGAAGAGATGTAACTTATGAGAGCGCTCGTAAAATATCGCCTGATTTGATGGTCCGCACGATGGTTTGCTCTACTCCCGGGTTGACAAGACAATGATACATCAAACTTTCCAACAGTCTATACACGATTGACATCTGATCCCCACATATGTTCACAGCGTGCGAGCCTTAGTTTGACGGGCCGTACACAACCTGTTCAATACTCCTCAGTCCTGGTCTCATTCTACAGAGCGATCATTATATTATATGATATTTGTATAGCGCCAATATCCAGCTCAGCTCAGCTGCCCAAAGCTCTTGGCGCTTTGTAACAAATTTCCCTCTATCATCGTATTGTTCAGTCTCAACTTCCAGGGGATCATACAATTATCATATATTATAAAAGGGTTGTAGTCAAAAGGGTCGAAAAAAAGTCAAATGGGGCGAGGCCAAAAGTCAAATGGGTCGAAATCCAAAGTCAAAAAGGCCGAAAAAAGGGCCGAAAACTTTTTTTTGTTCATCCCATATGACTAAGAATAAGACCGTTTTGACATTTTTTCACGGCCCATTTGACTTTCACCACCGCTCATTTGACTTTTTCCATCGGCCCATTTGATTTGGCACTTGGGTCTCGGCCCTTTTGTTCTTCGGCCCATTTGACTAGATCCCATTATAAAACAGAAGTACGTTATACAGCCTGGTTCCCGAGGTATGAAGCACAAGCGCAGCATACTCAGGAAACTAGTCTGAACACGTTCATCTCATCACGTTCTCACCCATGACGTCATTACGCTCTAGCTAACGTTGCCCATATTATCGACCACTAGTTTGTTCCGACTTATCTCGAGTTTCGGTTACCTTGAGCCATCAGACGCAACTTGTTAATAGTAATGAATTATTTGAAATTCATCTAGCTGGTGCAAAATTTGTAAAGTCAGTTGTTGTTTTTATTTTGTCTGAACTTTAATAAAATCGAAAGACAGAACTTGAATGAAGTAATCGAAGAATTATGAAATATCCCTGAGATTCTTTAAATGTAGGTTTGGCAGACACTAGGAAATATTTTATGGAGTGTCAACATACGTTTCTGTCAGTTTTTCACTTTATACACAATTAATGAAAACATAATCTCAGTCATTTACAAATAGTCTGAAAATATCACTGATGTTTTTATCTGAATGACTGATTCTACTTTAACAGTAAAATGCAATCACACATTGCTGAAATTGACAGAACGAATTTATCGAAACGATATCAAGGTAGCATAAACTCAGTCCTAACCTTTATATGTAAACCTCAGATGGGGTTATTCAACCGATCAAATAAATCAAACACATTTTCAGGTAATTTACAAATGTCCTCACTATCTGGACAAATGGGTATCTTTGAAGACTTAAGTCAAGAATTGGGATGCAATAAAAGACCATTTCATGAAAACCTACTTACAAAGTCATGATACATCCATTCTGATTATTTATGTACTGTTATTATGTTTCCAATTTTTTTTTCTGTATCATGTTTTTCATTCTTGGTAAAAACGTATACTGTGACACAATTACAATTTTGAAATTTAAACACGATTTATAGACGTGTTTCAAATGAGATAACATTTTGAGAACGTCTTTTGTTAGGGGCGATTATTAAAACCATTCAAAAAGTGTAATTTGCGACCAGAAAGCCCAGATATATGGATTTCCTTTATTACGATTGCACAATCTAGTGGTGAGAAGAAAATGTAAACAAACAAGGTGCAACAATGACTGCTCCCTTGAATTTTGACCAATGAGAATACCTTCTTTCCTACGTCTTCGGTCCTGTTCCACGTCAATTTGAGGTTGTTGGAAATGTTTACAAACCAAAAGCATAAAATAAATCATGAATCGTGGGCATTTCTACAAACACAGCTATCATTTGCATTCATGAAATGATTAGCAAGGTATGTGAACTTTTGACGCGCTGTCGTGAGTTGTTCTAGTTTTTCTTCCCGAAAAACGATTTTTGATGGTAAAACAATATTTGAAACAGTCTGACAGTCTGGAATCCCACCCACACCTCTATCGATTGAGGATAGTGAATGCTATTTAGAAATGATGTTTGTATTAAGAGATCTCCTGTGCCAATGTAATGATTTCAGTACTTGGTAATTAGTCTACGCTATGGTATGACAACTTAAATATGACGAAACAGAACTACTTAAAAGTTCGCTGTGAATCTACCTCACTACCAATACCATACATCATACACCACGGTCATCGTGGTCCTAGAGAAATATGTTGATTAAGTGCATGAGAAAATAGACTGCAGTGTCCTAACTAGATATAGGGATGTCAAAGAATATTATAGCCACCATATAGTCTGTTTCTTTCAGTGGCAACTTTGATAACTTTGCCATTATTTTCAGATGGAATTCTAACAAGTGCGTGGATGCTCTTGACTCCTCATCTCAGCCAGTAGAGAGGTCCGCTGATAGGTGTTATGGGTCAGATGCTAAGGCGCCTGCATGAGGTGAATCAGTTAGATTGTGCAGGGGTGAAGAGACGGAGTGTCTTGAAGTGTGAGGGTTTTCCAGACCTTGATTCTTTACCCCCTGAACTTGGGTTGACTGTGCTGTCCTACCTGAACCCAACCGATCTCTGTTTAGCCTCTTGTGTTTGGGGACACCTTGGAAATGATGAGTTTTTATGGCAAGGGTGAGTATGGAATGGAGAAACATTCTACAATATCAAGAAATTATTAGTGCTATGACTTAGTGTGTTTTTGGTAAAGAGAAATGACTTTTGTTTTGTGTGCTGTTTAGATCAAACTCTGATCAGTAATCGCTTTTTTAAACAGGCATTGATTTTAACCTGTCACGGCCTTAATGTCTATCATAAATGTGTTTGGTTGCTGAGTATATTGTGTATGCCCTGTGTCACTCTTCAAGCATACAAGTCTGTGTTTGTTTGTTCATTGAAAAACACCTCATGTTTTTCTAACCTCTTGATTGTCTTTTACTAAGTTGAGCACAAACCATTCAATGCATTCAGTGTTTCGTCTGTTGCAGGCAAACCCTGTATGACACATCTGATGATAGTGCATCATCAAAGTGATGGATATTGTAATGATTGAAATTATGTAATATCATCACATTAGTGTGTTCAGTGTTTGTTTTCAGCCTGTGCAAGGGTCAGTGGGGATACACCAGTGTTTACAGGAGGGCTCGCAACATTCCAGACTTTTCTTTCAAGAGATTATTTCTCCTGCTGGATGAAGCCTCACTCACTTTCAATGGAGAGCCTTATGAGGTCAGTTATGCCGACTTTTTTTATAGCAATGGAAATTAGCACCAACCCTACTGTCCACATTACAGGAATCCTTAAGGAGAATAGAATTTCAAACAGTTCGGAGTGTATTGCTGTGTGTTAACAGTATACAAGCTTTTAAATCTGGGTTAATTTCTATCCCTTTAACTTTGATTAGCTTTGTTTGTCACAGTTTCAACAATGAGAAAATGATTGCAGATTCAACATTATCTAGAGGCGGTGGGGTAGCCTAGTGGTTCAAGCGTTCGCTCGTGACGCCGAAGATCTGGGTTCGATTCCCCACATGGGTACAATGTGTGAAAACCATTTCTGGTATCCCTCGCCATGAAATTGCTGGAATATTGTTAAAAGTGGCGTAAAACTTAACTCACTCACTCAACATTATCTTTTGCAGAAATTATTATATTTTTTCTCTCTTTGTTGTCTGCAGTGGCACTTTATTCTTTCAAATACAGACTGTCTTTGCAGTAGTAATTCAGTATCAGCATAAAGTATTTCATCTAAGAGAAAGGGTAAGCAATGTCTCCTATTATAGTCAGAACATCAATCTCATGGCAATAGCTGACCAACTGATATACACTCATGGAAACGAATATAGGAACACATGCAAGTACAAGTGTTCCTTAATTCTTTTCCAGATTTCTTCACAAGTTATGTATTGCACTGTGGGTGAAAATCTGGAAATAAATAAAGGAAAACTTGTACTTCATGTGTTCCCATATTTGTTTCCATGAGTATATACAGTATCTGCCAGGTGCCACCTTGTTTAAGTAAGTGATGTTTTTTGTTATCAGGGAATGAACTACTTGTTCGAGCATGAGATACTAGATGATGACCCTGAAGAGATAGCCCGGTTCCTTCATACCACCAAAAAAATATGGCCAGTCCGGAAACGCCAGTTTCTTGATGGCAGGTCAGTATAATGTTCATGTTACTACAGTCTACAATTATAAATTTATTATGTATAATGGTAAACTCTCAAACCAAATATCTGGTAAAATCCCAAGCAAGTCTACAGCCCTTAAGCATGTTTAGCATGTCTCGATTGCTTCAGTTTCTGAAAATGAAGAGGTTCTTGGACTATTTTCTATTAGGTGTCAAAATGCACTTTGTGAAAGGAATGTCTCAAAAGTTTTTGGATTTTAATGTAAGGTCTCTTCTTTTAACTTAGTGGAAGTATTAGTCTGAATTTGAACGGTATTGTCTTCATATCATTCTACACTGTTGTTACATACTTCAAGTAAATCATGAATTACAAAGTTTTTGTGAGCTCTAATGATCCTTAGGCTAACTTAGTAATGTACTTCATATACTATTTCAGGCGAGATGTTCTGGAAAATTTAGTAAAACTACAGAATTTCCAAGGCCAGTTTTTACCCAACGCTTTGAGGAAGTTTTTCACAGAGTTCTCTGCCCCTACTCAGCGCGGGAACTACCTGACAGAAGTCATTGAGAAATTCTCCCAACAGTTTGTGGCTTGTAACCCACAGATTGGTCTCAGCCAAGGTAAACAATCCTATCCCCTGTTGGTTATTCAAGGTTAGTAGTGCTCCTTAGCTTGTTTCAACAGGCAGCTACAAGGATTTTGTATCATTTTACCTTTATGGCACTGGGTGTTGCTCATGATGTCCATATCTAGTTTGTCAGGTTCAAACTTATGCTCGCTGACTTGGTTGACACATATCATCGTATCCCAGATTGTCTGGCCCTGACTCGATTATTTACAGAATGCCGCCATATAGCTGGAATATTGCTGAGTGTGGCTTAAAACTAAACTCACTCACTCATTGTATCCCAATAGCGTAGATCGATACTATAACTATACATCAACCATGTCCACGAGTCTGACACACAGTCATGTAAGTGACTGAGTAAGCGAGGCTATGGTTTTACCAGGAATGTTACCATTCAACATCCAGCCATATTGCAGCAATATCAATAGGGTAAAATCAGGACACCAGAAATGGGCTTCACACATTGTATCCATGTTGGGAATCGAACCCGGTCTTCGGTGTTACAGTAGTATGTAAATAACTGAGCCTGGATCAGACAATGCTTTAACCAGTCCACTAGGCTACCCCACCGCCCACGCACTGTGATGTAAGTAGAGTACTAATCAAAGCGACATATCTGTGAAGATCCAGGTTAGAATTGGTCTGTTATAACCCATGCTGGTCATAAGAGGCGACTAACAGGATTGGGTGGTCAGGTTCGTTGACTTGATTGATGCATGTCATCTCACACCAGTCACATAGATCGATGCTGATCGATCACTGGATTGTCTGGTCCAGACTCGATTATTTTCAGGCTGTTGTCATATAGCTAGGAAATTGCTGAGTGTTGTGTTATACAAAAACAAACAAACAATCAATTTCAAGTCATTTATTTCAGTAATAAGGCCTCAGGCCCACATACATATTACATGCAAATATTTACAATTGGTGCTGCATTTCCTAAATTTTAAAGATATGACGATCGTAGACTGGCAGCATCTTTCACAAAATTTGCCAGGTTTTTTGACAGTAAGACAAACAATCAAAGCAATGTGAAACCCCACTCATTGACTATAATCCTTATATGTTTAATTCCAGACACAGTGTTCATGTTGTGCTTCTCACTCATTATGCTGTCTGTGGATTTAGCATCACCGCACGTCAAGAACAAGATGTCCAAGCGAGAGTTTATCAAAAACACATGTCGAGCTGCGGGTGAAGTGAGTAATGACTTAGCAGGTCATCTCTATGACAACATATACCTGGCAGGTCATGTGGCGCCTTCCTCACACTGTGAAGTATAGAATGGGTTTACCCTAACAATACTACTCATTAGTGCTTTCAAATATACAAACTTCCTCCGTCAAGTTTGTAAGAACCTCAAGAGGAATAGACATTTTTCTGTTTTCCATTTCGTTTTGGAGGGGTGGTTATTTATTTTATTTTCACATTAGAATATTACAATATTAGAACTGATGTTAATTGAATATTTTCATTTATTTTTGAAGACACTGTTTCCCCACACTGCGCTGTTTAGTTAACATAATAAAAGTCATATTTGCCATGGTGCCTATTAAAACCATACACTACAAGTTACCGGTACATATGTTTTCTAAGACAGAGGGGTTGAGAATAAACTGTCTATAGAACTGAAACCTTTTATAACAGATGTGCAGCCCTTCTATTATCTTTTAAAGATGAGTAATGTACACAAGAGTATATGTATATGTAAACTCTCTCTCTTACATGAGACCCGTGAAGGTCCGGGTTACCTTCAGTAACCCATGCTTGTCGTAAGAGGCGACTAACAGTATCTGGTGGTCAGGCTCGCTGGCTTGGTTGACACATATCATCGGTTCCCAATTTCACAGATCAATGCCCATGTTGGTGATCACTGGATTGTCTGGTCCAGACTCTATTAATTTACAGACTGCCGCCATATAGCTGGAATATTGCTGAGTGCGGCGTAAAGCTGAACTCACTCACTCTTACATGAGGGAGCTTATTGAGATTACATACTGGTCTAGAGGTTTGTCAGGGGCGCTTGCTGTATTTTTTTTCTCAAGACACTTCCTACCCCTTATATACATGAGCAATCCCTTAATATCATTCAGACAAACAACTGTACCATTTCTTCAAGACCATCGTACAGCTCTGATAAAATTTGGTGACTCCCCCAGCCCTTTCGTCCCAGTCATGTATTCAATACCAACCCCACCCAATCCCTTAGTATGGCAGATACAGTATATTACTGAAAGGGGTATTATGTTTAAAGCCCTTTTTGGCAATAATTTCGCTCACCAGCAGTTGGCTAATCCATGTCAGGGTGTAGTGATGCTTTTATGTGTAGGTTACCCTATCTCCTAAAGCTAGTTCCGAAAGACCCGAGATTATTTAATATTATTTGATGTGCACATTGGCTGCATGCATAGGATCAATGTTTAGTTATTCAATCAGTGCTGACAACCTGTTGTTTAGAGTGAAAAGCCATGTATGTTTAATTTAGTTAAATACTGCCGATGGTTGCCATCACATAGTTTGAGTGGCTCCTTGTTTGCAGTTTTTGTTTTCGTATTTGTGTAATTGTTATTGAGAAGAATTATTTTGTATCCTAAAGCTATTATACTGTTTAGCCTGTGTACTCAAGTCTCCTCAGTTACCTGGTAGATATTTAGGACAAACAGCCTTTTTTGCTTCTTGAGCGAGCCTGTGGTAAAGTAGATAATTACATATATGTTAAGAGTATTTTCTTTATGTTTATCTAACATAAACCCTCTCAACAAATGATTTTTTTTTCAATTTTGCCTTCTCCCTTTTGGGTGTTTAGAAAGACAATTAATAAATAATTACAAATGTGTCTTAAAGCATGATGCAGAGATTTACAGCAGAAGTAAACAGTTCATTACTGAGTTCAACATGAATAATTTAGTATGTATTGGTAAAGACGTAGATGTCAGTTTGGAATTCACATGTTGGCTTCCCAAATACAGGTGTGATTGATTGAGTGAGTGAGTTTATTTTTACGCCGCACTCAGCAATATTCCAGCTATATGGCGGCGGTCTGTAAATAATCGAGTCTGGACCAGACAATCCAGTGATCAACAACATCAGCATCGATCTACGCAATTATGATACAGTGACGTGTCAACCACCCGATCCCGTTAGTTGCCTCTTACGACAAGCATGGGTTACTGAAGATCAATTCTAACATGGATCGTCACAGGTTATAGGTGTGATTGATTTATGGACATAATAATCGAAAATTAATCAGGGTTCAATAACATGATCACAGTGATGGTTATGTCGTGATATAACTGAAATATTGTTCTAAGCGGCGTTAAACCAAACACACTCACTCACTTACAGCAAAGGTCACAACAAATGTTATCTTTCGTGGCGTGGCCAAAGTGGTTTGATTGAAGGATTAATTATTCATTAAATCCCATGAAAATAGACAGATATGCAATTTGTAGGGCTGGCTATGGATATTAGATCATAAAGATGGGTAATTGTAACTAAATATTAATTGATTATCGATAAATATCGCAGAAGTAACTCAGTGTTCACGAATGGTGTTTCAAAGAAACAGGACATTGGGTCCTGTAAGTTTAAGATGTCTGTCTGAAAAAAATTAAACACACATTTCAGATTTAACATTTCTTATAATTGGCATTGAAATTATTAACAAACATAAGAAAAATTAAGATAAAATAAACAGCAAACAAGTGTCACATGTCACATATAACAACTTCAGTCAAAGTCATTGTGAAATATACAGTCAGACACTGGGGCCGGTGGGTTGTAGACTTCTATCGGACCGTTGGCCAGAATCTGCCGGATTTGTCAGAGGGTCAGACACTATTCGCGAACACTGAAGTAACTGCCAAAATGTCTGCAATTGAATATATTTCACATCACTGGTGAGTAGTGACATGTTGATCCATAGATTACTGTCAAAACAGCTTCCTGAACATATCGTAGAAGCAACCAATGATTAAAGTTTTAACTTTGTATGTTGTGTCAGTAAATTAAAACTCTAAACATAGTATAAATATTTTTGGATCACAAATATCGTTTCTGTACGATATTGTTGATGGCACAATTTCCATATCGATAATCATTAATATTTTTATCCTGTCAACGATATTTCCGATTATCGATCATTTTAGCCAGCCCCAGCAATGTGGAGGACCAGAATCCCCAATGTTGAGAGTATGGTCACAAGACATGTGTTGTTGTGTTTGTGTTGAAAACGTATCTCAATACTAACATGTCAGTTCTTTGTGGTACACTTTTGTCAGCATGAAACTATGTGTAGGAAGCAACTAAAATTGGCCATTTAGGATTGAGCATTTGACACACAAACAGATCCCTTGGTTTCAAAAGAACAAGTTGTTATGTGTTCATGTGGTACATTTTGTGGTAATGATTGGTGTAGTGAGTGATAACAAGCTTTAACTGACCTTTCATCAATTCTATGATAAAATCATATATGTTGTGTCATCACCATTCACACATGTCATGGTGTTCTCACCTGTGTCACAAGTAACAGCTGGGATAGTACTTTAATATTGCTAAAAGCAGCATCAAAACAAAACTGCCTCACTATTTCACCTGTGTAGCAAAACTGTGCTTCCGATGAGATAGATCCTTTGAACTGATGGATTAATATAAGTATTGGCAACCGTGAAACATCAAATTGTTTCAGAATCCATTACAATACAGTCACTCTATAAGTGCAGCAATCTTGAATGGGACTTGAACCTTTAAGATTAATTTCAGCATAAAATGCTGTAAAGAGGGTGGGTGATTTCAAACAGTTAGGGCTTCATTAAATAAGGGACCACTGAACCAATATGTTGCATGTTAATACAAGATAGAAGTACACATTAGAAAGCTAAGCTTTTATGTACAGCATGCATAATTCAATTCATGTTCTGGGGTGGGATGAAGGTGCTTGGTGTTTTCAGGCAAATTCTTAATTATGAATTAGTGAAAAAATATTTTAATGTCAAGCATGACTTCAGAAACTGATCAGTGAACATCTCGCTGGATGTTGATGACATTTTATCTGAAAGATATTAATCAATCTTCATTTATTAGGGAAAGTAATTACTTGTAGTTAAAGTCTTACTGAAAAATCAATATGGCGGAATCTGAAAATGGTTGGTCCCTTGCTCTGCTTGAATCTTGAATTCTTCTCTTTCTGTGACAGAAATTACATTGATGTTGAGATACTGACACAACATGTCAACACTATTTGACAAGAGGTAACAAGTTTGTGCTATGCAACTCATGTGAGATCTCCTGTCTTATACTGAGCCCTCCAAACCGGTGTTGTACTCATGTAAACTTCTCCAAGCATTTTGTTGTGGATCTGTGTCATATCTTGCCTTTATTGATTATTAATGTAGAAATGTACAATTAATTGTCTTGTGTTGAATAGATGTGACAATGTCTTGTCTCATTCTTGCTTCATTTGCAAATTTGTACAGGGTTAAAGATCTAATCTGACAGCCCTAGAAAGTGCTGCATGTTCTTGACACTGTTATCATGGCTCAAGTGTATTTTTATGTAAAGCATGAAAGTTACCTTGATTGTAGGACATTTTAGTCAAAATTCATGCGTATTCATCAACCATATCACACATTAGGCCTCAATGGTACGGTTAGTGAATACCTTTGAATATTGCTGACATGCCTTGCCTTGATATTTCTGTTTTGTTCTGTTACTTCCACCTATTTCATTTACCACTTAACTGAATCCCTTTGAACCAGGTCATAGGCATGGCACCAGAGAGAGTACAGGAATATTAGTGCCAATAATGGTATTACTGAAAGAAAATGCACATATTCCAATGAAATATTTTTATGAAACCAATACAAGAGTTAAATACTGATGGAGCAGAATGACATCATATACTATTTTGTTTATGCTAACATGCTAGCATTAGATACTTTGAGTAATCACATCAGTAGGAGTGCATATTCCAGATATATTTAATATTGATATATGGTCAGCTGATTGTTGTGAAATGCTAACCTAAAACCTTATCCAGTGTGGATAATTTGTTTTTGTTGATTACTAATTTATATGGAATGTTTGCAGTTGTTGTTGACATATTACACTATACTCAGACACAGCTTTCTTCAAAAGAAGATGTTGTCTGTTTTGTTTAACACGCCGAGATTTTATCTCATATTTTGTTGACACTCTGACACTGATTTTGTTGAATGTGAAGGCTCAAAAGCTATAGCATCAACCTGATTCTGCACAATATTTTCTCATATTGCAACGTACAGGAGAAAAAAAGGCGAACATACAGTGTTACCACATGGTTACTATTTATCCTTGGACTCACATTTCTTTGTTTCACAGTGCGTGATTCGTGTAGTAATGATACTCAGTGAGGAGAAAGAAAAATTAAGGCTAACATTTTTCAGATTTTGTTTTAGGATTGTTAAGAGTTACTAAAGTATCTTCCCATTACCAACCTTTATGTGGTGATAAATAATTCAATACCTATTTCTGTTGTATACATACAGATAAAACCCCAAACAAATGGTGTCATTCATATTGAACAACAACAGCTTCAGAAACTTTATATAGACTGCTCAAAAGAAGTTAAGGATCACATTCGTTTATATTACTGTAGTTAATCTGTCACAACATGCATTGGCAAAAAATAAATGTTTTTCATCCCTTAAGACACTCTCCGCATCTAGAAATGTGTCGATGAAATTTTTATGTTGAAGACATTTTCTCAATCTTTTTTTGAGGGGTAAATAATTACTCTCATTTACAGCTCTTGTTATTTTGAATGAATGACACTGTTAGGTTTTTTTCCAGGATTGACTGTGCCTCCCCTAGTGGTGGTGTGTCCTCTTGATAGGTTTACAGTCAGGTATGCTATCTTGGGGTGAAACAGTATACCGCAGTATTAGTAGAACCGCGATATTTTGCCTTTGGTTCGGTGTACCATAATGCAATCCAAAAATTCGGTATTTTCGGTTTTCGTACCATTCTTCTATCCAGTCATAAAGTGACAGTTTTGTTCATTCAAAATAAGAAAGATTGGTTATTTTCCCCCATGTTATTAAGCAATGTAAGGTTTGGCTCTTGTTGTCAATTTTCTGCGTTATGATCAGGGGCCATGTGCACAAAGCGATCTTAGCGCTACGACTATCTTAAGCCTATATTGGAGAATGGGAGTTACAATCATTGATCATTGTAGCGCTAAGATCGCTTTGTGCAAGTGGACCCATATCTCATATACCGAACCGAAGGCCTTGTACCGTACTGTGGTAAGAGCGTACCATTTTACCCCTAATGCTATCATTACTTTAATATGAAGATACATGTTGTGCTGGTATAAAGTGTAGCAAAGTGAATCAGTACAGCCCCAATTGTACTAATGCTTTTTATGACATTGCTGTTGGCAGACATTTCAAATGAGCAACACTTTCCTTTAAGGGTCAGTAGTGTTTTATCTCAGAGTACTTTACACTGATCTTGCTGATACAGCAGAAACCGAGTATTTGATGTGCATGCATCACCAACATAATAATGAAACTGTACTGCTGAACCAACTTATTGAAAATGATGACCTAACAACTGAACATGTGGATCTGCATAATTTGTGCAGTCCACATCAGCAAGGCTGGAAGGTGTGATCAGTTATACAGATGTGTTGAGTCAAGCTGGTGAATTTTCTGATCCAAATGGAAAATGGACTTCACTTGCATACCATGAAACTCAACTTCAGTTCCCTGTTCAATGGTAGTCAGGTTAATAATTGCTTATTGAACTATAAGTTTATGCTAACATCTTGCAATGAGTATCTGATAGGGGGAAAAGCAGTTGAGGAAATCAGATTCTGTTGTCTGGCTGCACAGAAGGTATGGACAAGGTCCATCTTTCTGGGCCTTCATTGTCCAATGCTTCTACCTTGTGTTGGTTGTGAGTAGGGCTGAGTTGGACATATGTAGTTGCTCTGAGATAACATGCTTTGGAGAACGAAGAAGCATTGTCATTTTGAATAGAAGGGTAATATTCTTAAATGTGTACGAGATCTCTGAATTTATTTATTTGTTTATTTATTTTTTTTCTCAGAGCTGGATTGTTGTGATTTGACATTTTATGTTTAATTTTTGTTTTACATATTTAACAACACTAACCATTTACTGCAGTGTTTTCTTGGGAGCTTTAGTGAAAAGTCTGATTGATTTATTATGAAACAATAAATAAAATAGGATTTTGGAGTAGGAAATTTACAGATGTAAAGACTGTGGTCAGATCCACAAAGCGTTCGTAACATTTGACCTGTAACTCCTTAGTATACCTTAGGCTTACGAATGTCATACTGTTTTATTAATCAGCATGCAGAGAGGTTAAACTTACTAGTAGACATTTAGTATTGTTTACTTAAATGGGTTAACAAATATTCCTGCAGTGTCATGATGCTGCTAACAAACTGAAAATTTGTGAGGACAGCAGGGTTTTTGGTTGCCAGAATCTGGATGTACTCATCCTTTGACTTCTAAGTGTGTTGTCATGGCGACAGTTAGAGTAAACAATTTCTCTAACTTTGTTGAAGTGCTCTTATGATATAAAGATGTTATATAATGTATTCAATAGAGGCTGTGATCAAAATTTTGTAAATATATTTTTGTAATAAAAATAAAATTAACACTGATGGTTTATTGTCTGTTGTAACATTGTATCGCTATTATTCTAGAGTGGATTGTTGTACAATCTCTCAATGACAATCCAGATCTTCATTGTGAACATCGTTCACATACTCCCTAGGACAATCCAGATCTTCATGTTTACCATCATTCCACATATTCCCGATGACAGTCCAGATCTTCATCGTTGACATTGCCCCACATACACCCAATGACAATCCAAATCTTCATTACCATTGTTCCACATATTCCCGATGACAGTCCAGATCTTCATTACCATTGTTCCACTTACTCCCAATGACAATCCAGATCTTCATTACCATTGTTCCACATACTCCCAATGACAATCCAGATCTTCATTACCATTGTTCCACATACTCCCAATGACAATCCAGATCTTCGTTACCATTGTTCCACATACTCCAAATGACAATCCAGATCTTCATATTTTCCATCATTGCACATACTCCCAATGACAATCCAGATCTTCCTATTTACCACTGTTCCACAATCTCTCAATGACAATCCAGATCTTCTTATTTACCACTGTTCCACAATCTCTCAATGACAATCCAGATCTTAATGTTTACCATCGTTCAACTTACTCCTGATGACAATCCAGATCGTCATATTTACCATTGTTCCACATACTGCTGATGACATTTCAGATCTTCATATTAAAAATCCTTCCCCATGCTCCCGATGACAATCCAGATCTTCATATTTACCACCGTTCCATTTACTCACAATGACCACGAGTTCCAGTGATGTTCCACATTTTCCGGATATCAAGTGCGGCCAATGTAGTCCACGCTCCAGAACTACATGTGAAGGGTGGCTGAAAACAAACGTCCGAACTGACTTCGATAAACTGCATTGAGGTGAGGTTAGGTGACATTGGGTTTTACGTCGTGCTCGAGAATATTTCGCTCATATGACGACGTGCATGCGTGTGTATGTGCGGCTGCTTGTACTAGCCCGGACTTAAGCCGGTTTTATAGTGCTAGCCCACTGAGATACCATGCCGCAGTGAAGCAAGAATACCCCACTCAGACACATTATACTGACTCCGAGCCGACCAGTCCTTGTTGTACCCATTAATGCCGAGTGCCAGGCAGGGACCAACAAGTACCACATTTGAACGTCTTTTGGTATGACGCGGTCGGGGATCGAACCCGAGACCTTCCGCTCTCCGATAAACTGCATTGATACAGATGAATACTGAGTATTTTTCAACATAATCTATTCTGTGGTCCACACACTCATGTCAACAATGCCGGAGTGCCATGCCACACTAGGGTAGGTATCCTAAGCCCTTCACAACAGAAATGTTTATTGAAATTCAACGAACGCTGCACTGAAATATGTACGCTTGTATAATGATAATCTGTAAATAATTGAGTCTAGTCCAGGCAATACTGAGCGCATGCCGCCGTGGTACAATAACACGCAATCAACTTGACCACTCGATCGTACGACCAGTAAAAGACGTGTGTCAGCCAAATCAGCGAGCCTGACCACCCGATCCCATGAAGACTATCGGGATCGGGTGGTCAGGCTCGCTGATTTGGCTGACACACGTCATCGTATCCCAGTTGCGTTGATTGATGCTCATGCTGTTGATCACTGGATTGTCTGGTCAAGACTCAATCATTTACAGACCGTCGCCATTTAGCTGGAATATTGCTGAGTGCGGCGTTAAACAACAAACAAAAAGAGCAAACATTGGTATGGATCACATTTAACTGCTTCAACACAGGGTTTTGTCTATTCAGGTAGCTTAACCAATAAAAAAAGTCCTCTTTGAATAACTTTTTCCTTATTTTATGTTCTCTGTAGTGTTGCGTCCTATTCTAACCTATCGTCGTTGGTTCGAAAGCCGGTTCGTCCTGCCAATAGTGGAAAACAGCTGAGACCTGCATCAATTTGGACCTTCCCAATCTGACACCCCAATACAGCTTACATACCGATCAAAGAAGCACTGAACCAAACACACTCACTCACTCTGTTGAAGTGTTTTATATCAGTCGGTGAGCGTCAGGTATAGTCACTCCCTGTAAATGACTGAGTCAAGGTCAGGCGCTATGTATTATATGCAATAGACCGTAGAACGTCACCGAGTTGATTTAGTTGCAACATAATGCTTGTGACCATTGTCCATCGTAGGTAGTTGCCGGGGAGTTGGTTTAATGTATATATACATACAGAGTTACCATGGCACGGTAAGATACAACATGTAAAACATATATAAAAATAATTTATTAGCATAAATATTCACATACAGATCAAAGCTCCAAACAAAGCAACATTTAATTCAAATATATCAGTTTGAGGGTACCCGATATGGCGCCATTGTTTTCGAACTGCCATCCAAAGTCAGAAAGTGGACAACAACTCGTCTACAAAGTGTTAAATGTCCAAATCATCATTATCGTCTACACGTGTGTTGCTAAAAAAAAGCAACCTCAGCAATGACTACTGGAACGTATAATTTTCGGCAGTATTGCATAAAGACAACATGACAGTTTGATTCGTATTAATCTGAAGCTCGATTTAAAATTGTCTGCCTTTTGCGTTCTGCGTGTGTGTATGAGTTTTTATGCGAACAACCGATCCGAATATTTGAAGCATAACTTCGGATTCCTGTGATCGAATTACGGACATACCTGGACTATGAAGTTATGGTACCATTATATATCGCGGAATAGATATTGTTGTCATGTACAGAAATCGGATCAAACAGTCCCATCGATTCAGATAGTAGATGCAATAAGCCTATCTGAAATTCAGGTTAATGTAAAATTGAAAAGCAAGGATATATTTTTAATGATTTTCAGATATTCAGATGATTTTCCATATTGGATGGTCAGTATAAAAGATTTGTTGAAATAATTTTGCTTTACAAAAGTGTACTATTTCTTTGAATGACAAGTGCAATTTTCGGGGCTTAATTTCTATTTTGTTCAAAGATTTGGAGGGATTTTGCTTTTATTCCAAACATATTTGCATTGGATCTGGTAATAAAACAAAGAATAAAAAACATCGTCTAAGTACAAGTGTGCAATAATCTCAAGAAAGTATTTCCAAGGAACACTGTGAGAATTGTCCTGTTATCGAGAAACGTCAATGTCAATGTCGTGTGTTACAGTCAGATTGGCTGGTCAACATGTAGCAAGGAGAAGGACAACGACCGAAATGGTAGTCATCAGTGAGTAATTAGGTCTTCATCCGCCACAAATGAGTTCCAGCTCCGTGCTCCCTCAAACCCATTTGTATCGTGAAAGTAGTCCGCCTGGGCCTGTCGGATCTCTTCCTCAGTGTTCATGACAAACGGTCCTGCAAATACATCGGGAACACACTGTGGTATTGACATGTATTCATTTCCAAAACTGGGCATTGTCTGGTACACAGGGTGGGACATTCTGAAAAAAACACAAACCCGTTTACTGGACCACGGCAAAACTACAAAAAGTACCTTGCTTATAATTCGCAATTTTGGAATCCGTTGACCTTTGCCATCATGACATAGTTTGCAGACCGTACAACTCTACTGGGTTCTGTGTTATCTTAGTCTTCGATCAAAGGTATCGAATCATATCATGAAGATAAAACTATGCAAGTGATGAACCGAAAACATGTAGTTTTCATATTTCTGAACTCTTGTACGATAAAAACAGATGATTTCCTTCAAGTATCCTGTCTCGATGACACTTGATCCTTGCCAATTGCCTCATATAAAATTACTCAGTCCTGGGCAAGCGCCGTCTACCCAGGTAACCAGACTGCAAATATTACTGCGAAGCGCTGGACATATGTAATTCTGATATATAGCCGTATTCAAGGGATGGCCTCAGTGGGATGCACGTGGACAACACCTTTACAACAAGCATATGAACAAGCATAATTTCGCCGCCTTTATGTCATTGCGGGGGACACCAAGCATGGGCATGACAAATACACATTGTGTCATGTGTGGAACCTCTCCCGTGCCTTCCTCATGTCACAGGCTTAAACCACAAGGCTACCCCACCGCCCCGACGAAATGTAGTCACACGAGGAGCGACCAAGGTGTGAGATATAACTCGCAGCAGGCTTGTAGAATATGTTACCTTTTAAACGTAAGATTAAAACATGGTTTAAACGGGAGACCAGCGTGGAACGGACACGGAAGTAAACGAAACACATACAAATTCATCAGTTCTAAATACACGGCCACGCCCACTGTGGGACTTGGAGGCGACATGACTGGGTTTATGTGTACTTTAACTAGTGAAAGCTCAGAGGGAAAGTTTGCCAGTCTAAGTAAACTAAGGCTCAGTATTAGTCGTTACACTGCTATACTGAGTCTAACAAAACCTTGTAGAATGTCGCGTCAGCTACCCTTTTGGACTTACCAATCAGAACACAGCTTACCAAATCGCGAAAGTTAATATTTGCACATACCGTTTGAACCTTTACCTCAAAAAACTCGAACGATTCCGAATGCTGTTTTACGCACGATCGCTTCCGAATGATACATGCACGCAATGAGTAAACAGTCGCTGAAAATAACATTTTTTTTCTATATTCAAGGATGTCATCTTGCGAAAATATAAGCAAATATACTCTCCCAAAAAAAGAAACGCATATAGGAATTTCAACTGTATTTTTATGTTTATTTTGAAACATCTTGTAGGCTTTATGAGCCAATGAAATACAGTATTTGGCACCAACTCGAGGACAGTCAGTTTGAGTGTCACATGGAGACGTGTGGTGGCGCTGAAGTCAATGCCTCGTGTGACCACCGTGGGCATCCAGAACTGCACGGCATCGCCTCGGCATCGAACGAATAAGTCTCAGAATCTCGTGTTGCCCAATCGCAGCCCACTCTGCCTGTAGTGCCTGTGCGAGTTGCTGAAGATTCTGGGGCTGAAGGTTACGGCGTTGCACCCGTCTGTCCAGGGCATCCCACAGTTGTTCGATCGAGTTTAAGTCCGGTGATCTTGAGGGTCAGGGGAGCACATTGATGTTGTGGTTCTGGAGGAAGTCTCTAGTGTGACGTGCTGTGTGGGGCCTGGCATTGTCCTGTTGAAACAACTCCCTCTGGCGATCAATGATTGGAAGGAGGTGTGGGCGTAGGATTTCGTCACAGTACCGTTGAGCTGTCAGGTTGCCCTGGATCATCACCAAATCACTTCTCCTACGGCAGGTGGTCCCCCCACATCATAACACTGCCCCGGCCAAATCTGTCCACCTGGGGAACGCAAGCGTCGGCGAAACGTTCACGTCGACGTCTGTACTTCCATCGCGTCGTTCCAATAGAAATCGTGATTCATCACTGAACCAGATTCTACGCCAATTCGGTAGGTTCCAGGCCTGAACGTTGGTGCACCATTGAACTCGATGTCGACGATGTTGTTGAAGCACAGGGCCAATATAAGGTCTTCTGGCACGTAAACCAGCCTCTCTCAACCTGTTCCTGACGGTCTGTGCAGAAAACCTCCTCAATCCGGGTATTTGTCGAGCGGTACTGGTCGCCGTAGCTGTTCGATGATGCAGGTGATGTACCCGGATGTAGCGATCCTGCGCCGCAGTGGTCGCTCGAGGTCGCCCACTACGAGGGGCATCTGCTACCGAATTCTGCCGGCGATATCTCTCCCAGAGCCGTGAAATTGTGCTTTGGTGAACATTCATGCGTCGGGCAACTGCACGTTGAGACTGGCCAGCTTCAAGCAAACCAATGGCGATATGACGGTTGGCTTCACTTAGACGTGGCATTTTGCGTTCGTCAACAATATTCCAAATACAGTGAATAATCGACAGACAGCGATCAACCTTTTATACCCATCATTGAGACTATCTGATCCCCAACTTTCTCGTGCATTGCATGTGAATTGTGTATTCTGTGACACTACACGCAAAAATTGAAAATCATGCTGTTAAATACGGGTATTTTACGGATGGTGCGTTTTGTTGTGATATTTCAAAACATAAACACCATAGGACTCATAAACAGAGCAAAACCTTTTGTAAAATGAATCACGTTTTAATTCATTGCTACATGAAATTGCTATTTTCATGATGCGTTTCCTTTTGGGGAGAGTATATTAACCATGTCATTAGAAACCCATACGCGTATATACTGCAGGTCAAATATCTCTGTTTTATGCGGATTTTCGTATGTTGATAGATCAGTGTCAGCGACCAGCAAAGAGAGAAAATCCAAAAACCGTTTTGTAAGTCCCGCCGAACCCTAACAAGTAGTCGTTGTCTGATTGGTTAAATCCGCTCGGCCGTCTCGCGTTTGATTGGACGGTCATAGGTCGCTCAAAGTTTAGCTGACGCGACCTTCTAATATGTTTTGTTAGACTCAGTGTAGTAGTTTAACGAATAATACTCAGCCTACAACCGTGGAACCAGTTTTTGGCGCGACTTATCACCCCAGTTAAGGACACCAAGTTGAAATGTAACCGTCATTCAACTCAGGAAATGAATACGGTACATGACTGCATGTTGGCCAATTCTAATCAAGAACATCCTGGCTGGGATGGATAGCAAGGGAACTAGGGCCACGTGACAGAGATCTATTTGATGAAGCCAATGAAAACTCATCCCCACCCACACAGACACACACATAATACACTGACACGCCATGATAACTGGAAAACTGTTCCAAAGCGGCATTAAACCCAATCCAACCATTCAGTCACTTAAATGTAATAAAAAAGATTATATACATGTGTTAGGAAAGTAGAATCTCAATGATGATGCAATGAAACAAAACAAACTGAATGACTGTTACATACACCAGGCAGACAAGATGAGTTGTTAGTAAGCTAGGTTCTATTCTTCTCATATTCTGAGTTCCAGGAAGCTGCCTTTTCAAAACCATTCTTTCCTGTCTGGTAGTCAGTGATAGCCTGTCGAATCTCAGCCTGTGTCGTCATCACGAATGGCCCTGAAAGGTGAAGGTTATTGCCTCATTCTGAAGTGCGGTTGCCACGGAAGCAAAAGGTTATTCCGTAAGGAATTAGGGGCACTTCGTCAATGGAATGCTCATACTGCATTGACAAGATGTACAGACGGGCTGGAGAGTATCGCGAGATTCTCTGAGATGTTTGCTGTTTCAGTCGATATTTACATCATGCTCGTTCATATGATTGGCGAGACTGGTCTAACGACAAATTGTACCTGATACTGGTAGTGTTAACTGTTGAAGCTTATCCGTCAGGCTGGACGCCGTTGTACACAAGCTCTACTATAGAACTTAGGTAGGTGAGGGTAACTCCCATACCTTAACATAGCTTCAACAGAGTCGTAGGTTAGCCCTAAGGTTGTCTTGTACAACGGTAACGTCGCTCTAAGGTTATCTAAGTCTCTTTAGCCTCACCTCTGACAAGTCCTGCACTAACGGCTCTTAAGGTACCAAAATATATATATTTCAGTTCCCGTTGGACACAGTTCACGGCAATAGAAACGGGAAGATTACACAGGGGACTGAACAGAGAGAAGAAAACTTTACCCTCATGTGGTGGGTATGTAGTTGCTTTGTGTTTGGTAGTTTGTTTCCCTATCTAATTGCTGTAACATATCTAATATATTCAAGTATATTACTAGTAACTGTCTGCCTGCAAGATCAAATGACTTGAGTGCCGAACATACAGCATGGGCGGATACAGCTTTTTGAGAAAGGGGTGGGGGTGGTGCACACTATTGAGAAAAGGAGGGGTGCACACTTCATTTTTACCCGAGTTTTAATGGTCATTTAACAAACTTTCAGCACAAAAGTGGGGGTGCGCACCCCTGCACCCCCCTCTGGATCCGCCTATGTACAGTGTTACTGCCTGCGAAGGTGAAAGCTACGTACCATGTTGTACGATGGGCTCGTTGAGAGGCTTGCCCCCGATCAGCACGAAGTGGCATGTTTCAGAACCCTGGGAATATAAGAAGTAGACAGATGTAACAAATATATTACTTCACTTCCCGTCTTGTAGCGTTTTGTTCTTTGAATGAACGACCCGTGATGATCCGGGTTAGAATTGGTCTTCAGTAACCCAAACTTGTCGCAAGAGGCGACTAACGGGATCGGGTGGTCAGGCTCGCTGACTTGGTTGACACATGTCATCATATCCCAGTTGCATAGATCGATGCTCATGATGTTGATCACTGGATTGTCTTGTCCAGGCGATTATTTAGACCGCCGCCATGTAGCTGGAATATTGCTGAGTGCGGCGTAAAACAACAACCAACCAAATCTTTACATGAACAGAATGTTGTGATGTAAAACCATTGCAGAGAATATATGACAGATGGTGGTATAGAAACACTGATATCCTAAACACATGTATACCCAACACCAGTTTCCTATTATCAATATGTTGCAGGCAAACAGTAACGTGAACCATATATATTTTTCCTTTTCTTTCTTGAAGACAGGCTTTTCACCAGTTGTAAATAGTCACACCTTGTTTTCAATGTCAATTCTGTCTCCTTCCCCGCCAAGAACCAGGGTGTGATGAGGCAATCCATCCCTCCCACCTGTAACGGTAGACAATACTAGACATCGTGAACAATACAACACCCTGTATGTATAAGTGTATTTATATCTTTACAGAGGATTATATGTTATTTAATTATCCATGTTATACATGATGTGTTTACTCTCATTGCAGATCTCCATCATTTATGATCGACCGTGAATAAACAGTCATCTGTAAAAAGTATTGCCTACTTATTTATGATGGAGATCTGCCACCTCTGCAACTTGGTACATCAGAGATTCTAACCTACAGTTTCAAGACACAAACATGCCAGTCGTTGGATGCCCTATTCCGTCATGCGACTTCGTGACAGAAGACCTTGATTCTGTGGTGGTAGCAGCACTCTTAACAGCCCATGCAACAGTCCACACTACAGGACCTGCCATCTCTGCAAAAGTAGAAAAAGTGAAACGACCAAGCATATCATCTGCTGGAACAAGCGAAGATTGGTCATACTTTCAATCCAGATGGAAAGACTATGTCCAGGCGACCAAGGTCACAGGGAAGGACCGCGTTGTACAGCTTCTTGAATGCTGTGACGAGACACTGCGCAGAGATCTCACACGTTCGGCTGGCGGATCCCTCACAGAAAAATCCGAGGAAGATGTCCTGAAGGCCATTAGACTCCTTGCTGTCAGAGAGGAGAACACCATGGTAGCTCGCGTTACCCTCCACAGCATGACTCAGGATCGAGATGAAACTGTTCGCTCCTTCGGTGCCAGGCTAAGAGGTCAGGCTGGCGTCTGCAAATTCACCATTGCATGTCCAGGGTGCCATCAGGAGGTGAACTACACAGAGACAATCCTACGCGACGTACTCACCCGTGGACTAAATGACCCTGAAATCCAGTTAGATCTCCTTGGAGACAAGAACCAAGACATGAATCTCGAACAGGTGTTTCAATTTGTGGAAGCCAAGGAATCAGGCAAACGCTCGGCATCTCGACTTCTGGACTCCCAGTCTGTGGAAGCTGTTAGCAGTGGCTACCGAAGAAACAAGAACACAGCTGTTAATTCATCCAAGAATCTGGATACGTCCGAGTCATGCTTCTACTGTGGAAGAAAGGGGCATGGAAAAAGTGCATCCCTGAAAATCAGGAAAAAACACTGTCCTGCCTTCGGTCGCATGTGTTCATCCTGTAACCGCTACAATCACTTTGACACAGTGTGCCAGAGCAAAGTGAAACTGAGAGCTGAGAAGCCCCCACGGACGGTTGAGGAAAATGAAGGTGCGGTCTTTGACATGCTCTGCTCACTCACTGACATCAGCTGGCGCCAAGGAAAGAAGACTCTTCACCTTGATCACCACCTATATGATCAGCTGACGGACACATGGACTAAACAAGCCTCCCGGCCCCAGCCCTTCCTCAACCTATCGATGGCTGTCCATGCAGAAGACTATGACAGACTAGGCTTTGGCTCAATGTTATCCTCAAGACCAAGAAGAGCCTCTGTTGTCGTCATGGCAGACACAGGTTGTCAGAGCTGCCTTGCTGGCATTAAGGTCGCACACAAACTTGGACTGAAAACACAGAATCTCATTCCGGTGACTCTCAAGATGCGTGCTGCCAATAACAGGGGTATCAATATCCTTGGTGCCCTCATCACACGGCTGTATGGCAGGAGCCCAACAGGGAAAACAATTGAAACAAGACAGGTGGTCTATATCACAGACAACTCTGACAAGTTCTTCCTCAGTCGTGAGGCTTGTATCTCACTGGGGATGATCACAGGAAATTTTCCCACAATTGGGGAAGTGCCCAGAAATGACAGCTTCAATGATGATTCTACACTAAGCGATACTTCAGAGATAAATGATGTGAAATGTGACTGCCCAAAGCGTGGACCACCTCCTAAATTGCCAACCAAACTACCTTTCCCCCGCAACAGAAGAGAACCGCGGTAAACTGGAAGAATACCTACTTGACCTCTATAAGTCCAGCACATTCAACATCTGCGAGCACCAACCTCTCCCCCTCATGGATGGACCTCCCATGAAACTGATGGTCGATCTGGACGCCCAGCCTGTTGCTCACCACACTCCTGTCCCTGTCCCACTTCACTGGCAGAAAGACGTCAAAGCCGGACTAGACCAGGATGTCAGACTAGGTGTGCTGGAGCCAGTGCCAATTGGAGAACCGGTTACATGGTGCCACAGAATGGTCGTCTGTCCAAAGAAGAATGGCAAGCCGCGACGCACTGTTGACTTTCAGGCTCTCAATGCCCATGCCATTAGAGAGACACATCACACACAATCCCCCCTTCCACCAAGCCAGATCAGTGCCACAGAATAAGAAGAAATCTGTCTTCGATGCATGGAATGGCTACCACAGTGTCCCCATTCGAGATGAGGACAAACACCTTACCACATTTATCACCCCATGGGGCCGATATAGATATCGCACTGCTCCACAAGGATATATCGCCTCCGGAGATGGATACACAAGACGCTTTGACGAGATTGTGTCTGATGTGCCAAACAAAACCAAGTGTGTGGATGACGCACTCCTGTGGGCTGATGACATTGAGAAATCCTTCTTCCAGGCATGTAATTGGCTTGACATCTGTGGAAGGAATGGCATTACTTTAAACCCTGAAAAGTTCACTTTTGCACAAGACACCGTGGAGTTTGCAGGCTTTGAGATTACTCGTACCAGTGTTCGACCTTGCTTGAAGTACCTACAGGCCATCATGGACTTTCCTACACCAAAGAACATAACGGACATGCGTTCTTGGTTTGGACTCGTCAATCAAGTGTCATACGCATTCAGCATGGCTGAGAGGATGCAGTCTTTTCGTCAACTTCTAAAGCCTGGAACACCATTTCGTTGGGATGACAATCTGGACCGCTTGTTTCAAGAATCCAAGACCGTCATTGTCAATGAGATTGAGAAAGGTGTGCGCATCTTTGACGCAAACAAACCGACCTGTCTTGCAACAGACTGGTCGAAACACGGAATTGGATTTTGGCTCTTCCAGAAGCACTGTCAATGCCCAAAGACCCTGCCATTTTGCTGTAGAGATGGATGGAAAATCACCCTGGTAGGAAGTCGTTTCACCCACGCCGCGGAATCCCGCTATGCACCGGTCGAGGGGGAAGCACTAGCAGTGGTTGATGCCCTGGAGAAAGCAAGGTATTTTGTCCTTGGATGTAATGATTTGACCATTGCAGTTGACCACAAACCTCTACTAAAGATCTTTGGGGATCGATCACTTGAATGCATCTCGAATGCTCGACTACGTAACCTGAAGGAAAAGACCCTGCGGTACAAATTCCACATGGTTCACATCCCTGGAGCCAAACACAGAGCTGCCGATGCTGTATCTCGTCACCCAACTGGTAACCCTGAGAGGATAGTTCTAGTGGATGATATTGCAGCCATGGACTGTACTGAACTTTCCCCTTCTCTGGATGTTTGTCATAACATCCTTGCCTCCATCAGATGCAGTGAAGAACCTGACTACAGTGTAGAGGATGCCACTCTCCAGTCTGCTGCATCTGCAATCAGCTCCTTGGAACCCATCACGTGGAACAAGGTGAAAGTTGCCACCACTAGCGATGTATCCATGGCCAAACTCGTTGATCTTATTGAAACTGGGATGCCAGAATCCCGCCTTGAACTTCCTACCGCACTACGTGAATATCATCAGTTCAGAGAGCATCTCCACACGGTAGACGGAGTTGTGCTATACAAGGACCGGATTGTGATCCCACCAGCACTACGTGAAGATGCCCTTACTGCCCTCCATTCTGCACACCAAGGCGTCTCATCAATGATGTCCAGAGCTGAAGCATCTATCTTCTGGCCCGGACTCACATTGGCCGTTACAACCCTCCGAACCAACTGTGCTCACTGCAATCGGATGGCTCCATCACAACCAACAGCCCCACCAACACCACTAGTATACCCATCTTACCCCTTCCAATGTCTATGCGCTGACTTCTTTCATTACAAGGGTGTCAACTATCTGGTGCTGGTCGACAGATACTCCAACTGGCCAATAGTGGAGAGAACTGCTGGAGGTGCACCTGGACTCATCAACTGCTTACGACGCACATTTGTCACATTTGGCATACCTGATGAACTTTCCTCTGATGGGGGGACCCGAATTCACAGCCTCTGCAACCAGAGAGTTCCTTCACACATGGTCAGTACATCATCGACTATCTTCTGTCGCCTTCCCCCACAGCAACTGCAGGGCAGAAATTGGCGTGAAGACAGTCAAACGCATGATCACTGACAACACCGGACCCCAAGGTGAACTTGACACGGATGCTTTCCAGCGGGCAATGCTTCAGTACAGGAACACCCCAGACAGAGACACAAAGTTATCTCCTGCTATGTGTGTTTTTGGCAGAGCCATCAAGGACTTCATCCCCATCCTACCCGGTCGGTACAAACCTCATGAGACATGGAGCGATACACTATTACTGAGGGAGGAGGCACTCAGAAACCGACATATGAAGATGGCAGAACGTCTCACCCAGCACACCAAACAGCTCCCACCTCTCGCAGTTGGTGACTTTGTCAGAATCCAGAACCAGATAGGGCCTCACCCTCTCAAATGGGACAAAACAGGATGTGTGGTCGAAGTTCGTCAATTCGACCAGTATGTTGTACGGGTAGACGGATCAGGTAGAGTGACCCTACGCAATCGGAAGTTCCTCAGGAAGTACATCCCTGCTTTCCAACCTCCATCTAGACGCTCAATCGCTGATGACTTGCCAAGGCCACAAACTTCTACCCTTGACAATACCACCACCCCCATACTATGTCCACATCCGGCTCAGTCAACATCAGAACACTTGACCACACCTACAACAGTCTCTACTGGTGACGAACAACGCACTCCGCATCAACAGCCAGTGCCGTCCAGACCAGCTGCTACGCCTGATGTCTCACAATCCACACCACCCTCACCTGATAGATCCCGTCCACTCTGTCCTGTGATCAGAGAACCCACTGTCCTGACAGAGTCACCAAGCATCGATCCTTCATCGACCCTAACAGTAGACACAAGTGTGATCCACCCACGACGTTCTACCCGCACCAAGAAAAAGCCAAACTGGCTGTCTGATTACGTGCATGTTATTGAGTCAGAATAGTCCCTGGGCCAAAGGACAGTCTACCCAGTGAAAGCCCTGAATGCTTTATTGCCAGTTTCTCTCTTTATTCCAGTTTGTTCCAAACGTTTAGACTTTTCCCAATCACTTAAGGACAATTCAAGACATTATGCTTTATTTAACTCAAACCCGAGTTCTAGTCAGAACTGTTTCTTTCAGTCCTTGCCACATCTTTGTCAAGATCCGACAATGACCTGGGGAGGGATAGAGGATTATATGTTATTTAATTATCCATGTTATACATGATGTGTTTACTCTCATTGCAGATCTCCATCATTTATGATCGACCGTGAATAAACAGTCATCTGTAAAAAGTATTGCCTACTTATTTTTTATACGCTTCTCCATAAATATCACCATCACCCCCACCCCGTAGCCATAAATTATGAACGGTCGCTTACGTGTTGAGAGGAATATTAAGATCTGCACCAACCTTTATACCATTGTAGGATTCTCCGGCGATCACCTTGACCGTGACCCCATCCTTGGACGACCTTGGGATGTTTTTGTCCAGGAGTTCCTGGTATGCAGGTTCCACCATTTTGTCCTTGGCGGCCAGATTGACCCACAGCTGAAGTCCGTGACCTTCTTGTTCACCGTGTGGCATCTCACAGTGCACCACACCCCTCCCCGCAGTCATCCACTACACAGGCAAAACAGTGAGTGAGTGAGTGTGGTTTTACGCCGCTTTTAATTCTATTCTAGTACTAGAAATTAGAAATGGGGTTCACACATTGTGCTCTTACCAGGTAACCGTGGCGTAGTGATAACGTTTTCAACGTAAACGGAAACCACTCCGCAAATAGGTCGTACAAAGTGAACCGATTTTGAGATTAAAACTGTTTTTATGTTAAATTGAAGTAAGCTACAAAATTTGATACCGATCAATATTTGATATACGAATGACGACTGCACCCATATTGTTTTGTTGTATCACAGTTACGTGTTATAGTCACGTGAAGCAGCGAAACTATAGTCCCAATATGGATTCCTCCAAATGCTGGCCACTGTGACCTATGGGACTGATACACGCTAACAAATTCTTACTTCTCCGTGCCTCCGGCGTCACCCACCTGCAGATCCCCAGCGCTGATGACGCCCTTGTGGCCACAGAAATCTTCATGTCGGAAGGAGCCGGACAACATATATGTCACCTGTGGTGACACAGAGACAACGAGGATCATGGAGTCATTAGTTCATGCGTGACAGGCCTTCGAACCGGTTAATAAAGTCAAACAAATACTAGTAGTGCTCAAGTATCAATCTAGCAGGTGAGTGCATGTTTGCTTTCAACATAGGATCTATGCTAATTCTCGCTCCTTCATCAGGTGAAATGTGTATAAAGAATAGACTGACTGACTGAGTTTGGTTTTACCCCGCTTTTAGCAATATTCCAGCGGGGAACATCACGGCGGGGAACACCAGAAATGGGCTTCACACATTGTACCCCTGTGGGAATTCGAACCCGGGTCTTCGGCGTGACCAGCCAACGCTTTAACCACTAGGCTACCCCACCGCCCATAAAACAGAATAGAAAGAAGTTGTTATCCATAGAACGTGTCATGTATTCATGTTTGTCCAACTTTTAAATGCCTTTCAAGGATCTTGAAGTGGAAGGAATGCCGGAAGTGCTGCATGTCTAGGTTTTTATCATATTGACGATGCGCAGTGAATATATCTCCTACAAAGCAAGAACCGGGTCGAACTTACTACCATACGATCCGGCGTCAGCTAATTTTGTCCACTTAGACAACGTGGCCAACGGCGCTGTAACTGTATTCCTGCAGTACATTGTATCAGTTTTACAAATAGCGCCGATTTAAAAACCCTGACTTCCTTTTAAGCAGAGTATTTCTGTATCGCTCTTGGTACTGACCGTCTCAAAGCCTCGGTGTGGGTGATCAGGGAATCCAGCAGGGGAGGCAACTTTGAACTCGTCCAGCATCAGGAAGGGATCAAGGTTCTGCAACTGTAGGAACACGTAATGGTTGAACTTCCAACTTTATTAGCATCTCATGTTTCCTGATATCCTTCCCGACGATGGCTGACAATTACAATTTTGCTTCTCGGTATAGCTCGCGGTGGTAACATCCTGCTCGAAACTTCAAGAACACATGGCAAAATTCTTTTAAAAATTGAATACATTTTATGTGACGTAAACATTTTACAAATGTATGTGTTTCATAGGGGCATCATACTTGTGTTTTGCACGTTAAGTTTGCAGTGTTTAAGCGACTGTTATCAGCCTACAGTAGAACATGGTTATAGCGAACACGGATATAGCGTACAAACGGATATAGCGAACAAATTTAAAAGTCCCGTCAACAGTCCTTTATAATATCATTAAAATTATACGTGTATATACCTTTTGGTAACGTATGTATTGTGTTTGTGAACCCCAATCATCAAATGTAAACTTTGTTTTGAACGGCAGTGAGTGAGTGGGTGTTTGAGTGAGTGAGTGAGTTGATTCAGGCCAGTAACAGTAGGCGCCAGGAACACCAATGACTGAAACCATCATCGAGCGATGATCCACGTCATTGTGGTACAATGTAACAACCTAAGCTTAGGCGGATCCAGAGGTAGATGTGTGTGTGTGTGTGTGTGTGTGTGTGTGTGTGTGTGTGTGTGTGTGTGTGACCCCCCTTCCCTTTTGTCCTCCAAGTGTATTAAATGACCATTTGTCATGAAAATGGGTGAAATGAACTGTGTAACCCCTACCCTCAAAAAGCTGTTTCCGCCCCTGCTATCGTTCACATAGTCCTCCTACGACAAGCAAGGGACACAGTAGTCATATTTTGGAATTGTCGCAGATTCATAACCATGTGAGCTCATGTCATACAAACTGAAGGTGTCCCCACCTCACTTCTTCCGACGCTTCTTCGTACACGTGCACCGACGCCCTCATCCTGCTCCACACTGAGCACATTGAGTATGACCTGCCTTGACATACCGGACGTGACGTTGGACGCGAACTTGAAGTGACCTTGACCTGCCTGGAAGAGGTCACTATGCGATGAGGTCACAGGGAGAAGGGAGATGATCAGACAGACGGTAAGGCTGACCCAACTAACATCAATCTGAAATGAAAGTTATGGCTGATTATTATAAGCAACATGTATATTCTTGTAAAATAATCATTGCTTGTTTCTCGAGATTGAGCTGACTGGTTATGCGGTTCTGTTTCAACAAGAAATCCCCTTCCTTTGATACTGTACCCTTGGTCTTCCTCGATTCATTTACGGTCAATTGAGACCTTTAACTAATGACAATATGCTGCAAAACAGAGGCATACACCCACACCCAGCCCAGACACAGACGGGTGGACGGACGGACACACACGCACACACACACACACGCCGCACACACACCCACGCGCGTGGAAGTCGACCTGTACGGAAGGATAATAACGATTTGTTATGCCTAATACTTCACTGCTTAACCACTACTTGAAATTAAATCAAGACAATGTAAATCCATGGTCGTGATATCAAATGTGACCAAAGCCTTATCCAGCCCCCTACCCATGTAAGTAGCAACAAATCAATTGCGAAACTCAGGAGTGTTTTCTTGTATCGACCTCGCTGAATGCACAGGGGCTTGTAACGCTAAAAACTGCCATCAAGGCATCTACTATCACTGACGGGGTCTTAGTACCATATAAAAGGAAAGGGATGTAACGAGGTCAACACACCAAGTTCGTGTCAGGGCGAATTCAACAATGATCACTGCATACAACCCTATTAAACTATACACGCATTAAAAGCCAATAGATTTACCTACAAAATGAGACACGGATCACATATTATATGGTACTAAGACCCCGTCAGTGATAGTAGATGCCTTGATGGCAGTTTTTAGCGTTACAAGCCCCTGTGGCTGAATGGAAGCCAATACTATATCAAGCTTGGCCATGTAGCCAGTCCAGCACCAGAATCAGCCTGTCCGTGTACTTATATATTGTAAAAGTGCTATACAGCAAGCCAAGAGTGTGTTCGACTTACCTTCAATGCAATAAACTACGTACCTTGCAGCCACAATATCACCAACAACGCGAATTGACAACAATGACTAAGCATGTTTCGGAATTACAAGTATGGAATCACAATGGGGACATAAATCGGGCGTTTTATTCAAGCGCGTCAAAGCTTTGTACACGTGGTATATTCCGTTTACAAGCAACGCAACGCTTGACGTCATGTGTAATAAGCTGATTTACCTTATTGATTGGTGCGGTAAAACACATTCGAGTCAAACAATGGACTTTCCAGTGCTGCAGGGGCTTGAATTATGTTTTATGAAAATATATTGTTGCAAGTGTGCGAAACCTAATTTAAACATGAGGTCAACATTATAACCGTTGCAAAAAATTGGAACATAACTAGTAATCAATACCAGTTAAATTTTCTAAAGAATATTCAATGTTACATAATTATGATGCTCATGTCAAGTTTATGTTTCCGAACGTTAATTGTACTCAGCGTCGCTAAAGATGGATCACACATATTATATGAGAAACTACTTTTTTCTGAAAACGTCGCATTTTTAAAATTCCAAAAGAATGAATCATTTGATACCCACATTGACTGATATGTATCATGTATCGCACGTGCATGTGCTAACGACTGGCGTGTGTTCAAGGTATATCTCTACCATCGCAAAATCGTTTCATTGTTGTAATAATCGTGGTCCATATTTCCAGTTTCATAAAAAAAACCCACCAAGTTAATGTAGCCAAGGCTTAAAGAACATGTTCTTCAGCTGTTGATCACATCATACACATTATCAGGCTTGTAGGCATTCATGCGCAGATATCCGATCATCTGTGATCGGGCCGGCATACACAAACACCCTTTAGCAAACCGGAGGGCGACACGTGTGCATATAGATGTCAGTACATTCGCGTGTTAAACGCGGGAGTGTCAACGCAGAAAATTGTTTTTACGAAATTGTTAACGGGGGCTGTACACGTGAATGGTCTAGAACTACCAAGTGGTATTTTGCCGAAAACAGGTTTCCATATTTGTAGGCGTTCCCCTTCACTGCTCTTTCTTACAAATATAGCAGATATTGTAAATACCTGTCATTGTTTGTGCACGTGTAACGGGGTGAATCACATCATCCTAACATCACCAACCATGTACTGACCTGCATCAGACACAGAACAGCCGCGACACACTTGACATAGCTGTACGCACAACCTGAACGAGGTGAGTGCGATCAAGGTATGGTGAAGCTGGTGTATTGACTGAAGGGAGCAGTCATTGCACACTTTTAACACTAGGAAGAACTATATGTACCTTTTTGTGTCATCGTTTGGGGTACATGTAGCTGTGATCATTTTAACATGTAGTGAAGGACTATACGTTACACACATACTTCCCATTGTAAGTTTGTGAAGTTCCTTTTAACAGAGGCATTATAGTGAAATAGTCCCTTTTCAACCGTGAATGGGGAACTGTTATAAAATTCAAAATGCATCATAGATTAGTGATAGAGTGAGTTTAGTTTTACGCTGCACTCAGCAAGATTCCAGCTATATGGCGGCGGTCTGTAAATAATCGGATCTGGACCAGACAATCCAGTGATCAACAGCATGGGCATCGATCTACGCAATTGGGAACCGATGACATGATGTCAGAGAAGATCCGGGTTAGAATATTGATCTTCACTAACCCATGCTGGTCGTAGAGGCGACTAACGGGATCGGGTGACCAGGCTCGCTGACTTGGTTGACATATGTCATCGGTTCCCAATTGCGTAGATCGATGCCCATGCTGTTGATCAGTGGATTGTTTGGTCCAGACTCGATTATTTACAGACCGTCACCATATACTTAGAATATTGCTGAGTGTCGCGTTAAACAACAAACAAACGAGTAGATCATCAGTGGGCAAGAGATTCAGAGAGATGTCGGGGCACAGATTTAACAACACTGGTACAAAACCCTTACAATTACTTACCTGAGTCTTTACATTAAGTAACTTCGGCGTAAAAATAAACTCACTCACTCACTCATTTCCCTTTCGGCCCTGCCCTTACTGTACTGCAGTAGTCCTATATATGAAGCACGTCTTCCGCTAGTTCAGGTCTGAATATTCTATCTTTCAGGGCCGTTTTTCAGTTTACTCGTTTCAATAAAAATCACATACTTTCAGAGACGAAGGGAAGTTTGCTTACTCCTGTTGTAGGTAATTACCAACTGAAATAGGCTGATATACACCCACAAAATGACGATTAGGAATCTTATTATGGTGAACGGAAAATACAACATTTTCGGAATGAATATGTTTCGATACCATGTAATTTTAGCTTAGTAACGACAGACCGTTATCTCGTAGACTCCTACGATCCTCAAATCGTTATTTATCCATGCCATTAACTCTTATTCAGCTACATAAATAGTACCCCCTCTTCGTCAGCTCAACTCAAGTGTTGACATATGACGTATTGTAATTACGATTCCCCACATGGCGTATTGTAATTAAAGCCTTAAATGTGCGGTATGTTAAGTATCATGTTTCGGTACAAAGTGCATAGCCTTTGTTCACTTTATCAGCGTCAAAACAAAAACACCGGGTGTCATATTATATAGTTAAAGTTACAAATTCACCTTACACACATTACATGAAGAAAATAAGCTTAATTTGTGATATGATATGGCATCAGTCGTGATGAGAATATGTGCAGTGATTATCTTGTCAAGGCAATATATTCATAACGGACCGTGGAATCTAAGGGAGAGCACTCTTGCAGGCTTATTCACCATACACATTATCCATAAGTTGTGAGAGCACGCACTCTGTACTAAATAACTGACGTTACCTGTTTTTGGTTTGAAGCATTAAGCCTTTATACAGATAGGAACTACCGACTGGTTTTGTATGGCGTAATGCAAAATGCTAGCCAAGCATTAATATATTAACCCTGTCTCGATGGCCTCGTCGCTCCGACTTAACGGTATTTACAAAGATGACTCTACCATGCACTTTAGTTTTATTAGTTATTCCTCAACAGAGACCTGCCCGTAAATGTTCTGCCAGTCGCATTCAACTTCAAACCAATGCTTCAGTAGTTCCTCCACACAACCGACGTCATCTTTTACATAACATCGCTTCACTTCAGCCCACACCACAGCCATGCTGTGAAGGGGCAAGAACTAGCCCAGAAACTTTGTGGAAAAAATAAACCAAGAAGTTGTTATCCATTAGATTTGTCTTGTATTACTACACCAACTTCTAAATGCCTTTGAAGAATTTCATGCTGACCCCTCCATATAACAAAACTACGTCCCTCAAATTCACAACAAAGTAAAAGACCCTCCAGCCAACAATAACATTCCGTCCTTGTGACATCCATTCAACCAGCAACACTGTGACATCACTCAACTAGCAACACTGTGACATCACTCAACTAGCAACACTGTGACATCACTCAACTAGCAACACTGTGACATCACTCAACTAGCAACACTGTGCCATCACTCAACTAGCAACACTGTGACATCACTCAAGCAGAAACACTGTGACATCACTCAAGCAGAAACACTGTGACATCACTCAAGCAGCAACACTGTGACATCACTCAACTAGCAACACTGTGACATCATTCAACCAGCAACACTGTAACACCACTCAACTAGCAACACTGTGACATCACTCAACCAGCAACACTGTGACATCATTCAACCAGCAACACGGTGACACCACTCAACTAGCAACACTGTGACATCACTCAACTAGCAACACTGTGACATCACTCAACTAGCAACACTGTGACATCACTCAACTAGCAACACTGTGACATTCCTCAACTAGCAACACTGTGACATCACTCAACTAGCAACACTGTGACATCACTCAACTAGCAACACTGTGACACCACTCAACTAGCAACACTGTGACATCACTCAACTAGCAACACTGTGACATCACTCAACTAACAACACTGTGACATCACTCAACCAGCAACACTGTGACATCACTCAACCAGCAACACTGTGACATCACTCAACTAGCAACACTGTGACATCACTCAACCAGCAACACTGTGACATCACTCAACTAGCAACACTGTGACATCCTCCAACCAGCAACACTGTGCCATCACTCAACCAACAACACTGTGCCATCACTCAACTAGCAACACTGTGACATCACTCAACATGCAACAATGTGACATCACTCAACATGCAACACTGTGACATCACTCAACCAGCAACACTGTGACATCACTCAACCAACAACACTGTGACATCAATCAACCAGCAACACTGTGACATCACTCAACCAGCAACACTGACATCACTCAACCAACAACACTGTGACATCAATCATCCAGCAACCCCTCTGACATCACTCAACCAGCAACACTGTGACATCACTCAACTAGCAACACTGTGAAATCACTCAACTAGCAACACTGTGACACCACTCAACTAGCAACACTGTGCCATCACTCAACTAGCAACACTGTGACATCACTCAACCAGCAACACTGTGACATCACTCAACCAGCAACACTGTGACATCACTCAACCAGCAACACTGTGACATCACTCAACTAGCAACACTGTGACATCACTCAACCAGCAACACTGTGACATCACTCAACCAGCAAAACTGTGACATCCTCCAACCAGCAACACTGTGCCATCACTCAACCAACAACACTGTGCTATCACTCAACTAGCAACACTGTGACATCACTCAACATGCAACACTGTGACATCACTCAACATGCAACACTGTGACATCACTCAACCAGCAACACTGTGACATCACTCAACAACAACAACAATCAACCAGCAACACTGTGACATCACTCAACCAGCAACACACTGACATCACTCAACCAACAACACTGTGACATCAATCAACCAGCAACACTGTGACATCACTCAACCAGCAACACTGTGACACTCACTCAATCTAGCAACACTCAACCAGCAACACTGTGACATCACTCAACCAGCAACACTGTGACATCACTCAACCAGCAACACTGTGACATCACTCAACCAGCAACACTGTGACATCACTCAACCAGCAACACTGTGACATCACTCAACCAACAACACTGAGACATCACTCAACTAGCAACACTGTGACATCACTCAACCAACAACACTGTGACATCACTCAACCAGCAACATTGTGACATCACTCAAGCAGCAACACTGTGAGTTTACTCCATATGCCAAGGCTGTCAGGATTCGCAGTTGCAGATACACGAGACACACACGATCATGTACGTCGCTCGAAGGGACGTTCAAACATATTTCCACCTCACCGCAAAACAGTACAGTACTCTTCCCACAATGGTCTCGCCAATCACATCAGCCATTCAACAGCAATGGAATGACTACATCAGCACAAACTGTTTTACGTGGTCCAAGCCCGATGTCCAGACCGCGTCATATAGCTGGAATGCTGCAGAGACTGCGCCTTTAAACAACACTCACTCAACTCGTACTGTTCCATCAGAACTTATTCCACCTGCAGGCAACGGAAGCTACATCTCTGTTCCATTACCCATGAGCAAGCATCGTTAACAAAACGCATCAAGTATTAATCCTTGAATTTTCACCCGCAAAATGAAAGAGAAAATGCAATAAATAATTTCGTTAAGTTTCGCCCCTCGTGTAAGCGAATTAACGGAATTTTCGCACAAACCTGGGAAGAAGGAATGAATTTTTAACGGAAGTGGTCACTCCCGGATTGGCATCACGTCCGTCCGTCAAACACGGCCACATTATAGAATCGTATCCACGCCCAAGCTCAGAGTCTCCAGCGAACAAACGCTAGATTTAATTACATTCTTTTCTGTTTCACAATTTCTATAATTAGGGTTCTTTTTCATCTACAGATCTCGCCTCTAATATGGCATATCGTACACTTGCATATCATATAACATTATATAAGCTAATGCATTATTGATGTCCCGAAGATTAAACACCGCTTTTTAGTGTGATTAACATTTTTGAAATTCCTTGATTGGACTGAAATGCGTTGTGTGTTTGGCACGTGATACAAAGTTGATGAAAAGTGAAATCAAGCAAAGAAAATGCTTGCGTCACATCGAGATTTTTTTCTATGTTAAGGATCAAATGCCATGAGAAAGTAAAATGTAATGTGTTAAATATGCGTCTCCTTTCCACGATGAAAACAGACAAGAACGACGAAGGTTTTATTAGCGGATGTCTTCGAGAAAGGACAAACAATTGCAATTCTTTATTGCTGTAATTGTTTTTATCCCTAAAATACCACCAGGCTAGAACTGAAGTAAGAGAAACTTTCTACGCGAAGGTTGTTTGTAAATCTACATGATCTTCATCTTCGTTTACCCAGTGTAACATATATCTATACCAGATGAATTTTGTTTGTTTGTTGTTTATCGCCGCACTCTATTACAACTGTATCACTGCGGTCTGTAAATAAACAAATCTGTGCAGTTGGGATACGATGGCGTGTGTCAACCAAGTCAGCGAGCCTGACCACCCGATACCGTTAGTCGCCTCTTACGACAAGCATGGGTTACTGAAGACCAATTCTAACCCGGATCTTCACGGGACTAGCCTGATTGAAAACCCGGATCTTCACGGGTGTGTCTACAAGAATGCATGTTAGTAAGATGTGTTACATCGATACTCCAGTAACGGTGTTCATTATGTCCGGGTCTTCACGAGTCTCTCCGTGTGTATCAGTGCAGGCTATCTTGTTAACTATGAGATTGTATCCCACTCATTTAAATCCGTGGTGTGGATTGACAATCCAGTGATCTACCGCCTGAGCATCGAACAAAGCAATTGGGATACGATGATATGACTGTGCCAGCCAAGTCAGCGAGCCTGACCACCCGATCCCGTTAGACTCGTCTTACGACAAGCATGGGTTACTGAAGATCAATTCTAACCCAGATCTTTACGGGTTACCAGCATGGGTTGTTTAAGTCAAAGTCAAAGATGTTTATTGTTTTTCCGGCCTCCGACCCATATACATTAGAGTTCCATGCATTATACAATCACATACTGTTGGAATACACAGATGGGTTGTTGCAACCTAAACCTTCACGGATTCTCCAACATGGAAATGACATACACGTGGTGGCACGATACACAAATATGAGATGAGAAAAGTTTTGCGCCGTTATCAATATTGCAGTCATCACACAACAGAGATAAACGTGTGCCATATGCTGTATAACATGTGGGGAATCGACTCCAGGTTCTTGGAGTCAGGAACTGGAACCCCTAGGCGGCGCTATCTAACATTTTAACGGAGCTTATTACATATATATGTCTTTCATGTGAGAATAGGTCCCCAGTACCTACTGTAGTTATAGGCGGTGACAAAATGGTTCAGTAGCAGAGGGAGTCCTTATCCAAAACAGCGAGACGCTCCGGTAGAACACGCACGCACGCACAGACCGCATACACACAGCAACCACACACACATACACACAGCAACCACACACACACACACTGATTGTTCCTATCTTTGGTACTTGTGGCCTATAATGTTAGCTAGTGATCACGCACCTAATGCTACATAAGAACCAATATTCACTTGAGTGTAACCGGAAGTCGACGGTTGGCGCACTGCTCCACTAAAGGACTTAGCAGTTAATAACCGGATAATCTGCAAAGTGTTTCCAGCAGATGACCACACTACGTACACTCGACTGTCGTTAGCTGGCAATGCAGGGACAGCGCTAAAAGTGTCTCCTCTTCCTGAATACTACTTATCCTGCAACGGGGTCCTGTATTCCCATCAGGCACCGCGGCTAGACGTCGCGCAATGAGGACGTCCAAACAGTCCACTCTTCCTGATCAAATTATGCAGTCTTGTAATAGGAATAAATAGTCAAGCGCTGATTAATTTTATATCAATATGAAAACAAGCTCGCGTCCGTTAAGATGATAAAACGCTGTAGCCGTGGGTACTATGGAAAACAGCAGACCAACGCTAGACTGGACAACGGTTATGATGAACATTACCATGCAATGATTATTATCATTATTCATATTTGCTATAATAATCCTGTTATTATCACGTCGCTAAGGAACAATGTTACTATACGTTTATAATAAAGTGACTGATATAACGAAGTATTTAGGGGTCCCAACTACTTGCTGTATATTTTAGTCAAAATTCATATAACGAACTACTTTTAAAACGAAACAAGATTAATGGCCCCTTTCAGCTTTCTGTATCCGTATTTAGCGTATTTCTAATCTATGTTGTCTCACGGAACACCCATGCCTAGCCTTGCCAGGATGATGTGGTACTGGGTTCGAATCCTAGAGTCCCTGTTATTATGAACCAAGGTCTGAGAGCACCACACGTGTTCGTAATTTTCACAGGAGTGGAAGACGTTGCTCGTACAGACCTTCCCAAAATCAACCTGACGGGCAGTCTAATAATGTAGCATGTTTCTAAAAGCTATAAAATCAAACGTACGATTGCGACTGATTTGAGTTCGATACTGCGAGGTCGTTTACGGACACCGATCTGTGTACAATGACACATTATATGGCATGAATAGTTTCTAAAATTACGTACCTGAGCCTGAAGTCATTGCTAATTTAGAAATGGCTTGTTTTTTTTCAATGGAGCATGAGCCTTCGAGGCGTAAGGTGAAACGGTGTAAACGTCGAAGGTTGTTGTCTTGTCTCAACAAAGAGTGAGTGAGTTTACTTTTACGCCGCTTCTAGTAATATTCCAGCAATATCACGACGGGGGACACTAGAAAATGGGCTTCGCACATTGTACCCATGTTGGGAATCGAACCCAGGTCTTCGGCGTGGTGGGCGAACGCTTGAACCACTAGGCTACCCACCGTCCCTGTCTCTACAAAAACACTTAGGCACATGGACATGATCTTGCATGTATCACCAACACACAGAGAACAACGAACTGTAATAACCTATTTACCATAAGCAAAAATGATAGGAAAATATATAGAATATAAGCACTGTATTGTAAGTGGGTGAGTTATTATTTATATTTGATATTTTAGTTATTATTCGGCAATATTTCAGCTATATGTTGACGAGATGTATTGTAAGTGAATAATACCACATTTATTAAGATTTAGATAGAGTGGGTTATGAACCAAATACTGTTTTCAAAATATGCCTTGGGATTCAAACCAGAGACTACATCAGCGTTCGAAATTAACGTCAGTCCTTAGGCCCGAGGCCGACTGAAAACCACTCGGACCCACAGCTTTTGTTTTCTGCCGGTCCTTATGGCCTTGTTTGCTGGGAATCACTTATATTGTAGCTACAATATAGGGCCTACACATTCTGATCAGGACCCACAACGTTTTTTTATGGTTCTGGGTCCTAAGGGACTGCAGCTATTCAGGGTTAAGGGCAAACACTGGACTACATGGGAGCCAAACTGCAGCTAAATATTCAACCAACATCTCTATGGGCTTCCTGATTTAAAGGGTTTTTTCGAGAGATAGCAAGATGTCATGATCATTAGTGTGAATGTGTTCAATGACAATCATTACCTGATCAATAAGACAAGACAATCATGCCATGATAGGGGACGCGCTCTAGTAGAAGCCAATCTTTATTGATAGGGTGTTAGGAAGATTCCACTGCCGCCGCCGCCGTCACTGGGACAATAGCCGAATCTCTGGCTGGCTCATGTCGTCAGGAAAGATGTACAAATGGTTAATAAATGTCATCTATGGTTCTAACTCGGGACCAGGTGAGATGAAATGGGGTTTAACGCTGTGTTCGAGATTACTTTACTCTGCGACCTGCATGCACGTGTAAATTTAGCTGTTTGTGGTGCAAGCATACTGAGGTGTCATGTCGACCCAACATGGAGGGCAGTAGGGTAGCCTAGTGGTAAAACCGTTCCCTCGTCACGCCGAAGGCCTGGGTTCAGTGTGTGAAGCTCGTTTTCTGCTGTCCCCGTGATATTTCTGGAATGTAGCTAAACCGGCGTAAAACCTCACTCACTCACTCACTTTAACACGGATACCTCACCCAAACACAGTATACTCCTTTTACCCGTCAACGTCGAGTGACGTCATGATTAGTAGCCTACTCAGTATTTTAACTTCTTTGAAAGGCATTTAAAAGTTGGAGCAACGAGGAAGGATAACAATATAGGGATGAACAACTTCTTTATTGCTGTGAGAGCGACGTTTCGGTGAAGGTCCTAACACCGTTATCAAGCAAGTGGTGTTAGAACTGTCGCGCTGACTGTAAGAAAGAAGTTGTTCATCCATATATTGTTATCCTTCCTCAGTCAAAACATGGATTACACAACAGTCTCGTTTCCTGTTGACTGGGTTCCGTCCTATTGCGCAACTTAGTACAATCACCAGTCCAGAATTTTGAGACCAATTCATTTAACTGGATACATAAATATCAATCAGTATTATTTGATACACCTAAGCACTTGTATATTGTAACACTGCGCTCCTTATAATCTTTGCAAACATGTCGTGCAGCGTGCTCTGTCGTACAGCGAGCTCTGACAAACGGAAACCTGGAAATCGTGGAAATCTCAAAACGAGGCCCTATCGCTAGAAACGTTTGGCGATCTAGTACGGACTTGATATTATATCAATCACATTGTGCGTTACAGAACTACACTGAATAAGCGCATAAAACACATAACACTTGTAACCAGTGAGCCAGATGCATTGTGAATCTTTTTACGACCTCATCAAACTGGGGAAGTCTGTGACGTCTCATGCTGCCTACACCTCGCCATAAAATATAGAAATACGATGTTAAGTTTAAAATTAAAATTCATTTGTAAATACCATTTTCTTATGAAACAAGGAATTGGAATTCAGTGTAACCATAGTTGTTTGTGATGTCTATTTTCACTTTCACACGAGAAAATTCGGATCGGCTGAAAAGTAGGTCATTGTCTGAATAGGTTAATGAGACTCATGTTTCGGTTTGGTCAGTTCATGCCTCTGTTGTCCTTTTTCCACCACAACATTCGCAGTGTCGAGTGACATACTGCTGTATTTTCCGTAGTATGATAGGAATTAAGTGGACGGTTTGTGAACGTATGGTGACAATTGGATACACACTGCTCCAAAGAAGTTAAGGACCACCCAATTCGTTCAGATGACTGCAGTTTATCTGTCCTAGTAGCATGGCACGGCACATCCGTTGGTGCCCAAGTAGTCCGAGACTCGGCACTTAGCATAGTAGAGTTGCGCCCCTTAGGTTTGACAGAATCCTATGATCATGACTTCAAAATCCCGAATCGTCCCGAATGTTTGTTTTGGTTTGTTTATAACTGTACTCCTTGGTTTGACCAAAGAGGTATACGTCTAAGATGAAGCTAACACACTGCGATGTTACCCAAAGCGGCGTAAAACTGCACTCACTCACAAGTCAGCGCAGAGGGTGGAGCTATGAATGCTGATGCTGCTTACGACGCGATATATTACTTCTTGTGTGTACTTGATGACGTGTTTCGTTTCATCTCCATCACATGTTTGATCTTCGTATACCCTCATTACTTTTTTTCCTTAAGTAGGTAAATACAGTTTTTTATACAAGATGCACCAAGTGCTTGTTAGCTCAGATAAGTGGACTGAAATAGAAACCGTCATTAAAATTTCAAAGCGTACGTGTCGGTCTGAACTAATGAAAAAAAAGGGAATTATTCCAAGTCTACGACCCTTTATATTAACTAGACACTGTTATGAATGTTTCATTTCATAATTCCACTACTTAGCCGATGTAGCTCTTGGAATTGCTTGTTCGCTAATTTACCAACACATTGTAAAGGAAAGAATCGAAAGACCACACTAAATGTTTGCTCAAATGCAATATTCAAACAATTTAATGTTCCAGGGATATAAATAAAACGTTTGATTGAGGGATAGTTTCCTTGAACGTGTTAGGGACAATTTAACACAACAAAATTTGCATCTATTGAAACTGAGCATTACTGTGTGATATTATTGATTCGCCAGAGGGCGCTGTGCTGAAGTGACGAGCGACCCCTTGCGGCCTTTCTTCAAGATTGACACAACTGTTAATATCTCCGGTTTTCCTTTTTTACTTCAAAAATAATCAGATTGAAATGAAATATTAGCCGTTGACGTTGTGATCTTCAGGCGGTTAGCGTCAAAATGAACCATCACCAACGCAAAGAAGGTGGGACGGAACCGTACGTAGACGTCTATTAAAGGAAGTTAAAGACCGTCGTTTTAAATAATCTGATAAGAATTCTCATGGGTCATAGCAATTTGTACTCTGTACTTCTTTTGATATTGGTTACTAGCGGATTCAAGACAATACCATTACACTTTGCATTACAAAAAAACTAATTCTCAGTCTGTTCTAGAGAAAATCTCACCTGAGTGATATTTTCAAAATAATAACACGAGTCAATAGGTGCCAGTAAGTCAATACATTACGAGGCTTCCCAACATCAAGAGACACACGACTGAGATTCTTAATGTCATCAAAAATCATTTTTTTCCAACTTTATTGTTTTCTAAACAGTACTAAACAGTGTCTGGGTGTACAAAGTGCAGCTGTACAGCTCCAGTGGCAAAAAATTATTGATGTCATTTGATTATGACATCATACTAACCAAAGACGTCATAAAGGTCTGCAAAGAGTGAGTGAGTGAGGTTAGTTTTACGCCGCACTCAGCAATATTCCAGCTATATGGCGGCGGTCTGTAAATAATCGAGTCTGGACCAGACAATCCAGTGATCAACAGCATGAGCATCGATCTGTGCAATTGGGAACCGATGACATGTGTCAACATAGTCAGCGAGCCTGACCACCCGATCCCGTTAGTCGCCTCTTACGGCAAGCATAGTCGCCTTTTGTGGCAAGTATGGGTTGCTGAAGACCTATTCTACCCCGGATCTACACGAGTCGGTCTGCAAAGAATCGTGATGTATATTTGTGCAGTGATTGCTAGAAGACATGTTTAATCTTACCTGCTCCGCACTCTACACATGACTGGTCATATCTGTTGAAAATGGAAAAATGAAATTACGGCCGAAAACTCACCTAAGCGAATCTTCTTTGGAGGCCAGTTTCGAAAAACGTTTTTAAAAAAGAACACACCAGCAGTACAGTTACAAGTATATCCTATATCATTTGGTATATTAACATCACAACCATTTCTTTCTAAATACCCAAACTGAACAGCTATATCTCTGTGGTGGAGTGAATCCGTGAAGATCCGGGTTAGAATTGATCTGCAGTAACCCATGCTTGTCGTAAGGGGCGACTAACAGGATCGTGTGGTCAGGCTCACTGACTTAATTGACACATGTCATCGGTTCCCAATGGCGCAGATCGATGCTCAATAATGCTGGAATATTGCTGAGTGCGGCGTAAAATTATACTCACTCACTCACTCACTCATTAGTCAGGGACAGATTCCATAGGGGCCCACTGAAGTTATTAATACTTGGAGATGTGGGTCCTGGATAAAGTGGGATGTAATAGAAAAATGGTTTCCACCCATCCACCCCATTGTACGTAAGTCTCTCATGCCCCCACCCCCGTCCATTGACACTTAACAGTCTTTCTGAGCACCGCCACCCCTGTAACAATTGTTCATTCCCTTACCCCGTCCTTGTACATGTAACAAGTCCTATTTCATGCAGTCCCCCGCCTCCTTTCCTTCCATCCCCCACAGGTGCCAGTCTTTTATTATCGTCACAGTTCTGACCATTATCATCGGAACTTCGAGATGATTAGTGAAGATAATAGTTACACGTAATATTATGCGCCATCTGCTTCTATCAAAGTTTATAAAAAGTGCCAATGTCACCACGGAATCCCATGCTACACACACTCGTGACTCCTATTGCATCAACTAGTCAGGGGACCCGTGAAGATCCGGGTTAGAAATGATCTTCAGTCACCCATGCTTGTCGTTAGAGGCGAAAACGGGATCGTGTGGTCAGTCTCGTTGACACATTTCATCGTATCCCAATTGCGTAGATCGATGTTCATGCTGTTGATCACTGGATTGTATGGACCCGACTATTTACGGACCGCCGCCATATAGCTGGAGTGCGGCGTAAAACTAAACTCACTCACACTGTGGTGGAGTGAGTGAGGTTTTACTTTCAGTTCTCTTTTAATGGAAGAATAATTTTTCTTGCCTATGTACACACAGAAAAACAGTTTCAGGAAAGGCAAACTGGCCTTTGAAAAGTAAAACTGGGAATATTTTAGTTTTACATTCTGGGACATCATCCGAACTACCCCTTTAGTAATACCAGGATGAAATTAAGGCGCTTTTATACAGCCATTTATATGTATATTAGCGATATGAATCATTCTCTTATAAGCTTTGATTGTGTTTTCCGACGTTAACTCTCGTTAACCTAATTACTGGTGATCTGGTTAAAATGAAAACGGCCCCTTAGGCGTAATATATACAGTTTGCGATGCTTTGGGAGCATTCAATACCTATTGCGTTAACAATGTTATCGTTCCTTATTCACCCAGGCATTGTTTTCTGCTGTGAATAATAGCAGTAATTTGGTGCACGTGTTTAGTAAGTACTAAAGGAAGCAAATACACACCCAATCTAAACAACAAAACAACAGCCGGCACATCTGGTACGACACGATGTTGTGAATATAAACCGTTCAGATAGAAACACTGTCCTAAGTATATTAGGACGTTCTATAGTATGACCAGAAATTATTGAGAATTTTAGGGATATGTTTAATTGGATTTCTAGTATCAACAACCTTGACCAGCTATCAAGTGCTTGGTTTCATTCAAGAGACAACTCCGTTAATCCTTTTTCATTAGTTTGTGAAGAGTTTTGTTCACTTGCTAGCAGACGACATTTTCAGTGATCCTCAGTATGGATGATTTAGAGAAGAGGAAGTTGATTTTAGAGTATTATAACAAGGACATCAGATCAGCTAAAGTGATTTCAAGTAGAACATGCACCCCTTTGTCCACTGTTTATCGTGTTTTGAAAACTATTGCAAATGGATATGGCATTGAGCATCAGGGAGGCGCAGGTAGGCCCAAAAAATTGACTGTCGTGACAGGAGGCGGCTTGGTATTCTTGTTTCTAAAAACAAACGAAGGAGTTTAGAAAACTTAAGGCTGGATATGTGGCTGGAACTGTGGCAGTCTGTAAGGGGACAATTAGAACTGAGCTGCATGCACTAGGTTGGCAGAAAAGTCGAGGAATTCCATCACCGATCATGAAACCTGAACAAAAGGAGCGAAGGTTGAACTGGTGCTTACATCATAGAAATTTTAACTGGGAAAATGTGATTTTCTCAGATGAAAGTTCTGTGTGGCTGTTTCCTAATACACTGAAATTCTGGACCAAACAAACTGAAAAACATTTGTATCAGCGCCCAAAGTACAGTCCGAAATTTAAAGTATGGGGTGGCATATCTGTGTTAGGGGCAACGCCCCTCTGTGTATTTGAAGGGAATACGAACAGTGAGCGGTACACATATATTCTCGAGGGAAATTTACTTCCATCTGCTCCCGTGTTCTATGGAAATGTTTGGATTTTCCAGCAGGACAACGACCCAAAACATCGTTCAAAGCATTCACAGGCCTGGTTTCGGACCCAAAATATGACATTATTAGATTGGCCAAGCTATAGCCCTGACCTTAATCCAATAGAAAATGTTTGGGGACTTATGAAGGAAAGTGTCAATCAGAAAAATCTGACAAATATTGCTGAAATGAAAGAAGAGGTGGTCCGATATTGGGACAGCATGGACTACGACTTTCTAACTTCTTTGATCAGTAGTATGCCCCGCCGCATTGAAGTCTGTATTGAAGCCCATGGTGACTTGACAAAATACTAACTGTTCACCTGTCTTTAAATCTGGAGTTATGTTCTGCTAATATTCACATTTAATACGTGAGTAATGAGTGAAAAAAATACAACCTTTATAATCTTTAAATTCTCAATAATTTCTGGTTGTACTGTATATGACTATGTGGCAGCTCGGTATTCAAGTGCTGGGTCATCGGCCCCGCACGTGGCCGGGCTGTAAGTGTGGCTATGAAGGGTGGGGCGGAGGGTGTGATCTGTCAGGGTAAATTTACCATGGGACGAGTCTAACGTGACCTGATGAGGTGATTGCAATACCATAAAGCTCAAACATGTCATACGCAATTAGATCAGAATGTTTCAGTCATCGGTCATCAGCGTATGTGAGGAATGTGCTTAATAAAATGTCAGAAGTAATATGAAATGCATTGTCGCATTTTGGTTAAATTTGCCACTTTTTGCTTGTTTTAGGGCGATGTCCCTTTTAGGATTCTATACGTAACCGACCTTGCCAACAGGAGACAAGCCGTAAAAGAGGGATGGTGTAGAAACTCAACTAACAATGAATGACAACATCCAGTGGTGCAGAGGAGACTGGTTCAACTGGCTTAGCTAACGTTATCGGCTAGTTCTGATCCTGTCGTAGGACTCGTTCCATCTCATTCAAAACATGTTCTATGTTAAAGAGACCTATGTTGCTGCAATGTGATCTGCATTTGCTCAAAGGAAAGACTAATATTTCGAACGATGTCATCGAGTACACCATTTAAATTGCCATTAACAATGATGTTGTGTGTGTTCTCTCATGAGGCCACCCCGTACCACTTTCGTCCCTAAACTGACAATGTTAAGTAACGCTAGCGACGCTACAACGTTTTTCTGGACACCAGTATTCCCTTGAACGACTAATAGGAGAGCTGTCCACACGAAACCTGACTCTGATTTCTCGAAATAAACTGTTTTCAGACTTGAGTCTGAGTTTTTACTCAAATTTGAGTTGGAGATGAATAGCCCCATTTTCTCAATTCAGTCTCGCTGACTTGCTTGACACATGTCATCGTATTCCAGTTGAGTAGATCGATGCTCATGCTGGTGATCACTGGACTGGCTGATCCAGACTCGATTATTACAAACCGCGCCATATAGCTGTAATATTGCGTCGTAAAACCAAACTCACTCACTCACTTCTTCCACTTCTTTGTCATGTTTGTGTAATGACAGGTGCCCGTGTATCTAAACCTGTATTCGTGTAAAGAAGTATGCATAACTGTATATGGTTTTGTTATGATACATACATCACTGAGCTGTCACTGTGTAAACTGATTTGTCAGCTGAGTGACAGAAGTAGCTGATGTAGCGATCAGCTGATTGGTGTCAACACGGACCTAATCGCCTCAGTCGATCTCTTCACGGTTGAGGAGATGAGGGGGAGTTATCTCCCCTGAATCTCGTCACTCTTCTGGCCGTTGTCTGATGTCCTGAGTCTATCCTGACATTTGTCTCCAGATTTGTCAGCTCGGGAATTCGGATGTCATTTCCCGTCCATATCCGCGCATTGTAGAGACGCATTAACTGTTCATGACGGCTTCCGGTGCGCGGGTGTCGGTTTACGAGCGGAATAGCAACGTTTAAAGTATTTAGTGTCGAGGCGCCGTGTATTGAAGAACCGACTGATTTGACACATTTCAACCACTATTGACCCATGTCACGTGGCTTCCACAATTCGATAGTTCCATTCATCAGCTAGATGAGATATATTTAGTGCGGTGAGCTATTTAAGGTGCTACTCTTCTCAACAAAACACAGAGAACCTATACAAAATATACAACCTACGTCGTCGAAAAAGGACTAGATTCCACGACAAAACCGAGTGTCCCACTGTGATCGCCTAAGCCGACCAGAATTAGTGAGTGCGTGTGCTTTTACGCCGCTTCCAGTAATATCACAGAGGGGGACACCACTGGGATTTCTCCACTGATTGAACTTCGATTGTTTAAACTTGCGATTTATGGTGTTTACTGTGGCGTAAAATAACATTCACTTTCCAACAGAAATAAATGTCTAGCTCTGGAACAAGTTTTAACTGAATGCTAAGAGATCAGTGATGCCTCCTGATATTAGCAGATGCTTTTATGTTTAATGTACCTTTTGTATTCTCCATGGTATTTTCATTTGGGTTTTGTACATTACAAATGTTGTTTTTTCTAAATCATGTCACTGTTTAAGGCAGTGTAGGACTCTTTTCACATCCATTCATATAATTCTCTCAGCTGTTTTAGCTTTCACACCAAGTGGACAGTTTTTCGTCGTCGTATACTACTAAAAAAGTGACGGAACAATGTTTGTTTCATATTATTATCGCTAATGTGTCATAACGTTTCCACTTGTACACTGGGGTTGTTAGCCTAGTGGTTAAAGCGTTCGCTCGTCACGCTTGAAGGCCCGGGTTCGATTCCCCACATGGGTACAGTGTGTGAAGCCCATTGCTGGGGTCCCCGCCGTGATGTTGCTGGAATATTGCTAAAAGCGGCATAAAACTAAACACTCACGCTTACTGCAGGGGTCAGATCCTGGAGACCAAATCTATATATAAGGAACCACTTTGGGGCGAGGGATTATTCATAGGGGAAGCTCTATGCACACAATACTTACCTGTTCATACGAAAAGTTTTATTTTTCACGGGAGTTGCCAATTTTGGATATGTGGAATGAGGGACTGACGATCGCTTGGCTCGGGGATCTTTCCTTCCAGCAACTCTCTGTGGCACCGAGATCTTCCTCTCCAATAACTTCCTCTTTCTGTGATTGACGCGTAGATTTTGCTTTCCAACAACTGTCCTCTTACTTTGGTCGGGAGATCACTCTTTAAAGCAATTTCTTCTGATCTGGAGCCCTTCCTCTTTAAGTGAATGGGTGAGTTTACTTTTACGCCGCTTTTAGCAATATTCCAGCAATATCACGGCGGGGGACACCAGAAATGGGCTTCACACATTGTACCCATGTGGGGAATCGAACCCAGGTCTTCAGTGTGACGAGCGAACAATTCAACCATTAGACTACCTGACCGCCCCATATTCCTCTTTAAAAATCTCCGGCTCGGAGATCTTCCTGTTTAGCAACAGCCCTCTTTTCTGATATCGAGATCTTCCTCTCCAACTTTCTGTGGTCAGACGATCTCCCTTACCAGCAACCTCCTCTTCCTTTTGATCTGGAGCTGTTCCTCTTAAACAATTCTGGCTCGGGGATCTTCCCTTCAACAAGTTCCTCTTCCTCTGATATGAAACTCTTCCTCTTGAGGAGCTGTCTTCTTCCTTTGGTCAGATGTTCTTCCTTTCCAGCAACCAACAAGTTCCTCTTCATCTGATCTGGAACTCTTCCTCTTGAGGAGCTGTCTTCTTCCTTTGGTCAGATGTTCTTCCTATCCAGCAACCTCCTCTTCATCTGATCTGGAACTCTTCCTCAGCAATTCTTTCTTGAAGATCTTCCCCTTCAACAACTTGCTCTCCTTCTGGTCTTCCTCTCCAACAGCTATGTTCTCATCCTCTGGTGTGGAGACAGGTGCTTCTGAAATAACCACAACCTTCTTTGTCCTCTATCTGTACTGCTGTGTAATCTTCTTTTTATGTCTCTATAAGCCCCTGTCAAACCAACAATTACATACCAATCAGGCACAATGCATGTTTTAGTACTCTTGACAATATCTGTTGCATTCTCACTTCTCCAATCCCCACAACCCCGCTCTTCCATCACCGACAATCCGATCACATCTTGTTTGTCTAAGAATGATTAAGATGGTATTATCACATGACTGTGACCTTTCCAAACTCTAAAATATATAAATGACAGCTATTCAACTTGATCATATTATTGAAACATTGTCCTGAATCTAGATGCATTCAGATTATGATATTTAATCATAACCATACATTAGCTCATATGTAACAGTTATGTCTTTAACACAAACGAGTCGTGTGTCGTTCCTGTAAATAGCTACAGGCGACATACAGAAAACTAAACCCGAGTGAAATTGGCTTAACAACGCTTTCAACAGTATTTCAGTTACATCACAACATGTCAGTTGATGTGGAAGGAAATCCTAGAGTGGAGCAGGTAGCCGACGTATATTGCTCTGGTTAAATCCTATGGAGCATGGCCATGACAACTGAGAAACATAATTGGGGATTCGAACCCGCGATCATAGGTTTCTTGTACGTCAAAAGGACTATGCCCAGTGAACTGCGGTGACGTAGAAGACTATAGGGCTTACATTCTATCTGAACTTACAAACTACAAAACTGTTGATGTCATACCGACAGCATCAGCCTTGCCTGTGTTGCTTGGACATTCAACGGCAGCTAATAATGCTGTTGAGACGGATGAGGCGAATGTCGCTGTTGAGATGGATGAGGCGAATGTCGCTGTTGAGATGGATGAGGCGAATGTCGCTGTTGAGATGGATGAGGCGAATGTCGCTGTTGAGATGGATGAGGCGAATGTCGCTGTTGAGACGGATGAGGCGAATGTCGCTGTTGAGATGGATGAGGCGAATGTCGCTGTTGAGATGGATGAGGCGAATGTCGCTGTTGAGATGGATGAGGCGAATGTCGCTGTTGAGATGGATGAGGCGAATGTCGCTGTTGAGATGGATGAGGCGAATGTCGCTGTTGAGATGGATGAGGCGAATGTCGCTGTTGAGATGGATGAGGCGAATGTGAGGCTGTTGAGATGGATGAGGCGAATGTGAGATGGCGAATGGATGAGGCGAATGTCGCTGTTGAGATGGATGAGGCGAATGTCGCTGTTGAGATGGATGAGGCGAATGTCGCTGTTGAGAGATGGATGAGGCGAATGTCGCTGTTGAGATGGATGAGGCGAATGTCGCTGTTGAGATGGATGAGGCGAATGTCGCTGTTGAGATGGATGAGGCGAATGTCGCTGTTGAGATGGATGAGGCGAATGTCGCTGTTGAGATGGATGAGGCGAATGTCGCTGTTGAGATGGATGAGGCGAATGTGGCTGTTGAGATGGATGAGGCGAATGTCGCTGTTGAGATGGATGAGGCGAATGTCGCTGTTGAGATGGATGAGGCGAATGTCGCTGTTGAGATGGATGAGGCGAATGTTGCTGTTGCGACGGATGAGGCGAATGTCGCTGTTGAGATGGATAAGACGAATGTCGCTGCTGAGATGGATGAGGCGAATGTCGCTGTTGAGATGGATAAGACGAATGTGGCTATAGAGGCTAATATGACTTTTGTCGAATGAGGCTAATGTGACTTGTGACGAATGAGACTAATGTGACCTGTGACGAATAAGGCTAATGTCATTTGTGTCGAATGAGGCTAATGTGACTGACTGGGCTAATGTGACTTGTAGCGAATGAGGCTAATGTGACTTGTGACGAATGAGACTAATGTGACTTGTGACGAATGAGGCTAATGTGACTTATGGCGGACGAGGCTAATGTGGCTGTTGTATCGAATGAGGCTAATGTGACTGCTGTGTCGAATGAGGCTAATGTGACTTGTGACGATGAAGGCTAATGTGACTTGTGTCGAATGAGGCTAATGTGACTGGTAACGAATGAGGCTAATGTGACTTGTGAGATGAATGAGGCTAATGTGACTGTTGTGACGAATGAGGATAATGTGACTGGTAACGAATGAAGCTAATGTGACTGGTGTCGAATGAGGCTAATGTGACTGGTATGAATGAAGAGGCTAATGTGACTTGTGATCGAATGAGGCTAATGTGACTTGTGTCGAATGAGGCTAATGTGACTTGTGACGAATGAGGCTAATGTGACTTGTGTCGAATGAGGCTAATGTGACTTGTGTCGAATGAGGCTAATGTGACTTGTGACGAATGAGACTAATGTGACTGGTGACGATGAAGCTAATGTGACTTGTGTCGAATGAGGCTAATGTGACTTGTGTCGAATGAGGATAATGTGACTTGTGTCGAATGAGGCTAATGTGACTTGTGTCGAATGAGGCTAATGTGACTTGTGACGATGAAGCTAATGTGACTTGTGTCGAATGAGGCTAATGTGACTGGTAACGAATGAAGCTAATGTGACTTGTAGCGAATGAGGCTAATGTGACTTGTGTCGAATGAGGATAATGTGACTTGTGACGAATGAGGCTAATGTGACTTGTGTCGAATGAGGATAATGTGACTTGTGTCGAATGAGGATAATGTGACTTGTGACGAATGAGACTAATGTGACTTGTGACGAATGAAGCTAATGTGACTTGTGTCGAATGAGGCTAATGTGACTTGTGTCGAATGAGGATAATGTGACTTGTGTCGAATGAGGCTAATGTGACTTCAGTGTCGACGAGGCTAATGTGACTTGTGACGATGAAGCTAATGTGACTTGTGTCGAATGAGGCTAATGTGACTTGTGTCGAATGAGGATAATGTGACTTGTGTCGAATGAGGATAATGTGACTTGTGACGATGAAGCTAATGTGACTTGTGTCGAATGAGGATAATGTGACTTGTGACGATGAAGCTAATGTGACTTGTGACGATGAAGCTAATGTGACTTGTGTCGAATGAGGATAATGACTTGTGTCGAATGAGGCTAATGCTGACTTGTGGCGGACGAGGCTAATGTGACTTGTGACGAATGAGACTAATGTGACTTGTGGCTGACGGTTGAATTTAATGTTACTTGTGTGAAACAGACTAGTGTATGTGTCTTTGTTTGTTGTTTAATATGTTATTCAGTAATAGTCCTTATGTAAGACATGGGTTTGTAGATCGGGGAGTCAATCCAGTTAATGACATCGTGAACATCCATCTACGCAATTGGGATACAAGGATATTTACCAAGTCAGTCTAATGTGACTGGTGTGACGGATCTTACTGATGCCATCATTGTACCTCAACCATCACTCTGACTGCTGAGTTGCTATACTTCTTCTGAAAGCACTAGCTGATACACACGTTGTTAATGTCATCAGTACAACCTAGAATGGAAGCATGTCGATATGAAAAAGCATAGCATGTCTATTATCGCATGTTTATGAATATTGCATCGTGATGTGGATGAAAATATACATTTACAATGACTGTGTGCAATTGATGCCACTGAATTATACATAATCACACAATTTGTATATTTGACGAAATATTTTCCACGCCATTAGTGATCATGCCAGGTGTTCGTGAAAAGATGAGCGCATCCTGCTGGCATCATTTATAAACACATGCACAGCCATGTTTGGTTATGGTTACCAATGAATATAAATACAAAAGACCATCTCCGGAAACATGCGAAGTCTCTACGAAGAGCAGATTCCATTTTACAATTTTTTACTGTATCATAGCTGCACATAAATATTCATTGAAAAGTGTTAACACCAGGAGCGCATCCAGTCCCAGAGGGTAGGACAAACTCCCAACCGGACATAATCCCATAGGACAAAATGTCTGCACATTGCGGACAAAATCCCATCAGTATGAAAAATGACATACGTTTTATTTTAAAATAGATATTTTTATCTTTATAAACATTATTGACCATTTATTATATACCCATATAAACTTAGGATAGAAATACAGGGGTGCAATACGGATGACGTGGTAAAATTCAGTATTGTACCCCAGATTCCGTATTGCACCCCAGATTCCGTATTGAATCCCTGCCGGTTCTACTGATTTGTTTTATTAAGTAACAGATTAATGCAAGATAAGAGGGTACATAATAAATATAGAACGTCATACTAGTGCATTTGGGTGTTTTGTATTGATCTCGAAGATATGGGAGCAGAGAAACAACGAGTTCGAAGATTTGATGGTTGGTAATCGCAGCACAAAGCAATACTCCACCTATTTGAGGTCGTTCTGTAATACTCGAGTCTGGACCAGACGCTCCAGTGATTGACATTACGGGCATGTGGGGTACGATGACATGCATCAGCCAATCATGACCATCCTAGCCCGTTGGTCGCCTCTTATGACAAGCATGGGTTGCTGAAGACCGGTTCTATATACTTCTCTCGTTAAGTGTGGCTTCCCTTGCCGAATGTATCCGATGGTGTCCTCCCAAAAGTTAGACGTCCCAAAAGTTAGACGCGTTAAAACAACGGTTATGGTTGGTTGCACTGAGGTTCACTACACTGTTACCTTCGTTAATTCATGGACTAATCCAAATGTACTAATCCAAACACAAAGAGAAGAGATTACGGATAATGACAGTGACTTTATTTTATGTTGTTTATGTTGGAAAAACAATGTAAGGAAGTTACTCCATTAGATTAATGAAAACTCAAAAAACATAAAAAATCTATAATCCTGTTTTGATCAAGGTGAACATCGTAAAAACATGCATGCAAAATCTCTCATCCCAGTAAGAATGTTTCCATGTTTCTTATTTGTTAACATATTTAAATATTGTCCTGGCTCTAAAAGGCTTTTAAATTGTCTGTACAGCTTATACCTTGAACTTTCTTCAATTAGACTATTCCATGACTGTATATACATGTCAACTGCAACTTGTCTAACCGTTTGAAGAAACTGGGATTCATTACCAACACCTTGAAATAACCAAACATAACCAAATCCATATGAAAACAATATATTACGCACAGATGAAACATAGTTATCATAACCACAATTATCGTAATACATTAGCATATCATAAGCTTTTTTTATTAATTCTTTGTTGATGCATATTTGCAAGTTTAAGCCAGTATTTTATGAAACGCCGTTGTGCATTATATACATTGGGTAATGTCCACATTCACCATAAACAATTACATTTGGTGCTTTGGGGACCAACATTTAAGAACTTCTTACATGCAGATAAATGTACATTTTCAATCTTATAAAATTTATTAATACCCCATACTTCGGCACCATACAAAAGGATTGGTTGAATTGGGGTATCAAATATTTTGAAAAATACAGAATAGTCAACATTATCTAATTTATATAAGTGGTGTAGTACTTCTAGAAGTGCCCTTTTACCCCGAGATGATAAACCTAATATACATTTATTGAACTTACAAGAAAATGAAAAAGGAATACCTAGATATCTATATGAATCAACTGTTAAGACACGTTCACCTTTATAAAACCATTTCTCATTTCTCACTAAGGGTCCACCTCTTCTAAAAACAACAATTTGAGTTTTCTCTAGGTTAACTGTCAACATTAGTATTCTGATCAAAGTATTTCTGTACAAATGTGAAAACCATCTCGTTAGTGTATGGGACAGGTTAATTATATCAGTGGGGATGCATGACTTTTGGGGCGTCTAACTTTTGGGAGTAAACCTATCCGATACATTATCATTTCTTGATGTGGATTGACCCCCAAAGAGTACCCAAATATGTGTTTATAAAAATAACAAACAGCTGATATTGTTGGGTACATAGTATCCACTGCCATTTGATGCCAGCTCGAAGTATTCAGGTAGGTCCCTTCGACACATAGGCGTTTCACTGTAAATGTTTCTACCTGTAGGATGTTGTCTAGGTTCGGATGATTTGTGTTGTATCTAGCTATATCTACATAACGATTCTGGTTGTATTTCGTCAACTGGCAGGTGTTATCGCGCGCTCAGCTCGCATGCTGGAACTACCAAGTCTTTGTCACACCTGTATGGAATTCATTTACCCCCTGCAATGTTCTCACCTGACCAAGGTGAAATAATCAGAGTGGTCAGTGCTTAATCGCTGTGGCCGCTGAGGTACACTGATTAACTGGAGACAATAGGTGGTTAATAAGTCATTTACAGGTGTAGCGAAATCTAATCAATGATTCATGTAGTCAGATGCCCATGGGTCATCCAGGTGAGAAGAGAGTGGAGATGACAACTACCTGGCTCAGCTACCACTTGGGCTGTTTGTTCTTTCTGGATATGTAATTGTGTAGATCTGAGTGAATGAAATTGTTTTTTAGCCGCCTTATTTCAATATATATTTCAATTATATTACCATGTGTGGTTTAAACAAATTTTTATTTCCCAGAAATAGAAACCTGAATTGGCGGACAAGCCTATTAAGGCTTACGTTAACGCCGCTCCAGTGTGCATGATTTACATAAAGCTGGATACATAGCATGATTAAATGAAAAACGCAACAACTAGAAAGTAAAAGAATAATACTGAGGAAATTTACACTTATACTCAATGTCATAAGTATGAATGTATAATAAATACTTTAACGTAAGGAGTTGGTTATGTCTACTATTAGACTATATTGCCTGCAACTGGAAATCAATATATAAAATATGAAAACTTGAGGTATATTTGGTATATATGCTGTGGTGATATTCATAGGAAGCGTGCTTTTAGTAATAAACTGGTGTAATGAGTTTAGGATTTCAGTGTTAATTGATTTACTCACTGAGTCATTACCGTAAAATACTGTTTTAATATCCTTAAATATAAAAAATTGATAATTTCGACATGGCAAAAGGTAGTGAACAGCGTCTTGGTTATCGTGACCACATGAACACCTGGATGTTTCCGATATGTGTCCATTATACCCGTCTCCATTAAGTGAGTGAGTGAGTGAGTTTGGTTTTACGCCGCTTTTAGCAATATTCCAGCAATATCACGGCGGGGGACACCAGAAATGGGCTTAACACATTGTACCCATGTGGGGAATCGAACCCGGGTCTTCGGCGTGATTGAGCGAACGCCTTAACCACTAGGCTACCCCACCGCCCCCGTCTCCATTAAGATCACTACAGCCGAGTTTGAGGCGACAACGGACGATTTGACAAAATCTAGTCCCGAAATTGAAATCAAAGTAATAGTTTTAAACTGATTCAGGGAAGTAGCGTTAACAGCTTCACCGGGCAAGGAATTCCACGATATTACCATGTGTCAGCTCGATGTGCGAAGAAAGATAACATGTCAACACCAGAAAAAACAGTCTCAGTTATCCGCCGAAACAGATCATCATAACATTGTGTGCAGAAAAAGGTTATGACAATTACTGACACGAGTGATGACGCCAGGTGTTTTTATCCGATGACCGCATCCGCAAATAACAATTTGCACAGAAACAAGTATTTGTGCTGAACGCTGAACTCCACTCAATACAAGCAAATCTCTACCTGACATGCCAGTGACACGAAGCTCGAACATATGCATAGCTTAGATTTTAAGTGTTTTGTCTAAAACAAATAACAAGTTCGGGTGTGGTGCTGTGAGACGAAGGGTTACAATCAGGTGATTTTAGAAACTCTGTGTTACCAGCTCAGGATCATGGCACGTGAAAGGGGGCGCAACCCTGCACAGCGTATTGTCGTGCTTTTGTCGACTGTGCTTTGCCAGAAACACGTACAACGAAAATATATGATTCATTGTGGAATAAAGAAGCACGTTGGGATTTTATGCATTATCAGTTCTTCCCCATCAATAGTTCAATGTACCGTTAACAAACCCGTGGAGATCAGGGTTAGAATATTGATCTTCAGTAACCCATGCTTGTCGTAAGAGGCGACTACCGGGATCGGGTGGTCAGACTCGTTGACTTGGTTGACACATGTCATCAGTTCCCAATTGCGTAGATCGATGTTCATGTTGTTGATCTCTGGATTGTCAGGTCCAGACTCGATTATGTACAGACGGCCGCCATATAGCTGGAATATTGCCGAGTGCGGCGTAAAACTAAACTCACTCACTACCAATTACAAGCATGAGAATTAATGAACGTTTTCAGTTAATCATATTGTTTCTAACTCCATATTTTGTTCTAGAACACTCGTTTGTATCTGATTCTCTGTTTGTTTGTTTGTTATTTACCGTCGCACTCAGCAAAGTTCCAGTTGTATGACGACCGTCTTTAAAGAATCGAGTCTCGACCAGACACTCCAGTGATTGATACCATGAATATTGATCTACACGACTGAGGTGCGATGACATGCATCAACCGAATCAGCGAGCCTGACAACCAGATCCGTTGCTGAAGACCAATTGTCACCTGGATCTTCGTGGGTTTTAATAATTGAATAAATATGAACACGGCTTGACAACATTTCCTTAACCCTTCCCTGAGACTTTACGCCAAGTGCCCACATTGCTCGTTCACACACTTTATATTTCTTTCTCATGCACAGATCCACACTTTGTTAAACGATTAACTAACCTCGTTTGTCATAGAAAATAAATTACACAACTGACATTAAACAATACAACTAATTAACCGCGTGGTTTACGTCTTCCCACACTATCATCTTCTGTTTTGCAGTCATTTGTGAAAGAAGACCAAATAAAAATAAACAATTGAATGTTATAAACGATTCAGTAAAACACATACTTTTAGAATTGATGATGAAATTAAGTTTAAGTTGCCTTAATACCACGTCGTTCTTATAAGCCAGAGAGAATCAAGTTAGCCTGGGAAACACTGGGCGAAGTCACACTATAGGGCGAGTGTCAACAGCCGGAGTTTTTCCATGTTATTTGATGAACGAGGAGTTGCATAATCCAGTTACCGCCGTGCCGATACCCTGCAGATCACAGCATAAAATACTAGTATACAATTACGCTTCACCAAATAAAAACAACGTTTACATTGGGAGCAGTTTTTCAATTGATACGAACTGAGAGTGCAATAAATGTTAATGTTATAGATGTTTTTGTAATTAGTTGAAGAAATGTGAGGTGGTTTCAGGACGTTCTGGTCCTGGGGAAGGACGTGTTTAACCTTTTATATATAGAAGAAAACACCCCAAAAAGCAGGAACTTATGGTGACGATATCGATGCAATTTGCACGCACTGGTCGTCACACATTGTTCAGTTGTTGATAGTACTGATGTCAATTACAGTGTTGGTTACATCAATGGATTCACAGATTTGCTGTACAAGTAAATTGTTACGTATCCATAGACAAAAGAGGAACGTCCAATTTAAAAATGACATGAGCCATTGTGACATTCTGTTTCTTGTGTTCTTTTCAAGTGTAAAAATCATACATGCGACCAATAAAGACCCGGGTGTAACCCTTGATCTTAAGTACCAATGCTTGTCGTAAGGGGAGACCACCGGGATGGGTTGGTGAAGCTCGTAGACTTGATTGATGCATGTCATCGCATCCGAATTGCTTAGGTCGGTGATCGTGATGTCAATCACTGGAATGATTGGTCCAATCTCGATTATCTATAGATTCTGTTTTGTTTGTTTGTTGTTTAACGCCGCACTCACCAATATTCCAGCAACATGGCGGCGGTCTGTAAATAATCGAGTCTGGACCAGACAATCCAGTGATCAAGAGCATGAGCATCGTTCTACGCATTTGGGATACTATGACATGTGTCAACCAAGTCAGCGGGCCTGACAACCCTATCCCGTTAGGGATCATCTACTTACTACATATCGCTTGAATATTGCCGAGTGAGGCATCAAACAAACCAAGTCCGACTCAGTGACGGAACTTTCACAAAGACCATTGGAACAACTGTAAAATCGATCTGGATAAGAATCACCAATGCCTTGCATCATGTTTAGATGATTATGAACACGAGACAGTGATTCCAGGAAAGCAGCTGCCCACGCCAGGGGTGATTTTTACAAGCATGATTAATGGACGTGTCACCTTGGTATAACAACGTGTCAGTATTTCTAGTTTGTTCTGAGGTCATAAAAGTGATAACAAAGTTATTTTCTTCGACATGTGTCGTGTAAAGAAATACAATGCGTTATTGAAGATATGTACAAACTTCCGTTGCTGATTGGATATTGCAATTACATAACCTCGAGCTTGGTGTCCAAAATAAAGCCTATTCTCTCTGAATCATTTGACCACTGATGATCTACTCGTTTGTCTGTTTGTTGTTTAACGCCGCACTCAGCAATATTCCAACTATAAGGCGACGGTCTGTAAATAATCAAGTCCAGGCAATCCAGTGATCAACAGCATGAGGATCGATCTTCACAATTGGGATACGATGAGATGTGTCAATCAAGTCAGCGAGCCTGACCACCTAATCCCGTTAGTCGCCCCTTATGACAAGAAACGGTTGCTGAAGACTAATTGTAACCCGGATGTTGACGAGTGATCTACTCGTAATTCACTTAACACCTACGCTGTTATACAAGGCTGGCGTAACACTGCCCGGCTTTGTTTTGTCTGTGGTTCTGCGTCTTGAGACAATAATTTTTTTAAGGCAATCTGAAATGTTCAGCAAAAAACTAAACTTTCAATTTTGATGCATTTAACTGGATTAAAACCCAATATGGTGACACACATCCATTTAAATTTCACCATTTCAGTGTTCAACGCTCTCCGAGAATTTATTTTTTACAATCGTCTACAATAGCGGAAGTGAAATGCTACTGGTGATGCAATGAGTATTTGCTGTCATTACCATTCGCACAAAGACTGAGCTTTTCCTGGCGCTTGGGTTCCTGAGGAGATCTGGAAATAAAATACAAAGAAATCATTATCAGTTTTTATGACATATCCACATTCTTTGTGACAGAAATTCATGAGTTTTGAAACCTAAGGGAGACTGGATTTTGGGAATAACAGGAAGCCATCGTAACAACCAACCGCCAGGGATGATTGCCGATTATTATGTTTATAACGATATTTTCGGTCACTTTTTGGGGCTATTAGTTTCAAAATGTGAGACCGCCTCCATGGTCTGGTGGAGGGAACGTCCGAACTGAGAGGGAAAGGTCGCGGGCTCGATCCGCATTCAACCCTCAAAACGTAAACAGAGGGAACCGTATGGCTGGCGGTCGGAAAGAATGGGGAGAACTAAGACGGATCGGTGTCTGAAGTGTGTGTTCATACTGAAGCGGTTTTGTCTCCTCTTAAGAGGTCTTCGTACGTAACGGTTTTGACTCCTCTAAAGAGGACTTCGTACGTAGCTGTTTTGTCTCCTTTTAAGAGGACTTCGTACGTAACGGTTTTGTCTCCTCTTAAGAGGACTTCGTACGTAGCGGTTTTCGCTCCTTTTAAGAAGACTTCGTACCTAACGGTTTTCACTCCTCTTAAGAAGACTTCGTACGTAGTGGTTCTGTCTCCTCTTAAGAGGCTTTTCTGTAAGTGATGCAAACAGACTTTCGGTTGTAACGAATCTTATTTTAATCTAAGTTTAATATCTTTCAGTGGCATATGGCTCTGGCTCGGGAAATACCATCATTTAGGCACTCGTGTCGTAAACATAATATGACATGGACACCATATAATATCCTCTATCCACTAGCGCCAGGCAGGGTGAAAACAAGTACCATCCACTACTGTAGTTCGGTATGCTATAGCCAGAATCGAACCACAAACCTTCCTCTCTCATTCAAATGTGAGAACGTGGTAATACTCCCTCTCCCGTCGACGTCATAACGCTGGACTAATATCAATATTAACAGCGTATTACTCAATTCACTGAGTAACTCACTAACACACGAATCTACTGTGCAAAATGTTCATTTCCCATGAAAAGAATGCTTAATAATTTAAAAATGAAAATGGATGATAAAAATCAATCGGTGGTGAAGGTACTAAATCGCGTCAAAAAGGCTTGGATTTCAGTAACTGATCGATTTTTGTGAGATGCATGATATTAAAAAACACATCCTGAGAGTTATCGCTGAAACACTTATCAAACTTCAGTCAGAACTGCAGAGATAATGTAAGAAATAGTCCATAAGATGCTAATGACCTTTATATCTACCCATTTTATTTTAGTCCTACTTTAATTGGACCTTTCCCACATCCAGCTGGGGCGGTGGGGTAGCCTAGTGGTTAAAGCGTTGACTTGTCACGCCGAAGACCCGGGTTCGATTCCCCACATGGGTACAATTTGTGAAGCCCATTTCTGGTGTCCCCCGCCGTGATATTGCTGGAATATTGCTAAAAGCGGCGTAAAACCATACTCGCTCACTCACTCACATCCAGTTGACAAGCCGTGATTCAACTGAAATACTGATCAAAGCGACGTAAAATATAACTCACTCACTCTGATTTGAAACGAGTATTTACTTTGTCGTGTCCTAAGACTAGAGTACGAAGTGTGCTAGAGTACACCTTGACAGTGTATCACGATCTGATTGCTTGTTTACACAAACATAACAGAAGATCCACACGTGTTGAATCAACTACATCACACCCTGTAACCTCGACCAACGACATCCGCACTCTGCCCCCGCTCTCTCCCTCCCGCCTCCCGATCAGCTGATATTCAATACAAATCATAAACAACGTCTGCCAGTACCACCACCATCCCGCCGGGTCCATTTCTTCATCAATAATTACGACTCTTGTATCACTTAGTTATGTAGCGATGTTGCAGGTATTTGTCTTTGCTGATATTTGTTTTACAAATGATTGCTAACTGTATGTAATACGGTCGATACGTCAGTCTCTGTGAGCTGTCTTACATTCAGTCCCCTCACGGCAGCCGAGGGAAGCGCCCGTCCGCCCGCCATCAGCCACAGACCCATTCAGCCAACCAGCAATAGAGCGATCATCCAGTGCTCTCTAGCTCGCGCTCGCCTCGTGAGTCTCGGGGTACCGGCAGTATAGGGACAAACTACTAGCATCGTCGGTAGGAGGGATCGGACGCCAGCGGTAGTGAATGAGTGACACCTCGGTCTTAATTGACACATTTAAGCACCTTTGTTTCTCCCAAGACAGCTGTGTTTCTGAAGGGATTGCCAGAAGTTCAGTCTCCCGGAACTTTACTTGGAGCATTTTGTTTTGGATACTTGAGCAACATATTTGATACGGATGATATCATGTCCTCCTTTCTGTGATATTTCCCATGAGGATGATCTTAATTATCTTAATGTGAAAGAACGTTATTAAAGCTCTGAAGGCAACTCTGACATGTGTCTAATTAGCTTTCGTAAATAAAGTCAACGAGTTCGCAAGACTTGAATATTCAAGGGCCAGATTAGCTACGAAAGCTAGGTATCTTATCCAATTCTTTGACCATCACCTATCGTAATGTCATCTTAACAGCCGCTAGCCACGAGATGTTAATTTTTAAAGGGCTTCATTGATACTGGTGGCGAATTTGGAAGAACTGAGGCAATTAAAGGAAGCTCCTTGACGATCCTGCTCTGGAGATAAATCTTTGGTCTCCGCGGAGGCAACGAGGATAGGCAGGGAGTACCGGAGTCGCGAGGACCTGATTAGGAGTACCCACAATCAGTGATTTGGAAACTTTCTGTGCTTCGTGTTGCTTCGAGTTATGGAGTTTTCTGGAATGTGTATTGCCGGGCTAGGTGTGTTTGTCGTGATGATGCAGTTTCCAGGTACGTGGTTTATTTTACATATCTACTACAGTGTTAAGTTGTCTCAGTCAAGTCCGTCTGGACAAACATAGGCAAACCATCTGGCCAGAGGTTGGGCCTGACCACTAAACTTTTAATGACATTAAATGAACAGTTAAAACAGTGACAGGAAGAACGAGATCAAAACTAATTGTAACATTAAGACGTTATGACCAATAACACGCAATTCCTGTATTTCACCTCTTTAGAACACATAGAGGTATGTTTATCACAGACATTCTCTTAGACTATTTGCGGTTGACTTAAGGATGCGTTAATGTGTTGGAGTGGAAACGAGATTGGTAGGTGTTAAGATGCTAAGTGCCACAGCGTGTTACTATAGAAGACACGAACAATACCCCGTTAGTGTGCGAGGACAGAAACGGGCTTAATCAGTATGGAAAGGAGGAACCTACATCGCTGTTGGTCCATCCCCTACTGCCACTACACTGTCCACACTCTAGTGACACAGACAGCAAGTAATGGAGTCTACCAGTTGTTCCTGTTAACCCTATCAATTATTCCACATTATTCTTATCGATGGTAAACGTTTAGCGATAGATAGACAAACAATAAATATGTTAATATAGATAGATCAGATATCGTCGAGATAACATTTACCTTATTTCTATGTTTACACCTGGAGTCTTGCACGTGGCGTATTAGACTACTGGATTCGGGGCACTCTCGGGTATAAATTGGCGGGTAATTAATCACAAAATGAATGGTTTGAGAATATCAGTTGTCTGCCCCAGGCTCCAACCCCAAAGTGGCGTCTATTATTCCGCGGGTATTTAGGAATTAATGCTTCCATAATGTAGCCTCGATTGGCCACTGTGGCATGTTGGATACATACTTCAAACATCACATATACATCATTTATGTTCCATACTTTCGTTACCATACCACAGACTAGCTCCTTACATCGACAGCGATACCGATGGTGATGACGCCACGTGTGCTGGACTTTAGGATGTAACAGTTTTATTGCACGTGGTGATGTGTGAGTGAGGGTATGAGACGTAGAGGGATGCCGTGTTTTATACAGGGGTGATTTTGTGTGGATAGAAACCTCGATAAGCGATATAACTCCGTCCCAGTGGTGCAGCTCTGTGACAGTGGTATAATTCCGTGACAGTGATATAGCTCCGTGACAGTGATACAGCTCCGTGACAGTGGTATAACTCCGTGACAGTGGTATAGCTCCGTGACAGTGATACAGCTCCGTGACAGTGGTATACTTCCGTGACAGTGGTATAGCTCCGTGACAGTGGTATAGTTCCGTGACAGTGGTGCAGCTCCGTGACAGTGGTACAGCTCCGTGACAGTGGTATAGGCCCGTGGCAGTGGTATAGTTCCGTGACAGTGGTATAGCTCCGTGACAGTGATACAGCTCCGTGACAGTGGTACAGCCCCGTGACAGTGGTATAGCTCCGTGACAGTGGTACAGCTCCGTGACAATGGTACAGCTCCGTGACAGTGGTATAGCCCCGTGACAGTGGTATAGCTCCGTGACAGTGGTATAGCTCCGTGACAGTGGTATAGCTCCGTGACAGTGGTATAGCTCCGTGACAGTGGTGCAGCTCCGTGACAGTGGTATAGCTCCGTGACAGTGGTATAACTCCGTGACAGTGGTATAGGCCCGTGACAGTGGTATAGCTCCGTGACAGTGGTATAGCTCCGTGACAGTGGTACAGCTCCGTGACAGTGGTACAGCCCCGTGACAGTGGTATAGCTCCGTGACAGTGGTACAGCTCCGTGACAATGGTATAGCTCCGTGACAGTGGTATAGCCCGTGACAGTGGTATAGCTCCGTGACAGTGGTATAGCTCCGTGACAGTGGTATAGCTCCGTGACAGTGGTACAGCTCCGTGACAGTGGTACAGCTCCGTGACAGTGGTATAGTTCCGTGACAGCGGTATAGCCCCGTGATAGTGGTATAGCCCCGTGACAGTGGTATAGCCCCGTGATAGTGGTATAGCCCCGTGACAGTGATACAACTCTGTGACAGTGTAATAGGTCCGTGACAGAGATATAACTCCGTGACAATAGAATAGCTAGGTGACAGTGGTATAGGCGTGACAATTAAAGGTATAGCTCCGTGACAGCTGGATTACATTTGTACTTCCTGCCTGGCGTGTTCGGTGTGTGATGTAGTGTGGTGTGTATGGGTGTGTGGTGCTGAGGCGTGGGGTGGTGTAGTGTATGGGTGTGGTGCTGAGGCGTGGCGTGGCGTGGGGTGGTGTAGGGTGTATGGGTGTGTGGTGCTGAGGCGTGGCGTGGCGTAGGGTGGTGTAGGGTGTATGAGGCGTGGCGTGGGGAGGTGTAGGGTGTATGGTGCTGAGGCGTGGCGTGGCGTGGCGTGGGGTGGTGAAGGGTGTATGAGGCGTGACGTGGCGTGGGGTGTATGGGTGTGTGGTGCTGAGGAGTGGCGTGGCGTGGGGTGGTGTAGGGTGTATGTGGCGCGCGCGGGGGTATGGGTGTGTGTGGGGTGAGTGGTGCTGAGAAGCGGCGTGGTGTGGGGTGTATGCCATGGGTGTGTGGTGCTGAGGCGTGAGTGGGGTGGGATGTGTGGTGCTGAGGCGTGGCGTGGCGTGGGTTGGGATGTATGGGTGTGCTGAGGCGTGGCGTGGCTTGGTGTGGCGTGGCGTGTATGTTGCACGTGGTGTCTGCTGTTTCCTGGTTCTCGATGCAGTGAGGGGTAAAAATCATGATCAACAGAAAGTACTGCTGAACCATTAGACGTAGGCCAGCAGGATATCACCACTAATTATATAACGTCTATTCCGGCACCGTGCTCACGGAGTCGGACACAACTAGTCGCGTCCCTGTCAGTGTACCGTCGGGGGATATTTACACAACTGCAAAAATAAATATATTACATTAATCTTTCAATTTAAGCCCCAACAACCGGCAAACCAAGTTAAGGATCGTGTAATGTACACGAATTATTTCAAGCACTCTCTACCAGTGTATCATCTCGACGTACCACCTGACGTACGGAACTCCCTGCTTAACTATTAGCTCATACACAAGCTTCGTAATGACAATCGACAAGCACTCAACCGATATGCTATTATTTGGATAAATGTATCCGGGGATTAACATTCAAATAATGTAAGCCTGTTTTGATCACCACAACAAGATATTAAAGACAAACTTCAAACATGGCATCTACTATCATGTATATTACATACAGGCAAAAAAGCCTACATGAGCTCCTAACATCAAGAGCGATGCCTCATCACGGGTCGGCGGCATGTGAAATGCTTTTAACGTGCCTTGTTTTTCGATTCGAAGATGAGCGCTGGTTTATACATACTGCAGCAGATTCTTTGTGATTGTATATGATTACAGAAATGACTATGGGTTTCTTTACATGGTTCGGAGTTCTATTGGATGGGTAGGGACTTATCCTGTGGCGCATCGCTTGTAAAGCTGCGATGGTTTGAATGTCAGCTGATAGACCGTCGTTTTGAATGAACTATTTATTTTGCCGATCAACAGAACTATTCATGTACCATTATCATGAAGTTTTCATGAACGTATTTAATTTCATTTCAATTCATCAACCAGGACATGGCACTGGGGAATGTATCCATCTTCAGCCCATACAGGCTGGTCTATGTTCTATATATCAGTAATGTATGGAATCCTAGAAGGGACATTGTCGCGTTGTCGCCCGTACTAAAACACGCAAACAGTGTCATAGCGACAATGCGACAAATGGCCAAAATGTCGCGTTGTCACATTGTCGCACTTTGGTTATTTTAGACACTTTATGCTTCTTGTTTTGGTTTTTATAAGCTCGACAACGGGACTATGTGACAACGCGACAATGTCCCTTCCAGGATTCCATAGTAATTGGACACGATAACTTTCTGAAACTGACAAGCTTTCCAGATAAGTAAGAAATGAACAATCGTAACACGAGATCGATGAAAGCCATCAACATACCGAAGTGTATCTTCGTCTGAAAAGCGATTTTTCAGCAAACATTTCCAGTGACAGTGAATACGATAACTAAATATTTATGACTCAGAATGATCGATCACGTGAAAAGTTAAGGATTGTAAATTTGAACAGCTGTAGTATTCCGTTAAAGTAGGATACTGTCAAGCTGTCTGTCTGTCCATCCGTCCATACATGTCTCAATATTGATACTTACACATAGAAATGTATGTAGTGTTTTTGCTGTGTCAGCGGAAGCTAAATTCGGAGTAAAGTAATGCATTATTCAGTATATATCGGAGCATCATAGTTAATAATGTCAAACGATTGTCTTTGTATCCGGTTGTATCTTTTATACGGACATCTATTGATTGATATGGTACTTTTGGGGCTGTCATCTCATTTATGTACCTAACATTTCAGTTATTATATTATATGTAAAAACCACGCATTTTATGCATTTTGTAATAAAATATTAACTGTGATAATGAAATTTAAAATTTTTATACTATACTATAACCATATATAGCTACATCCGGGTGTTCCATTTACGTAACCGGGCCGTCCCAGCAACACAAACAGCAGAGAACGTCCCAGGTCTTCGCCGCGTCTCCGCCCAGACCATCAGAAATCGCCTCAGACAGCACGGGATACGCCCTCGACGACCTCACGTAGGATGCACACTACGACCTCATCATCGCCTGGCACGTGTTCGATGGTGCAGGAACGTCCAGAGATGGAATTGGAGACATTGGCAGCGAATTTGGTTCAGCGACTAATCTCGTTTCCAACTTCAAAGACACGATGGTAGGACGAGGGTCTATAGACGGAGAAACGAACGTTACGCCCGTAATTGTGTAGTTGAAGCGGACAGATTTGGAGGGGGAAGTGTGATGGTATGGGGGGCAATTTCTTACAACGGGAGAAGTGACTTGGTGCACGTCCGTGGTAACCTGACTGCAATTCGTTACAGGGATGAAATTCTGCAACGTCATCTTTACCTGTCATCAACCCTCAACGTCACGTGTTCCAACAGGACAACGCCAGACCGCACGTGGCTCGCATCACGATGGACTACCTGACGAATCAGAACATCACAGTTCTTCCCTGGCCTTCAAAATCCCCCGATTTGAACCCAATAGAGCATTTGTGGGACCAGCTTGGGAAACGCGTTCGACGTCGTCAGCCTCAACCCCAAACGTTGCAACAACTGTCTCAAGCCTTGCAGGAGGAATGGAGGAGGATCCCCCAAGCACGGATTCAAAGACTGATCATGTCCATGGACAGGAGGTGCCAAGCTGTGTTGCAAGCTCGAGGTGGTCACAACAGGTACTGACCTCCACGCCATCTGTACGCCCGGTGCAATGGTTTCAGAGACAAATGATAGCTGCATGTTGTAAAGCTGACTCTTGACAACATCCATGTGAAATTTTACGTTCGTGCGATCATTAGTTAAAGTTTTATTTGGAAACAAAATAAAGTGTTTACATTCCTGAGTTTTCACCTGTGCGTTTCTTTTTTTGCAGAGTATATTTGTGTTAGCAAAGTGTAAAAAAGGATTTCGGAATTCTGTCACATTTACGATTTTTGTGAAACCTAGGAATGTGGACGGGTAAGGGACCGTTCATTATTTATGCTGGGGGGGCGGGGGTGATGATGATTTTTATAGAGAAGCATGTACAATGTGAATGAGCCCCCCTAAAATTTATGTACAAAGTACGTGACCCCCCACCCCCGCATGTCATGTACAAAGTCAATGACCCCCCTCCCTTTTCCATATTTTTAAAGCATAATTTTAAAATATTTTGATGTGCAAAGTTGCTGACCCCTAGTAACATGTGTACAAAATTGCTGACCCCCTACCTCCCAGAACAAAATGGGTGACCCTCCCCTTAAATCATCATCACACACCCCACCCCCCAGCCATAAATTTTGAACGGTCCCTAAGGACAAACCAAAATTCACGACCAGTGTGACTATTGGATTCGAACTCGGTATTGTGGCACGCGTTCGATCTGCGTAAATGACCCAAAATAACAGGAACATAATCATTAAATATAAATATGTACATGTACATAGATTTAAATCGAATGCCCTGAAACCACGAGGTACTGGAATGACCTATGCATATCCCATGGTGGTGTTATATAATCAAATTGAGCCGTGTATAATGCTATAAGCTCTGCAAATCTGTATCCTGCCGTTATCGATCGGCTTCTTTACCTACAGAAGCGTATGGCATGTTGTTGCTTGTTTTATTCCGTTGCATTTACGGCTGGCTTTGTTTTCGTGAACAAATTATCGATAATCATGACACGCCGTAATTAATCATTTTCTGTTAATGTTAAGGATGCATCAGTCCCCATAAATGGAAGCGGCACTGATCTTACATTATTCCAAATCACAGATTGACATAGAAAACACCAGGTGGTCCTGGAGCGGTAACGCGTGTCGTTGTGTCATTGTCGACACTAGTAGACATAAAGGGACAGCGGATTAGCCCTGTGGTTAATGCGTTCGCTTGTCTTACCGACGTTCGATTCCTCGGGTGGGTACAGTGTGGGAGGGCTCATCTGTCTTAAGCAGGTGTTCCAGCACACGGTTTCATCTGTAAAGCAGACTGAGGCGGTGGGGTAGTCCAGTGGTTGAAACGATCGTGTAATGTTCCTTACCACGGTGCAGGGGCGGTGGGGTAGCCTAATGGTTGAAGCTCGTCACGTCGAAGACCCCGGTTCGATTCCCCACATGGGTACAATGTGTGAAGCCCATTTCTGCTGTCCGCCAGCCGTGATATTGGTGGAATATTTCTAAAGCGGCGTAAAACAATACTCACTCACCTCGGTGCAATCTGTAAAACATTTTTGTTTTCCTGTGGTGATATTGGCGACGAAGAACCAAATTCCCTCCACTAATTAACATAAAACATATTTAGCGACCATGGAAAAACTTCATATTTATAGATTTTCACGGAATGGTATTTCTCTCCACGAACTGGCTGTGTGTCGAGAACTGGCTCAGCGTAACGCATTTATACGGTAACGGCCATACTCACTTCATCATTGAGGAGATATACCTACTGTGTTTTGAAATTTTATGTAATGTCACTGTAGTGTATATACCTATAGAATATATTTTATTTGGAACCTTCGGCGTGACAAGCGAAAGTTTCAACCAGTGGGCTTCTCAAATGTATTTCGTGTGGGTGCACTGCACTAAGCTGAACATTTTTGCACATGACTAGCTGATGCGACTTATATCAAAATATCGTATTTTATGCCATAGTCAAGTGAACTGAATTTAACAACAATGTTAAGGATATAAAGAACATTAGATCCCCGAGATTGTGATTCAGTTAATGGCTACTAAAGCCAGCGTTCAGTGTGGAAAGTCGACAGGCTCGCGGAGATACCCACGCTTCGACAATCACAACAAAAATACTGCAATATTATTTATTTCTGCTTGTACGACATGCTACCCACGACCTAGATCTTCACGTATATATGTCCGCCACTCACACGAGCTAGTCGTTGTTTCGTATGCCAGTTGCTCTGATTTTTGCTCTTTATCGAGGCCGGTCATGATCAATATAATCGATTCTAACCAACAGCTTTAGTAGAACAAATAAGTACTCAAGAAATTTAATCTCGCATTATCCCTTAAAATGACCATACGATTCGACGACGACGACGACGACGACGACGACGACGACGATGATGATGATGAAAGTGGTGTTAAACTAAACTCACTAGACTGTCTTAAAGTCCCTGAACTGCATTATTTCCCCTACTACCAAGCCCTCCCTGCAAAGCTAGAGCTCAAAATGAAGCAAGTCTAGATTTCCTCAGATTCCCGTCTCACTGGGGCTCCTTTTCAATTTAAATGGAATTATTTGTTACTATCAAATATATATATATATATATATTCTGAGACTAAGCGTCAGTCTATAAACTCACGTGCTTTACAATATGCACTGCTCGAAAGAAAAATCACTTATCTCCGACGGAAGACCGATGGCAGCCAACACATTCAATTCTCAATACACCTCTACTGATAACGCCAGGTATGTTTGAACCAGCATCTCCTGTCAATCGGTCTTGAACGACGCTATAAAGTATTCCAGTGCAGTTATAATATTGTCTATGTCGGTCCGGTCTGAACAATGTTAATGGGATCCAGTTTTCACGCACTCTACTATATTGATACAGTACACAAAGAGGACACGGCAAGCGCTCGATACACTCAGGTGTGGATGGATGTGAATGATTTCCAGGTGTTCACTAGACGTGGGGGAAATGCCGAGTCGAGTAACGTTAACCTCCCTGGTGAGATCTGCGTTAGAATTGGTCTTCAGCAACTCACGTTTACCTCCCTGGTGAGATCCGGCGTTAGAATTGGTCTTCAGCAACTCACGTTTACCTCCCTGGTGAGATCCGCGTTAGAATTGGTCTTCAGCAACTCACGTTTACCTCCCTGGTGAGATCCGGGTTAGAATTGGTCTTCAGCAACTCACGTTTACCTCCCTGGTGAGATCCGGGTTACAATTGGTCTTCAGCAACTCATGTTTACCTCCCTGGTGAGATCCGGGTTACAATTGGTCTTCAGCAACTCACGTTTACCTCCCTGGTGAGATCCGGGTTAGAATTGGTCTTCAGCAACTCACGTTTACCTCCCTGGTGAGATCCGGGTTACAATTGGTCTTCAGCAACTCACGTTTACCTCCCTGGTGAGATCCGGGTTACAATTGGTCTTCAGCAACTCATGTTTACCTCCCTGGTGAGATCCGGGTTACAATTGGTCTTCAGCAACTCACGTTTACCTCCCTGGTGAGATCCGGGTTAGAATTGGTCTTCAGCAACTCACGTTTACCTCCCTGGTGAGATCCGGGTTACAATTGGTCTTCAGCAACTCACGTTTACCTCCGTCTATATCATAAACATATACGCATCATTATCAAATAGTCAAGACAACACGAGAAGGACATAGAGATGGCCAAGGGTCATACTCCGGGTGAATCTGAGATTCAATCCCAAGGCCAGTGGATCCTGGTACAGGCAAGGAAAATAGACTCTTCATCACGAACTTACCTGGTCATCGTATAGCTCCACTTGTATAAACTAATTTTGACCATGAAGTTTGGACACGGGTTTACCTCAAGGCAGCAAAATATATATCGCCATTATCATGGAATCGAATAAACTTGCATATATATTTCTTGAAAAATATCCTGTCGCGGTCAACCTCTCATTACGGAAATACAAACTGAGTAGATCAGATATTTAGTATCCTAGTTGAACTGATGCTCATATTATGAGTATGTTATTAACTAGCCAAGTCCGCTGATAATGAAAGCTACCCGTGAAGATCCGGGTTAGAATTGGTCTTCTGTAACCCATGCTTTTTGTAAGAGGCGACTAACGAGATCAGGTGGTCAGACTCGCTGACTTGGTTGACACATGTCATCGTATCCCAGTTGCGTAGATCGATGCTCATGTTGTTGATCACTGGATTGTCTGGTCCAAACTCGATTATTTACAGACCGCCGCCATGTAGCTGGAATATTGCTGAGTGCGGCGTGAAACAACAAACACACAATAAAAAAAGTGATAATGAAAGCGACAATCTCTTTCCATAGTCATAAGAATAACATAACATCCACTGTACGATTCCAGCTACACATGTACACCATAAACCTGCTTTTTTATGAATTACTACCAAATAGTGATGGCATCAGAGGTGTGGCATAAGGTGCGCGTATTCTTGCAAACCCGTCACAAACACATGCAAAGGCGAGTAAACTGTTCTGAAAAAGAAATACGGGAACATACCATACAAGTTAAAGTCAGGAATTGCAACGGAAATATTTTTTGCCAATGATGCGTCAAATTTGAAAACGCCCTTCCCCTATCGTCCATATTACGGTTTGAATGAGTGAGTTTAGTTTTACGCCGCACTCAGCAATATTCCAGCTATATGGCGGCGGTCTGTAAATAATCGAGTCTGGACCAGACAATCCAGTGATCAGCAGCATGAGCATCGATCTGCGCAACTGGGAACCGATGACATGTGTCAACCAAGTCAGCGAGTCTGACCACCTGATCTCGTTAGTCGCCCCTTACGACAAGCATGGGTTACTGAAGGCACATTCTAACCCGGACCTTCACGGGTGTATTACGGTTTGAAAGCTACAATGACTTTGAATGATGTAACCCTGATGAAACAACGTTTGACAAGCATGAGAATGTTTCACATCTGGATGACCGCCTAATGTATACTACCCATCAAAAAGTTTAAACTCACTTAAAGCACTCCCTATATGTTATGAATATATAAATGGTCACAACAAAGATGAATTTCTCCACTATCTTGTGGGAACCAACTGCAACATTTATGCAGGTGAATTGCACGAGTATCATGCATCAAATTGCTGAAAAGCATGTGCAAATATCGTGCATGTGAACAGCTGCGTTTTGGTGTAAAGATTCGTTAAGAATTCGCCAATTTTCACTGAGTTTCATCATTTATTGAACTCATGACAATAATCTTTTCAACGTTACTTATTCGTTACAATACACCAGTTCATGTGTAAACAGCACCTTCAAACAGTATGGGATATTTTGCAAAATCTAGTTTAGAACAGTTAACTGAAGTAATAGGCTACATTTACACTGGTGAGTCTAAACTTTTGATGGGTAGTATATATGGTAACGGTCGACCGCTCAGGCTAAGGAAAGGCGGATGCATGTTGAAGTACACTGTAGACAGGCCTACAAAGGAACACGCCATGCCGACCAGTACAGATCTTCTCACGACTTAAGCATAGAGCATCAAATACAAAGTACGTGGAACACTTGATATTTGTTTTAAAAGCAAACATGGGAGACATTACATTTCCTCTGCTCCATGAAGAGAGTTTTTTGTTTTGAATCTGGTTCAGTGGTTTAGTGTGGATTCAGCGTGTTTATCTTGAAAAATCTCAGAAAATTATCAGGACATTTCAGATGCAACCTTACAGTAAAATGTCATTTGTGGAGAAACGTATATTTTGCACCTTTCACATTATAATAAGTGATTGCTATCGTTTCTTTTGGTGTAGCTTTTGTTATCCTTATTAAGTGTCATACTTCCTTAACGCTATCTGATTTATACAGCTGAACATGGAATCATAGTGTTCTGTTTGGATGATCCAAGCTACGATGTTACATGCAGAGTCTTTCCATGTTTTAACGCCATATTTTTCAATCCAACCTTATAGTTAAGTAAGATGTGTGGGATCCAACGATCATGGGTTCGAATCCCATATTGGTTCTGATTATGGTAATTCGCTTCTCAGTTCCACACCATACTCACGGCTTTTTGCAGAGAACACGCTTTTCGTATTTACCAAAGCGATGTGTGAGGGAGTTTAGTTTTACGCCGCACTCAGCAATATTCAAGCCATATGGCGGACTAAAGCGATGAACATCCACAGAGCGATCAATCCTTGGTTTGTCTCCGTTATACACCACATTTCGTGATGTCACAGTGTAAAGGTTATCATCTGAAAACGCCTCACTTTGGGTTTCCTCACTTTCTAAATCGGCCGTTTCCTTGTGACAGTACTTTGACACGTCGTAATCTAAATGCAAATCTAAGCCCTCGCTCAGTACATACCAATGTCAGCTGATATTTCCAAGTTAAAGTCAGTGAAAGTAAAGCATATTATAATGGGAAGGGTTGTCCAGTCGTCATTTGGCTACACAAAGTTGTCTCCCTTACCAAAATGGCGCCTATGTGTGACCTGCAACACTTCGGGGTTTCCTCCCACAACAAACAGGCGCTGATGTAATTATTATTTGATTGACAGGTGGCGTTATGTTGTCAGCAGCACACTTGCTTCTTTGTGTTAATATCCATAGTCGCCTGTCTTACTCATTTATATTGTTGTATAAAATATGGTACTTGTTGGTCCCTGCCTGGCGCTCGGCATTAATGAGTACAACAAGGACTGGTCGGCACGGAGTCAGTCAGTCATCAAATGCAAGCATCTTAAAACATTTATCGGCATATATATATCAAGCTATGTTACTGAGACAGTCCTCATTATAACATATTTTCTCACTCTGTAATTCTCAAAGTGTAACCTGGGCCTATGGCCTATATTACTTTTCTGAAATAAACCACCATAAACCACCAATGTGTCTGAGTGGGGTATTCATGCTTCACTGCGGCATGGTATCTCAGTGGGCTAGCACTATAAAACCAGCTTCAGTCTGGGCTAGTACAAGCAGCCGCACATACACATACGCACACATGCACGTCGTCATATGAGCGAAATATTCTCAAGCACGACGTTAAACCCAATTTCACCTCACCTCATTTATATTGACATCTTTGAGTCATAACGTAGAAATGGCGATAACGGCATATCACCCACTTACTGATGGAATATAGTCATAATTAGGTAATACCATATAAATAAAAATATATTCTATATAAACATTAAACGTCAGCACTTGAGGATAATCAGTCTCGTTTATCCGCCGAAGCAGATACCATTGGGCTTTAAAGTTCAAATACTGTTGAAAATTGTATGAATGGATCACTGAAAAAATCAGTGACGACACCAGGTGTTTGAGTCCCACCCGGGATTCGAACCCACACCCTCAGAATGCCAATTCAGGATGGAACTCAACCCAACAAAAGTACTATAATCTGTACTTTACTAATAAAGTGTAATCCCAAATCTAACATATGTTACATTTGACCACTTTCAAAAATGGCATTGTGTATTCAATAAAGTTAAAATTCAACACAATCTTGAACCATTTTACCTACCACTGTAGCGAGTTCTTGGAATGACAGTCACATAAATCTAAATATCATGACACTAGGCTATACGTACGTAGCGAACATGGATGAGTAAACAATCGTAAAGGAAATATATATTCACTCTCTATCCCGAAATTTAACATGATCACAGCCCACAGAATAGTTTTACCAAGTTGTTGACGGTTCTACGAAGGACGAGGTGTTGCATATTTTGCTGCATATTGCTTTGATGGCTTTGGCGCTATGTTGGCATTGTCGGGTACCTTCAAGGATGAGCTGTCGTGAAACTTCAGCGCCGATAAATACATAATGTAATTTATGTGCATGATTCATACAGCTGAACCCTCAGTTGGAGGATTGTACTCTACATGGGCCCATTAAACTGCCGTAAAACTTTGACACTGTAAAAGATGCATCAAAATGCGTAGAATTGTTTACAAGGAAATCGCGTTATTTCGATCACATCATATTTGCCATCGATGTATCAGAGTTATCCCTTACAGGTATTCACACTCGTCACAAATATTCAACTCCTATGTCTTCATCTGATCTCGTGCCATGCATGTTGATTATCGCTTAAACCTTGCACGTCCATGTATACTTGGGATTTGCTGAGAAGAGTTCCGTCCCTTGGGTGCGACAGGATTCTATGATCGTAGGCCATGAGCCTAGATTTGCTCTGATTATGAAAGCAGTTTAGGTAGGGAGCGTTCATAATTTATGACGTGTGTGTGTGCGTGCGTGCGCGCATTAATTTTTTTTTAATTTTTTTTTTTGGGGTGTGGTGTGGTGTGGTGTGGTGTGGTGTGGTGTGGTGTGTGTGTGTGTGTGTGTGTCATTCACATTGTACATGCTTCTTAATAAAAATCATCATCACCCCCTTAGCCATAAATTATGAACGGTCCCTTACCAGTACTCGTGGGTCCTTTTTTTCAAAAAATGTTACGCCATATAGCTGGAATATTGCTGAGTGCGGCGTAAAACTAAACTCACTCACTCACTCTAAAAATGTTAAAATCTCATACCTCAAAGCAGGCATGCCGTGATATTTATGAACTACTGTTCAAATCCGCGCAACTCGATGACTCACGGGTACATGCCAGATTTAGAATCATGAGAATTCAGTGTACTCGTTGGGTGTTTCGAAGAAAAGAAGCTATTAAATTCACTTTAATGTCAGCACATATTATCTGTGAAGAGAAAATAACTCAAACAAATTGATAACGACGAAGGTACACTAAGGAATCAGTGCAAATGTACAGTGACGTCTCTAAGTATCCGCTCAACGGGTGAGATAGTCACGCCGGCCGGGATTAGCCATTCGGGGTGAAGGTGAAGGTCGGGGTGTCCGCCATTCAACCAGGAAATGATAGGTGAAAACATCGGTTAATATGGGATCGCTTACTCAAAAATCATATTTTCATGTAATTAAAACTATCTATTTACTCTGAAATGGCATGATGTGGATACGTTTAATGATTTATAGATATATACCTGTACATGTGTTTGTTTTTCTGAATCATAAGAACATTGAAGCCCCAAAAAGCGAATCTAATATTGAACAACAATTTTGAGCGTTTATAAATATATCATACAAATCTTACACTGTACACATGTTTTATCTTGAATATGAATTAGATACAGTAATAAACCCATTAACATTCAGCTGGGAATGAAAGGTGAAGGGTGAATCTACGCATGATAACGACATTTCGCTTGGAGTTGAATTAAGTATTTTCCCATGGGACTTGTTTGTAAAGTGATTCAGGATTTCAATATTATCATTAACAAAATAATAATTATTCTAGTAATTTAGCAGTTTAATCGTCAAATGAGATTGCTTATTAAAGAGAGCAGATTATTTGAACAGAATATAGAAAGAAACGTGTATGTCATAAACACGAGACGCGAGAACGCTTGCAGTCTATTGAAAGTGAACCAGACTACTAATACAACCCATACAAGGACCAAGCAGAGATGCATTTCCAGAACGCATATTTCCTTGCCTAAACTGTGTTCTAAACACACTTGACAAGACGGCTATTCAATATGCCCAAGCACGATGCATAACGGAGGTATTGAATGTAGTATTGATTGTCGACATTGCCATTAAGATGTATCATTACGTCTTTGCTAAACTTTCCCGTCGACTAAATCAGCCCAACAACAGCCCCATGCTTTCAAAATCATGTATTTTTTTCTCTGTGGCTAAAACCTCTTCACAGATAGCACTGTGATATCAATCAGAGCTTCCTTTATGTCATATGGAAAAAATGATGGTCTTGTTGATGTATGGCCAGCCCCTTCTACTGTACGAAGTCGATGGTGGTAGCGTCTTCACGAAAACATATGCGGATTGTTTCTTTCTTTCTTTTTTCGTTTGAATGTCTTTTTGTTTTGTTTCCTTAACGTCGCAATCAGCAATATTGGAGCTATATGACGGCTGTTGGTGAATAACCGAGTCTGGACCAGACAATCCAGTGATTGACAACATGAGCATCGATCTACCCAAATGGGAAACAATTACAAGCATTAACCAACTCCGAGCCCGGCCAACCGATCCCGTTTGTTTTGAATTCTAGTCCGAATCTTCACGGGTCTATGCAAGTTGATGGACTTGTTGGTGCTTCTATCGGTAGAGATGAAAATGTCTTGAAAGGAAGCATCATATTATTTAGAGGGAGGGGGCAGACTGAGGCTGTGGGGTAGTGCAGTGGTTGAGACGATCCTGTAATGTTCCTTACCACAGTGCAGGGGCGGTGGGGTAGCCTAGTGGTTAAAGCGTTCGTTCGTCCCACCAAAGACCCAGGTTCGATTTCCCACATGGGTACAATGGTGTCCCCTGCCGTGATATTGCTGGAATATTGCCAAAAGCGGCGTAAAACCATACTCACTCACTCTTTAGAGGGAGACGAGGATGGCCATGCATTATTCAGTTTGTTTGTAGGTGCTGTTTCTTACCTTGAGGGTCGTCGGGGTAGCTTAGTAGTAACAGAGTTCACTCGTCACGCCGAAGACCCGGGTTCGATTCCCCACATTGGTACAATGTGTGAAGCCTGTTTCTGGTTTCCCCGCTGTGAATATTGCTAAAAGTGGCGTCAAACCATACTGTCCCACTCACTCACACAAGAATCCCACTGTAACTATCTATCTAATCTATTTCAGCGTGTCAAACCATTTCAAGTATTACTGTTTACTCTCAAAATAATTTTACAAAACCTGTGATGAATGCCATAAACACATGCTCATAGTATTGCTCCGTAATGAAAACACATTTCTAGGCGAAATCGGGATTTCTATAGGACATTAACATTATCTTCCTAATATTAACTGAAGTCCCCATTGTGACAATATTCTAACAATCTATCCAATTGGTATGCAGTCAATTTGCCGCTTTGCTGATAATAACCATATCGTTGGGGAAAAACAATAAACAACATGACATTACCTAAATCCACAACTGAAGTTTTCATATAATTTTCTTCCCTATCCTCAATAATAATTGAAAATGATATATGGATTTATACTAAATTTAAGACATTCACACATTTGAAGCATTTTGAAGAAGCTGCTATTCAGATGTTCCAGATTCAATGCCTTTTATCCATAACAAAATCTTTTATATCCTTGCAGATTTGTAAAACCTTATAAGGAATATTTGCAGACCAATAAGCCGACGATATATCATATACGTAATATCATATACGATATATCATATACGTCATATCATATACGATATATCATATACGTAATATCATATACGATATATCATATACGTAATATCATATACGTAATATCATATACGTAATATCATATGTTACAAAGTCTTAAAACCGCTGACATGAAGGGAAGTATGTCTAACACGAAATCCGTCGCTTTGACTGAACCGCATGCTTTCACGTATATCTTATTCCGCAAGTTTGCCAATGCACAAACGATGAAATCCTTACATGTTTTAGAAAGTTACGTTAATAATTCCATATATCACAAACCTATGTATAGGTGTTTATATTCACGCATGAGCAGTAGATGCGTCAAAGCACCGGCAGCTACCACGTGGCGTACCCCCACCCAAGAAAATTGCGTGTTCAGCTGTATCTTCTTGTCTGCGGATCTTCACGCGGGACAGGTTTATCGATAAATACGGTCAAATTTTAATGCGAGAGGCAATAAAATACCAGTCCTTGTAAGTGGGGGATATCAGATGGAACCGTTTCGCACAGAAAGGCAGAAAGGGTCTATTTCATACAATAGTAATATATTTTTAGTAACCTTTTCATGAAATGTTTTAAGCCCATGCCTACACGACACAAGGGAGATCTGAAGCGTACGACAGCATGAAAGGCATATTTGGGTAATGGATTTAATGAATTAAAGAATATATAGGATGAATAGGAGAAAAGCGTGTACCATCCTCGATTATCAAGTGCATTATGTCTCAGTGTAAGATAAGTACCTTGGACCCGTTCACTACCATAGCTTAGTTTCGGGAGCGGCGTCTAAGTCTCCGGCCCACTCTTAACTGACAATGAAAAGAATTATTTCGCCCACAACTGTGATTTCATTGAATGTATTTTCATGGTGTCATTCGTAACGCATTTAAAGCAATGATATGTAGCGCTGGATCCAGGGGATTTATCGTAATAGAATAGATAGAGGATGTGTCCAAGGCGGTTACAATATATATTAGCTTTTACTCACACTATTTCAGTGAGTGAGTGAGTGAGTGAGTGAGTTATTTGGGTATAACACAGCGTTTATCACAGCGGGCCACACATTGTGCCCATGTAGGGAATCGAACCCGGGTCTCCAGCGTGACGAGGGTATGCTTTAACCATTGGGCTTTAACCCCTGTCCCCACACATATTAAGTCGGGTATATATTCACAGTTCAATATCCTCTGTCCTTGGGTTTGTCGTAGTACGAGGCACACTGGATACAGGACAATAAAACCGGAAAAGACGCCAACAAACTACATCGCTTCAAATCTCGTTAACTCGAAGTCTTTTGGAATATCGAAAAGGTCGAGTTTTTCGTTGTTCTCACAAACGATGAGATCACGTTACAATACTGTTACTACAAGGGAATCAAGTCGTCTTTTAAAATCAATATGTTGAGTTCAATCAGTTCGTGTTAACCAGGTGTTTCAGTTCATACGTACCATCCCAATTGTATTCTTCATCATCTTGACTTTTGCTGTGGGCGATTTACCTCGACGAAGTGCATCAAGTCCCTGTGGACACATTTGAAGATCATTCAAATAAGAAATGTCGTTTGATCAATAATTGAAAGTCTCCAAGTGGATTGTAGGAGTGTCCGTTTGATTTATCACAGCATATATCATACAGTCAGCGGACGAAGAACCTCACTTTTCCTTCTTATAGCGACGGTAGACACTCGATCTTAAGGTGAAAATCTTTGTGCAACGTACTTCCGCAAACACATAAATGAGTGAGTGAGTGAGCGATGAGTAGAGGAGTGAGTTAGTGAGAAATTGCGTGCGTGAATGCGTGAGTCAGAGAGTGACTTTATGAGTTTGAACAAGTAAGTGAGAAGATAAGCGAACGGGATAAAAATGGATAGTATTCATGTAATTGCCGGCCATCAGTTTCAATACAACCCAATGATTTATAGATACATGTAACTTTAATGTCAGTAAGAATGATATTGCATCTCAGCAGTTTCTGATACATAATGCTTTCCCCATCGCAAACAACACCACGTCTAATACAAATACTGATTTACATGATTAAATCTACGGGTATTCCTAAAAATAGAACAAGTTGGAATGTTACATGCACATTTTTAAATGAACATACACTTGTTTATTGTTTAATGCCGCACTCAACAATATAGCAGCTATATGGCGTCTTTCTGTAAATAATCGAGTCTGGACCAGACAATCCAGTGATCAACAGCATGAACATCTGTCTACACAATCGGGATACGATGACGTGTCAACCAAGTCAGCGAGTCTGACCATCCGACCCTGTTAGTCGCCTCTTACGACAAACATGGATTTCTAGAGGATCAATTCTAACCCGGATCTTCACGGGTCTCATACATTTGTACAGAATGAAATTGCACAACACTGCGCAGTGATTATTTGTACAGTTGGGCAATGGAAAACATGGATCAGAAATGTTTTGATATTTAAAACACACTTGCTAAGTTTCAGTTTCTGTAATAGTTTGTTTTATTTTGTCGTTTCTATCTACGTCTGTACGTGTCTTATGCAAAGAAAGCACATCATTTTGTTACGGTTAACAAATACCGTGACAAAAGGTTTAAGAGTCCCCTTTGAACCAGCAAACTGTAACACAGACAAGTCTAAACTATTCAATAATATATTGAGCAAACAATGAGCAAGCTACAATGAATGACAATACAGATATTTAGTACAATGCAATTGAGTCCCAAATCTAACGTAACTGATCACAAATATGATATATTAACTCACCAGAGTCTTGGCATTTACAATGAGAGCAGATATTCTAATTGAAGGTAGTTTACAATGTCAGTAGACAATCGGTCTTGACGATGTTGACAGACAGACGACGACGGCAGGTGACTGCAGAAAGATGTTCACAACTCCAGTGATATGAAATGTCCCGTGTAACTCCGAGTGTGAGTCAACACAACATCCAGCCTTGTTATATACTGACACAGTGTCTAGAACATTCTTTATCCACTCAGAACATTTACGAATCATGTTGAACATGTGGCATGACAAAACAAAATAAACAAGCCAAGGGAGGCAACTCTAAAGTGCTATCAAAAAGGCGTACCGCTAAAAAAATACTATTGACATTGAACATACATGATGCAAGGTGTGAGCCGCAACCCACACTCAAAACTTTAAACATTGTGACCCATAATAACTATCACTTAATCAATGATAAAACAAATTACAAAAAACACACTCTCGTAACAGTCTTTAGAAGCTAAGGCATATTTTAAACTTCTTATCTATTCATGTCTTGGAGGTGAGAGTCAATCACAGAAGGTAGCTGGTAGACATACTACTGTTGAAATGTACGTACACACGTATAGATCAGATCTCTATGCTAACACAGATGTACACATTCACTTCCTGACAGAAGACTCTGTTGACCAAACAATGTGTGAAGCCCATTTCTGGTGTCCCTCGCCGTGATGTTGCTGGAATATTGCTAAAAGCGGCGTAAATCCCAACTCAGTCTCTCACTGTGTTGATCCAAGCCACTGTCAGGTGAGCACATGTAGGAAGGTGGGGTACTGTTGACGCGATCGGGTTCTATTGCTATTTTGAGACTTAGTGGTGTGTACTAAAATATCTAGAAGTGTTATGTACTAAATTCACTCTATGTACTAAATTCTCTTGAGGGACTTTGTACTAAATTCCCCAGAAGTATTATGTACTGTAAAGTCACGAAAGGGACTTTGTACAAGGTTTCCTAGAAGTACTATGTACTAATATCATTATAAGCACTATGTCCTAAATTCATTATGACTATTTTGGTACTAAATTCACTAGGAGTATTTTTGTACTAAATCATTATAAGCACCTCGTACTAAAATCACAAGAGGGACTTTCTTCTAAAATCACTGGAATTATTTTGGGTATTTAAATTACAAAGTACTATATTCTAAAATCACAAGAGGGAGTATGCACTAAATTAACTGGAAGTATTACGTACTAAAATCATCAGAAGTATTGTCTGCTAAAACCAGGAGGTAGCTGTGAGGATTCTGGGTAAGAGCTCCACACATTGTACCCATGTGGGTGCTTGTAAGAGATACGACTAAATGGTGATCATGGCCCACCATCTTGACATGGAATATTGCTGGGTGTGGAGTTACCCTTCAGTGAACCACAAGAGAGCAACTTTTCGAGATTTTGTCCAAATTCTGCGTTCTCGCGATCTAATTCCTTTTTTTAGGGCAGGTCTAAATTCTTAAATAAATCATACAATCATACAGGGCGGTGGGGTAGCCTAGTGGTTTAAGCTTCCTCTCGTCACGCCGAAGACCGGGTTCGATTCTCCACATGGGTACAATGTGTGAAGCTCATTTCTAGTGTCCCCCGCCGTGATATTGCTGGGATATTGCTAAAAGCGGCGTAAGACTAAACTCACTCACTAACTTTAGCATGTTAGCCTGTTTCCCCTAACAGAGATCGCGAGAACGGGAGAAAGTCCCTGAGAGTACGTCTTTACAAAGACCTACACTAGTACATCCTGCATATGTTGAGAGCGCCCATGTCTAAATGCATCCACTGAATATATAACTTTTAGTGGTTTGAGTAACAGATTAACTACACGAAATAAAAAATTGATTGATTCGCCTAAAAATGTTTATTCCAGTCTGGACAACCGTAGAAGTCGACTTTTAAGGAAGGACGTCGGTTATAAACCGGCGTCACGTGACCTAATGATGAGCTGTGCATCATTCAGAGAGAGTTCCCCGGATGGTGTTGCATTGTGCACATATTGCTTGGTGTTCATAATGGCGCGAGACCATTGCTTCCGCCAGTCCTTATACAAAGACTTAACGTTCAAATCGTTACTTGGAAAATGTCCAAACCGTCAATGAAATGCTTAATGGATGAACTCACAAATGTTACATAATACACATCAGCAATGATATGAATAACACATGATAACCATTTGCGGATCATCAGATTTATATATCAATCTGGGCCACCTACATGAATATGTCCTCTGTGGGGAGTCCATGATGGAAAGAGTGAATGAGTGAGTTTAGTTTTACTCCGCTTTTAGCAATATTCCAGCCCTATCCGGGCTGGTGTTGGAAAGATTCCCGGCGAGCTATTCTGGTCGTAAGAGTGAGATATGTTTTACGCCGCTTTTAGCATTATTACAGCAATATCACGGCGGGGGACACCAGAAATGGGCTTCACGCATTGTACCCATGTGGGGAATCGAACCCGGGACCGGTGTGACGAGTGAACGCTCTAACCACTGGGCTACCCTTCTGATCGTAAAAGGCGACCAGATAGATTGGGTGGTCAGGTTCGATGACTTGGGTGATTGCGTGTGGATCCTGCTCTTAATATCGATCACTGGATTGTCTGATCCAGACTTGATTTTTTACAGGCCGGCAACATATAACTTGAACATTTTAGTGCTGCGTGAGACAACATAAAAACTGCTATAGGGAAGTTACTGGCTGCCTACTGTCACCAAATGTGCTTATATTTATATATTCTGTAACATATTTTATGATTCTGAAACATCTCACTGGGAGAACAAAAGAATGAAATTTCACCATCATGTCATAAACAGAAATCGATAAATGTCAACATGCTTATAAAACCAGGCTACAATCTGCCGGCGCGAGAACTTCATGAGAGCCGGCTGAAACACGTCTCACGAGAAGTCATTAATACAATACTATAACACTAGAATATGGACAGTTTTGATGTATGTTTTGTATCTGTAAGGAGTGTTATTTTAAAATAGACTCGAGCGTTGTGAATTATTCAAGTCTGGTTTGTTTTTAAAAAGCTCTCTTATCTAATAATAGATGTGCCAGAACTTGAAACACCCTCTAACCCCCCAGTAGTCGGCGTTCAACTGTGACATACTGGCAATTAGCTTCATTTCTTGGCTTTCAATGTCAAGCACGTGTTGAAACCTTACACATGCTTCTCAATTTTTGGTATGAATAATTTTTTTAATTCTTAACCAATTTTGAAGCATATTTTGTGCTTATAATGTCAGTCTCGCCCTTTAGAAAGCATTGCGGTAGCAACATTTGCTTAAATGAACCAAGCTCCTGGTGTGTCTTGGAAATAATCTGATTATAGTTAGTGCAAACATGAAAAACTATCAAGTCTAGGCTGGTCTCAATCTTCATTTTCAGCCAGTCTCTGGGGTGTTCACATGAACCCAGAGATTGTGGGCGATTGAGAATAAAAGCTATGTACTTTACAAGAACATTGTATTTCAGAAAATACAAACTTGTCCTTTCATACGACGATATTTACAGGAAATTATGGCTTTCAAAAAAATGGTTTTTAGTCAGTAATTTGTCGTGAGATCATTGCTAAATCTTGCTTTGTGTCAGAGAGCATGTTTTTCGTTTGTTTACATGGCTTTACCGCTTTTGTTTTTGTTTCATAACCTCTCAAGGTCACTTGGTGAGCTATTCTTTATACTTTTGATATTAACAGAAGACGATGGCTCATAGGAAATATTGCTCTTGGGTAGGCGTTTTTGTTCTTTTCATTCCTCCTGTTCAAATGCTTGTCAAAACTGGTTCTGAAGTACACATGCGACACCGACTTCTAAAAAGCATGCTGTAGACGGTAGTACAGTCATTTGCGCTCAACGTCCATATAAGACGTTTTATTTCATATTTGAGTTTTAACATTTCATACAACTATGCTCAAACATAGTTTTTGTCATTATGTTTGAATAGTAATATTCATGATCCAAATATGTAATGTTTTTCCGAGGTTTGAAAGCCTGAATGAACTACGAAGACGCCTCGATGATCATGAATATATTGTCGACGTGCATATTGGGTGTAGGCCAATATAGACGTAATGTATGGCGGACAAGTGAAAAGCAGCATCATGTGCCAATTAACAATTGAATATGACAACAGCTGATGCACAGACACGGCCGAAACGGAAGAGTGAGTGAGTGAGTGAGTGAGTGTGTGTGTGAGTGAGTGAGTGAGTGTGTGAGTGTGAGTGAGTGACACAGCGCTTCTACAAATATCCGAGATCATCGCGGCGTGGTACAGGGTAACAGGGTTCACCCATCATACCAAAGCGGGTTCACATATTACAGGCTACCCAACAAGTATGGACAAACGGACTTGTCCTATAGATGGTGATGTGATATGGCTATACACTATGAGGTTGAAAGGTTTAAATATGGACATTAGCTGGCTCCATCATGATCATACATATGTCCCTCTAATGCTATAGTAAAACGAGTCATCAGAAGATGACATATCCCCCGGGCCCCCCCATCTTTGAAAGAACAAATCATCTGACAGTTACTTAAAGTCCAGCTTGATTTTAGACTAAGTGCAAATCGTTTCCATGGAAATCATGAAAAACATAAATGACAAAAATCTGCGAATAGCAAAAGGCACCACTTTGGGATCTGCCTCACATATCTGCCAAATTTTGCTGAAAGATATTAAGAAGGTTTCGAACGAAACCCACCCCTCCTTTTTGAGAACCTTTTTTTCCGAATCGTTTCCATGGAAACCAAGAAAATAATAAATCACAAAAATCTGTAAATAGCAAAAGGCACCACTTTGGGTTCTGTCTGATATATCTACCACGTTTTGCAGGAAAATACTGAACGGTTTCTGAGTTATGCTCCGGAAACGAAGCCCACCCCTCCCTTTAGAATTGTGCTCCGGAAACGAAACCCACCCCTCCTTTTTGAGACTAAGTCCAAAACGTTTCCATGGAAACTGAGAAAAATGAAAATGCCAAAAATCTGTAAATAGCAAAAGGCACCACCTTAGGTTCTGTTTGATATATCTACAAATGTTTGTTGAAAAATATCGAATGGTCTTGGAGTTCTGCTCCGGAAACAAAATGATTACGGACGGACGGACGGACAGACGGACGAGGCGACGACTATATCCCCCCGCATTACATGCCGGGGGGATAAAAATAAACTGCTTGGCCAAAGGAAGTATACACTTGAAAATTCGACCTGACCAAAGAATATTATCAAAACGTTACTTGGTTCAAAATAGACGCCGTACCAATGCACACTTAAAAAGTCCATCTACGTCACTAGTATGGGTAGCATTTGCTTCCCATTCCAACACTACAGATTCGAACCTAAAACGTACCGCCATATAAAAGGTTTATCTATCTAAAATGTTTTAATCAGTCGCTGCCACAAGTACAAAGAACGCGAGAAATTGTAATAAGAATTACAATAATGAGAATTAAGAACATTATCCGGATAATTCTGCCTTTATTAAGTTTTTTTTTTCGTCCGACCGACCGACCGACCCATGTTCAGAATTTGGTGGCTACGTGAAACACCTAAAAAATGATGCCCTATCAGATATGTTGTTTGTTTCATGTTAGGCCACCATGAAACATGGTTGTAACATTTCTGTTGCGGGAATTTAGAAAATGTAATAAGGAGAAACCAGATGAAATATATCAACTGAATTTAAAGCAATGAATTTACATAAGCAATGAATTAAGTGAATAAGTCAATAAGCAGATTTAATCAGTAAGTAATATCATATAAGATAATTCTAGCCTAATGTATGTATGTATCAACATCCATTGTCAGTGATATAATTGAAGTGCAAATTCGGATTTTCCCCCCGTTTGATTTGATAAAATGGTGGTGGAAAATCTGCAATTTACTTCTAAATCTTGGTTTTTACGTGACTAAAACTAAGCAAATTTACATGAGTGCCAAGCCCCAAAGTAATGGTTCCCTTGTAGATTACAAAATGGCCACACTTAAAGGCCAAAATGGAATTGGATTTACCTTTGAAATCCAAGACGTGTAGGTCACCACGCTAACCAAGGTCAATTAATGACATGGAGCCTTTCAGTACAGATTCTAAAAATACCATGTTCAAAATAACATTTGGACGAATAATCTCACATACTAAAACAATCTCTTTGTACAGAATTTATGAATATCTGTTAAGGCATCTTATGAAGCTACAACTATATATCTTTGCTGAAAGTAATTCAGCACTGCTGAAATTCGAATCTGGTTGTTGAGGGTGATGAAGTTTGTTTCAGTTTCTCAGATGTGATATCGTTGTTAATGTTCTCCTTTCACGATGGCTCACTAAACGTGTTGGAGTGAAATTCTGAGGCTTTCAATGCTAAAAATTGCATTTCTGCGTTATTTAAGTTGTCATTCAGATATTGTTGTATGCATTAGGTTTACCGTTGGTAGTTGGCCCACTACGTCACTTCGAAAAGTCAAAACAAATGGGGCTGGGGTGGAGTAGGGTGGGGGTGGGGTGGAGTAGGTGTGTGTGTGTGTATGGCGGGGGTTGTTTGTAGGTAAAAAATGTTCATGCCGAAGACCCGGATTCGATTCCGAACAAAGGTTCAACGTGTGAAGCTCATTTCTTTGTTGGGGGACGGTTGTGTAGCCTAGTGGTTAAATCGTTCGCTCACCACACCGAGGCTCCGGGTTTGATTCCCTACATTGGTACAATGTATGAAGCCCATTTCGGGTGTCCCCTGACGTGATATTGCTCGAATATTGCTGAGAGCGGCGTACAACACGACTCACTCGTAACAGGCATGCAATAAGCCCTACTGGATTTTGGTACGCTCTTCCCTAGTCAAAGCACTACAGCCAGCGTTAGAGTTAAGTCTCATATTAAGTCGCAATGGACACATATGATAAGCAGTATCAAGTAATGACAGAAGCGATTATGACGGCAATGTGTTGTGGTAATGACTAAATGTAACTGGCATTGTGGCGATGTTAGTCTCTTTGTTAATCGATATTCACGAACGTTCGTACGTTATGGGGAGCTGAAATAGTACATGACAATAGATCTTAGAGTGTTTTCTTTATATTACTCACACGCTTGGGACAGGTGATTTCACAACATACCAGCATTTTACGACATGACAGAAAACAAGTGATTGATCTGACCCTAAGACCTGTCTTGTTTATTTTACTCAAAAACACTGTTTCTCTAAGGGTAAATGTGTGTGGTTTGACCAAAATGACTTAATGTTTCCCAAACTTTGGCTCTCAGAGGAAAACGCTCGTGAATTACACAGCGGAGTGTGGACTTAGCTGAGTTGACGAGAACCAGTAGATCATGCAAGGGACAGACATGATTAGGCTATTATAAGGCGTTAATTACATGATTTACAACGTTGGCATTGCCCGTAGGAAGTAGCGATATTGGCTTACAAAATGACGCATTGGATCGTTCGCTCCCAATACGTATAAAAGATTACAGGCCTCTACATCCCCATTTCCGAAATCTTTCACATCAAAATAAATATGACCTTAGGGAGCGATTTATGATTATAAACACACTGCTCGTCCAGGGAAACCACATGTATCCTCCGAGTATGCATTTCATATGGAAACATGTAAATTTCTAAAGCCTCTCTTTATAGTTGCTTTAAACGTTTTCTATGACGCTGAGCGGTATGAAGCAGTGGCGGAAGGGGCTGCTACACGAGCATAACCGTGCATGTGTTTGCTGCTGGCGAGATCAATAGGCTATATGATACTGCTGTATAGTGAACAACCTAACTGATTTAATAATTGGATGACAACCCGCCGCTGTTCCATTGATGTAGCGTTTCACTTCAATAAAGTCATTGCAGTATAGTCAAATGAAGTTAGGCAGGAGGGAGGCAGAGGGTTGATGTATGTTTTAACTCGTTTCATTAAAGTATTTTGTTACAGACAAATAAGGCACATCGTGGTCACGCAATATTGCTCTGATGACGGACACTCTGTGAAAACAGGCTAGGGTGACATTGGTTGGATCTTGACAAAGTTGTTGTTGGTTACAGACCATGGTTACGGAAGTTGGTTCACCTTGTTTGTGATGTGGTACTTAAACCGCCCACCCAAAACCGGGATTTAACTTACCCTGTCCACCCAACACCGGACTGTGTCTATCTCACCCTGTCCACCCAACACCAGACTAAGTGTCTGTCTCACCCTGTCCACCCAACACCGGACTTAGTGTCTATCTCACCCTGTCCATCCAACACCAGACTGTGTCTGTCACACCCTGTCCACCCAACACCAGACTAAGTGTCTGTCTCACCCAACACCGGACTGTGTGTCTATCTCACCCTGTCCACCCAACACCGGACTGTGTCTGTATCACCCTGTCCACCTAACACCAGACTAAGTATCTGTCTCACCCTGTCCACCCAACACCGGACTTAGTGTCTATCTCACCCTGTCAATCCAACACCAGACTGTGTCTGTCACACCCTGTCCACCCAACACCAGACTGTGTCTGTCTCACCCTGTCCACCCAACACCAGACTGTATCTGTCTCACCCTGTCCACCCAACACCAGACTAAGTGTCTGTCCCACCCTGTCCACCCAACACCAGACTGTGTCTGTCTCATCCTGTCCACCCAACACCAGACTGTATCTGTCTCACCCTGTCCACCCAACACCAGACTAAGTGTCTGTCTCACCCTGTCCACCCAACACCGGACTGTGTCTGTCTCATCCTGTCCACCCAACACCAGACTCAGTGTCTGTCTCACCCTGTCCACCCAACACCAGACTGTGTCTGTCTCACCCTGTCTCACCCAACACCAGTCTGTGTCTGTCTCACCCTGTCCACCCAACACCGGACTTACTGTCTATCTGACCCTGTCCACCCAACACCGGACTAAGTGTCTGTCTCACCCTGTCCACCCAACACCGGACTAAGTGTCTGTCTCACCCTGTCCACCCAACACCAGATTAAGTGTCTATCTCACCCTGTCCACCCAACACCAGACTGTGTCTGTCTCACCCTGTCCACCCAACACCGGACTTAGTGTCTATCTCACCCTGACAAATTGTCCATTTCATTTAATCCGCCGAACAATGGACTAAATGTGTATCGACTCGGTGCGCCCAACACAGATCTAAGTGTCCATCTCAATGTGCCCACCGAGACAAACCACATCAGCTAACGGGACCGTAGGGTAGCCTAGTGGTTAAGGCGTTCGCTCGTCACGCCGAATGCCGGGTTCGATTCCCCTTTCGTTACAATGTGTGATGCTCATTTCTGGTGTCCCCATCCACCCACCCAACAGGAGTTTTAGAGTCCACCAAGATCCATATAAACCAACACAATGACTTGCCTATCACCAGCACACATGCACCCGTCCTAACCCTTCAACTCCCAGGGGGCATTTCTTGAACAGCAATATACAACACTCCCAACCACAGACTGACATGGTCAAGGAAATCCCGTAACGGGAATGGCCAGGTTAACCACACACGAAGTGTCAGCCCTAATTAAACCGTCTAGTATACATTTCCAAGGGTACAATTTTCCACCGATCAGTTAAACCAAGCCCGACTCATCTCTGCCTAAGTGTAAAGCATGTTAGGTAAGGTGAGAATCCCTGTGGCGAGGGGGGAAGCGAGCGAGCAGCCTGCTCCCCAGAGATTCGTTGATCAATGGTCGATGTATTGGTTGTCAAGTTGGGAACGATCGGGCAGGGTAGGGACGCCCGACCAATTAGCCAGCATCGGATTACCTGGATGTCACACTATTGACGAGAATCTCGCGAGATCTGTGACGTCACCTCTTTATCTAATTATAAACTTTGGTGTCGCCCCCTAGTGGCAAGTCGTTGTCTCGGGCTCAAAGTCAAGATTTGGGAATCTCTTCCGAATTAATGTGATTAAGGGCCTGGTAGTGTTTGGAAAGGCCTTTCTTTGCTAATGTATGTGTCAGAGCGAGGGGCGGCGTAATCAATAGCCCTCGCGCCTCCCGACCCCCAGCCTCGGCTGATTCACTTAACTTCACTCCCAAATGCCAATAGAAAGAGACCACCGAATGTAGTTTTCTTAAAAAATAGCTATTGACCCTCTATTAAATTTACAAGGAGAAGAATAAGGAAAACTTTTCTTGGCAAAGACTTCATGCTATGAATGGCACCGCGTCTACTGACCAAATCCAATGAATGACGTCACAACAACGATACGTGACATGAGTATAAGCGAGACACTTCAATATTTCGCTAACGACAATGATAATTTTGGCAAAGAAAGCTTTCAGGTTTTTAATGACCAAATTCAATATTCACAGCAATTTGCACACTTATTGAGAGCTGCTATCCCAAGTGGTTGAGGATTATATAGGGATTCTGCGAGAAGCACACACTCTGAGACGAGAATCACGCGGGAGAACTCGAGATGTTGTGTTGATAAAGATAAGCCTATGTGTTAATGGCGAACGTATGGTTTCTGAGACAGAACCTTAATTTTTGATGATAAGTATTTCATATTTTGTCACATTCGGTAGACTTATGAGTTAATGTTACCTTAAATGGCAATCATGATGGTTGAGTTTAAGCGGGGTTTAACGCCACATGCAACATTACAACTGTACACAGTGACGTACATGCACGTGTGTGTGTTTGTAATTGAGCGCGTGAGCATGTGAGCTTGAGCGTCAATGAGAGTCAGGGTGCCTCTGTGTGTGCGTATGAGTAAATGAGTGCGAGTGTGGGTGTCTGTATGCGACTGAAAGTTAGTGAGTGAGTTTGGTTTTACGCCGCTCTTAAGGATATTTCAGCAATGTCACGGGGTGGGGGGAACACAAGAAGTGGGCTTCATACATTGTACCCATGTGAGGAATCGAACCCGGGTTTTCGGCGTGAAGAGCCAACATTGTAACCACTAGGCTACCCTACCATCCTTCTGAAAGTGAGTGTGAGAGCGTGTGTGTGTGCGAACGTGCGTGCGTGCGTGTGTCTGTTTCATACGTGACTAAATGTCTTTTCAGAGTGCCATCCCTCTGAGATATATGGCGTCGACGTCCTTCATGCATGAATGCCCTGCTCAGACACAGTATGAGCTGACTGTCCTTGTTTCATCCCCTTGATACGGGGCGGTGGGGTGGTCTAGTGGTTAAAGCGTTTGCTTGTCACGCCGAAGACCCGGGTCGATTCCCCACATACGTACAATATGTGAGGTCCATTTCTGGGGTCCCCCGCCGTGATATTGCTGGAATATTGCTATAAGCGGCGTAAAACCCAACTCACTCACATAGATACGGGGCACCAGGCAGGGTAACAACAAATACCATCTTTTAACGTCCTTGAGCGTGACGCGCCCGGGTTTCAAACAACCGACCTTCCGTCTTATGCTAGAACTAATCAATAAATCATAAGTTATTAATGACAATAAGTATGCACTCTCCTCAATCCACAATGGTTTCCACAGCCATGAAAATACATAAAAATCGTATTCTTACATAACAGTACCCCTTTATTTTCAACTAATGCTGTATATATGCTCGATATTGTAGTAGTCACTTCCACATATTTCCTGGACCCACTCCGTGGTCTAATGGAGAGAGCGTCAGCCAGGAGACCGGAAGGTTGGCGGTTCGATCTCTGCCCGCGTCATACCAAAAGACGTTAAAATATGGTCCTTGTTGTTATCTTGCCTGGTACATGGCATAACGAGGATCAAACAAGGACTGTTCGGATGGTTTTCTTTGTCTGAGTGGGGTATTGATGTTAAAACTTCAGAATGGTATATCATGAAACTGGCACTATAGCAAGTCAAAACATTGATTACACAACAGTCTCGTTTCCTGTTGAATGGGTTCCGTCCTATTGCGCAACTTAGTACAATAACCAGTCCAGAATTTTGAGATCAATTCATTTAACTGGATACATAAATATCAATGAGTATTATTTGATACATCTAAGCACTTGTATATTGTAACACTACGCTCCTTATAATCTCTGCAAACATGTCGTGCAGCGTGCTCTGTCGTACAGCGAGCTCTGACAAACGGAAAACTGGAAAGCGTGGAAATCTCAAAACGAGGCTCTGCCACTAGAAAGTTTGGCGATCTAGTACGGACTTGATATTATATCAATGACATTGTGCGTTACAGAACGATACTCAAAAAGCGCACAAAACACATAACAGATGTAACCAGTGAGCCAGATGCATTGTAAATCATTTTACGACCTCATCAAACTGGGGCAGTCTGTGACGTCTTAGTTAAGGTCATGCTGCCTACACCTCGCCATAAAATATAGAAATACGATGTTATTTAAGTTTAAAATTTAAATTCATTTGTAAATACCATTTTCTTATGTACCAAGGAATCGGAATTCAGTGTAACCATAGTAGTTTGTGATGTCTATTTTCGCTTTCACACGAGAAAATTCGGATCGGCTGAAAAGTACGTCATTGTCTGAATAGGTTAATGAGACTCGTGTTTCGGTTTGATCGGTCAAGTCCAGGCAGTCACAAACGCACGTGCATACACGTGATAATACAAGAGCTATAGTCTTGAAACGCGTGGTTAGATTCCATTTCGCATCACTTCACCTAGATAGTTCCTATTTGATTGAGAGAAAAAAGCAAATGCATGTAAGCGGCGACACTTGCTCTGAAGACAATGTAAGTGATATAGTAATTAGATCTGTACGCCTCTTTGAGCATTAAAAACGCATCAAATTCTCATCGTAATTAAAAATGCACGAGTCCCACCTGCAAGCGAGATAATGTTAGCGTACAACTGACTACAGCATCAGTGGTGTATAGTATTGTCCTTCGACTAACCATCACGGAGAGGTCACGGCACACTGGAAAGCTACCAGATCGGCTGATCCGGTTGCGGTAACTTCACAAGCTCGCAACTTGCATAATCTAATTGCGTTTCACCATCAATAATTACTTGTCGGGTCTGTGTTCTTAATCGATGAGTTAAGAAATTAGTAACAACAATGGTCTCCCCTTGACCCAGTGGGGTGTATGTTTTTTTAGGGCAGGTCTAAATTCTTAAATTAATCATACCACCATACAGGGCGGTGGGGTAGCCTAGTGGTTAAAGCGTTCGCTCGTCACGTCGAAGACCCGGGTTCGATTCCCTACATGGGTACAATGTGTGAAGCCTATTTCTAGTATCCCTCGCAGTGAAATTGCTGGAATATTGCTAAAAGCGGCGTAAAACTCAACTCACTCACTCATTCACTCACTAGTGACTCATGAACACATTAAATGATAATAGAGATGTTTTGTCGCTCTCATTTTGTTATCAAATTCAAATGGTAACACAGCATAGATACTGTATTTAAAAGTGTCTGTACACTTTACCATTTGAACTAAAAAGCCACAGCAATAATTGTATGTAAATGCCGAATCTTCGTATCGACACTATTTTGAATTATAACATGACACAAAATAATTAATTAAGAAATCATGAAAAACTATATATTTGAAAGTAATATGAGCACTTATGACATTACTTGTCTTAAAGGACTACGTGAAATATCTCCGCGTGTGTATAGCAATACAAAGTCAATGGAGATCGTACTTACCGAGGTGTTAACCCGTGTATTTTATAAGGAAATCGCTCAGTACTAAACCTCCCTTACCAGGAGTATAAATAGGCATAGCAGGGCTGTTACTTGCTGGCCGTTTCTGCCTATATGAACAACGGATACTCAAACCTGTGATTTACAGCATAGCTCCGAGGCAGGAGGAAGCTTTGCCGAATCCCACGGGAGTACTGTGTGGGGAGTTTTTCCTCCTAGCATCATGTCTCGCTCTTTGATTGCATAAAAACCAGAAGCTTTCTTCAAACAAAAGACAATTTATCACCCACCACAGTTAACACAGTTTACTTTAAAAAAAAAACAAGTGATAAAGTGGAAACGTTGATGTTTGTTGTGTAATTCACCTTCATGGAACTAAAGGACTTAGTAAATTGTACTCTTTTCACGTTGTATTCCGAGCATGAAGTCATATTTTTGTATCTCCTTATTCTTTGAATAAATATCCATGAATATCAATATTATTCTTACGATTTTATCAGAAGAACGACGTAATAATGGGCATATTTACGGAGCTCTTTCGGCGATAATGAAACGCTTTAAGAATTCAAGATGTTGTCTCTCTTCATTTTCCGTCGACCTTCATTCAAACATGACGTCATATAGCTGCATGCAGCGTTCGTGTACACGAAACTCCATTACTTGAATAAAATGCATTCCTAATTGAGATCATATGATTTATGAAAGTTACAGAGTTAATTACTGCGTCACGTATTAGACTAAGCGAGACTGGTTTAATCCCCGGAAACGATGGGAACACAAACGGCTTTCTGGCGTCAAACAGAATCGAACCCGGACCATGTCTACGACAAGCAAACACACTATCCACTCCCCTATTTCTCTCATGTCCGAAACGCGAAAGTTTTGATCGAGTAACGTAAGGCACAAAATAATTTTCCTTCGCAAATATCATTTACAGACTATTGAATTACCAGTTTCATCTCAGAAAGATATTGACATATTCAACACCCTTCCGAACGTGATATCTTCACAAGACGAGTTAATTTGTTTACTACTATTCTACAGTCTACATAGCAACCCCTACCTAATATTTCCTCAAAGAGCCAACAGAATGTGATAATCCATGTTGTTTAAACCAGCTTCAACTCGTTGACCCGTAGTGGGGCCACAAGTCGTAGGATATGTTCCCTCTTTATTTAGCTCACGTCGGACAATTACATAATTCTGTTACCGACCCCAGCCTTCATCGAACGCTTCCCCCTCCTCTCACACCCCTCCCATCTACATCCCCAATCTTAGGCAGCTTTTCACCAATAGCCGGTTCCAGCGGTCCGACCGACAACGCTGGATAGGAAGCGTATTACCCAGGCTTCGATTATTTATCTACGCGTAATAAATTTTATTAGGCTTCTAATTCACCTTTTCCTTCCACATCGAGTTTGGTAAATCATATTATAAAGACATTGTCCCTTTGCTAATATCATTACCATGACCATCCATCAATAATAAAATCGCTGTAAGAAAGCTCAGCCTCGAAGTTTGGCAAGGGATACGACAGACGCTCGCCCCAATAACACACGGCCAGCATCACTATCCCAGCTCGGTGCCTCAGTAAAGCATATATTTGAAGCGATAACTTGGGTCGGGAAATAAAGCTACATCCAGCCACGTGTTGGCGCGGGTAGAGTGATGTATGACGAGAAACCACTTGACCAGATAAGTCTTGACATCCAATATGATTTATAGGCTCAGAGACATATGGCTTGGTGGTACTCGATCTTCTCACCGGGATCCTGCCGTGGAGAGACAGAGGAATAGATTGAGCAAGAATCCTTGTCTTCTTTGGGAAGACGGGAGGAGGGAGGGATCGTGGGAGGGGGTGGGGATCGGTTCAGGGATCCGGGAGGGGGGTGATGGAGGGTATTACTCTCATCCCAGGTTCATTAAGCTGATTGGTTCCGTCTCTGTGATGCCACGAGACAGTGTCCAAGCCAAGCTGTAGCTGCGCATCAACAATACCTGACCCTGGAATGACCTAAAATGGCCTTGGTCGCAACCTCATTTTGATCATGCCCTGTCAAAATTTGATAATATCCCTACAGAAAGATTTATTGTTTTGAAGTCTACCATTTTTATATTGCATGCTTAACAACACGTCCCTGTGTCGGATCTTGTTAGGGTAATCATATTCCCTGCTGTACTGTCTTTACTGTTATGTAATAGTTTATGATAGCTTGACATGTGTGGTATCAAATAGGAAGTAAATGAGCAATGCGATTACAACCGTAGACGACTGTCGGAAAAGCTCGGCAGATTCGTATTGATTCGAGGTAAACAGGTGGCGTAGATGTGCCAAGTGTAATCGGATTGAACAGGTCTATCCAAACCAGTCCAGATATACCACATTCGATCTACTGTCAGATAGTGTAAATATTTTGACAATTTTAATGGAGCAAAGATTATATGGGTTCCACTAACTTGAACGTACTTTCGGAATCGAACAATATGTCGAAAGCAGTTGTTGTCACCTAGTGAGAATAGTTTTACGCCGCTTTCAGCAATATTCCAGCAATATACGGCGGGGGACACCAGCAATGGGCTTCACACATTGTACCCATGTGGTTATTAAACCCAGGTCTTCCGCGTGGCGACCGCATGCTTAACTCCAGAGCCTCTGAATGTGAGTTTTGTCATACCTGGCTTAGAGCAATATCACAACGGGGTAAACCAGGACAAAACATCACACATATCACCCATGTGAAGAAGAAGATAACATCACACACTATGTCTCATTATAACAGAGGCCAGTTTCCAACCACGTAGATATTATTTCTACTTCACACAGTTGTTAGAACTGCTACCTGGAATGAGCGAATAATTATCTGAATCTTCAGGAATGGCGACTATCAAAAACTATTTGTTTTAATTGATACCCGGAGGGACGTGTATAATGAGTCCTAGGAATGGCGACCACCAATCGCTATTACAACCTACAAGATCAGTGATTCCCCTTCTGACAATGGTCTGAGAGCTTTAGTGTTTTGTGTTCAACGCCGAGGAATTACCCCTGGTTTTAAGCAGAAATATTGTGTGTATCACTCAAACGGTAATTGGAATAAATCTCCTATTGTCCACGTAAAAGCAACAGCACAAAGACGTACAAAGTATCTGGCCGTAATTTAATGTCATCACAAAGGCTTTTTCTTTTTCAGTTGGAAACCACTTCAAAAATAACGAGTGTAATATGTCAACGGTTTCCCCTTTGTTGTGAGGGCAGTTCCACAGTAAATGAATAAACTTTTAGAAATCCTTCTGACTTATATCTAAACGACATCCTTAAACTTGAAAAAACGTGTCAGCTAAAACAAACATAGGCACCAACTCGAATTATAGTAAGTTATACCATTCCTCCTGAGAATTCTGAGATGCTGTTTCAAAAAGCATTCTTTATATTTTCTTGTCGCACAAAATTAGATCGAAATTAGAATGTATAACGTTGGTGCATTACCTTAGGGACAAGCTAAAGAAGAACAATGTTACATAATCATTGTAAAGAACGCCCTTAATGATCAAAACATGTACGTTAACATGCATATACCCTATTGTCAAGTGTTAATATTATTTTCTTAGATGTAAAATCAGTTTAAATTGTTCGGACTTTTACATGTTCACATTTTCAACACCTTCTCTGAAGCCAAGATTTTTATTGTGAAACCTGGAAGGATATTGCCGGCGTCTCTAAATCTGATTACATAATTTCAAACCTGATTGTCAACATCGCCAGCACAATAGTCATGATGAAAATGTAAATGTTGTGAATCACACAGCCATTATTGGATGTATAATTGAGAAATTGTATTTGCGTTAAGTATGTAGTAGAGTAAAGCATAAAATTGGTTTCTTTGTGTAATTTGAATTTTTTACAGCCTCTGTTGAACAGACGTGTACATTACGAATAATTTATTATACGAGTTCCGAGGTAGTTGTATTGAAACTTTGTCGCATAATTTGTATTATCAACTAGAAAAAACAAACAAGTTAGCAAAAGGGCACTGTGGCGCTATTCATATAAACCAACCTTGACCTTGGCAATTAATTGACCATTTCTGCGTGACGAGCCTTCTTTTTGTGGCCATGAAGGTATTATCTCATTTTACTAAATTTAGATGTAAAGATTTGCCATCTTCATCTTACCATCTCTAAACAGTAAGGCGGAACACCCCAGGCGAAGGGCCCTGATAGCAAGCATCTCTACGGAGAATTGATCATAAATAGTTTCTACGTAAATGCTAAAACTCCTATCTTTTGTTTCACTCGTATGTCGTATTTTTATGAAATATTTTCATCGTGCATCCTTTGTCTACATTTAAAATCCATGTTTCATACCTTTTGTAGAATACAATGATGGTAAATCATATTATCAATATACAATATCTGGTATTTATATGATATATGAACAACGCATGCGTAACAAAGACAATACAATAGACAGGAATCTCTGCAAGGAGAACACTATTCTAGATACAGTCTCGAAGAGCAAACATCCCAAAAGGCTAACATCCGGGCTTCCAGTTCACAAAGCTGAGACCGGAAGTGTACAGACCGGCCACGTGATCAAGGCAATGAAGATGGTAGAGGCTACCGATGTTCCAAACTTAGAATTTCCGGTGTTGAAAGAGGTCCCATGTCGACGTGAATAACTTGTGATATTGCTGAAGCATTTATGACCCATGTCAGATGCGCCGACCTTCGAAAGCCAGTTGAAGTTACCAGAGCTACGGCTATTTCAGGATTGGCCTTTTTCCATTTCGAGTTGTCGGTGTTTCTGACCCAATTCCAGTACCGATTTCCTAGTGTTAATCACATCTTGGCATTCAGTACTCACGTATGAACAGAAACCTCCCAAAAGGTAGAAAAGCTTTAAACAGTCCACTCAAACACCTCGCTCTTGTGGTAAATACTCTACAACACCTATTTAGTTGAGTTGGATTTCGTTCATTTGTGATTTAATCTATACATACATGATGGACCAGCGTCTCTTCAAATGGAGTAGCTGAAGTGTATACAGATACGAGAGGTGTTTGGGAGAGGTTTATGCATAAAACAAAAGTGTATCACCACGGATGTATAATGTTGACAATGATGGCTATTGCTAGTGTCATCATTCACGTGCCATTGTTGTCAATTAAGTGGGTGAATTTGGCGGTGGTGTAGGGCAGTGGTTAAAACGTCAACGCACCATGCCCAATGTCGGGGTTCAGTTCCTGGATTGTTTACAAATGGCATTTACCCCACACACACCCACATCCCACACCCCATCCCCATTCATGTTAAAAAAGTGGAATCAGGAAAATAACATAAGTAAACAGTTATCCGTGTATGTACTCTGCCAAGGAATGGATGACCGAGTACTGAGTTACGCAGTTACGTCCCCTAGCCGTATCAGGATGTTCTTCCCGTGGGTTCGAATAGCAAATTCCCCAGACTGTGATTCGTGAACTATCAGCGCAATAGTCGGTTCAACTATACAAGATGCGACATTTTATACTTACCCCTGATAATATATTCATATAGAGCGTTGAAACCTTAAAATATATTGCGTTAGATGCGATTTACTTACTCACTCATTCTCTAGTAATAAACAGACCGCTTCCGTGGTGTAGTGGTTAGAGCGTCCACCCGGAGAGCGGAAGATCGCGGGTTCGATCCCGGCAGCGTCATACCGAAAGACGTTAAAATATGGTACTTGTTGTTCCCTGCCTGGCGCTCGGCAGTAATGGGTACAACAAGGACTGGTCGGCTCGAAGTCAGTATAATGTGTCTGAGTGGGGTATTCATGCTCAACTGCGGCAGAGTATCTCAGTGAGCTCGCACTATAAAACCAGCTTAAGTCTGGGCTAGTACAAGCAGCCACACATACACACGCATGCACGTCATCATATGAGCGAAATATTCTTATTCATTTCACCTCAACCCTAATAATAAACATAGGCTCTACTGCAAATCAAAAGGCCAATGCCATATCAAGCAGCTGAGATGTGGATAAAACGTTTGTACCTCACTCTCCACATTAGTACAACGTGTACAGCTCATTTCTTGTTTTCCCCGGCATTATTTGGCTCGAAATTGCCGAAAGTTGAGTAAAACCATACTCACTCACTTTCTTACCTAACACGTTTGTGCTTGTAATGTGTCAAACTTTGGTTAAGAATAGGCGACCTCTGCTAAGTGAACAGTGGACATATCCTTTGACTTTTTGTATTCATAACCATGTTAACCAAATGATCAGAAATCAATTCCAAATAATGGTTTTCTTTAATCCTGAAAGTGCCATTCAGTGAAGCACAACCACATCCATACCGGGGTTTCATAGTCGTTCATGCTGCATATGTCGACTATTAATGTTGAGATAGACAAACACGTCGACAACGAGGACGACAATGGCTAACCTTCTGTGGTTCTGTCTTGGAGTTGACCGTGCGTGAAAACATTTTCCTCGCTGGCTTGGAAACAAAACCGATGTCCATCAGGTGAAATAGGCAATAATTACCTCCACACACTAACTATGAAAACAATTTAGCTCCATTGGAAGTTCAATAGAAATCACACAGGTGAGAAAGTAGCCATCCTTGTTTGTTATGAAAGATTTTTCACTCAGGATCGATTTTTATTATGTTTACATTGCTGAATGCTGTATTAGCTTGTTATATATTTATGAGAAATAAACCGTTACATATTTATGTTTCTTGATTGGGCACAATGTTTTGTGTCAATGTGAATGAAACGCCTTGGGGTGAGTTGTGGTAAAAAGTAAAGAGACTGAAAAAGACTTCACAGATATTAGAGAAGTGTAGTTTGATCTATATGATAGAATCATTTGATCATTCGTAGGTAAATATTTGTATTATCTACTGCGAAAGCTAATTATCTCGAGCCTCGTAACTGGGTACAATGTCACCCCGTTAATCCAGACTACAGTGTTCAAACTGAAAATAACAAATGTTCTGAGTAACGAATCAAGTTCGGGTATCATTATCATTACATATAAGCATTCCCAGAGGGAACTGAACAGAATGTCCGGTTTAGTAGCATCTGGATTAACGGGGGCTCACTGTACATGTTGTAGGAGATATGATTGTGGAACCCTAGAAAAATCCTAGTTTGCACTATGACCTGTCATCGGACCTGAGATAACTCGAACTGTTCGAAATGTAAATTTAATTTAGATAGAAACATCCGATTCTTTCATATTATGTCATGTCATGGTAGATTAATTGTAGATCGAACGTTCCTTATTTGTTTTAGTAGTATATTATCGATGGTCTCTGAAAGCAGATTTCACTATGGACAACGCAGTACAAATCGGATACACCTACATGCTAGTCTGTAGTCATACATTAAGCCTAAGATCCAGCAAGCTTGAAATTACAGGCGCCATTCAGATCTGAACCCCAAAACTCGATGAACATCATAAGTCAGCAATGATGCAGAATTTCTGCACTCTCTTTCAGCCCTATAAATACACGTTAAGTCTTAATTGGTCAAACGTCAGCCCAGAAACAGTTTTCATGCAAGTATCATGAGTGGTGGGTGCAACTGTTAGGTCAAGACGTTTTTAGAGCCTGTTATTGATGAGAGTTCCTTAACTTTTTTTGAGTAGTATTCATCATAAAGTTTCTTGTTACTGTCCGATGAACCGAGCTTTATACTTCTGTAGTGTAGCCCCTGGATAATATTAACGTTTGTGGCACATTTAAATGGAAAAACAGCTGGGAGATTCAAAACCTTAATAAAATCTAGACTTGCTTTATTTAGGGCCTTTGCATTGCAGACAAGTGTGAAGGGTAATAAAATAATACAGGGACTGTGGATCAGACTAGTGCTGATGAAGTGTAATATTTTGTATAAATATCATGAGTATATCGTAAAAACAGAAAAAAAAGAAGAAAAAGATAGAAATAGTGAACGGGATTCACGTTGAACGAAGACATGTCGCCCCCGTGTCGTGGCGAGTATTAACACTGTCCTCTTTGCAGCCGCTCTAAGCTGTGGCTATTCATCATAGGACGATAGTCATCTGCAGAGGCCGCGAAACGGCGGATCAATTTCTGGCTGTTTACTGTGTCGGTTCCACCAGATTCACAATGACAAAATAGATGACTCGGGATGTGACGTCACGGCGTTATCTGCACGTGCAGGTCGATGGTTCAACATGACGGACATTGCACGATGACCGACCGACTGTTTGCAGTCCCACCGGGTCATGGCGATATCACAATTAGTGGAGTGTATACTCTGCGCTTGAGTGCTTTAATGCGTTATACTTAGTGTTTCATGTCAAGTGTAGTTTAGTTAATGCGGAGTTATCCATGACGATCTTAAGTATTTGCCCTTGTACTTTGTTGTTAATTCAATCACTATTTGCTTTACACATTACACAATGAGATCACGACAATCTGTGCTACATTGGTCGTAGTCATCCGGATTACCTCATTTCTGCATTAACACTGAATAGGAGAACGAGTGACCGCTACTTTTAACACCATTCAAGATAATCATTATTTTGTCAGCCTCATGTGGGAATTTTACTTTTGTGACAACCATAAACGGGGTAGAGTGCTGAAAAATAGAGAAACATAATCGCCTCTGATCGGGACTCGAACCCATGACCATGGGTGTCTGACCTGCTTAAAGGGACGCAACTGTGCTTAGCTAATTGCGGCGCCTTAAAGCGAAATGGACACCTATGCCGCTTCCCACTGCATTTAAAAAACATGAGTGGTCGTTTCGGTTCTTTTATTACTAATGAACAATAATGTCGTGCTTGGATCCGTGATACGAATCACTGCCAAGTATTGCTGATACCAGGTATTGTGCGAAGAGATGCGGGCATTCGGCCTCAGCGATAGCGTCTGTCACAAACCCGTCCAGTTGTTCTTTGAAATGTAGGAACTGGACTTTCAGTTATCTAACTCGAATTTTCATTTGAAGTGAGTGAATGAGTTAAGTTTTACGCCGCACTCAGCAACAGCATGGGCATCGATCTACGCAACTGGGATACGATGACGTGTCAACCAAGTCAGCGAGCCTGACCACCCGATCCCGTTAGTCGCCTCTTACGGGTTTTCATCTGAAATGTTAACGGCTGTGCAAATGGACCTCCACCTGATGAGTTTCTTTTGAAGTAAAACATTTAGTATATGTTTTGACGTGTACTGGTGGGAGACGTTGTGCTTTAGTGGGAGTGCTTTTATCAAATGATTCATTAGCCTCCATGACATTAGTGACGTGGCGTTCCCCGATAGCATCCACCATACGCGTCTTCATGAGAGGCGACTGCAAATACCCAACATTTGTGCCAATCTGCATTAAAGATACTCCCCAAGGAGCTGAAAATGAAAATCGCGCATATAATGATACACTGATCGGTCAATATTGTAGAGCTTTTAGCATTGTTTAAGGTGTAGATTGGTGCAATGTAGATGCTCATTTTGTATTAAGCTGACACTTTTTTATGTAACAAAAAACAGTTTGAAGCTGCGTTAGACCGACCCAACGTTACTCTCGAATATATGTTACTATGTTTCTTTATCTGGATGTCCTTTTATACCACAGTGACAATCATGAACTGTATAAGACACACGCGAGGTTAATGACATAATTAAGTCTGAGACCGCGTCATCAATGAGAGATAAAAATCAACGTTCATTTGATTTTATAGGAAATGTTAATTGAGCATGCAGGTTAACTGAAAGCTTAGAATCATCACTGGCCACGTGAATCAATGCTCTGGCTGCTCCTGATTTGACCACTGGAACAATGTTGGGAGTAATCCCTGGTGAAAAGGGAGGCCAATTACTGCCATGTAAGATGAGAGGGACGGGGAGGCGAAGGGGCCCCGGACCCCAAGGGAATCGCCGCCCTCCCTGGTACTGTATAATCGTTGTGGGCAGCTACATGTTTCGACAGCGGTGTGAACATAATTGTTAGCCTGATTTCTTCATAGGCATGGAAGTTGGTCGCAAGCTGACGCTAAAGGGTGTGAAATATTTTATAAATAGTTCAACATTGACTTCTTTGTGATAAGGCATCAACATATAAAACATAAAGATATTATCTCTCTATAGATAAGAACATTGTATAAATATATGATTATTAAATGTATCGATTTCTCTGTATCAAAGATTAAAAATGGCATCTTTAAATGATGGTCTAGTAATGGGTTAAATTACATTTTTTATTCTTTTCTGATTTTGAATAAAACTATCATCTGAGTTTGTTCACCAGGCCGTTTTAGATAACATGATTTCTTAAACATTGTTGAATTGCCAAAAGAAATGTTTCCACTGTGTGAAAATAGCTGAAGTCAATTATCAGTTTGTTTATAGCTGAATATTCATTATTGATTTAAATATTTTCCCAGTTATTAGACAAACAATAATCATTTAGTTCGTGGATAACGATGTAATGTATAGTGTAACAATTAAGATATCTTGACTCTTTTTGCTTCCACATTTCTTATCTATTTGCTCATTTGGTATTTATGTAAAATTACACAAGAAACGTTTCAATGCAATAATAATGAAGCCAATTTTAATATTTATTTGTCATTTTCGTGTTTGTTTTGTGTTTTGTATACAGTGACATGTTATACGCCACAGAGACCCCTGCCACACGCGCGTGCACACACGCACGCACACGCACGCACACACACACACACACACACGTGAAGATCCGGGTTAGAATATTGATCTTCAGTAACCCATGCTTGTCGTAAGAGGCGACTAACGGGATCGGGGGTCGGGCTCGCTGACTTGGTTGACACGTCATCGTATCCCAGTTGCGTAGATCGATGCTTATGCTGTTGATCACTGAATTGTCTGGTCCAGACTCGATTATGTACAGACCGCCGCCATATAGCTGGAGTATTGCTGAGTGCAGCGTAAAACTAAACTCACTCACTCACTCACTCACTCACTGTTACGCATGTCACACTTTTCTCATGTACGATACGCATACACGTAGCTAAGGCTATTTTCTACAACGGCACTCTGGTTACATGACAGTTTAGAATGTGCCACTGGCGATTGACAGCCCGGAAGACAGTGACAGGAACAGTCAGATACATATTTGAAGGGACGTGAGTGAGTGAGTGAGTGAGTTGGGTTTTACGCCGCTTTTAGCAATATACCAGCAATATCATGGCGGGGGACACCAGAAATAGGCATCACACATTGTACCTGAAGGGACGTGAACACGCTATGTTAATTTGTACATGGATGAGAATAAATCTATAGTATTTTATCATCAATATTATCTATACGTTCAGTCACCCTAACACAGGCCGACATTATGAATGTAAAACACTCTATCAATGCAACTTGTCAAAGTATATACACTTCCCATCAGAATGGTTGGCTAACTTTGAAACCCGGTTGAATGACAAATTCCACGCAGCCTTCTCTTCCTTAATATTCAAACACTATCACTGCGGAGGACTCGTACTTTACCCACGAGGGCAGGTGAACCGGGAATTCGGCGAGCCGAGCGTACACTTAAACAACTCACCTACCCGACAGCCAACTGGTCGTAAAATGCGACATAATTCACTGGATCTTCCGACGCGAGGCTTTGTTTATAATATTTATCACTGGTTTGTCTGGTCCAGAATCGATAGTTTGCAGACCACCGCGATACGGCGGATTATATGCAAAGAAAGAATCGAAGCAATCGACGAAATGAAAGTAGAGCCTCGTGTTTGTTGGTGGATAAAACGAAAGAAACGAGAAATGGTTATCATAGTTCTCGTATGGACCTTGTGTTTGCAGACTCCTCAGTATTGTACTGTTTTACAAACGTTTGGAATGTTGTGCTCAAATCCAGCTTTGAAGTGTGTATATTTCTCAACTTCTCCCCAACAGCTTAGATTTCGTATTGTGTTCTGATTATAGCGACTGACTCGATATTTTTTTTGCGCTGATGTCGGTTCTTCATCTTTCCGTATTAACGTATTTTTGGCAGTAATTATATTTACACAGAACATGTGTATAGCTCAAACGTTCCTTGTTTCCAAACACCTGGCGTTATCACACTAACTTTGTCCTCATTCGCGAACACTGGGAGTCATCACAATGTGTTCATCGGTTTGTGAATGTTGATTCATTATGTTCATCACTCGAACCTGTTGATACTGGCGGTAGAAAGGGGTCATTTATTCTAATACCGAATTCAGGAAATTCCAGCGATATCTCCTACCCTACCATCTTATGGTTCATACATATTTTCTATTATATGATTTTGCATTGTGACTGAAAGATATATATGAAAATGCAGGTTCAGAATGACCATGCAGTGAATTCCTACAGTAGAGTCAACTTAAACAACAGTATCGTGTTTTAAATATTTGAAATTTAACATATTTATTAAACATGTTTACACACCAGTCTATGACGGACCCGTAAAGATCCGGGTTAGAATTGGTCTTCAGTAACCCCTGAAGATCCGGGTTAGAATTGGTCTTCAGTAACCCATGCTTGTCGTAAGAGGCAACTAACGGGATCGGGTGGTCGGGCTTGCTGACTTGGTTGACACATGTCATCGTATCCCAGTTGCGTAGATCGATGCTCATGTTGGTGATCACTGTATCGTCTGATTCAGACTCGAATGTGTACAGACCGCCGCCATATAGTTGGAATATTGCTGAGTGTGGCGTTAAACAACCAACCAACCAACCAACCAGTTTATAATGAGTCATATACAGCTTGACTTCTTGCTCCAGGTACGTTAGTGCAGACCACCTGCGTCTTTCCGGAGTTCCTACAAAGCCCGTCCGAAGATGGCTCACTGAAACCCTGGAGTACCCGGATGTGGTGGCTCAACCTGCGCCACCTACCCAGATGGGTGGAGAAGCAGGACGTCTTCATAGACGGCCCGTGGCTGTGGCGCCACCGCGACATCCTCAAGAACTGTGACCGTGTGACCAGGCGAGCCTACAGGAAGACCAGCTTCGGCCAGTGTTCCCAGAGACAGCTCGTCTACAACAGGACATGTCTAGCAGCCAAGGGGTTTAATAAGTTCCAGGTGGTACAGTATGGGCCCGACAGGTGAGGCACTTAAATATCTCCTTTCTGTCTGTCATCATATCCCAATTTTGTAGATCGATGCTCAGGCTGCTGATCACTGGATTGTCTGGTCCAGAGTCGATTATTTACAGACCGACGACATATAGCTGGAATATTGCTGAGCGTTAAACAACAAACCAACTGACTGGCGAAAGAGTGAGTGAGTTCGGATGAAGCGATTTAAGCAATGTTCCAGAGAAACCAAGAATAGGCTCAACATATAGTAATCGTGTGGGGAATCCAACCCGCTTCATCAGGGTACCGATAAACCCGCTATATTGGCGCCCCTCTGAAAATTAGGTACGAGTTTAGTAGCGGCATTGAAATGACCAACTTATCACGACTGAGGTTCTGTCATATCTCTCTTAAAGCATCCAACGGAGGAGGTACCAATTCTCAGACAATGTAATACTTAGTTTTTCATATTTGACTTATCTAACATATGATTAAATACCTTCGATATTAGACAGATTTAGAACATGATCAACATGTTAGAATCAACGTAGATCAATTAATTCCTGGAATGAGTAGCCTAATTGTGATGACACTGTTAAACTGCTTAACCAAAACAACCACCTTTTACGCACAAATATGACCCAGAGGTTTCTTGTAGCTTTAAATAATAAATATATTTCATAAGTTTTACGATTACGTTATTGTAAGGTAGCATGTTGAGGTAAAATTAGGATAAAATGCCAGGTAACCGGAGTAAGTGTTTATGGAACCGTGCCGAGAAAGTGTGACCCCCCTTAATTCTATAATCGTTCCTAATATGGTTAGCACCCCAACACTCTGAGCTAACGTAATTCTAGGGTTTGTGGTAACGTCGGGGCCCCAGCTCATGGGTTTGACCGCAGTTGGCCGACTGTCTGAACATAAACTACATCGAGGGCTCTCGTACAGTGACGGAAGTAAAAGACTTTGAGAACCATATTAACTAATCCAGTAAAGTTTTAATCGTAGATTCAAGATAATTAACTTCTTGCGACGATCTAGTTAGTACGTTTACTTAAGCCATATCACATTAGATCAAGCTGTTTGTTTCTATACCAAGCTTTACATTTGTTTACTTGGTGGACGGACCCAGCGACACTAAAGGACGAAAGAATGTTGGTTACCTGTTATTATACTGACGTTGATGATCGTTTTCACAACAAAGTGGTTTCTCATACGAAATGCTTTTTACCAAGAATAAATCGGTATTTATTTTTCGTAACTTACTGATGGTATCCTACCCCTGTACAAAACATCTTATTAGAATATTTTTTCACCTAACGACCAAGATCTGTCAACCATCAAGACCTCATTTTCCTCGGAATCACTACTTTATGAAGGCTATTAATGCTTATGTCAAAACATGAACTGATTATCTTCAAGTTTCACAATCTGAGAAAAGAACCAAGTTCAGTTTATTTGTATTAACAATTATTTTTCAACTTTGTTCAACATCAATGCATGCCTTCAACTAAGTAAATAGAACATTTACTTCCTTGATCAGTGAGGTATCTATTACTATCTGTAGTTATCACAGACATTTCCGCATCACTACCCTCAACGTGTCAGGACAATTTGTCAACACTGAAAGCAAATGTCATCTGAAGTTACTGAAATTCTAGACTCCTCACAGATGTCATACATGAAATTTAGGAATTGGATATTCTTGCAAGACTCCTCACAGATAACATACATGAAATTTAGGAATTGGACAATCTTGCAAGACGTTGGTATTCCCACAGGCAACAGTCGTGTTGCCATCAATGCCGATCTTTCAGCAACGGGATCGGAATTACTGCTCTGACTGACAAAATCTAAAAATTGAAATTTGGTCAAGTAGTTGGACGCAAACAGCAAGTACCATGGGTAGGCAAAACTGTGCAAAACTTAATAGATCGTAACATCGTTAATGGAAATGTTGTATTCAAAACATCGAAATCGGTGCGTTCGTAGGGTTAATTTGCAGGCATATTGATGATCTGGCCCCAATTTCTCGAAACAAACTTAAGTCTGAGTTTCGACTTAAGTTAAGAGTTTTTACTCAAATTTGAGAAAACACAGAAAAATGCATTTCCCAGAATAAACTGAAATCAATATTAAACTCAAACATAGTAGACAATTTGAGTTTGGTAGATAGATTACTTAAGTTGTTTGGGCATTTTTATTTTAAAAATGCAGTTGAGTTAAAAGTTCCAGCTGTTTCAAATTGTCAAACTCAGTTTGAAATTTGAGTAAAAACTTAAGTTTGTTTCGAGAAATTGGGGCCTGATATGGTTCAGTAAGTATCATACAGGGAAGTCCAGTCCACTGACCTGCACACCTGAAATAGAAACACATAAAAGAGACCTGTGAAACACCGCAATCTGTTTCATATTAAAACCGAAACACAATGATTCAGAATGACAAGAAAGTATGCACATAACTGTATAACAAGGGGGACGACTTCAACATTGCGATAGCCAACTTTCAATTTATGTCGACGAGTTTTCCAGCAGCTTAAGCCCTTGGTGTCTGCACAACCTTTGAAGTACAGTTGAGCGTGCTCTTTCTAAAAGGATTGTGAAGATCGTCTCAGGCCATTTGCTGATACGTTGTTTGGTCAGGCCTTAGTAACGCTGAAAAAACGTTTGATGGTAGACGTGTGGTGGACATTTCCAAATTTGATGCATCAGTGACAGACATGTAAGATATAATTACCTATTTTGGCCTGTATCATATGTTCCGGTGTTTTTTCATGCGTGAACGATTAGCGGGTATTATGGGCTAGAATACGCTCACCTTTAAGCGAACACCTGGTATCATCACTAATTGACGGTGATTCGTAAACACAAGCTGATAATATAGTCGGACACCATTTTTTGTATTCTTATGATTTCGAAAGGGAATTGACTCTTATATCATCTGACTGTAAGATAACGATGGAACGAATTACACAGAGGACATACTAAGTGTCTATTGATATATAAAGCCAACATCTTCTGTAAGTCCCACCTTACAGAATGAAGGGATATGGACAAAGGGCATTCAGAAATGCTGCAACGATGCTCTGAAATGACCTTCCCTTAGAAATGAGAGGAATCAAATCCTTTGACAATTTTAAGTTACAGCTGAAAACTCACCTCTTCACAATCGCCTATGCCTGAATCCCAATCTGTACACAGACTCATTAGTGTTGACATTTTCCCTCTAGTATCCAGTCTTTTATAATGTATTTTATTCTATTCCGTGTTGCGCTTTGAGAATATGTTTTTTTATGGAATCTAGCGCTAAACAAAACTATATTATTATTAAATTATCAAATATAGGACATGTAATACCTTTCCATTTACCATGATCCATTTAATGTAAATCCCAGCCGCTTATGGTTATGACCAGCGTGTCTGTTCTTTACAATTTGACAAAAAAGGGGTTCGAATCCTCACGTGGGTTTGTTCTTGGTCATCGGACATAGTATTGCTGTAAGATTACTGTCATCCTCATTAACGCTCCTCACTCACTCCTCAGCGCGGTGTACAACAAGGAGATTATATGTCCTCCATCTTCTTGTACTAATCAAGTGAGTCAACAGAAAATGAGCTGCAATTATACCTTCACGATGCACCATACACCCCTGGCGCTGTGAGGAGTCTAATTGTATTACAGTCAGCAGGGGACGAGGGGTTGTCATATTAGGAGAGACTGAGAGCCCGCTTGTGACAGTTAGGGGCAATTTTGTACTCAACTACTGACATATAATGACCTAAACGGTGATTGATTTGTATTATTTCTACCATATATTTCATGTCGTTTATCAACACATTCATGTATCAATGCCCTAATCTATGGTGGCGAATAATCGCAATCGTGAAGACATTTTGTTCGTCGCCAAAACTATCCATGGAAAATAAGCTTGCGCTTGTACAGTCTTCCTTCAACGATGCATGGTGGATCTACACTGACAGCAGGTGTAGCTAGTCATAATCTGCTTGAGGGGCGGTGGGGTAGCCTAATGGTTAAGCGTTCGCTCGTCACGCGTAAAACCATACAACTTTCACACAGTCCGTTTGAACAATTTGTCACGTGAGTTCCGAAACTTTGTTTATGGAAATTCAGAATATCGGGATTGAAAGAGATTTGGAAGGACATGTAGGAACTATTCTTTACATTAACAGTAGATCTTTTCTTGTCGATTCTTAAGAAAGTGAGTGAGTGAGTTTAGGTTTACGACGCTTTTAGCAATATTCCAACAATGTCAGTAATGGGCTTCACTCTCAGTAACCATGTGGGGAATTGAACCCGGGTCTTCGGCGTGACGTGTGAACGCTTTAGCCTCTAGGCTACCCCACCGCCCCCTCTGAAGGACCACGCCTCGTATCACCTGGTGAATCTGTTACATGGGAAACCGTACCGCATACAGTGGATGACTGACAATATTCGGGTTCGATTCCCCACAAGGGTACAATGTGTGAAGCCTATTTCTGGTATCCTCTGCCGTGATACTGCTGGAATATTGCTAAAAGCGACGTAAAACTAAAATCGCTCACTCACTTCCTCCAGATACAAGAAATGTGTTTAGACATCTTAACAAATGACCTATCGATTCATATATCTCTATTCTATAAGGTTTAGCATACACACATCTTGTTTTCCAGAACACCCAAGTTCGCCTGCATGAAGTTTCTCCGTCGGAGTGAGAACGTTGTACAGGTGCTAGAAAGTAAGTTCCTTTAAGTTATCTCTTGGGTATGTTTGTTATATTATTCATCAGCATAGAGAACGGTTAGTACCAATACGCATTGCCTATACAGGAGTCCTCGTGTTCAACATGCAGTACGGGCATTGGTGAGTTCTGGATTTCGTCGGGTCAACAGTATTCGAAAAATAGACCTGTCTTGATAGTGCATATATTGGGCCTTCAAGAAGAAAATGTCACTCGTCGTTAGTGCTGTTATTCTAAATTTTGGGACAGTTGGTTTTCTGTATGATACCAACTCATCATGCAGTTTAATTACATGCAGACTATGACGTCATGGACTCTATTTGTGCAAGACACATCATCACCAGAATGCGGGAGCGAATTTGAGTTACTTGCCGAACTAACCAACCGAACGCACATTCAATGATGGGTCTTTGTCAGTTAAGAATTAAACACGGAGTGGAACTGATGTGAAATGAATCAGACAAAGTCCTCAACCAGAACGTGTAAAACTCACCAGGAAACACGAAAGCCTTTTAGCTTTTGATTTATCTTCGTCTAGTCTATCGCAAGGATCTCTGAAATCGACACGCCGTTGAGTTGCGCTTTAATTCCGGTATGCGATTGTTATTATTACACGCCTGTACGGGCGACCATTTTACACAGTGTCGTTACTTACTTGAAGACAATGTTGGTTTAATACCAGATTGAACCCAGTACTGTTTCAATATAAACCATTGAACAATGATTAATTGCCCGGATATAAGTGTAAGCCCCTCTCATATGACCACGGTAGCTGCACGCGAACCTAGATGGGTGTAAATGCTCATCAAATATTCAGACATTTAAAAAAAGAACGGTTAGCACGGTGTTTATAGATTTTTCAGTGAAAGAACCGAGAAAACAGCACTAAATAAAGCTTTTAAATAAAATCAACGGGAAGATATTTGAAATGTTTGAAAAATTCATGGCTAACCAGCTTGGTAATATATCATGATGGATCACGTGGCAGGTTGGAAACATGTAGAGCTATCAGGTTTTCATAGTGTTTTTTAGATTGAAACGCGTTCTGTTTTTCCCACCTACATCAATCTTACACAGGAATGCGGATATACACTGTCTGGGTCATTTACAAATGTTATGGAAGCGTTACTTGACTGAAAATGGTCAAGGAAACAATGTTACCTTGCGGTCCAAAACACATATGACACACATACGGAAGATATCACCATGGGATAACCCTTATACTGTTTCATGAAGGGGGTAGACAAGGCAGGGGTAGAAGGGGGTAGACAAGGCAAGGCTGAAAAATGGTCCTATAATGGTTCACCTCTTGAGGTAATCAATAATTTTAAATATCTAGGTTTAATATTTTCAACAGGTGGCAGTTTTTTCACAAGCTCAGAAAATCTTATCAGAACAAGGTTTGAAGGCACTTGGTTCATTGTACAATATATTCAATGATAATGCGTACATTACTCCAGATATTCAGTATCAGTTATTCCAATCAGTTGTTTCTCCTATTCTCTCATATGGTTGCGAGGTTTGGGGCTTTATGGAAGCTAATGCTATTGAAAAGGTACACTTGAAATTTATGAAACACATATTATATGTCAAAATGTCAACTCCATCAACTTTCTTATATGGAGAATTGGGTACATTCCCCTTTGAAAGTTATTCGTCTTGTCAGGATTATCAAATATTGGCTTAAGATTTTGAGAAGTAAACCAGATAGATATATAGTTTTGATGTATAATTCATTATTGAATATTTCAAATGAGAACCCTGATGTTGAAAACTGGGCAAGTTTACTGAGAGATACGCTCTTCAGGTTTGGTTTTGGCTATATTTGGGTTGCCCAATATGTTCCTGAAAGTTGTGATTTTGTGAGAGAATTTACGCAAAGGGTTAAGGACATTTATTCTCAAATGTGGAAACATCAATTATCAACTTTAAGTGAAACTAGATTGTATCTTCATATTAAGGAAACTCTGTGCATCGAGAAATATTTAACTAATATTGATGTTAGGAAGTACCGAATTGCGTTTACACGTTTCCGACTTAGTTCACATATGCTTATGATTGAAAAAGGAAGATGGAGTGTGCCTAAAATCCCATTTGCCAATAGATTATGTCCCTTTTGTACTAACGAAATAGAAGATGAGTACCACGTACTCTTGATTTGTCCAAAATATCGAGAAATACGTAAACAGCATTTAAGTAATACTTTATTGGAAAATATAAGTATGTTTAAGTTTATCAAATTGTTCAAAGGTGAAAACAGTTTTGAAGTACTGAAAGCTGCAAAGTGTATTTATCATATCTTAAATGAAAGAAACAAAGTTGAATTTTTGTAAATCGTCCATACATATCCTCACTCTTGGGCTATAATGATAATAACAATGTGATTGCTCTCTTTATATACGTACATCGCCATGTGCACAGGCAAATATTCAATATATATATATTGTATTGGTCTTTGACCTAATAAAAATCTTGTCTTGTCTTGTCATGATAGCTACCATCAAGCATGAGTGCCTGCCTCAATTTGCCCAGCAATATATGTTTGTATTATATACGTGGCTGAGTGAGTATATGTGATAGGTGATGGTGTGATCGTTGCCTGACTTAATAAACTCTGTCAAAAAAGAAACGCAACCCCTGTCCTCAGATATGAAAAATTCGTTTGAATGAAGTTATTGCTTCCAAACTAAATTTTATTCGAATGTATGGAAATGATACACGTAATTAATGAAGATTACCATCCAAACAACTGCATTTGTACGCATAAGTGTATTTTATTGCTTATTCCGTCACAACGCATGAAATGACCCTCATGGTGACTTCGCACAAAAAAAACACATGCAAATCATGAAAATGGCAGTAAATGTAGGGGTGTATAAAAGCCCATGTGCTTCCGTATTATATTCATTCATTTGTCGCCGAAAAGCTGTGTTAAAAATGCCACGATTGAGTGCTGCCGACCGAAATATCGCCATTGGTCGTGTTCAAGCCGGAGAAAGTTTTGGAACTGTTGCACGGCACCTAAATGTTCACAAAACAACGATATCCCGACTTTGGAGCCGCTACAACAACTTCAATTTGACCAACGATCGCCCGAGAAGTGGAAGGCCAAGAATCACGACCCCCCCTTCAAGATCGGTACATCCGGGTCCATCACCTGCGTAATCGGCATGCCCTACCAACCGTGACTGCCACACAAATACCAGGTTTGAGGAGAGTGTCAGCTCAAACGATTAGGAACCGTCTGAAAGAAGCGGGTTTACGTGCCTGTAGACCAGTTGTTGGACCTGTACTACGCCCCCCTACATCGACGCCGACGACTCAGGTGGTGCAACAACGTAAGGATACGGACTTTACAAAACTGGAGGCGAATCTGGTTTTCTGATGACTCACGTTTTCTTTTGCAACGTCACGACGGAAGACAGCGTCTGTATAGGAGACGTCATAAACGTTTTGCGCCCATCTGCGTCCGACAGGTGGACAGATTTGGCGGAGAAAGCGTCATGGTTTGGGGAACCATCTCATACAACCAGAAATCAGACTTGGTGATCGTTCCAGGGAACCTGACAGCCCAACGTTACATCAACCACGTGTTAGAGCTTCACCTTCTCCCGATTATTGACCAACAGACACAGATTTTTCAACGGGACAACGCCCGGCCTCATACTGCACGTGCAACAATGAACTTTCTGCAGAATTCCAACGTCAATGTCTTGCCATGACCCTCTAAATCACCAGACCTCAACCCTATTGAACACCTGTGGGATACTCTGGATCGACGCGTCCGTCAACGTCAGCCGCCGCCACAGACGCTGCAACAGCTCGCCGTTGCACTGCAGGAGGAGTGGAGAGCCATTCCCCAGGAAAGAATCCGGCGTCTTATCCGTTCTTGTCCAAGGAGATGCCGTGCAGTGATTGCAGCGCGTGGTGCTCATACGAGATACTGAGAAAGACGCCCCCCTGGTGACAAACTGGTGTCTGTGAGATGACTTTTGAAATGACAATTTTAAACATGCCCATCTGGGTTATTATTCTGCCAAATTTCAGACTTCTGTCTTAAATAATAAAAATGCCGTGTCGTCCTAAAACTTCAGATCAAAATCTCTAAAATACAGGGGTTGCGTTTCTTTTTTGACAGAGTTTATTTTCATCCTCAACGAACACTGCCGTATGTACTTTCCTCCCTCGTGTGATGAAATACCGTTCGAACCCACTGACTCCACCAGGCCCACCCTCATGGCCCACCTTCATGGCCATCTGTTGTGTGCGAGTGGTTTGGGTGTTGTTTTACGCCGCACTCAGCAATATTCCAGCTATATGGTGGCGGTCTGTAAATAATCGAGTCTCGACTAGACAATGCAATGATCAATATTATGAGCATCGGTCTACGCAAATGGGATATGATGACATGTGTCAACCCATGACCATGGGTTTCTGACCTGCTTAAAGGGACGCAACTCTGCTTAGCTAATTTCGGCGCCTTAAAACGAAAGGGACACCTATGCCGCTTCCCATCTGAAGTGAGTGAGTTTAGTTTTACGCCGCTCTGTCATCAATATTCCAGCTATATGGCAGCGGTCTGTAAATAATCGAGTCTGGACCAGACAATCCAGTGATCAACGGCATAAGCATCGATCTACGCAATTGGGATACGATGACATGTGTCAACCAAGCCAGCGAGCCCGACCCCCCGATTCCGTTAGTCGCCTCTTACGACAAGCATGGGTTACTGAAGGTTCATTCTAACCCGGACCTTCACGGGTAACGACTGGCAGGATGACAGGACGTCTTGTTGAACTGATGATAGTTTAAATATACCTGGCTATAGGCGATTAAATATAGGTCAGAACACACTAACCCTGTATTTAATCGTTTTTAAGGTGTTAGTTAAAATTGAAACATTTCAACGATCAGAACAGCAGGTGTCGCGAACTCAAACCTGTTTATACTATTGTAACATTCATGTAACCCTGGCACCTAACATGTTGATACAACAATGTTTAGATAACCGTTTTTAAATTTTATGTCATCCAAGTCAATGGTAGATATAAAAAAGTTCCGTCATTTCCAAGTGGTATTAATTCTACGATTTCCTTAATTAATGCGCAGTCTGAGACATGGATGCGCAGCTTCGGCAGCTGTGTGTCCCACTTGAATCTCACCTTGTGAGTATGAACATCCTTAAGACATTAACGTTTATTACTGACTTCCAGCCTGAATCAATATTACGACAAATAATGCATTACCTTAATTAAACGTGACCTTACAAGCATAAACAGGAAATACGATCTTAAGTATTAAAATTGGTATTTATTTGTTCAGGATAATAAAATAAAAAACACCTCCAAATGTCATGCCATTGTTTGTCATGATCTTGAAACTAAGCCAGGGTTGAGGAGTTGTTTATCAACACAGGACGAAGAGGACACCTGTATGTATACCTGGCCTATCGATCTATCTGGCCTGGTTTCATGATAGACACGTGTAACCGATCGACAGCGTAAGGGCACACAACAATCAATATGTAATGCGAATGTCATCTTTGCCTGACTCTAACAGTTGACCTATAGCTCTGAAAAGTGCTTGATACAACACACACAAGCACTCACGCATGCACGTACGTACGTACGCACTGAATAGAATATTTCAACTTAATGACACGAACTATGAATAGAATATATCCAAATTATGACTGCGTGCTTATAAACCCACTGCTAAATATTTTATTGATTTGTCTCTTTGTAAGAAATCAGACAAAAACATTCAACCTTGAAATACCGGCATCCGCTTACCAGATAAACTTTTAATGGCTTTAGTATACGGAACCACGGCGTCAGGTGTTACATCACGACGTCTCATCACGGTGAGGGAAATGTACTCAAAGTACAACCGTACTTGACGGATACCGTGCTGATATACCAAGTCCGAATTTGGGTTTCCAACCCAAAAGCAGCGGATCCTGGTACGCCTAAGGGCGTAGTACCACATATTATATTCTAGCACCTTACATGAATATAAAAGAGAATTAACATGTAATACAGCCGAGTCATCCGGAGCCCTGTTGGCACGTGCTGGTCGGAGTCTAAAGGCACAATGTATTGCTTCCCTGGGGAAGGGGTACTGTCTCCGTTGCTAGGCACCATAGTACATATTTATAGGTAATGACACAGAGCGTATATTCTTCATATAACCTGCTTAGGTGAATTCTTGACAAAACTATAGGCCAACGGCGGCTTTAAACAGACTGTGAATGGCTAAACAACTCGCTGTTTTGTGATCGATGAATCGATAACAAAAATGTCTGACGTGTATTCATCTATAGTTTGTACAGGTACATAAAGGTTGTATGGTAATATTTGAAACAAATGGGAAAATTATATCCATCAAAACGTAAAGGTTTGTCGAATGCTATCATTTAAATTCCTCATTTTAGACTGAATGTCAAATATATATTCTTTCAATAAACTTGTTAATTATATTTATTGGTTATTATTATTGAAATTGAACATCCTATAACAGTATAAATCTATAATTAGTTTTAGACATACATTAACATCGTTGAAATGAGTACATATACTGAAGATGAGGATGTGAATGGGAATGGCAGACATGAGTTTAAACGCATCATCTGGAAATTACGTTTGAAATGAGCAATCCTTTCACTATACATCTTGCGGACACCGATACCCATCATAACGTGAGTGAGTTTAATCTTACACCGCTTTCAGCAATATATCTCAACAATATCACGACAGGGGACACCAGAAATGGGCTTCACACATTGTACCCATGTATGGAATCGAACCCGGAGCCTTGGTGTGGTGAGCGAACGATTTAACCACTAGGCTACAACACGGTCCCCCCAACATAATGAGCACCCTTACTGGAGTATCGATGTGACACATCTTTACTAAAATGAATTCTTGTGGACACACTCGTGAAGATCTGGGTTAGAATTGGTCTTCAGTATCCCATGCTTGTCGTAAGAGGCGACGAACGGGATCAGGTGGTCAGGCTCGCTTACTTGGTTGACACATGTCATCCTATTCCAATTGAGTAGATCGATGCTCATGCTGTTGATCACTGGATTTTCTGGTCCAGACTCGATTATTTACAGACCGCCGCCATATAGCTGGAATATTGCTGTGTGCGGCTTTAAACAACAAACCTAAGCTGGCGTACACTTTGTACATAAACCCAATCTTGTGTACAATATGTGTATCTATTCATTTGGGGACTCACTATATTTGGAAAACGGTCAGTATGTGAGCGAAACACATCCTCGAGTAGTTATATAACAGGTAGGTATGAGTCACAAAGGTCATTAAGAGCAACATGTAACTTCACCCGTCGAGACTTAGTGGTACATCAGGCCTTAAAACTTGAACTAGAACACAGCAGAATTACCACACATCTTTCTCACATACATATTTAATGACCATTTTCGAATATGTTGAGTAGGTATACATGTATATGTATTTTAGTACTTATGTAAAAGGTCAAGAAGTACGTAAAATGCACCCAAGACGTACATGTACTAAACTTGTAGAACAATCAATTACTCATATTATAGTTTGTGCATTTTGTTTTCAGGCAAATATGTACATTCACTCACAAAGGTCATTCAGTGTAGTATATCACCTGTTATCATGGGACTTAATGCCATGTAATACATCAATGGTTTATCAATCAGTACAGAGTTGACAGAGGACGTTTTAACCACGTTCAACCAAGCCTTGCAAAAACTTCAATATTCATTTGTCGTAAGTAGCTACGGAATCTGTCTGTCTGTTGCTAAACAATAACAATCAATTACCTGTATTAGTTGGTGCTTCTGTTTCTGAGCGTATTGACGATCTGTCCAGATAGGAAGCACAACGAGATCAGTTAAGCATAGGTTTCATGAAAACATGAACTTTAAGCTGGAAATGATTAATGGCAAGTGGTTGTTACTTTAGTTAACAAAGTAATTACAATTACATCCAGGTGAACTGTGTTCACGGGGGCTTGGCAGGTTACATTAACATCTTACGACGTAACTATGTTATATTTCAAGAAGGAGTCGATAAACATGTTATCAAAGGGATTTGAAACCATGAAGGACACGTCTAAATTTGTTCATTACGGCTCGTAACGCTCAGCTTGCTATGGAGTAATGACTGTATATTTCAGTAGGAAAGTCAGATGATTTTAGGATGTTCGATTTTCTGATCAAATCAGGTTGAAAGCGTGTTAAAATCACGTGTCATACATCTACAGTATTGAGAGATGGAGGACTAGTAAGTGGTCGTTGATGCATCAAGTTCCTGGTTCGAATCCGATGGATCCGTATCGTAGAATCACTTGATTCTACTGTCGTATTATAACTGTAACTAAAAATGTTTCAAATCTCGTGTGAAGCCCATTTCTGGTGTCCCCCGCCGTGATATTGCTGGAATATTGCTAAAAGCGACGTAAAATCAAACTCACTCACTCACTTATATCTCAGAGTGAGTGAGTTTAGTTTTACGCCGCACTCAGCAATATTCCAGCTATATGGCGGCTCAAATGGATATGATGACATGTGTCAACCCGCTCTGTCATCAATATTCCAGCTATATGGCGGTCTGTAAATAATCGAGTCTGGACCAGACAATCCAGTGATCAACAGCATGAGCATCGATCTGCGCAAATGGGAAACGATGACATGTGTCAACCAAGTAAGCGAGCCTGACCACCCGATCCCGTTAGTCGCCTTTTACGACAAGGATAGGTTACTGAAGATCAATATTCTAACCCTGACCTTCACGGGTAAGTTCGATAATTAAATAACGCAACTGTGTTTTGGAACAACTGTTGTTTTTACGACTGCACAGGATTTGTTTAGATGCAATTTCCTGTTTTGTTCCGTGTTTTCTTCGGGAAAGTGTTGACTTGCCTCTGCATGTGTTTGTGCCCGCTGCCACCGGTGGGGCAGGATACACTCCCCTTTCCGCCTGGTGTCACCGAAATGGCCGAGAGTTGTCAAGGGAGTTACAGAATTGCAAATCACGTTGCAACGGTGCCTACCGTGGTTGGACAGGGTGCCACCAGTAGAACGGGATACGCACTCCCTTGCCGGAACACCTGGCATCGTCACTATCTCTAAATGGTTCATAAACACATGCTTATGAAATAGTCGGAATCGTACAATCTACTCTGCTTTCACTGCCTCAAGTGCATACTATTCCTCTCATACAACATGCATTGATTGTAAAATACAAGCGTTATTTTATACTATATCGAATGTCACCATGTTGTTCACCTACAACTTACAGTAATTCTTACAAGTAATGGACAAGGCCCAGCGTGATGTATATCAAACCTGTCATTCAGTCGACGTCATGTGTCGAGATCCCCTCATCTGCCTGACACTGTGGCACAAGTAATATATTTTTTGCCTTGCTGGAGAAGACGTTACATCGAATCTCCAATTAAGCGATTCCTCTGGGGATTCAAACATGGCACGTTATCATTTTAATTGTGTCCCCTGTTCCCTCGAAGTAATCAAGCTGGCGGTATCTTACAGATGCCTTCCATCGTGGCCCTTTGTTCTGAGACATATTCCTACCTTTTTTAAAACAAAACATTAACCATACAAATTATATTATCGTCCTGACCTAGACGTAGAGGACGATAAGAAACTGAACTTTGCCTAACGTGGTTGATATACGAGGGTTGGGTCGTTATAAAACTATGCATTCAAAAAATGTTTAGGTTAAAAGCACCTCGCAGCCACTTTGGTCATTGTGCAAGTAAAGATACCGTAAGTTGGATTATATTACAATACATCGATTACTGTCGATTACCAAAAACAGTTCGTTTCATCACTGCATAACAGTAAGTGTCATCACTGAATACCAGTGGGTGTCATCACTGAATACCAGTCGGTGTCATCACTGAATACCAGTCGGAGTCATCACTGAATACCAGTGGGTGTTATCACTGAATACCAGTGGGTGTCATCACTGAATACCAGTGGGTGTCATCAGTGAATACCAGTCGGTGTCATCACTGAATACCAGTGGGTGTCATCACTGAAAACCAGGTGTTGTCATCACTGAATACCAGTGGGTGTCATCACTGAGTACAAGTTGGTGTCATCAGTGAATACCGGTCGGTGTCATCAGTGAATACCAGTCGGTGTCATCACTGAATACCGGTGGGTGTCATCACTGAATACCAGTGGGTGTCATCACTGAATACGGGTGGGTGTCATCACTGAATACCAGTCGGTGTCATCACTGAATACCGGTGGGTATCGTCACTGAATACCAGTCGGTGTCATAACTGAATACCAGTGGGTGTAATCACTGAATACCAGTGGGTGTCATCACTCAATACCAGTCGGTGTCATCACTAAATACCAGTGGGTGTCATCACTGAAACCAGTCGGTGTCATCACTGAATCGGGTGTCATCACTGAATACCAGTGGGTGTCATCACTGAACACAGGTGTTGTCATCACTGAATACCAGTGGGTGTCATCACTGAGTACAAGTTGGTGTCATCAGTGAATACCGGTCGATGTCATCACTGAATACCAGTCGGTGTCATCACTGAATACGGGTCGGTGTTATCACTGAATACCAATGGGTGTCATCACTGAATACCAGTGGGTGTCATCACTGAATACCGGTGGGTGTCATCACTGAATACCAGTCGGTGTCATCACCGAATACCAGTGGGTGCATCACTGATACTAGTCGGTGTCATCAGTTAATACCAGTCGGTGTCATCACCGAATACCAGTCGGTGTCATCACCGAATACCAGTGGGTGTCATCAGTGAATGCCAGTGGGTGTCATCAGTGAATACCGGTCGGTGTCATCAGTGAATACCGGTCGGTGTCATCAGTGAATACCGGTCGGTGTCATCAGTGAATACCAGTCGGTGTCATCAGTGAATACCAGTGGGTGTCATCACTAAATACCGGTGGGTGTCATCACTGAATACCGGTGGGTGTCATCACTGAATACCAGTGGGTGTCATCACTGAATACCGGTGGGTGTCATCACTGAATACCAGTGGGTGTCATCATTGAATACAAGTCGGTGTCATCAGTGAATACCGGTGGGTGTCATCACTGAATACCGGTCGGTGTCATCAGTGAATACCGGTGGGTGTCATCACTGAATACCGGTCGGTGTCATCAGTGAATACCGGTCGGTGTCATCACTGAATACCAGTCGGTGTCATCACTGAACACCGGTCGGTGTCATCAGTGAATTCCAGTCGGTGTCATCACCGAATACCAGTCGGTGTCATCACTGAATACCAGTCGGTGTCATCACTGCAGAGCAGTGTGAAAAGTAAAGCAATCGCAAATTTTGTGAAAATATGTGCCAACCGATTGACAAAAGGACTTCTTACTTTTGGAAGTGTTTTACTACTGGTGTGTTTTACTTCAGGTGTGTTGAGGTTTTATCACAGGTTTGTACTGCCTGTCTACATACCCAAGATGGTGAGCTAGGTACAGCTATTATTGCGTGCATGTCTCTCGGCGACACTCATGTTTACAGCAACAAAGAAGAGTGTATTGAGATGTGTACGTGTAAACCATTACGTGTATAAAAGCACGACTTGACAACCCTTCCCTAACACTGACGGCAGCAATTATGCATATGATACGGAGTGTATTACTGATGTATTTCCCTTTGTTAAGCATGACGAGGCACTGGAACCGCACATCATGTGAATCAATGTATTATAGATAGATGCAGATTTGCAGCCCCTCGTGTACTCACTAACCTCAACAAGCTATCATCTAACACCGAGTGCACCCAACTGGAATATCAATTTCTATTTTGACGAAACAAAAAAGCACCAAGGATTATAATGAAATGATTAATTGCGTCATTTTGGGGGAAATATAATTGTATTATGTACAGTGTGTGATTTTACTGTAGATATCAATACTAATTATATTTTAAATTTAAATTTTTTTTAAACCAATTTCCTTCTTTTACCGTGATATACAGCGTCCCTACCGGCATTGTCTCACATGGGCATTTCGTTTGTCTCGAACTACGGATAGCTCGATATATACCGAACAAAAATGATTGGCACGGTGAATATTTTGGGTGTTATTGCATTGAAAATTGAGTGTTTAGTCTTCACGAAATAAATTCCACAAATGTGATCCCTGACTTTTCAGGTCAGTATATTTTCGATTATCCATCTAGTTAGCCATGCTTAACTATATTTTTCACATATGACATACGTTGTTCCAACACACACTTGTTGTATGAGAGTCAGTGACTGTACATGTAGCAGGATGTAGGCTCCTACAACACCCGGTGTCTCCCGTATGAAATACGTCGACTGGTGTACAGAATAAAGAGGGTGTCACCCATAGGTTCATAGATTTCAACGATATCATTAATTCAGACATTGTTCGCTTTGTCTGTTAAAACCCGATTCACTCACTCACTCAGACTCCTAGACCTTATACAAAACATGAGTCCTCGTCAATAATAAACTCTGTTGTGTCTGTCTACAACATGGTTTAAGTTGAGAGTGGATGTGTGAGTGACTTAGGTTACTGCAGCCTTGACCTTTCACCTGCTTGGACACCGTCTTCACATATTGTACGGACGAATGCTAACCACGAGGCTGTCCACACCAGCTCCCAGCCACACACACACACACACTCTCTCTCTCTCTCTCTCTCACACACACACACACACACACACACACACACACACACCCACACGCACCCCACGCACCCGCACCCGCACCCGCACCCGCACCCGCACCCCCACCGTCCCTCTTTAACGTTGGTAAGTAGACGTGACAGTTTCAAGTACATGTACAATAGCTAACCTCAACAACTTCACTCTCCCGGTCGGCCATGTTGGCGTACTTCCTCACCTCAAGATGTCAGTAACTCACGGCAGTTCTAACATATTGATCTACCTGTCTCGATTGTTCTTATTAGCATCGAGAACAATAGGTAGGTATGCATTGTTTACCAGCCGATCTATTGTCCGGATGTGTCCGTGCACTTTGGGGGGACACACGTTAATGCACGACTGGCGCACACTTGGTGTACACGATCGATATCTTGACATGTGGGAAAACGTTCTGTATATTGTGAAAGGGATAATATGTTAACTCTCTTGGAACAATGTCCCACCCAGAATATTCAGTTATGTATTTTCAGTGTGTTTGTTTGTTGTTTAACACCGCACACATCACTGTTTCATCTTTATGACGGCGGTCTGTAAATAATCGAATCAGTACCAAACAATCCGGTGATGGATATCAAGAACATCGATCTACGCAATGACATGTGTCAGCCAAGTAAGCAAGCCTGATCCCCGATGCGTTTAGTTACATAGGATGCTGGAGACCAGTCTATATCCCGGGGATGTTATATATTTGAGTGAGTGAGCTTGATTTTACGCCGCTTTTAGCAATATTCCGGCGGGGGACACCAGAAATGGGCTTCACATACTGTACCCATGTGGGGAATCGAACCCGAGCCAAAGCTTCAGCCAAAAGGCAACCCCACCGCCCCTATATATTTGAAAACAGGAAGATGAAAACGTGTTGTGTTTTTAAGGTGACCTAGTGAGTGAGTAAGTGAGTATGGTTTTACGCCGCTTTTAGCAATATTCCAGCAATATCACAGCGAGCTTAACACATTGTAGCATTGTTGGGAATCGAACCCAGATCTTCGGCTTGACGAGCGAACGCCTAACCACCATTAGGCTACAATGCAAAGGTACAAGTCAAACTGGGTGTTTATTGCCTAAGTGGACACTTCAGAGGAAACCCCGGTAGTCAGGAAATCTGGCTTTCTGAACGACTTCTGTTGGGATATATATAATCCGGCCCTAATCCGTACCCTTGACAAACCGGACTAAGTCATCGTGAAAGGTACCGTCAAGATTAACGAAATTTCCCTTTAGTTTAGATAACATGAAATTCTGATGATCCAGACATGAATAACAGATATGCGTATTGAACAGCATTATCGTGGAGCGAATAGTGTTATCGATTTTACAACCTATCCGATAAATTTCATATCGTCACCCGATTAATGTGGAAACGAAGTTACCCAGCAGGAAGGGTTGTTATTTAGCTCCACACTTCCGTGCAATGTCTGCATGATTGAAACACTAATTACTAACGCTCTGAAATGTATGGATAGAGGTTTCTCAGGTGTGATTGTTTGTGTTACAGATATGGTTGCACATCATTTGGCGCGACGCTCAGGCATTCTATTGTAACGCTTTGAACGTGCTTCATTAAACGTGACTTAAATTACGTCAGTTGTTGATTGCAAAATATCACACAAGGTAGTAGTATACGTTCTCTGTAACAGGTGTGTGTAACATATATATCTGGGCTTAGATTTTCGAAGCTCTCTTAGAGTTAAGATGGTCGTAAGTGTCATACATTAACATTAACATACGACTATCTTCGGAAATCTGGGCCCAGATGTTGATTGCGAAATATCACACAAGGTAAACGTTCTCTATATCAGGTGTGCATATATTTCATGTGTATATTCAAGTCTTTAAAAGCATGCTCAAAGAGGAGCAGTTGGGTAGCCAAGTAGTTAAAGCAATCGCTCATCACGTCGAAGCCCCGGGTTCGATTCCCAACATGTGTGAAACCCATTTCTGTGGTCCCCTGCTGTGATATTGCTGTAACATTGCTAAAATCGGCGTAAAACCATAGTCACTAACTCACTCACTCATTCTCAAAGATCAGATGTGAAATTGGTTAATTGCGAATAATTAGGCTTGGAAAGAGTTCTCTGAATACAATTATATGATATCAATTGTTAATTGCCAATAAACACGCAAAGTGAATGCTTTTCGCAATAGACATATATGATATCGCTTGTTGACTGCGAATTAGCACAGTAGGTAAACGTCCTCTGAAATAAGCATGAGTGATATACGTCAGTTTGTGGTTGCGAATTGGCTCATTTGGTGAATGTTCTCCGTAACAGAGATATTTGATATATATCATATGTTGATTGCGAATTGGCACGCAAGGTAAACGAAATTGACGGCTTTACAGACGACTAAGCATAATTCCTTAATGATGTTATCAATTTCATATCCATAAAACTGAATTAAACTGTTAATGCAAACATTTAATTTCAATAAAGCATACACGTAGAAAGGTCTTATTGTTGAACCGTATAAAACGCTATGACATCCCTATAATGACAATTGCATTAAAGAACAACATTGATAGAGGAGAAATCGACTACATTAGAAACATATGCGTCTCGATTTCACTACCTCCTTCAGGGCTCAACAATAGCCGCCCGCGCCGCGTAGAAGCCGTTCGTTTGACAAGATAGCAAAACCATGCTGATTTAATTTACAGCAATCATATTTTCTCGATATGCTCATATTTACTACAGTGAATCGATGAACTTTTGACTGCTCCATCTTGCGTTTAAATATCGCATAGTCATCAACGTGTTTAATCGTTAACTCATGCGTTAAGTCTAGTTAGGATAGACCTCTGTATCTGCTTGTGTTCAGGTAATCAAATAAGATATGGATTTTTAATGTGTTAGAAGCGAATGTGGTTACCAGCTTATTGTAACATGATAAGCTGTTTAGGACGAGAACGTCGCCTAGCCTTAGGGAAACTTGCCCCGATGATTGGTAATTTAGTTTGTTAGTTTTGACACACTTTCCCCAAGCAGAAACGATTTATGAAAGTTGGAGCTTTTATTAGATAATTCCTAGCCCGTGTGCAATCAAACTTTGTCAGCTGTCCGATTATTGCTTGAATATTTGACCAATCAGAGAGAAGTTCAACTGTCACATGCGGTTCTACTTTCAGGTGCGCCTAGAGAAACCAACGATGCCGGATTGTGTGATGAGAGTAATCTGAAACTGGACGAATGGCCATGGGTTGGTAAGTGGTGAAAGCATACATCCTAGTTGATGGTTTCCGGATTTAAAAACACCTAGCTGCAATTCTAGATTTCGACAATGAAAACCGAGGAGTTTTAGATCCAGGATTCTTCTCTCTTTCTTTCTTTCTCTCTCTCAACATTTAGAGATATTAAATACTCCCTCCCTCCCTCCTCCCCCTCTCTCTCACTATTGGTTTTTCTTTTCTCTCTGTCGTTTTGTCTCTGTATCTCTCTCTCTCTCACCACCTCCACCCCTCTCCCTCCGCCACCCTCTCTCCATATTTCCCGCCCCACTTCTTTCTCTGTGTGGTGTTCCTGTTGGTCTACTCCCATTTGTGAGAACTCCCAATTGTGAGACTCCCAGTTATGAGACAGTGGACTAAGTAATTAACAACGAAAACACACCATCCTCCCCTGTTTGATAGAATGGATTAACCCTAGCTAATTACTGATTTGCTATGTAAATGAATCTTGTGGAGGTAACTTAATGAAAGTTTATACGATAAATTGATTAACATACTCAGGTAAATGTATTTCAAAATTAAACACTTTGTTTCGTGATCATTTGAAAGATTAATTAATTTACCTAAGCAGTAATGCTTGTTCACCAATCTCAATTCATTTTCATAAATAATAACATATGTTTAAACCAGAATGACTTTCAAACTTAATAATAGTCAATAAAATGTGTTATCATAATTACATGTTCTTCTGAATAAATAAAGTATTTAATTAACTATTTCTTCTGTGTAAATATAATCTTGATAATCTATTTCATTGTGGGCACTCTTCAACAACTGGGCTGATCCTACACTTTCATTGTAGGGATGTGGAACTATGTGCATTGAACCATTAATTAATGTGTCTCACAACTGGGAGTTTCTCTTTCTCTTTCCCCTCCCCCTCTCCCTCTCATTACCCCCCTCTCTCTCTCCTCTCATTTCCCTACTCTCTCTCTCTCTTTCGACATTTAGAGATGTTAAATACTCCCTCCTCCTCCCCCCTCTCTCTCACTATTTGTTTTTCTTTTCTCTCTGTCGTTTTGTCTCTGTATGCCCTCTCCATCTCTCTCTCTCACCACCTCCACCCCTCTCACCACCTCCACCCCTCTTCCACCTCCACCCCTCTCCCTCCGCCACCCTCTCTCCATATTTCCCGCCCCACTTCTTTCTCTGTATGGTGTTCCTGTTTCATTCCCTTTCTCTTTCCTCTCTCTCTCCCTCTCTCTCTCTCTCTCTCTCTCTCCCGCCCCACTTCTTTCTCTGTGTGGTGTTCCTGTTGGTCTACTCCCATTTGTGAGAACTCCCAATTGTGAGACTCCCAGTTATGAGACAGTGGACTAGGTAATTAACAACGAAAACACACCATACTCCCCTGTTTGATAGAATGGATTAACCCTAGCTAATTACTGATTTGCTATGTAAATGAATCTTGTGGAGGTAACTTAATGAAAGTTTATACGATAAATTGATTAACATACTCAGGTAAATGTATTTCAAAATTAAACACTTTGTTTCGTGATCATTTGAAAGATTAATTAATTTACCTAAGCAGTAATGCTTGTTCACCAATCTCAATTCATTTTCATAAATAATAACATATGTTTAAACCAGAATGACTTTCAAACTTAATAATAGTCAATAAAAATGTGTTATCATAATTACATGTTCTTCTGAATAAATAAAGTATTTAATTAACTATTTCTTCTGTGTAAATATAATCTTGATAATCTATTTCATTGTGGGCACTCTTCAACAACTGGGCTGATCCTACACTTTCATTGTAGGGATGTGGAACTATGTGCACTGAACCATTAATTAATGTGTCTCACAACTGGGAGTTTCTCTTTCTCTTTCCCCTCCCCCTCTCCCTCTCATTACCCCCCTCTCTCTCTCCTCTCATTACCCCCACTCTCTCTCTCTCTTTCGACATTTAGAGATGTTAAATACTCCCTCCTCCTCCCCCCTCTCTCTCACTATTTGTTTTTCTTTTCTCTCTGTCGTTTTGTCTCTGTATGCCCTCTCCATCTCTCTCTCTCACCACCTCCACCCCTCTCACCACCTCCACCCCTCTTCCACCTCCACCCCTCTCCCTCCATACCCTCTCTCCATATTTCCCGCCCACTTCTTTCTCTGTATGGTGTTCCTGTTTCATTCCCTTTCTCTCCCCTCTCCTCTCTCTCTCTCTCTCTCTCACTCACTTCCTCACTGTATTCCGCATTCGGTACCCCGCATTCTGTTCCTGTTTAATCTTCACTCCACCAATCGCTGTGTTGTATGAATGGAAGCGTACCCCCACCCCTCCCCGATACCGAGTAGACTCCCCTTCCCATACATCTCTATAATGGCTGCCTGGCATTCACCTTCACATTATCTCCCTAGTCATAAAATGATTTACAAATCATGCTGCTTGATGGAACTGACTTTTAAACATCACGGGGCGTATTCGATTCGCAAACTCTGATTAATGGCGTCAACGGTGGGTTTTCATTAACAAACATCCAGCTTTTTTGTCCAAGTCCCTTCTGTTGACAAGGTTACATGTCCTAACTGATGCTAGGAATGTCTTCGCGGATACTCGGATCACAAAATCGGTGTTTCGAATTCGCCCGGGAGCATCCTTAATAGAGCCCAAATGTTTATGCATTGATGCCCGTATGGGCAGCTGTGACTCCACTAAGATCTGAAGTAAGACATGGCTGATCAATGTCTCCCCACTGTTCTAGCCTAGTGGATGGGTAATTATTGCCGAGCTTCTGATGGCCCGTCGGTACATACTTACCATCCTCCGGTGAGGGACTTTTTCTATGCTTTTCCTAGTTTTTTCTTTCAAAAAGCCAATTGATCATGCCCCCGAAAATGGACAGCAGATTGTTTGACGGCCGTCTTGAGGGTAATAAATTCGAGAGAAAGCCATGGCATTGTGATCGATTTACAGAGGGATTGGGCCTCTCTCCGGATAAGTATCTCAGTTAAACACGACTTCTCACCATTAACTAATCCTTGGAAAATTGAGAAATAAGAGATAAGCAGAGCGAGGCATGAAGAAATGGACAGCGATCTCCGCCAATTACCACGTGCACCCCGTTCTGCACACGTCCCGTATCTCACGTCCAGCTTCAGACAAATGTACCGGTCTCGAGGGATCGTACAAAAACCTACATTACCTTACTGGCTAGACGGAGACTTTCTTCGGTCATCTTAATTGCATTTTGCAGTTTTTTGGTGTGAAAAAAACAGAGTATTTTTTAAAATCAGTATAATAAAGATTTTTTGTCTGCGTCAGCTGATATGTTATAATACTTAATAAATCGAAAAAACACGATTTTATGCTGCTTGGCGATTATTATTTATATACTGTTATTATAACAGAACGATTAAAAATCATACATCCACACGTGCTCCTTGACATGAGTTGTATTTCTTTCTGAAAAGTCTCTCTGAGGATTTCAAATGTTTCATATAACGTGTTGATAATTTTTTCTGTACATAAATTAGTATTTTTTATCAGACGTCTAACTTTTGAAATGTTCCCCTAAAGCAAAGGAGTAAAGATCGACACGTTATTCTAGTGGTAGAAATATGTCTGTTTGCTCATCGTGTGAAAAAGAATCAGGATTTGAAACCCAAATATGTACATAACTGATGTGTCCTGCAGTTTTGTTACTGTTTTGTTACTTCGAACCACGAAACATGTTAAAGCAAAAGGTGTTTACGATTGGTCACGTGTGAATCATGTGATCAACCTGCAATCAATTTGCTGAAGAAGAAGATCAAATAAAGCTGTTTTTATCAGTTACACGGGAGTTATAGAGAGAACGTCGATATCAGGTTTGAGAAGAGTGAGGGTGTATCAACATAGACAACAGACTGACTTTCAGGGAAGTTCAACATTGTCTGTTTCCTAATACATTTAAATCGAAAAAGTCTATTCTCCAGCTGGCCCAGTCGTGTATGGTGCCACAGTTCGCTATGCAGAGTTATCTCCCTTGGCACGTCAGAAAGCTATGATCGAATTTATGGTTCAAGTCTCGTGAGCTGTCATACCTCTAAACCGACTTGGGTGCCTTCGAGAAATAATCGTGATCGTGGGTTCGAATCTCTTTTCCCCTATGTTTATAGCCTGGTCTCCATCATGCCGTTATACAGAGTTGTCTCCCTTGAGAAATGATCGTGGTCGTGGGTTCGAATCCTTTTTCCCCTCTATTTCTAGGTTTATCAGTACCACACCTGTGTAAATAGGTAAACACGTGAGACATGCCCCCTCGAGGTGACCTCCCACATAACGCTTATAGAAATTGAGTGAGTGGACTATTATTCAAAGCTGCTCTAAACCCGTGATCGCGCGCTCTATTTTCAGGCTTGAACCGTCTCAATTTCATTATAAAACGAAATGCAAATATTTACTCACATAACCTTAAAGTAAAGCAAAATGCAGCAAAATATAATAATTTTAAACATTGTTCACGAAACGGAATAACAGCTGTACCCAGATTGTATTCATTTGGAACAAACCAAAACATATCTCTCATCTTTATATGTGTTTGTTCGGGGTTTTACACACAAAAAAGATAGTTCTGTGAGTGCTGTCTGGGACTCTATTGTAGAGATTAGAAGAACATAAAATACAGCTGACTTGAAATAGCAGCCACATTTCCAGACGCAATCAAATCCAGACCGGCAGCAACACTGGTGACTAGCGTTTTCTTTAGAAATCCTGTTTTTGAATATCGGAGTGTTGAAATTGCGGGAGAACTGGTGACTAAGAAATTCCTGGCACGGCGGTAGACTCATGGACAGTTAGTCTCCAGTAATTTGACGTTACTTCGCCTGACAATGGCCGTCCTGACACCGACTGAGTGATAGATAACTCGGGAAGCAAGTCAAATGTAAATTTATAGTCAAATTACCAATTATTAAAGCAATACTTGTCCCGTTTATGTATTAATCGTATTACTTTAGGTTCATTTAATTGGAAGTAATGATATCGAAGAAAGGAACAAGAACTGAATAGGATTTGGGTTTGAAGGGAGGTCGCGTTTTGAGTAAAAAACTCTTCACTTGACTGAAGACGCTGCAAGGAGCTTGGATAGGTACGGGAGTAACTATAATCTCGCGACAACCCGACTGATGTGAAATTGAACGGAAACATCTCGCGCAACCGGATGTAAAGATTGGAGATAGGTTTTCTACACAAACGTTGGCCCCAGCTGAGATGCCCTGTTTAAAGAAATTCTCAAAACCGGAAGTGGGACTCACGGAGCGCGTGAATAGCACGCGCGGCTCATGTCTACTCTGTGTGTCTCTCGTCTCATTACCAGCGTCTTAACGGCAGGCTTACATTATCGTGTCTTTGCAATCCTTTTCTCAATTACGACGCTGATTTTATCTTTCAGTCGTGAATATCGCCAGCAGTCGCTCGGAAGAATAGAAAACGGAAACATTTAAGCATCGGCCCGCTTGTAAACCGCTAACATTATCTCGGTGAGAAGAAATGCCAGCATATCGAGATTGAGCTACCACTAGGCAAGAGGGTTTGTCAAAGAAGGGTTAAACTAACGGCTGTCAGCACATTAAATGACTCTCTTATCTGCTTAAATCACTACTCCTTAATGAGCTGGAAATTCCAAATAAGGAGCTATCACTGTAGATATAACTATCTCCTTTCTGAGTCAACATCATGTTTAAGTCAACGCCTGTGAAGGTCGCGCCTACTGCCGCAAATTACTGATCGATAATAGCCCAACTCCAAAAAGCTGTATCTGAAAAAGTCCCGATCTTTTTATAACGCAATAACTCTTCTAACAGCCATACATTTTTAACACGGTTGGGTGTTTGATTTTACAAGAGATACTACGGTAGAACGAGGCGCGGAGATAGCGACTTCTATTAGATGCTATCCTACAGTTTCCGGTTGGCGGAGTGATATTTGTTCTGCACTGAGGCCGGACTTCCGGCCATTGAACAAGTGTTTGTACTTGGTTCTACGTTCCGCGACAAATAGGTGCATTTAAATTGTCAAAAAAATGCCTCGAGTAATTGTTTGGTGGATTTCTTTGTCTCCAAAAAAGATAAAGAAATAGACAATGCACAATAATCATTTAACTATAAGAATATAGGCACAAAATTTGACGTGTTAATAATAATAATTGTTATAAATAAAAACATATTTTCTACTTGAGGAATTGGCTAGAATTCGACATACATAATTACATCTTTTTATTCTAAGGGACCGTTCGTAATTTATGGCTAATGGGGTGATGGTTATTTTTATTGAGAAGCATGAACGGTCCCTAAATGCATTTCCAAGTAATGATATCTTACAAACGAACGCACGCACACACACGCACGCACGCAAGCACACACACACACATTGGTAATGACTTTCAGCTAACAGCTTGTGTCATCACTGATTGTCAATGATCCATTCATGTAATTTTCATCACTTGTTAGCCTTTTATACCCACTGGAATCTTTTTCGGAGGATAATTGAAATTGATTACCAACTGGCACTGACGTTTTATATTTATTAGATAAATCTAACTGAAAAGGTTAGATATTGATAAGTCAACAAGCCATTAATTCCGTTCATAATACAGTGATATTCTGAAGGCGTAGTACTGTTTATTCTGCTATTGGTCAACCAACACGTATCGTTCTGGTAAAAGACAGAAGCATTCTACTTTGCTTTGTATGTTGATACACGTGCGGCACGTGCATTTGCACCTTTGATGTTTCTGTGCCAACGAGATGGAAGCTTAATCCCATGTTTTGTTATGTTTTCGTGACGGTGATATCGACTTTTCTAGATGGGTAGCTAGAAGGGCGGTATATGCCAAGCAAACAGTATCGTTAACCCGGAACACATACAACGTACACCGACTTGACCTTATTTATTGGACAACCAATGGAGCTCTTCGAGCAGTCTTTTATCTGAACGGGGACCACTTTCAATGTCGAGCTAAATAATTCAAGTTTATTCATGAGCTTTGATGTCAGAGTGATTTTGATATATACTCTTGGTTGAGAAACGTGCTTACTGTCAAATATTGGAAATCTTTTTATAATCATGGAAATCTCAATGTTCAATGTACATATTTTCTCTTTTTTTTAAATATCAGGTTCTATGTATGTAAGTTCATTCATTTTGACTGAATTGTTATATTTAATTGTGAACAAGAAGAGTGGTTATTGGAAGGTATTATAGATAAAACAGAAAGCCAATACCTGATAAAACTGGGTAAGAAGTAACCAATATCACAAAATGCTAAAAACAGAGGAATCAATTGAAAGGGTAATCAAATGGAACAAGCCATTAGATAATTAATTTCGCTTTTTGTACTTCGATATTAAAAAGGCCAATATGTTGGGAAAAACAAGAGTAATAAAGGGTACGATTAAAAACTGTCTGTTTAATATGCAGATACAAACTGAGCGGTGCTTAGCAAGTGATATGCTGTTTATATTTTTAAAGACTAAGTTTAAGAACATCTTTCTTAAAGTGTCACACATTATATGACATATGCCTATAGGACTTTTAGTGTATGTAACATCCAATTTTGAATTGTCTTTCAGTGAGTGAGTGAGTGACTTTAGTTTTACGACGCATTCAGCATTATTCCAGCTATATGGCGGCGGTTTGTGAATAATCGAGTCTGGACCAGACAATCCAGTGATCAACAGCATGAGTATCGATCTAAGCAATTGGGAACCGATGACATGTGTCAACCAAGTCAGCGAGCCTCTTACGATCATGAGCATCGATCCACTCAAATGTGATACGATGACATGTGTCGCCTCTTACAACAAGCATGGGTTACTGAAGATCAGTTCTAACCCGGATATTCACGGGTGAATTGTTTTTCAGCAAATTGTTTGTAGAAAGAGGCTTGCTGACGGCATAGTTCAGGTTGGCTGACATGCATTTGGCCTATTGTTTTGATCATCGTTCATGATATCTGTCACTGGGTTACATGTTTTTACGTCTTAAACGTGACGGAGGGGCAGTGGGGTAGTCCAGTGGTTAAAACGTCCGCTCGTCACGCCGACGACCCGAGTTCGATTCCCCACATGGGTACAATTTGTGAAGCCCATTTCTGGTGTCCCCGCCGTGATATTACTGGAATATTGCTAAAAGCGGCGTAAAACCATACTCACTCACTCACTTTAACGTGACTAAACGAGAACTTAATAGGCGAAAGCAATGGGAACGAGTTTAATTTAACACCATTTTAAAAAATAATTCAGGTCCTCAGCTTGATGCAAGAGCAAATCCTGATTTGATGCAGGTCTTTCACATTGATCACATGGTTCTGGCACAACTAAGGGACGCAACTCTGCATGGCAACTTCCGATGCCTTCACTACCCGTACACGGAACCAAAACAAAAATACTGGATTCGCAAACCACAACACCATATCGTGGAAATATTTCGAGTTTGAACGTGACTTTATTCTTCAGATTGACCTATCTTTCAACTGGAGCGCTGGGGTAGCCTAGTGGGGAAAGCGTTCGCTCATCACACCGATGGCACGGGTTTCGATTCCCCTCAGTACAATGTGTAAAGTGATTTCTTGTGTTCCCTTCCGTGATATTGCTGGAATATTACTGAAAGTGGCGTAAAACAATACTGAATCGTGTCTCCCAATTGAATGTGATATAACTAACATTACCAGCAAAGCAGTGTTAAACCAACAAAGCCACTCTCTCGCTTTTACACGTTGACATAAGTTACGGTTTAGACGTTCAAAGCACTGCCAGTAAATGCTGTCTTATCAATAATACAGGAGCAGAGTCATTAAACTCAGATCTTAGTGCTCGCTACTGCTTCGCGATGGTCTGAGAACATCCCATTACAGATCAGGTCAGAACCAGTGCCAATCAGAGCGTCACTTACTAGAGCACGATAGTGAAAGTCCAAATGCACTTTATAACCATGTAACCTCGAAAGGCTTAACACGAGGCATGCTGAACGACATTTAGAGATGTTCAATAACCCCCCCCCTCTCTATTTGTTTTCCTTTCTCTCTCTGTCTTTTTGTCTGTCCTGCCTCTCTCTCTCACAACCGCCTCCGTGGTGTAGTGGTTAGAGCGTCCGCCCGGAGTGCGGAAGGTCGCGGGTTCGATCCCCGACCGCGTCATACCAAAAGACGTTAAAATATGGTACTTGTTGGTCCCTGCCTGGCGCTCGGTATTAATGGGTACAACAAGGACTGGTCGGCTCGGAGTCAGTATAATGTGTCTGAGTGGGGTATTCATGCTTCAATGCGGCATGGTATCTCAGAGGGCTAGCACTATAAAACCAGCTTCAGTCTGGGCTAGTACAAGCAGGCGCACATACACATACGTACGCATGCACGTCGTCATATGAGCGAAATATTCTCAAGCACGACGTAAAACCCAATTTCACCTCACCTCACCTCTCCCTCTCTCTATCTCTCTCTCTCTCTCTCTCTCTCTCTCTCTCTCTCGTGTTCTGTTCCTGCCTTTCTTTCAATCCCCGCTCTCTCTTTCTCATTCAGCAGAAGCAGTCATCAGGAAACCATCATGTTCTTTTTTACCTTTCAGGTCCCTATACCAGCAGGCCATATTTTTGTCCAATCAGCGGCGGTTTTACGTTTCGGACTTTCAGCAGACTGACTAATGAGGTAGGTTGTTACGTTTTGTTATGATCAGTTCACTCGATCAACTATTTTGTTTTCGAAATCCAGGTTTGAATATCCATTTGTGGTTAGCACAGAAGATGTCACAATAGAAACAAACTGAATTGCTTAATGGTTTTTGGGGGGCTCAATAAAAAGAATGGCGGTGGAATGAACGCAAACACAGGAAATGAAAGAATCCAATTGCTTGGAGTGTTCTTCGGAATGTCAAGGAATCAGCTTGTTCCCTTCTGATAGTATTCAACTTAAATTTTTCTGTTACTGACTTTTCGAGAAGAAATAATTTTGGGGTGAAATTTTGGACCTTGTGAATCGTGAATGGACGGACTATATGATATCTTGGTTATTTGGTACAGGCAAGCTGCGTATTTTACTGTTTCAAGACATACAGTGGTTTGTTTTTTCTCTGAAAGTAAGAACAAATCCTATTTTACAACACAGTTATTTATCCAGTTTTTCCAGCTACCAGTTTTGCTTTGGTTGGTAAAAAATATTGTAGAAAAGTAAACTACTGCAGTCATTAAAACAACGTTGCCATGTAGACGATGTTGGTGTTGTTCTTCTCCAGAATATGGCCCTAGAGAAGGTTAGCCGCTCACTAGCTGCAAAATTGCTGATGCTGAGTTTACTCACTAAGTCCCTTTTTGAACAATGCACTTGTCTTCCCAACATTACAAAGATAGAATGAAAGTAATTTGACCTTTGTAGATCTGTTACCATGATTACTGCAGATTCTTTAGATAATTGGAATATCACATTTATGAATAGTCATTTTCCTCGACGCTGGCCTTCCTGTGAACGTAAAAACTCTCAATATTCTGACATAGAATGTATCAACCGACTATCAATTATGAAAGGTAATGGAGGCAACAGTGTTTATTGGTAAGCAGGTAAAATAACTGAGATACGGCTAGAAATGCAGGTGACCATATTTAGGAAGCAGCGTATACATACATCAAAAGCTGCCATGTGTTGGCCAGTTTCTGTCTGTGCAATTACAAGACAATGGAGCTTTTAGTGGCAGGTGTATAGTGGAGTAACCTTTGTCTCTCCATATCCAAATTACTGCCCGAGATAGTTGCCCAGCTGCAAGATCATCTCTACTTACATGGTGGCTGCGTTTAGGAGAACAGTTCCATGTATGAAAACATGGAGCCAGCAGCAGGTTATAGGTTCTTGGTTACGGTCACAACATGACAGGTTTCTGTATGATGTTAGTTTCAAACAGATTTAATTCCCGAGTCGGAACAGTTTTTGTGAAACTACCATTCTTATGATTATGAAACTTTCACTTAAAAATCTTGTAGCTTTTATTAATTATACAACATATGTTTTATTTGGGATTACACTTTCTCAGAAAGGTATAGACTTTACTACTTTTTGGATGTTGAGTCCTCTCCGGGATTCGAATTCACATTCACAGAGTAAGGCACCTAATCGCCAGTACGTCACCCACTCAGCTACCACACCTTCCACAAAAATGGAATTCTGACGACTGGAAGAATGAGGAGGATGGTAATGGTGATGATGGTAGTGATGATTGTGGTGGTGATGATGGTGGTGATGGTGGTGATGGTGGTGGTGGTGGTGGTGATGCTGATGATGATGGTGGTGATGCTGATGATGATGGTGGTGATGATGATGGTGGTGATGATGATAGTGGTGGTGATGGTGATGGTGGTGATGATAGTGATGGGGATGGTGATGGTGGTGATGATAGTGGTGGTGATGGTGATGATGATGGTGATGGTGGTGATGATAGTGGTGATGGTGATGATGATGGTGATGGGGGTGGTGGTGGTGGTGATGATGGAGGTGATGGTGGTGGTGGTGGTGATGGTGATGATGATGGTGGTGATGATGGGGGTGGTGATGGTGGTGGTGGTGATGATGGTGATGATGATGGTGGTGGTGATGATGGTGATGGTGGTGGATGGTGATGGTGGATGGTGATGGTGATGGTGATGATGGTGCTGATGGTGGTGATGATGGTGGTGGGGGTGGTTGTGATGGTGATGGTGATGGTGGTGATGATGGTGGTGATGATGGTGATGGTGGTGCTGATGGTGTTGGATTACTGACATTTGCAGGGTGCCTCCTTCGAGAAGCACAGCCCTTCTGACACTGTTTATACTACTACATACAGAAGACTGCAGCTTTGGGAAGTGTACATATTCCCATAAAACCTATTCGTGGCTTTGACCAGAAAAAGTCCCTTTCGCTGTCTGGGCTGCCTGTGAATGGGCACCTAGCTGATAATGTGCCAAACCAGGCAGACTGGACCAGGAGCACCCGGACCCTCTTTGTATTTATATATTTTAATCTATATATAAGAATAATAACGATAATTTCAACAACAATATCAATAACACTATTACGTTTATGTTTTAATCCCACTCAGTCACCAAATGTATTTCCTTATTTTCCATTTTGGAATTCTGTGCTGGAACCCTGGTCCATTAATGAAAGTGTCTCTAAATGTTTCTTCTCTGAGAATGTAATGGATGGGAAATATAGATGAAGCGAGATGCTGCAGCGGTGGCACATGTGACTAGATCTCGGCTTCCACGTTATTGTTAACATAGGCAAGAAACAGATGGTACCGTGTCATTGACAGTGCAGGAAGGGCATGGGCTTTTATCAAAGAAAAGAACAATTTCTGATTTCTGTAAAAGATCAATGTATACAATTATGTGAACAAAGTTTCACATATGATTAATTTATTTAATATCATGCAAAATTAATAAATCAGTCGACACTGGTTCAGGCAGAAGCTATTTATTAATATGTTTCATGGGCTGTGGGGTAGCCTAGTGGTTAAAGCGCTTGCTCGCCACGCCGAAGGCCCGGGTTCGATTCCCAACATGGGTACAATGTGTGAAGCCCATTTCTGGTGTCCCCCGCCGTGATATTGCTGGAGTATTGCTAAAAGCGGCGTTAAACCATTCTCACTAATATGTGTCATTTTTACAAATTGGTATATGTGTGCTGTAATTTACTTTTTAAAATTATAACAATGCAACTTCAATTAAAATATTTGAGAATGTAATAACCAGTCACTAAATATTAAACGTCGATACCAGGGAATAACCAAAATATCTTCTTGCGTAAAATAGGTTGGAAAACCATATAATAGATCACTAAAAATCAGTCGTGTTCGCGATAAAGGTCAATATGAAATGTTCCACCGGGCTCCTAAACCACATTTTGAAAGGCGTTGTTACAGATATCCGGAATTAAGATGCATTAAAGCAGTGTTATTGTTTAATATTTATTGAATGCTCTGAAAATTTACCAAATCAGATACAGGTGGAATTCGGATTCATTTGCTAAAGATCACAAATTGGTTAAATATGTTTTAAAAGTGTGAAAACGCGTGTTTAATTCTACGAACTGTTTTATCTATCATGTGTGACCACAAATAGTCTACAGCTGATAAAACGATATATCTATGTCTTAAAAACCTCTTTTGGATGTCCCCTTTGCACACTAATGCCCCTTTTACAGCTTTCAGCTCCTTCGGGGGATGCCATTATTGGTCTCGCTAAAAGTCAACCGCCATCCTTAATTAGTGCTTGTACACTCTCTTTAAACCAATGTGGCTTTCCTAAAGTCAAAAGGACCTTGATGAAAATCAGACTCTTTAGTAATGGCTATTGGATTATTCCTAATTCAATATCTGTAATAGATTGATGCACAGAATGTTAAAAAGGAGAAATCTGCAGCCTGCTAGCGACTTTGAGGAACGATTTGACATAATGTAAGTGGGTTTGTATGCTCTTAACATTAGACAGAGATTGTCACCATCCAACTTGCATGGATCCGTCAGATAACGAGCTAATATGGCAGCTTTAAATCAGATTCCACGGTAAAGAAAATGTCAATAAATGGCTTTTAATATTTTGTCCTCAAAGTTTTTATATCCCCAACAGCTATTTCCACAAATCAATATTTCCATTCAAAAATAACATTTAAAAGCACACTTAGCATTTCTTTGCGAAGATGTTAGTAACTTTTCGACAAAAACGAGTTGTTTCAGCATTTCTGGTTCTCTTCTAAGATTACTGAAAACTAAACGACAAACTGTTAGAATTTCAGCATTTTCCCACAAAAATTACAGAAAAGCAAGCGAAGATATTTTGAACAAAACAAACGACGACATCTCCTAAAGAAAGCACTTGATGAATGGCATAGTTTATTACACTGGCAGAACTTCTGCTCTTTCTCGATCCTTTAGGCTCCAAGGGCCATCGCTTAGAGTCGTCGTGGACATTAATCTAAATCTTGACACACGAAGAAAGGGTCATTTCATGAATGAAGATGGACGGTTGGGCTTGTATATGGTATTTGTATGGTATTATAGCAGAAAATGTTCCCGAGAATGATTTCACCATTGAATTAGAAGCCTTGGGGAGATGGAAGGAAAACACAATTATAATACAAGTGTCCTTGCGATGTGTCGCTATATTGCAGAACCGTGTCAGCTCGAAGTGCAAGCAAGCATTGAAATGTGTTGTTCTGATATTTTATCCGTTATCGAGTTATCCGTAATTTGAGAAAGCGAGTGAGTGAGTTTAACGACGCTTTTAACAGTATTCCAGTTACATCACGGCTAGTGGGATTGATGATGTTAGAAGGTTAGAAGTGATGCCCATCTGGTGCGTTTACCACTTAGTGAAAACCATGAACATGGAATGGAAATGACAAATCATGTTCGTGACGAAGCGGGGTTCGAACCCATGAGCAGTGGTATCTGACCTACCCAAGGGAAGCAAATCTGCAAAGCGAATTCTTGCACCTTCGACGACAGGGGCATTCAGTCGCTTTGGTGGAACATGCAAGGGCATTGTGCTGATTAAACTAACCCCCAATAAACCCCCGACAAATTGTTTCTCGCATGCCCAAGGGACGCCGTAAATTGAGACAAAGTGCCTATATCAGAGTATCGTTTAGTGATTACGTACAGACCATAAAGTTATATTTTCTTTAAACATATGTACTAATTTTATTCATGCTTTCGAGATACGACAAACACTTGTTAATCCAGAGAACACGACGCCATACTACAAGCTGTAGTGATGCATGAACCATGCATGATTCCATATGAAATCCTCTGGATAACCGAGGTTATCGTTAGTGCAGTCTCCGTTCTTTATAAAGGTCGTGATTATTGATGTTTGTTCAATTTTACATCATTGTCTTGTAAACTCTCTATGTCAGACTCTCTAAATAAGGCTGACTCCGATTATCACTAAAATAGATTCCACCTGGCGCAAAAGGCAAAGTACGGTGACAATTATATGAAGAGATCACTGAATATCGCGAAGGACACACCTTCCTATCGGAAGAACATAATCACATGATCATATGACGTCACTTCCGGTTGAGCGTATGCGTGTTGTTTCAGGACGTTTGCGAAGACGAATGGCGGCGGTCGCAGCTGGAGATCGAATGTTTGAGCGGGGACGGGCTTGACTTCATTGCTCCCACCGGCAGCATCTGCAACCCCTTCTTGAGACACGGTGTTTGTAAGTACCAGTTCATTCACAATCCACAGGCGTCAGAGATTGTTGTTGAATTTAAGCGGACGTCAGCATGAGAACGCCAAAGGTAGCTGATATCATATAACCCCATTAATTACTGAAACATATACACTACAGACAAAAATACGGAACAAATGTTTCGAATGTCGATGTCGTTGGGGTGTTCTTTTCCTTTACAGTGACGTTGAATCTGAACGCAACAACTTCCCACAATGACATTTCATATCATGAAAGAACAACACGTAATGCATGTGCATACTGAAGCCAAGTGCGTGCACCTTAATGGGAACCTCACATCACTGAGGCAGTTGAGCTGAGCACAAGCTGCAAATGTCTCCGGGACTGAACGGACGAAATGGTAATTGTGGATACCAAAGAGGTTGGAACGTCAGTATCCCAACTTTGCCCAGATGTCTGGATAATGAAAAAGCGAAATGTCTTGACACTGGGACACGTGACGTCAACCAGGCGGGGTTGCCATGACAACTGGGCGTGGCATGCCAGAAAACGACACCTAAACAAGTTCGTCACATGACCAGGCATCAGAAAATTCCGTACAATAACAGGGTCGCGAATTTAGATAGCTACCGTTAAACCCCACACCACGCAGCCCCGTCTGGTTATGGGAATGTCAGTTATTTAATAAGGGTATGATAGATGTTTAGGTTTTATTTTATTTTCATATATCCAAGTTGGCAACGTTTTGTTAACTTATGTAATGTTTAGGGCTATTTCAGTTTTTGGATGTATAGTTTCTTTTACTTAGCAGTTTATACTGGAGAAACGACCCAATATTTTTGTTTCTTGTGAACGAAATTTGGAATCAAGTGAAACACGCAAACCTAACTACATGTATTACCTTATGGCTAAACCCAAGGGAGAACCCGGCACACCTGGTGTATCTGAGACAGGCATTGTGCTCCATGGGTCGGCACCATGCTGTTGAAAAGCAAAGTGACACAAATAGCGCAATGACGACAGTGAATGCAGGATTCCCATCCCTATGTACACGTTGTAGGTAAAATGTTAAATTGTCAAAATCATTTCTGTAACCTGTAGGGATGAAATATCTTTCCTGCTCGAAAATTGCATTGTTTTTAAATGAGTGGATGTCATATCAGTCTTCTTAATATCTCCATGGCCGTTACGGATGCTGCTGCCAATAGAAACAATAATCCTCATGTGGGGTGCTTAGACTACCTATATCAAGTGATGTTATCACTTGCGAGTGGGGGTTATTTCACATAGCTGCAACAGTTTTCCAGTTAAATGACAGCTCATTGCAGAGGTAAACTACTCACGTCTTCCGTTTTTGTTTTTGTTCCTTTGGTTTGGTTTTGCCTTTGCTTTTTCGTTTTTGGGGGGGGTTGTTTGTTTTGTTTTTGTTTTGTTTTTTGTTATGTTTTGTTTGTTTGGGTGTTTGTGTGTGTGTGTGTGTGTGTGTTTGTGTGTGTGTGTTTGTGTGTGTGTGTGTGTGTGTGTGTGTGTGTGTGTGTGTGTGTGTGTGTGTGTGTGTGTGTGTGTGTGTGTGTGTGTGTGTGACACTTCGCCCAGAGACACTCAAGTACAACATTTAACTTGAAATACTGGATATATAGTTCTTCTTTCCTTCACAAACTCAAGCTAGTTTTAAATTATCTAAAATAGTTTTAGTCGATAAAAACATCAAAGTTTTTAAATCCTAATTGAACTATGTAATTTTAACGATTTGAAATTAACAACTGTTTCCCTTCCGCTAGTCAAGGAAACAAACGTGGACGATAATAACACTCGTTTTAGATAATGTCCCCTGTAGGCTTGGCAAGGAATCATTTGTCACCAGACTAAATGAAAGAATCACCGAGTCCTGTGCGGTAGGGATTTATTTTGGCCTCTGGGAACTTTCCCTGTGATCCGTCCGAGGACATACACGTTGAAGGATGGAATGCCCATTCTTGTTATAGAAATTACCATTACTCTGTCATTGAGTGCACCCATGACTTGAGGCAAAGTGAGCCAATACAAATTGATCCTAATATGGTTTTCATGATGCCTGTTTGGGAATTATTTCCAGACATTTCACTTTGGTATTGTCAGGAGCGATTTAATAAGACATTGTCTTAACCTGATCAGAGTGTGGTTAGAAAGTGTGTATTCCATGCGATTACACCCTGTAACACAGTACGTCACAGCAGCGACGCTTGTATATTTCATTTGAGCATTTATTCTAACATATTTTTAAATTCTAACAGAAGAAAGTCGAGATCTGTGATGATTGGGGTTCGATTACCATTCAGATTTATCGTACAAATGCCGCAACATATTTGTTACCAGCAAGAACATTTTTTAAACACAATAGCAATTTTTACCATCATAACGTGTTTCAAACAAAATAATAATATATCATGTCGTCTAAGGTTATGGTTCTAAATTATTCAAGGCTCTAACACAAATGGGATATATTTTGTTCAATGACTTGTGAACTTGTAGACTAAGTCATATTCATGCGTGAAGCCCATTTCTGGTATCCATTGCCGTGATATTGCTGGCGTACAACCATATGCATTCACTCACTCACTCACTAAGTCACATTTATGGCATATCTTCACATATTGTACCTGACTCCAGTTATCACCCAAGTAAGTTAGAATTGATCTCCAGCAACCCATGTTTGTTGTACTAGGCGACTAACGGGATCGAGTGGTCAGGCTCGCTGACTTAGTTGACACATGTCATCGTATCCCGTTTGCGTAGATCGATGCTCATGCTGTTGATCACTGGAATGTCTGGACCAGGCACGAATACTCACAGACCGCCGCCATATAGCTGGAATATTGCTGAGTGCGGTTTTAAACAACAAACGAACAAATAATTATTAAGTTATATTCTGTATATTTTCCTACGTGAATAAATGACATCTGATTTAAAGAGTATGATATGATATTAATGTATCAAGTCGTTAATCAATAGGTGCATTTAAAATGCAACAAATATATTCATATTATGGTAACACTGAATATTTGTTGCGTATTGGCGACTTGGCCTTTTTCCAAACAACCGCCCGGCACCCTATACCTACTTCACTGGGGTTGTACTATTGACCATTGTGCAGAGTCAGCAATTCAGACCCGGGTCGGGTTACAGAACCTAAGTAACTAGGTCTTTGACTGTAGGTCCGGGGAGGAACGAATATGACCTTCCTTTTTACACTGCATGTACAACTTGACAGACCCCTTACAAAGCTGTGTAACTGTGGATGGAGTTACACAGAAGGAAACTCTCAAATGAAGCCATCTCTCCAGTGTATTATACTTGGAATCAGTTGAATATTTCAACAAACCGTTAAGTTAAGAGAAAGCTGTTCGTATAATCGCTATATAGGACTCTTACAGCACACACAAATGAAAGTTTGATTTTTAATAAATATATTTTTCTCTTTGTTGGTCACAGTTTGATGTGTGTTTTATCTTATCGTTATGAAAAAATGTCTTCCAAAATGGTACACAACTACAGTAAGACAACAGATAAAAATTGATTACCTTTTGATATCGTCATTTATATTTGTATTTCTGAAGATATACATGCAATTAGAACTTGGGCCTCGGGCTTTCCTGTGTTTCACACACAATAGAAGAGACATGTTCTTGGAGAGTTGCGCTCACGGATCATGGTGAGATAAAGTCACGTGATCAGCAGATCATTTCCTGTCCTACCGGAAGTACCCTTAGCCGATCTACCACATGTGATTTTAGTTCTGACAATGCTCCATCAACACACAATGCTACAAGGACAAGCTAAGAAATCGAGGAATCTTCAAGACAAAGCTACAAAGAAATGCTCTATGATGAAGACACGCGACAATGCTGCAAGACAAAGCTACACAGTGAATTGGCCTCGACAATGCTACAAGGCGAGGTTATAAGACAGAGTTACAACTCAATGCTTCAAGACAAAGTTACACAACAATGCTTCAAGACAAAGTTACACAACAATGCTGCAATAACAAGTTGCACAGCAATGCTGCCAGACAATATTTGACAACAATGTTCCAAGACAAAGACCGCAACACTGATTCAAGACAAAGTGCACAACAATGCTTCAAGACAAAGTGGACGACAATACATGAAGACAGTACCACAACAATGCTCCAAGACAAAGTGCACAACAATGCTTCAAGACAAAGTGGACGACAATACATGAAGACAGTAACACAACAATGCTTCAAGACAAAGTGGACGACAATACATGAAGACAGTAACACAACAATGCTCCAAGACAAAGTGGACGACAATACATGAAGACAGTAACACAACAATGCTCCAAGACAAAGTTACATCATCCGGAGAAGAAATGTTTACTGCTCCTCATGCTACACCTTTACCCTCCTTCACCGTATTTGTTTCTGTCTGTTTCAGGGAAGAGGCTAACATGTTGTGCAGGCTGGGAGAACAACGGCTTCATCTTCATCGTGGCCTCAGACGTGTCGGAGAAGCCTCGATACTGCCTGGTACGTTCACTGTCAAATTAGCATTAATTTGGCCTTAAAACTGCGATTGTTCTTTTTGAAAACTGACTGACTGACTGACTGAGTTTGGTTTTACGCCGCTTTTAGCAGTATTCCAGCAACATCACGGCGGGGGACACCAGAAATGGACTTCACACATTGTACCCATGTGGGGATTCGAACCCGGGTCTTTGGCGTGACGAGCCAACGCTTTAACCATTAGGCTACCCCACCGCCCCTGAAAAACTGAATTAGGCTGGAATCAACTATTATAATATTTATATATTTTGAAACGAGATGACATTTGTAAGATCACGAAGTTATCAGATATTAGCTGGATATTACAGTTGAAAGCTAATTAATACTGCATATATGTCAACTAAACATTTGTGATTCTCCAGTTCACATTTCTATTTGTCGGGAGTATGTAATATGTTAGTTATGTTGCAAAATGTAACAATTTAATTAATACCATAGTTCGCTCCTTTGATCACGCATGCCTCTTTGGTAATAAGGGCAGGTTACCCCTCACTCTGTCCATAGTCCTTAGATCCTTGAATGCCAATAATGGTGGGCATGCTCTGCAGTAGCTTCTTCCGTATTTACCACCTGTAAATGACATTTGAGGATAATTATTCGAAGCTTTAGAAACTTTAAAGTAAACAGTAAATATCAAACTAAGGAGATTATTCCAATCAAGAGGACGGTGTTGAGTATCTCCTTTCACACTTTTACTCCATTGCTTTGTAGCGGTTCCCCAAGAATCAGGATGGTGAGTTCTCGGTTCTCATCTACTTCAACGTCATTTGCCCAGAAGAACCAGATGGTAAACCTCCTCATGGAATAGAGTATTACGAAATGCGCATGCGCAGACGAGGTAGGAACTTTATTTTCTGGATATTTAATTCTGCTATAAATCGATGTATTTAACATACCTCAATATGACCCACAAGGGGATTTTTTAATGTAATCCTCAATGAGCAATATGAGTTTCGCTTCAGACTAATTGGCCAGCTCGTTCTAATGACGGTTTTCATTGTTTGCGAGCCCCATCAAATGACGTCAAATTCTCACAAACAATTAAACAAGACGCCATTCATTATAAACGACGTCACCAAGGCTCCGTCCTTATTTGGGAGAAATAACCCACAATTCCCCGTAGCACGTAGGTTGTCTCTCTAAATATTTCCGTTTACGATCATGCATGTAAGTGTTTGATAAAATCATGCGTCTTGTTATTGCATTGTGTGTTTCTTACAACATGATCTTAGTGGCTTGTTAATAGACACTTGCCTTTGTAATCGTTCCCTAATTTCTGTCCGTCGGTATACAACGTTTTAGGGTATAATGACTCAAGACCTCATAGGCCAAAGAAAACACATTAATAACAATCGTGTTCAGTTTACCTCGTAGTAACATGGTTGTTTGTTAACTGTGAAGCTCTCGGTGCCTCTATAAATGACCAGGGTGAACGATACTGATATACCATCTGATTACAACGTTTCTTTAAAACCACCCAACTTTTCCCATTCCACAACATCAAAAACGTATACTGGAGTAACATAGTTGAGTCTTCTGAAAGACTATTTCTCTTGGTTGATCAAGACATTATGTAAATGTTTCTACGGGCCTCGTTCAATCAGAGCTTCATTGTAAAGACTACGGCATATCGTGTTAGTACTGTCTCATACTGTGAGTTATGACATTGACATTTGATACGCTATCAAATGTAGGTCCTATGTTGACTTTGCGATGTCCTTGGCATTTTCTATTCTTTGCTAGCACGGTTCCCCTCCGATACATCTAAAACATGACAGTATTGTTCACACCATGTTAAAAACGATTTGTGAATGCTTAAAGGCACAATGTCACACATTTTCGACAATAGTTTGGCCTATATTATATATATTGGGCATATGCACTAACTTTAGCTTCCTATTGATGCAATAAACGACTTATTATCCCTTACGACTTGCCTGAGTTCGATAATGGAAACTTCGAGGTGAACAGCTTCCAAACAGAGAACACTTGCCATATATGGGGTGTAAACAATTGCTCTGTACATCGAAAACTCTCGCACGCGGTGTTGTCGGTGTTTGCCGAACTAGTTACAATCACAAGTTGTGCGTAGGATATTCGTAAAGAGCGCTCCAAGGGACATAACTCAATGGGGTTCGCTTGAAATAATGTTCGGCCGGTAGAGGGCTCGAGAGTCGATTTAATGCAATGTTGCATTGATTCATTCGAACTTTTTAATTTAATATTGTAATCAAGATATGTAATTTGTTTTTAATTAAGTATATGGTAGCTTCTCTAAGGGTTGATAGTTAGTATTATTGTGCGAAATGCATTATGTATTTTTGAGAAGTGTTGTGTGATATAGTGCCTTTAAGCGCAAATCTGGTTAACAGCCATCCTCTGCAGTTCTGGACCCTACCATTGTGTTTCCAGTCGCTATATTTAGTGGTTTGTGTGAAAAGGAAACATTTCTCTATGTTGTTTAGTAATTAGTTGCTGATACATTGATATACGTAATAACCCATTGTTTGAAGATACAGATTTGATCATGACTAGATAAACTTTCCATGAGCGCCATTTTCCAAGCCTCTATAACGGTCCTGACAAATTGACAGTCCGAGCAATTTTGATTCAAATCGTTCAACATTGCTGTGTCTATTTGCGGCATTATGTGATATTTGTCCATCTAATTGTTGATAACTGCCCCAATTACCCGTCTCACTTTCACACATATTAATTTATACAAAATGGACGCTAGAGTGTCTCTGTTGAAATATATGCAGCCGACAAATCTGGAAATCACGCTTTGATGATAAGTGTGTGTCATCCATGTTTAACTAAACGAATACACGTCCCGCCATCCGTGCAGTCGTGCCGTTTCACTTGGTGCAGTGTCGTCAGATTAATTGTTTTTAATGCACTGAATTTAGATTAATTATTGAAAAAATATTTTGAACCTTGTTATCAGCCCAGCTCTTATGGTACACACAAGAATTAATTGGTATCATTGCAACGTTTGTCTAGATCTGTTAGCAATGTTTATTGCTTAATAACGCCTTTGGCATAAGTGCCAATTATCTTTGTGGTCATAGGCGGCTCCCTCTGATGTGGTACTGTGATGAACGAGATGACAGGTGCGCGAATACTGAATACCATGATGTCGTGTTTCGTTCATTATCTTCAGGATATTTATCACCTGAAGAAGTGTATTATTGTAAATATTGTAATGTAGATTGATGTTCTGTAAACGTCATAAATGACACTGAATATATCCATCAGGGCTGTCTGTGATGGTTATCTACTGAACAAAGTGTTGAGTATAAAGGATAGGTTGGGGAGATTTATACAAGGTAATTGCGGACATAAAGGACAGGTTTACTTGGGTTATACAAAACCATTGCTATCAATACATTCGGCAGAATGTCTGTATGTACATATATGCTCGAGGAATCGATGGAAGAATCAACATTAATAAATCACATTGCTGACAAATTATAGCAAGTCTGGCTGTATGTATTCTAGATGGCTCAGTAACGCGGCGATTAATTTTAGGAGAGAGCACGGTCAAAATACAGGCAGCGTGCACAGTTGACTGACCCATTATCGCATTTTCACTTCCATTTTTCGTTCCAGAGTGCGTCTGTAAATTCTCTCTCACACGCAATTCGTGAGTGTGGTTGTCAGTTTGTCAGTTTGTCGTTTAACGCTGCGCTCAGCAATTTTGTGGCTATATGACAGCAGTCTGTTAATAATCGGGTCCGTACCAGACAATCCAGTGACTGAGTAAATGGAATGCGATGACATGTCAAAGAGTGAGTGATTATGATTTAACGCCTCTTTCAGCAATATTCCAGCAATATCGCGGCGGGGGACACCAGAAATGGGCTTCACACATTGTACCCATGTGGGGAATCGAACCCGGGCCTTGCGAACGAGCGAACGCTTTAACCAATAGGCTACCCTACCGCGCCACTCATGTCAAAGAGCCTAACCACCGTTACACGCCCATTACTGCATATAAATGAAAAGCGAATTTATCACTCTGTGGTGGGTATGACATTCTCTTCCCCCAGAAGTTACTCAAATCCTATCTTGCGTACGTGGAAAGATATTACTTGAGTAACATCTGTGGGGAGAGAATGTGGGTTTGAGTGAAGAGAGACTTAAACCCTCCGTCAGTGTCAGTAAAACAGGTGCCCGCTGTAGACGTCATCCACCAGACCATGATTATTACATAACGTATATTACAGATCCGAACCGGTGTGAGGACGATGACGACCGGAAGTGCCGCGAACTGCTCGCTACAGGTGTGTGTGGGAAGGACATCAACATCAGTCAGCACTGCAAGAAGACGTGCCAGATGTGTCGTAAGTATGGTCCGAGTCTCTCTACTATGTGACTGTGTCTACTATGTGACTGTGTGTTAGTTAAGACTTTGACTTTGGCGTCAGTTTAGGCTCTATCATGCAGTTGCATCTCCAGTCACGTGACCAGAAGCACTATCTCCACAGATGTAACTCTTACGTCGTGTGATCTTGATCTCATACTATTATTCACAGATTATGTTTCACGTCTTCTCGGTTTTGTCTTGGTTAAGAATGTTTCTTTAGCCTTCTAGTGCTTGCTTCTGATACTGCCGACTTGGAGATCATGTCACCGGAAGTACAGACTACATCCACCAGTTTAACTCTCTGGACATGTAACCTCACACTGTAATAGATGAATTGTTTATCTTTCTGATACCCTGGGCTCTTCATAGAGGGAAGAGCATTGAGGAATAGTGGATCTATGGACGTATGTGGACTAAACATGCCTAACCCCCTTGCACTGGGTTGTAGTCAGATCTAGGTTCTTGTTGCTGATTCTCCTTTCATCATTGGTATCTTGTAGGAGACAGATCTAGGTTCTTGGCTTGCTGATTCTCCTTTCATCATTGGGACTATCTTGTAAACTCAGTCAGTTAGCTGTAGGAGACATGATTTTTCTAAGAAGCGCCTTTCTATCAGTCGTCTATTTAATTAAATGCTTTTTAATTGAAATGAGTACAGACGTGGGTAACTAGCGAGTAACGTAGTAGTCTGTACTTGAAAAAATTGAAAGGAAGGTATAATCCATGCTGCTGTTGTTGTTGCTGGACACGACGTTAATGGTTAACATCGTCCAAATGGGGATGTAGTGGAAGAGGATATCTCCCGGCACCCGTTGATGCTTCTGCTCCCATAGTTCGGGAACACTGAGCGTACATTTTCAATAAATAATGTTGACGTGTCATGTTGTGATAATTGCATTAGATATTATTACTTGCCAAAACACAATTATCCCTTCACGAACAAATTAAACCACAAATACTCTCACATAGACCCCACCACTTTACAAGTCCTCATCATGATACAATCCGATAATATTTTGTAAGTGAGTGAGTGAGTATGATTTTGCGCCTCTTTTAGCAATATTCCAGCAACATCACGGCGGGGATACCAGAAATGGGCTTCACACATTGTACCCATGTGGGGAATCGAACCCGGGCCTTTGGTGTGACGAGCGAACGCTTTAACCACTAGGCTACCGCCCCCGTTAATTTATAGTGGTGTGTAGTGTTGGGATGTTCTATGACATTGTACCCACTTGTTCACCCATTATTAACAGATATATTGTAAAGTATTTATACTTATCAAAGCTTGCAATGTTGAAGACGCGGTTCTAACGGTAAATTAATACTTAAAGTAACTAGCGATATAACGACAACCAATGATACTTCGACCAAGCAAACGGATGACCGAAGCCAACCCGCAAGGACAATGAGTCAAGTCATTGAGACAGGCCACCCTATCCTATTTAGTCCCATCCTACTCCAGCGTGGAGCTCTGGAGGACCCATTCTCACTCTAATGGCTGGTCTGGTTTGTACTTTTGTGTTTCAATAACTTTGCGATAATTCTTCTCAATTCTCATTCTTCATTCCAAATTGTATTAGTGTTGAGAATGTTCTCCTCCGGCGTTCGTACAGCCATCTTAAGCTGATAACTATCCTCTTTGACTATTCTCTTGAACATTCAACTTCAGTTGTTGCACATACTATATGTGTTACTCTGTAACAGTTCAGTTCTGTGTTATGGAATCAATAATATTCGTTTTGAAGAATATTGAACGCATCCACATTTCTACTGAAGACTGACAAAGATCCACTGTACCATGTCGAAAAGCAACAACCAGACAACCATCATGCTAGATATATTATAATAACCGTTAATAATAACCCGATAAACAATGGTCCACACGCAGCGAACACGGGGGCAGGATTTTAACCCAGCCCTACCACACCAGGGGTCCAGACCCGTCCAGAGGCCTCCAATTTTCGAGGGTCCTTACCGGAAAATGAGGGTAACGTAATGGGTCACTGAGTGATTGAGTTGAGTTTTACCCCGCTTTTAGCAATATTCCAGCAATATCACGGCGAGGGACACCAGAAATGGGCTTCACACATTGCACCCATGTGGGGAATCGAGCACGGGTCTTAGGCGTGACGAGCGAACGCTTTAACCACTAGACTACCCCACGTAGAAAGTGGTTAAAGTAATGAAGTTGTGTAGTACTGTTCATAAGATTACGTTTATAACAGGAACTACACGTGTCGAGGATATGGGACAGTGTATAATAATGTGCGTCACTCGGGACGAAAAGTGTCATTTTTTCTCGTTAATGTCTATACATCTGTGCACATAGTGTTGCGTCGCGTTAAGCCCCGCGGAGGCCATTACGTAAGGACATCTGTGTCCACAGGAAAAAAACAGTTTGTTTGTAGTTTGAAAGGCCAAGTCTACATACATGCTCCCACGACGTTTAGAACTAAATGATTCATATCGAAAAGAGTGTTTTCATTCACCTGGAAAGGAAGAACGATGCCAGCTGCTGCACGACTGTTGAAAGAGCTAAATGAATACTATTACAAACACATTAGAAGACTGTAGAGTTCTGTCAGACGTTGGAACTGTTGGAAACGAGGTGTTTAATACATAATGACGAAGGAGCAAATATGTGGTCAGGGGAGAGATTCATGGGGATTGTGATTATCCTTGCTAGATGACAGCGGAATGTCTATATTTTCATCCTACCGACGTCGACCGAATTGCGACTTCTACGTGGCTGATTACTCTATTACCGGACGCCTCTGAAGAAAGTTCCATACACGTGCTAAGCCTGGCGTTTGCTGGGTACAAAGTGGACGTAGTGGTTGCTGGCGACGTGGGCTTCATTACGTAGATGGAGGCGTCTCGCGTGGGGAAGAATGGCGGGGTTGATGCTTGATCCTTGGGCGTGATGCTTCTATAGGATGGGAGAGGGGCCGAGATTGCCGCTGATCGCCCGGATACGACCAACACACGCCTATCCTCACATCCCGGATCAACCACGAGAAAACACGCGTGAGAACGTGACCTCAGCGCCGTCTACCGGCATGTTTCGCTCTTCGATGGAAACTGTTTACAAGCCCGTATTAGATTGAAGGCGACTGTTTAATCATCTAAGTACCTCCCTTATACAATGCTGGCGAGGACTGAAAGGGTAAAAATGGATGTTTCGCAATTTAAAACGTTTCCTGATTAGAAATGGAGCCTTGATTTTATTCCATGTTATGACGTCAGCCGTCGGTTGTCGTAATCTGCCATTGTACATTGCAAGTTAATAAAACATCTTATTGCAGATTGAAGATTTGTATTTGAAGCCCGTTCTTCATATCAAATGAGGAAGAGATTTGTGTAAGGGGACATTAAACCATAGCCACTTAATGTAATCTCCTCCCAGGTCACAGGTCATCCGTCTCAACGCCAACATGTCATATCCACTCGGAACATATTGACGTCAGCACAAAAGCAGCTGACTTTCAAATCCAGTGACAAGTTACCACAAAGTCAACTTAAAGTGCCGTGCTGGCCATATGATTGTCTGTGACGCTGACGATCAATAGTGACAACACTTCAACAGCGGATTCGCATGATTAAACTCACTTTATGCAAACTTGCAGTTTTGTCTTTGTGCCAAGAAGTTGCCAAGTCTGAGTATGATATCTTCTTCTATCAATTCGCACGTACTCGGCAGTGGGGATCTGTAACCCAACCATCTTCCTCACAAGCTTTCAAATATATTTGGAATCAATTAAAGAAGTTATACTTTGGACGGAAGAAAGAACGTGACGATTCTCGTCGCTGACCAGAACAGAGGAGACGACGCTCTGTAGACATGGCTATAGAAGTGTTTCTGTTGTAGCTCCCTGCGGTAGTCCATAATTGAAAAATTGAAATGAGAAGGTATAATCCATGCTGTTGTTGTTGTTGCTGGACACGACGTTAATGGTTAACATCGTCCAAATGGGGATGTAGTGGAAGAGGATATCTCCCGCCACCCGTTGATGCCTCTGCTCCCATAGTTCGGGAACACTGAGCATAAATTTTCAATAAATAATGTTGACGTGTCATGTTGTGATAATTGCATTTGTCAAAGGATATTATTACTTGCCAAAACACAATTATCCCTTCACGAACATATTAAACGACAAATACTCTCACATAGACCCCCACCACTTTAAAAGTCCTCATCATGAGACCCCCGACCACGTTAGGGATTCACAACGTAACAACGTAACAGACCCACCACCAGTTACGGACACGCAGTCCCATTACAGACCCACACTCACGTTACATATTACATTACAGACCCACCATCACGTTACAGATTACATTACAGACATATCATCACGACGCAGACAATCCATCACGTCACAGACCCACCATCACGTCATAGACCCACCATCACGTCACAGACCCACCATCACGACGCAGACCCTCCATCACGTTACAGACCTCCTATCACGTCACAGACCCACCATCACGTCACAGACCCTCCATCACGACGCAGACCTTCTATCACGTTACAGACCCTCCATCACGTTACAGACCTATCACGTCACAGACCCTCAATCACATTACAGATCCTCTATCACGTTACAGACCTTCTATCACGTTACAGACCCTCCATCACGTCACAGACCCTCCATCACGTCACAGACCCTCCATCACATTACAGATCCTCTATCACGTTACAGACCTTCCATCACGTTACAGACCCTCCATCACGTTACAGACCCTCCATCACGTCACAGACCCACCATCACGTCACAGACCCTCCATCACGACGCAGACTCTCCATCACGTTACAGAACCACCATCACGCCACATACCCACCATCACGTTACATACCCACCATCACGTCACCACGTTACAGACCCATCATCAAGTCATCAGACCCACCATGACGACGCAGACAATCCATCACGTCACAGACCCACCATCACGTCACAGACCCACCATGACGACGCAGACAATCCATCACGTCACAGACCCACCATCACACAGTCACAGACCCACCATCACGACGCAGACCCTCCATCACGTTACAGACCTTCTATCACGTCACAGACCCACCATCACGTCACAGACCCACCATCACGTCACAGACCCACCATCACGACGCAGACCCTCCATCACGTTACAGACCTTCTATCACGTCACAGACCCTCCATCACATTACAGATCCTCTATCACGTTACAGACCTTCTATCACGTTACATACCCTCCATCACGTCACAGACCCACCATCACGTCACAGACCCACCATCACGTCACAGACCCTCCATCACGACGCAGACCCTCCATCACGTTACAGACCTTCTATCACGTTACAGATCCTCTATCACGTTACAGACCCAACATCACGACGCAGACCCTCCATAACGTTACAGAACCACCATCACGCCACATACCCACCATCACGTTACATACCCACCACCACGTTACAGACCCACCATCACGTCACCACGTTACAGACCCACCATCACGTCACCACGTCACAGACCCACCATCACGTCACACCCCATCACGTCATCACGTTACAGACCCACCATCACGTCACAGACCCACCGTCACGTCACAGACCCACCATCACGTCATCACGTAACAGATCTCACCGTGGTACAGTCCCCTACCATGTTTCAAACCTACCACTGCATTAAAGATCCCCCACCTAATGTACAAACCGACCATCACGTACATCACTGCGGCTAAGGTACGACAATGTTACGGTATAAGAGGCAACACTGGCTGAGAGAGGAGTCTGGGAGGCCAGTCTATCGATCAGCCAACTATAGTGTAATGGAAACTAGTTGAAAGAGTAACTATATATCACGTCCGCTGAGAAGTTATTATCTTTCATCATTCTTATCATATAAATGGAAATCAGTAAGTTCTGCCGAAACGTTACTATATTGTTAAAATAAACTTGTCACTTATCAAACTCGTAAAACAGCTGACCTGTCAGTCATCCAACTCTTCTTCCCCCGCCCCTGCCTTCAGTCAGCTACCCACAGGAATATTGCCAATCTGATAACCCTACTGCCCCAATATACAAATTTCAACGATTGATCCTTCACATCAATTCTCTCTGATTTCATTCTAAATTATTGACTACAAGCAGCCTGGTATACACTCGTCACGGATCACGCCCCAAGAGTTGCCAACACTGATAGCGTCTGGGAGGGCCTCATTGTGATGTTTCGTACGCTTAGGCGAATTTCACGTCCTATAGTTCTGAACGTCATTTCGGCGCAATTCGATTTCATATTATTTGATGTCGTGACCTGATACCCAACTGACAGTGACTAGACAATCCTTTAAACTGGTTCTGTGTCTTATCGACGAATCCCCGAAGTCCAGCAACATTACAATGTTTGTTCTGATTTATTTGTAACGGTGGTGGCCGATAGGACTTATGAAACAGTATGTCTGTACGCTTCATAAATGGCTACCGTGACGAGTACCAGTTTTTTCGGCGTTATTTCCTATGTGTTTAACGGATATGTGGCAGTATGCGGGCATGTGTAGTAAAGGGAAGAGATTCAGTGGAAGGGGTATATTGGAAAATGCATATCTGGCACTGTGCACGTGCCAGGCTGCTTCGGCGACATGTCTCGTGAAATAATTCACAAACATGGTAAATAGTAACAGTTAAGGCCATGTGTGCTCGGTAGAACTGTATATTTAAAAATTTATGATGAAATATTATGTAAATGTGGAAAACGTTATGCGTGTCTTTTAACCACATTTACCACTTTGGCGAACCCACGTGGAAGCATCTTGGATACGAACTCTCGACCACAGCGCGCACTCCTAAGGGACGCAACTCTGCACAGCGAATCTCGGCACCTCCTTGCGCCCCTTGAATCTTGCAAGAACTTCAACAGCATCGAGTTAAAAGATATGATTCAAACTTGTTCTACATTTTCTTATCCAACGAAGTCAAATATGTAAATACTTGGTTTGTCTTTTCGAATAACCCGATTCCGTGCCTATAGTCTGAGATTGACATGGTCCTTATCACAAATACGTCCAGAACACTTCATACCCGTATTTGTCTCAGAAGAAATGCACGGAGAGCGTTCGTATTTCAGTATGGTGTGACTAAGTAGAACAAAGTATATTATGAGTACCCTTTGAATATGCCATTATCAGTGTCTTTATCAATGTTTAATTTGTAATTTCACTTACTGCACGCTGTGCCCAAATGCGTACCTTGCAATGGACACGTCAAAAGCCTCTAATTGTGAGTTCGAATCCCGGTTCGACCGATTTCGTTCCTATGTGTGTTAGCTCCATTGCCTTGTTCGTGGATTTCATCAGTGTAGTAAACGTTTGAGACATGTATTATTTCTAACTTACCTCGTAAGGATGGGAAAGCCGCAATAACTCGGTGCGCCTTCTGGCAGCAACAGTTGTATGTCCCCCAAGGAGTTGAGATTGATAATAAGATGTGCCGTTGAAATTGACATCCAATGATTGGGGGGAAAATACCAGCGCCCTGAGTATGCACTAGAGCGTGGATATGTGCGCTATATAAATATCCAATAATAATAATGAATAACAATAATCCCAAACCTCCCAAATTCAGGTGAGGTGAAATTGGATTTAACGTCGTGCTTGAGAATATTTCGCTCATATGACGACGTGCATGCGTGTGTATGTGTATGTGCGGCTGCTTGTACTAGCCCAGATTGAAGCTGGTTTTATAGTGCTAGCCCACTGAGATACCATGCCGCAGTGAAGCATGAATACCCCACTCAGACACATTATACTGACTCCGAGCCGACCAGTCCTTGTTGTACCCATTAATGCCGAGCGCCAGGCAGGGACCAACAAGTACCATATTTTAACGTCTTTTGGTATGACGCGGTCGGGGATCGAACCGGGCGGACGCTCTAACCACTACACCACGGAGGCGGTCCTGACGCGTAGTAGTATTGCTGATATAGTGTTGTAAGCAACGTTCAACCCAACAGCTGCAGGTACGTCAACCGTGTAAGAATACAAACACAAGAGAGAGGTGAACCGCCCTAATTATCATATAGTGCCATACGAATTTGCTGCCATGTTGACAGAAACACAGGCATCTGGAAAACCTTTATTACCATCAAATTGGGAACTTTATGCGAGCGAATAGTTATTGAGCAAGAAGGCGTCGCAAGGGTCTTTAGAGCTGACTGAAAGTAGTTCCGTATTTATCGGATCCTGGTAGCAGGTTTATCGGACTGGTTCGTCATCTCGAAAATCCATGTACTTAATGATGACATTTACGCTGTACATTTCGTCTCTTTGTGTCCTCCAAGCACCTGTTCATGCAGCTGTAATGTTAACGATGCTGGAACCCGTATCACTACGACCGGCGTCACTCAAGTTTACCGCAAGGTAATTCCTTCTAGATTACGCTAATGACCAGTTACTACGCTCCCTGTGCTTAATCCGGAGAAATGATCAGACGGTAAGATTAAAAGTGCATGCTAGAAAATTCAATTAGGCCATTGACGAAGGTTCCTCGCTATACGGAGACAATATAAAAATACAAGTCACATAAATCATAAAAAATCAATATTAATTATTTAATGTTTAAATATATGTCTTGACATCAGCTAATGTAAATCTATTTTACTCGCCATCGCGGGGGATCTCGGAAAGTCATAACTCCATAAAACAGACGCTGGTTGAAGGCTTGGGTGACTTAGAAACTTCAATATCTGGTTTCTGTCAAAATATACTACGACTCTTTCTGTCTTCCTCCGTTCTCTGAGTCTCCCTGTCTTTCACTCCTGCATGATAATTCATTCAGATGAAATTAATGACATCGCTGTTTTCTGTCTACTATTTATCTTTCCATCTTTCTATTTTTAGTTCCTTCAACGTGAGACTTTACTTGAGAATGGAACATGAAAAGATACATTTATATATGTCATGCAGTTTTATAACATGACATTTCGTATCACGTTGTCATGGAGAATATGGACATGACATTTCGTATCACGTTGCCGTGGAGAATATGGACATGACATTTAGTATCACGCTGTCATGGAGAATATGGACATGGCATTTAGTATCACGTTGTCATGGAGAATATGGAAATGACATTTAGTATCACGTTGCCGTGGAGAATATGGACATGGCATTTAGTATCACGTTGTCATGGAGAATATGGACATGACATTTAGTATCACGTTGTCATGGAGAATATGGACATGACATTTCATATCACGTTGCCGTGGAGAATATGGACATTACATTTAGTATCACGTTGTCATGGAGAATATGGACATTACATTTAGTATCATGTTGTCATGGAGAATATGGACATTACATTTAGTATGGAGACGTTTAGCCGTGGATGGAGAATATGGACATGACATTTCATATCACGTTGCCGTGGAGAATATGGACATTACATTTAGTATCACGTTGTCATGGAGAATATGGACATGACATTTAGTATCACGTTGTCATAGAGAATATCGAAATGACATTTCATATCACGTTGCCGTGGAGAATATGGACATTACATTTAGTATCACGTTGTCATGGATAATATGGACATTACATTTAGCATCACGTTGTCATGGAGAATATGGACATGACATTTAGTATCACGTTGTCATGGAGAATATGGAAATGACATTTAGTATCACGTTGCCGTGGAGAATATGGACATGGCATTTAGTATCACGTTGTCATGGAGAATATGGACATGACATTTAGTATCACGTGGTCATAGAGAATATGGACATTACATTTAGTATCACGTTGTCATGGTGAATATGGTACCACGTTGTCATGAGTGAAGAGGTTTAAAAGTATGCCTGTTAAATGTCTGCTTGTGGTGGGAAAGCTAGACGTGACATTCCATAGCATTATGTTATAGTTTAGGCCAAAACAAATATGTCCGTTTCCTATTACATGCTTTTTCAAAATAGGGTAGATGGGTCGGTTTTATCTTCTTCTTTTTTTACTTTTTTAATTTTATAGTGGCACCAGGTGGGCACCTGAGGTCTTCAAGAGTACATCATGTAGTGACAATTTCCTTATGATGAAACACTGAAAGATGTCTATATTTCATTATTTATGTTATTTATTTGCAGATTTGGTCAGTGATGAACCATTATGCCAATTCAATGCAATCCATTTTAGCCCTACGTACACTGAAACACATGAAAATATCATACTCGATTAGGATGAAAATGATGATTTGAAATGCACTCCAGTCATGATATCGACTTGGTTAAAAAATGATTTAGGGTCGGGGGGCTTAGGATAGGGTCGGTCGGGTTACCAGAAACGAAAATTTTTATATTTTGTTTGCCTTATAGACAGTTAATATTTATAGTATCACTGCATTTTGAATTCCACATGTCTTCCCCAGAGGGCCAACCCCGTCAGAAGTGTCGGTTCGACCCCAAACTCCACGGGAACTGGATGTTATATGATCGGGACAGAAATGAGGAAATCTCGATCAACCACAACAGGGCCTCTTTCTCCAAGTTCGGCAGGTTCTCGTGCCGGGAAACGGGATCTGACGAGAACCAATACAAGACGGTGTCCGAGTTTACCAATGGGTGGTAGGTCACATATCGTATACTACCCGAAACATCATTAGCACCACCAGATTCCTTCGTATGAACATTGGGAACTTGTCATTCCCTTTGAGATTAAACTTATAGCATGAGAAATATATTTGAGTAGTACAATAGAGAGTGGATTAACCCCGTCGAGACCAGTACCATTCCGTTTGAGCAAAATTGGGAGGGGGTGTCTTTGTGAAGTTCGAGAAGAATATTTCACATATATATTTAACAAAATATTTCAGACCTGAAATGAATTTTTTTTAAATTTTTAACATTGTCATTGATCCAAACTTATATTGTGCTTCTTGAACCGATGACAAAAACTCTTACGTAATACGACGAAATAATGAAACTTTTTCAAAGAAATACATCTATGTCCTCGGTAGTCGCTTAGTCACACCGATGAGGGGCGGTGGGGTAGCCTAGTGGTTAAAGCGTTGGCTCGTCACGCCGGAGACCCGGGTTCGATTCCCCACATGGGCACAATGTGTGAAGCCCATTTCTGGTGTCCCCCGCCGTGATATTGCTGGAATATTGCTAAAAACTCAGGCAGTCAGTCACACCGATGAACGGGAAAACCCCTTTTTAGCTTTATTGGGGTCCATAAGGGTCGCTGATCAGACATTTCAATTTAGGTTACAAATATATCTGAAGAATTTAACCATATTGGACTGCCAACTTCTTTTCTTTGCTTATTATAAAGCCATAACGCTTGGCGATCTGAAAAATAAAGGCCACATGCTGGACAATCAGGTCGAAATTGTATTATATAAGAGAATAATAGCCATGTTTCTATTGTCATTGGTTTATTTGTTTGCATGTTATTGTGAAATTTTATATGGATTAGATTCGCTAATCAGTGATGGCAGATTAAAATGGCTGACTCGGAGATAGGATGATCAGACCAATATGTTCCACTCGCCAGCCGAGTATTGGCTTAATCTACTTTGGGGTATTTAGCGATGTCTATATTGGCCGTTAGGGGTCCATTTACGACATAACAGGAATATTAGACAGATTTGGCGTGTTACGACCCAGAATACAATGTTTCGTGGATTGGTTTGGTATTCAGAAATAGTCTAGAATTGTATTGAGATAAATCAACATGTTAGTGCCCGACACTAAGCAGCTGTTCGATGTGGGGCGAGGTGGTGTAGTGAACTGACGAGTCAACAGGGTGCTGGTGGGGCGAGGTGGTGCAGTGAACTGACGGGTCTACAGGGTACTGGTTTGGGGATGTGGTGTAGTGATCTGACGGGTCTACAGGGTACTGGTGGGGCGAGGTGGTGTAGTGAACTGACGGGTCTACAGGGTACTGGTGGGGCGATGTGGTGTAGTGAATCGACGGGTCAACAGGGTACTGGTGGGGCGAGGTGGTGTAGTGAACTAACTGGTCAACAGGGTGCTGATGGGGCGATGTGGTGTAGTGAAGTGACGGGTCTACAGGGTGCTGATGTGGCGAGGTGGTGTAGTGAACTGACGGGTCAACAGGGTGCTGATGTGGCGAGGTGGTGTAGTGAACTGACGGGTCTACAGGGTACTGGTGGGGCGATGTGGTGTAGTGAACTGACGGGTCTACAGGGTACTGATGGGGCGAGGTGGTGTAGTGAACTGACGGGTCTACAGGGTACTGGTGGGGCGAGGTGGTGTAGTGAACTAACTGGTCAACAGGGTACTGGTGGGGCGAGGTGGTGTAGTGATCTGACGGGTCAACAGGGTGCTGGTGGGGAGAGGTGGTGTAGTGAACTAACTGGTTAACAGGGTACTGGTGGGACGAGGTGGTGTAGTGAACTGATGGGTCTACAGGGTACTGGTGGGGCGAGGTGGTGTAGTGAACTAACTGGTCAACAGGGTACTGGTGGGGCGAGGTGGTGTAGTGAACTAACTGGTCTACAGGGTACTGGTGGGGCGAGGTGGTGTAGTGATCTGAACAGGTCTACAGGGGTGTAGTGCTGGTGGGGCTATGTGGTGTAGTGAACTGATTGGGTCAACAGGGTGCTGATTGGGCGAGGTGGTGTAGTGAACTAACTGGTCAACAGGGTACTGGTGGGGCGAGGTGGTGTAGTGAACTAACTGGTCAACAGGGTACTGGTGGGGCGAGGTGGTGTAGTTAACTAACTGGTCTACAGGGTACTGGTGGGGCGAGGTGGTGTAGTGATCTGACGGGTCTACAGGGTGCTGGTGGGGCGAGGTGGTGTAGTGAACTGACGGGTCTACAGGGTGCTGGTGGGGCTATGTGGTGTAGTGAACTGATTGGGTCAACAGGGTGCTGATGGGGCGAGGTGGTGTAGTGAACTAACTGGTCAACAGGGTACTGGTGGGGCGAGGTGGTGTAGTGAACTGACGGGTCTACAGGGTACTTGTTTGGGGATGTGGTGTAGTGATCTGACGGGTCAACAGGGTGCTGATGGGGCGAGGTGGTGTAGTGAACTGACGGGTCAGCAGGGTACTGATGGGACGAGGTGGTGTAGTGAACTGGTGGGTCTACAGGGTACTGGTGGGGCGAGGCGTTGTGGTGAACTAGGGAACTGATAGGACTGGGTTGTGTAGTGGACCAATTGGCTAAAGAGAGTACCAGTTACGCGGGGAGGTATAGTGACTAACTGGCAGAGCAGGGTAGAGATGTGGCTATGTGGTATAGTTGACTGATTGGCTTAACAGAGTACAAGTTAAGTAAGGAGGTATAGTTTCTAACTGGCTGAACTGGGTAGCGATATGGTGTTGTGGCGTAACGGGTTGCCGTGCCATTCAGCGACAAGCATGGTGCTGATAAACAGAGAAATAATATCAAAGCGGATCTGGCTTCCGACCGTACACGTTTCTGGAGCTCCTAAGGGAAGCATCTCTGTAAAACGAATTGCGGGGTCTGAGACGATTGAGTCAGTGTGACCCCCATACAAAAGTCGTATGTACTTTATAAGCCAGCTGTAAGGATATTCTGTTTGTGACTACATATGTAACATACATGATCTACCTCTTCTCCCCACAGCTCTCCTCGCTATACGTGTATTGAGTTTCACCGAAGGAATAACAACGTCCTACAATACCGGATAAGTAAGTATAAGTGGTTTCCTATGCGTATCTGGCTCTGAAAGCATTACATCCCTAACCGTGTAATTTGACTTCACTGTCTTCGGAATGACTGTCTTCTCTTCCTCTAAACGATTAATCCTTTCCCGTATCTCTATATATACACAACACAGAAAAATTAACTCTTCACCAAGAGACACATGAAAAAGGTTGCTTTCCCACAAGGACAACCAAATGACGTCCGCTATCAATGCTAGTGGCGTATTAGCAGCTGAAAGGGAAGCAGTATCTATATAATCTAGATCTGGTTCAGATCATATGTACGTGTAAGTGATGGTATTCAGTGAAATCGCTCACCTAATCTGGCAATGATATTGACGTTATCCTCTGGACTATTACCGTGGTATTAAGTGGTGATGTTGCCCCCTCAAGGCAATACACACGTTATATGAATGTTAATTTGTGTAGATTTTGAAAGCATTTTTAACATTTATATTTAATTTTGTTCTCAAATAATCTGAGGTGCTGTGATGACGTCATCCTATTGTCTTTCTTTCACCTTGGTCGGATGTTATTGCATAAATGTAGATATAACATGTACAATTCCTTTATCGTTCGGCGCAGAGATTTTAGAGACATACCGTAAATTCTTGATCGACGCCCGTCTTAAACTTATCGTACGTATTGTATCGAAAGCATGCTGCGTTCGACACTCGCAATGAATAAACACATTGAAACGGGACTCTAAACATATACTGGACAAAAATAGTTAGGGATATATGTAATTTTTGAAATTATGAATAATTAATCTATTTATTCACTGACACACTGATAAAATATCAATCATAAAAATACCAATATCCCTAACTTATTTTGTCCAGTATAGATATTCCTCTAGGCACTCATGCAATGCTGCTGGAACTAAAAGTCGTTAGTATACGAAATACAAAATGCATTTATTTTTCTGTCGACACTCAAAAACACAGTATTTTCTTTTACACAAAACATGTCAGCAAAACAAAATATTTCTTTAAAACTTGTGGTTGCTTTAATAGTTTGGAATACACTTAAATCATTTCTTCGGAGCTATAAATCTCATATAATTACCTCATATCTTTGCAATAAAGGGCACGATATCACACCACACTTCTCTAAAAATATAAATCCGCGTGCGGCAGTTTCCGATGTACGGAGCAATTGTTTTTCTATACATGGCAAGTGTTCTCTGTTTGGAAGATGTCAGTTTCAATTATCGATTTCAGGCAAGTCGTAAGAGATTATATGTCTTGTATTGCATCATTAGGAAGCTGAAGTGATTGCATATGCCCCAATATATACTGTATATATAACATAGGCCCAAATATTGTCGAAAATATGTGACATTGTGCCTTTAAAGGGCACATGCAACCAAAAAATCAAACATAATTAAAACACAATTATCACTTATTCATGACATATAATATACATTGCTGGTTATGAAAAAAACATATAAACAAAATTATAAGAGTACAATCGCAAATCAAAAGTGCAATATTGTGTACTTCGGTTTACTTCCCAAGAAACGAAGCAGCCGGGATACCGAACCCAGTCAGAGCGGGTGGGTGTGCACTCAAGTGTAACGGCTGGTTCATTTGCCGATGCCCTCACGGCTAATTGTGTGTGTATATATAGAGATGTTGGGTTTTGTAAATACATGCTCATTTTGTGTATAACATTTTGCAATCAACAGACATCATAACATGTCATGTGTTCAAGTATCACACCTGCCTGTCTGTGTAATTACATCATGTGACAGAGACCGAACTCGGGCCATAAATCAATGCATTTTGTTTATGGTGTATAGCCTGATTGGTTTTAAGTTCAAATTGCATGTGGTCAGTGATAGCAGCTGTGTATTGAATATTGTCATTAGCAGACAGGCGGGCAGACACACAGGTGTCAATAAAACAAGACATTGAGTTTTGTCTGTGACAACGACATATCTATATCACAGTTGGAAATTCTGTCAACGCTAAATAATGGCATTGCTTTTAAGTATCGAACTGAGAAAGTGACTCGGTAAGAAGAACGCGTGGTGAAATAGACGAATGAAATTATATAAACAGTTAATTTACTGTCATAACATATAAAAAGCTCGCGCCTGTGAGATATCAACAAAACATTAGAAAAATAGCACACACCAAAGCCTTCACCGAGCATTCACCGGACAACCGCTTCCAAGCTGCGTGAACCTACTTCACTGCGCACGTGCTATAAGCGCCGCCCAGCTGTTGAAACCCGTTTTCCCCAGAAAAGTCGGGGGAAATTTAGTGAAACGTTTGAACTCCGATTTCGCGCGTTTTTTCATCGCGTTATTTTTCAACTTTATAAGTTGAATTTGCATTTTTGACGATTTGTTTCGGTAAGTCCATACCGAAAGGTATCAGAATCTGCAGAGTTGTGTTTTGCGTTGCATGTGACCTTTAAGGTAATCGTTAAAACAGTACTAGTGTTCACTGCCATCTCAGACAAAATTATCCAAGGTACAACTAAGTACCAAATACGACTTAAGTAATCGATGTAAATGCCGATACTGAGAAAACCTTCCTTCTGTCACATAATCCATACAAATAATGTGATGGCGAAAACCAAGAACATTTAATATGCTGCCAAACAAACCAGAGCCGAATCAGCGCGAACACCACGTTTTGGATAAGTGTTCGTGCAACAGAAGAATCCATTTTCAGTGTGGTGCAGAGCCATGCCGTTGACGTACAACGTGCTCTACGTTTTTCGCCAGTTATTGTTTAATTATGCAGATTGGCAAGGTGGTTGTTGTTATAAGGTTTAGTCAGCTGAGGTTGAAAAGACAAATCGACACACCAGCTAGCTTTGATAGTGAGTGAGTTAGGTTTTACGCCGCTTTTGGCAATATTCTAGCAATATCAAAGCGGGGGACACAAAAAATGGGCTTCGTATATTGTAGCCATATCGAATTGAACCCGAGCCTCGGCGTGACTAACAAACGCTTTAACCATTAGGCTACCACTACATCCCTGCTACGATAGTAAAAGATAGTACAGCAATAAATCTCTTCGGTCGAGTATTTTTTTCTTATATTGACAATGTTGGAACGCTGCAATGTATCATAAAATCACCTTTTTGTAATGTGAAATCGGATATCAGTAACTATCTACAGCAGTAAGTGATAGTTGTAAAAAACAACTGAAATAGCTCCATCTATTATACTCTCATTCACACGTAACGGTTTTATTGGATCAAAAATGAATTGCTCGCTTGTTACGTTTCAACATACACTGGTACTAGGGTAAATTACTCCAAGAAAAAAATTACTTTAAAAAAATTGCCCCAGTTTTTCCCCAAGCGCCCACTCGACTTACCACAGGCTAATTGGGTCATAACTCACCATCTTCAATCATCAATAACGACCTTCGTCACCAACGTTGATAAAAAACTAACAAAGTGATCTGTCACTCTTTCTTGCGCTCTTACTTTCGTTATTTAACACAATGGTTGAGCCAGATATCTATATTTGACAAATTTCCTATCTTCAAACCAGTGGCGCCATTGTAATTGCAAAGTTATCTCCCCTGGGACTCACAAAACACTTCCGCTTTGTACCGTAATGGACGTTTCATGCTCTCTCACATTCAGCTAGGGCAAGGCTATCATATTTGGCCTGACAATGCGTTAGGATATCGTTATACAGACTAGACCGACAACGATGGGTGTATGCCATGTTTTATTCATACATAAGACCCATGTAAAGCACACAATAACATCCCCTCGATCTCTCAACAGCTGCAAAAGGACCATCACGAGTAAATCAAAGCATTCGTCTTCTGAAGATGTTATCTTTACTTGGGAATACTTGAACCCACATAATCTTGAGGATTGATCGTTTTGTAACAGGCTTGCGGTCTGCTATCGTTGAACTGCTTTGCATTTGATCCCAAGCCCTTTAAACACCCAGCAATAAGTGTTTCTCCGGTACAAGGTGCGTAACTATGGATTAAGAAACAATATTTGGTACGAATTTGTTATTTTCGCATTTGCGTCATACGCGGGAGCTGGTGTATCTACAATGACATTCTAGACAGTAAATGGGTTGGGATTTTACATAAGTGGTGGCTAAATGCTCTGAGCGTTGTCTGGCTATCTGGGGGTCGAGGGCAGGGTTGGGGGGTACATTAACAGCCCCTACACCAGCACAAGGAACCGCGGACCGGTAATGCGTGGGGTCAGTTCAGGGCGAATCATTGATTCCGTTTTGCTGGAGTAGTGATTATGTCACCAACGCCCAACATTACGCATCAACTAAATGTCTGTTTCTTGATGGCAGGATATTAGAAGCATTACTAGGCAGCGGAAACGCGGTGGTGACCTGCGGATCAGACAGGTCACAGAACGTTAATTAAGACTAATATTTAGTCATAACAAAAGAGGTTACACCGCATGCACTCGGCCTTTGTATTCAGACACAGCCACCTGAGTCTCCTTCTTTAAAGGGCATGTCGTAAATCTACATTAAAGGATGGGAGCTATTCCTTATCCCTTCTGGGCTATGACCGTCTTGAGCATCCATATCAACGAGTGTGATCGTCTTAGGAACCGTTCATAATTTATGAATGAACCCATAAAAAATGTATGTACAAAGTAAGTGGCACCCCCTCCACCCGCCCACTTCATGTTATGTACGATCCCCTAGCTCATGTGTAAAAAAATGATGGACCCCCTCCCCGGAACAAAATGGGTGGAAAAAAACAAAACACCACCATCCCCTCCACCCCCCTTAAAATCATCACACACACCTTCCCCCACACCCCCTTTCCATAAATTATGAACGGTCCCTTAACAAAGACTGATTCATTGGTTAAAGCGTCCACTCGTCATGTCAGAGGCCTCCCTGGTTCAAATCCCCATATAGTCTTTGACGCCCATTTCTGGTTTATGCTGATGACCAATTCTAACCCGGATCTTCATGGTCAACGGACTATATAATAACAAACATGGAAACCTATATTTTTTGACATGGCAAGAACACCACAATACCAGTCCGCCTTCTCATACATTATTCTTGTTCCGGTAGGTAAGAGCATGCGCACTGATGCCGACCTTGAAGACCTGTGTTCCTTCCACGACGACCCCTTTCCGCTGGGCGACAGTTACCGGAGTTTCTTCTACAAGAACCTTGTCTGTAAGTGAAGGATACTTGCGACCACAACATATGAAACTGCGTCCAGTTCCACATGACCACAATAATATCGAGATTCAAAGATCTTGGCGGCCATTTGTTATTCAATTTTGATGGTCAAAGACAATTTTTTCAGCTTGGTATCCTATTTTGTCGTGACCAACACCATTTAAATAGGTCAAATAGCCTGGATAACAAATCCTTCTAAAATGCCTCTTGCATGACTTTTATCCACAATCGGTCCTAGTCTGTAACAACATTTTGAATCCCTAAGCTTGCTGCAAGATATCTGATACTTTCTCACTCACTCATAACCATATTTGTTACGTGTCATGGATGCACATCAATTGGTCATATTTCATGTTTCAAAGTTTTGGAGAAACAGCTGGTTTCCATTAATTGGCAAACATTTGAATGGCAGGTATTACCTATATTAGCAGGGCGCGCTTACCTTGTACAAACGCCTGGTGTTATCACTGATTTTCACTGATCCATTTCTAATATTTATTTGCTATCCTTCCCTATATACCGAACGGATTTTGTTTCTGGGCATTGTCAAGTTTAGGTATTCTTTTGCACTCATGTTTTATATTCAGCAGAAAACCTAATGGCAATCCAGAGACATTTTTAACAGTCGCATAACATTAGTTTCAAAGGCAGGACCGGAGCGGTGATCTTATATTTCCATTTTTAACAAGTACTCTTGTTATTGCATTACTGTGCCGGGGGGATTCTGTCTGATATATATAATGTTTAACAGTGTATTTATTCATACCTTTAAATTTAATCCAATATCTGCAGAAAGTCTGCATTTTGATCCCTGAAGTGTCGGAGACAAATGATCTCACCCCCCTTTATTTGACACAGTCACACAACAGTGTATAAGGTTGCATTGACCAAGTGTAAGCCGACATTTGTCTGTAAGTCTGATAATTTCCCTTCAAATTTTGGAGAAAACTGGTTTTTCCTGATTCTGGAATATCAAAACCTACGCAGCAACAACAACCAAATGTAGCCCTACATACCCTAAGTCCCCTGTTAGCACATTTTCAAGCACGACTCATGTTCTCCTGTCATACCATTATGTTGTAAAATAGCCAGTTCCAATAGCCACATTTATTACATACGAGGGCGAAAATATCGGGGTTCATATTTTCATACGACGCCTTAGGGCAAATGACACTTTGTCATGGTGACGTGACGTCATGAACAATGCTGTGACGTCACGTTTCTTCTATGACGTTGCGTTCTACATAGGCGACGGCAGGTAGCTAGCCTATGTTTGAAAGCAGATTTTTCTCAATTTGACGACTTCGGTCATAAACAGAATATTATATTCATGCCCATATCATACTATGTTTACGACACTCGTGCCTAAATATCGGTATATCCCTCGCTCTCGCTCGGGAAATACCAACATGTAGGCGCTCGTGTCGTAAACATAGTATGACATGGGCACTCATATAATATCCTTTATGTATTCATCTGTATACTCTCTCCCTCAGTATCCAAGAAACTGTGGCCATCCTACTGCGGCCTGGACAGCACCATCCCCTTCAACGGCTCCTTCAACGGGGAACACTGTGAGGGTACGGTGTCGGACTGGGATGAGGAGAGCTGCACCACCAAGGGAACGATGTTACTCAGGTCCCACACATGTGGTTCACTCCTGGCACCCATGGGTAAGCCCATTCAAAATACGGGAAACATGGGTAGTTCTACGAGTGAGTGAGTGTGTTGGGTTTAAGTATGTTTACATTTCAGTTATGTCACGGTGGTTCAGCGTGAAAGCTCACACAGGGCTCATGTTTCGACTTGATGAAACTAACTAGGACAGATATGGGGCTAACTTTAAAATAATCAGGGCATTTTTTTATTCGAACTTAGGGACCGTTCAAAACTTATGGCAAGGGGGGCTGGTGATGAGTTTTATGGAGAAGCATGTACAATGTGAAAGACCCCTCCTAAAATTTATGTACAAAATAAGTGACCCCCCTGCATGTCATGTACAAAATCAATGCCCCTCCCCCCTTCCCATAATTTCTAAGCATAATTTTAAACATATTTTTATGTACAAAACTGCTGACCCCCCTAGCTCCCCAGAACAAAATGAGTGACCTACCCTTAAAATCATCATCATCATACACGCACGCACGCACGCACGCACGCACGCACACACACACCAGCCATCACTTATGAACGGTCCCTAACGATCAATGGTTTGGGTTATTCCTATATGATGTATCTGTGTTTCGCCCGTGTCCCCTATATGACTAGGTCTGATTACTGTTTTACTATCCATATGTTTCTGACGTAACGCACTGACTGAAACAGTCCAAGACGTTCTGTTGAAACCTGAAATATACTCACTAATACTGAAGCCAGGGCATGTGGGGTTAATAACACATGCTCTCCATTGTTAGATTCGAACTTAAGATCTATGGTTTCTGGTACCCTAACTGATGGAACTGTGAACGAACTTGGGTTGAAGGATAATTTAGAATATGTTCCGGAAGTTGCTGTTTCACTGTTACATTTCAAAAGGTGTTTTCAAGCAAGGGAATACCGGGGTTAATAACACATATACTCCATTAGAAGTGAATAAATTAAGTGAATTGCTACATTTTGTATTTTGAAGCTGAAATGGATATTGTACATGTCAACTTCTTGTATATGTCTGTGGCGTCTCTTCGTTCATTTCCATTCACTGCGCATGCGTCATATAACAGATTACACGTATTTGTCTTACATGGGTGCCCCATTGTTAGAGCAAACAGCTATAGGTAGTCCCAACCATGGTTTGATTTTTCGCATGAATAAGATTTGTGTTTCATAGTGTCCTTAGAATAATATGGCACAAATAACGAAAAGTATAGACCCCCATTCCATAAGAAAACCCCAGAAGTATGTTTACCCAAACTGTTTTTATCGTGTTTTACATTTTCGGATAATCTTAACGTGTTGTTTTGTTTGTTTCCATTGATTTGACTCTGGCATGAATAGTCAGTTATCCTAAGTCTTAATCTGACTTCGTCAAAATATTTTTTTCCGTTGTATACTAAAACTATTTCCTCGCACCTGTCCCAGTAAGCGTTATTACGTCTTTGTTGTCATGGTGACAGACGTGGTTTTCGCTAAATACATTCAGTTGTGAACCAGTTTATACATTATCTTAAATTTGTTGAAGCTAATATAATGTATTCTACTTTCTATCTAACTTGGCTTATAGTTGGAAGATGTAAACAGACTTGTTGTAAAGCTCGTGTTGAATATGACAGAAAATAGGCAGTAGTTAATTTGGAACGATCACATTGCATACCCATTATCCTGCGCATCTAAACATCTTTCTCTCAAACATCCTCCCCAGATCCCTCCTTCCATCCACGCTACTTCCCTCCCCAATTCTCATGTGTCTAAACCATTCTTTCTATCTTCCACGTCCCTTCCTCTAACGCCTCTTCTTCCATAAGTCCTTTTCTCTCGTCCCTGCTTCCAAATGTCCTGTTCTTTTCACCCCTGTTCCCCCCTTTTTTATAGTCCTCTCCTCTCACCCTTCTTGTTCCCCAATGTCTTCTTCTTTCCATCCCTCCTTTTATATACGTCAATAATATCATCCACCATGTTTCATTTCTTCATCCAATGGCCCTCTTTTCCCACTCTTTATTCTGTACATGTACGTTCTGTTCCCTCAGGTCTCATTCTATCAGCCCTCTTCTCTTACACCCACAAGTCATCCTCTGCCATCCCTCTTTTCCTTTTATCTAATTCCACCTTCCCTAAGTCCTCTCGTATCACCCCCCTCCCTCAGCCTTCTCACTCACTCACCTCAAAATTCTAATTCCTCAATATGTTTTGCTTCACTTGTGTAATTTCTCCTACCCCTGTGTCCCTCCCTTAGTCCCCACCCCCTACTACTCTATCCATCCCTCCCCCTACCCTCACCCCTACTGTATCCATCAGCCCCAACCCCACTGATTCCACGTCACCCCTGGTCTACTCTGTATCCATCCCTCTACTACTCTATCCATCACCCCTCACCCCCTACTACTTTCGTATCCATCACCCCCACCCCTACTACTACTCTATCCATCACCCCCACCCTACTACTACTCTATCCATCAACCCCACCCCTACTACTCTATCCATCACCCCACCCTACTACTCTATCCATCACCCCCACCCTACTACTCTGTCCATCACCCCCACCCTAATTTTACTACCCCATCTCTACTCTCTATCCATCACCCCCATCCCCTACTACTCTATCCATCACCCCAATCCCTACTACTCTATCCACCCATCACCCCCAATCCCCCACCCTACTACTCACTCCACTCTATCCATCACCCCCAACCCTACTACTCTATCCATCACCCCCACTACTCCCTACTACTTTATTCCATCACCCCCACCTCTACTAATTTCTTCCCATCCATCACCCCCACCCTACTACTCTATCCATCACCCCCAACCCTCTACTACTTTACTCTCACTCGATCCCACCCCAATCTCTACTACTTTACTATCCATCACCCCCCACCCTACTACTCTATCCATCACCCCCACCCCTACTACTCTATCCACTACTCTATCCATCACCCCCTCCTACTACTCCCCCCATACCTTACTTACTCTATCCATCCCCTAACCCCTACTACTCTCTATCCATCATCACCCCCAACCCCTACTACTTCTATCCATCACCCCTAACCCCTACTACTCCCTATCCATCACTTCCCCATCCCTACTACTCTATCCATCACCCCCACCCCTACTACTCTATCCATCACCCCCAACCCCTACTACTCTATCCATCACCCCCAACCCCTACTACTCTATCCATCACCCCCCACACTACCCATCCATCAACCCCACTACTATCCCATCACCCCCAACCCCTACTACTCTATCCATCACCCCCACCCTACTACTTCCATCCATCACCCCACCCTACTACTCTATCCCATCACCCCCACCCCTACTACTCTATCCATCACCCCAACCCTACTACTCTATCCATCACCCCTTACCCCTACTACTCTATCCATCACCCCCCCTATCCACTACTACTCCCATCCATCACCCCCAACCCTACTACTCTATCCATCACCCCCACCCCTACTACTCTATCCATCACCCCCACCCCTACTACTCTATCCATCCCCACCCTACTACTCTATCCATCGGCCCCATCCCTACTACTCTATCCATCACCCCCACCCTCTATGACTTTGTCCATCGCTATCCCCACCCCACCCACCTACTACTCTATCCATCACCCCCACCCTATGACTTTGTCCATCGCCCCACCCCTCCCTCATGTCTCTATCCATCTGTCCCCCACCCTATGACTCTGTCCATCGCCCCTACCCCTACTACTCTATCCATCAACCCCCCTATGACTCTGTCCATCCCCCGCCCCCTCTTCTATCCATCAGCCCCCACCCGTGTCTGCGTCAGTGTACGTGTTTTGCCTGCTAATTATCGGTGTAGAGCCACGTGACTGCCTTTCAGAGTTCCAGTGTCTGGCCTACATCCGGGAAGAGGAGACAACTCAACAACAGCTGCTGATCACCAGGAGTATGGACGGCCGGAACGAGTTCAACTGTTGGGTAAGAATTATATTGCATGTGTTTTTGTTGTCTAGCGCCGCTCCGAGTTAGAGTTGGTCTTCAGCAGCCCATGCTTGTCATAAGAAGCGACTGACATGATAGGGTGGTCAGTTCAGACTTGATTGACACATGTCATCGTATCCCAACTGCGTAGATCGATCATTGGATTGTCTTTTCCAGAATCGAGTTTTCACAGACAACCGCCATAAAGCTGGAATATTGCTGGATGTGGCGTTAAACAACAAACAGTCTAGTGATGCGTGTCTGGGCCAGATTATCTAGTGATTGATAACGTGTACAACGCGGAGTAAAAGTATATTCAATCAACCAAGTCAGCTGACCATCGCAGTCTAAGTAAACTTAGGTTCAATATTATTCGTTACACTGCTTTACCGAAGACACGGGTTTGATTCCCCGCATGGGTATACTAGTATGTGTGGAAGCCCATTTCTGGTGCCCCCTGCTGTAATATTGCTGGAGTATTGCTAAAAGCGGCGTAAAACTAAACTCACTCACTTACCCACTCTGGAAGTCGCTAACTATTTCAGACTTTACCCTTGGGAGTCTAGGGTTCACTGAAACATGGATTGACAACCATCTCTTCCACGTTGTATCAGGGTGAACTGTTCTGAAACTGAAGAGAGAAGAGTTTGAAATTTCTTTCAGGGTGGTGTGAAAGTTTGGGATTTGCTCTGTAAATAGAGTCGTTTGTGTTGACAAGAGAGAGATAATTTGTCTCGACTGAAAATGTCAGAAAGCTTCACTTGATCAGTCTACGTGACCTTGCTGACATGAGCTGATTCAATAATGTTTGAACCAAATAACCTATACTGTCTCACACATGAAGTCTCTGTAGGCCTGGCCTGCTTCATCTGCCAGCTGTGTTTATGACCTAACTGGTCCGCGGTTGGCTCAGTGGTCCATGAAGCATACTGTGCAGAGTTGCGTCCCTTGGCTGTGAAAGGATCTGCTTGTCCTCAGTTCAAATCCCAAATTCAAGCCGATTAGAACACGTGTTCTAACAGAAGCATACCGAAGGTGTATAACCTAGCATAGTTGGGATGTTCTTCTGCAAGAGTCTTACACGTGATATATTAGTAAGTGAGTTGGGTTTAAAGCATCTCTGAACAGTATTCGAATACTGTATTCGAGTAATGATATGAGAATCCGCAGACAGAAAGGTTAGAAAGATCTATAAACAGTCCGTCTGCATTTTGGAAAAGTATCCGCCATTTACAAAAAAGAAATACGTCCGGAAATAGCATAACTAAAACTCAATGGTTAAATCATTTCAAAGATGTATATTCAAACGGTGAGATATTAGACTCAACATTCGACGATGAAATTAACACTGTAGATTCCAATAATGACTATTATACAGAAGTAGATCAACTTGTACTAGACAGTCCTATTGCCGAACAGGAAATATTAGAAGCGATAAATCATCTTAAAAATGGGAAGGCTGCTGGACCTGACTTTATCATAATAGAAATGATAAAGTGTTCTAAATTCGAAATTATGCCGTTCCTTACGAAATGTTTCAATAAGCTGTATGAACATGGAATTTTTCCCTGCAGTTGGTCAAGCTCTATAATAAATCCACTTCATAAAAAGGGCGACAGAAACGATCCAGATAATTATCGGGGTATATCATTAATGAGTATCTTGGGGAAAGTATTTACGTTGATATTGAACAATAGACTATCAAACTGGGCGAATATGCGTGATAAGATTCCTGAATCGCAGGCAGGATTTAGAAAGGGATATTCTACCACTGATCATATATTTACTCTGTATGCACTAGTCCAAAAATCGCTATCAAAAAGAAAACATAAGTTGTACATAGCATTTGTAGATTTTAAAAAGGCATTCGACTCAGTCAATCGTTGTAAATTATGGCAGTGTTTACGCAAGTCAGGTTTACGAGGGAAAATGGTTAGCATTCTCAAATCAATGTATTCTAACGTTCGATCTTGTGTGCGTTGCAAAGACGGGGTTACAGATTTTTTCGATTGCCCACTTGGTTTAAGACAAGGTTGCTGCTTAAGTCCACTCCTATTTTCCTTCTTCATTAGTGAATTATATCACGATATCAATTTAGCTGGAAAACATGGAATCCAAATGTACCCAGATCTTGTAGAAGTCCTAATGCTCCTTTTTGCTGACGACGTTATTTTAGTTTCGGATACTGTGGTCGGTTTACAAAATCAATTAAATATCTTAGAAAGTTATACTAAAGAATGGAAGTTAACAGTAAATTTAAGCAAAACAGAAATTGTGATATTTAGGAGGGGGCGGTCCCGTGGCCACAAACGAACGCTGGTTTTGATGGTCAGTTGATTAATGTATCCGATCAATATTCTTACTTAGGGTTTTTGTTTTCAAACAGAATGAACTTGAATAAATGTGCACATAACTTAACTTTACGTGGAAAAAGGGCTTTAATACAAGTTTTATCGGTTTTATACAAAGTTGGAACTATGTCACCCAATGTGTTTTTTAAGATATTTAATTCTCAGATTCAACCCATTTTATTATATGGATCTGAAATATGGGGTTTTCAGCGTTTTGATTGTATTGAGAGAGTGCATCTTTTAGCCTGTAAAAGTACCTCAATGTAAGCTCAAAGACACCTAACTGCATGGTATATGGCGAATGTGGCAGATTTCCTTTGTATATCAATTCTCACATAAGATGTTTAAAATATTGGTTTAAGGTTCTAAATATGCACGAACAACGTCTGCCAAAATTAGCTTACAATATGCTTTTAAATCTGGATAATTTGGGAAAACACACTTGGGTAACTGATATCAGAAATTTATTATTTTCTCACGGTTTCGGTTTCGTATGGTTGAGCCAAACAATTGGCGATGTGAACTGGTTTATTAATGAATTTCGTGTTAGATCAATAGATATGTTCAATCAAGAATGGAATTCCACCCTAGACTCAAGCTCAAGATATGAATATTACAGGACCTTTAAAACGTTACTCCAGCCAGAAAAATACTTATCAATAATTACAACATATAGTTTAAGAACAATGTTCGTAAAATATCGTTTAGGTTTGTTATCTTTAATGATCAATGAGGGTAGAAAAACCTCTGTCCAGAAAGAACGTCGATATTGTCCTTTATGTAACCTTGGAATAGAAAATGAAATTCATTTTACCCTGATATGTCCTTGTTATCACGAATTAAGACAGAAATATATACCGCACCATCTTCTTGCAAAGCAGCCCCATTATGCATATATATCTTTGTTACAAACCAATAATGAAAATATTCTTGCTCAATTGTCCTTATATATAAAATATGCTTTAGCTAAATGAGATCTTCTTATAAAGCGAATTGTATACCCTTAAATATATATGTAAATATCCAGAATATTCCTTTATCACTGTAACTCTCATGTATATGGGCCGGAGGCCTTTCATACAATAAACATCTTTTGACTTTGACTTTGACAGTATTCGACTCACGGCGTGTCAGCTAGATGTGGGTTGAAAGCCCGAAGAGATGCAGGTCTCTGACCGTTACTACTTGCGTGAAACCCACGACCACGGTATGGTTCTGATCATCTATAGACCAGGATTCGAACCGTAAATCATAGATAATTGCATGGTTTTAGACGAGTGGGTCACCCGTGTCCCCAATATAATAGTAATCTCAATGGAGTCCAACCCATCAACTTTAATACCTAATACCACGAGTATGTCTTTCCTGCTGTTTAATGTATGGCTAGGGGCGGTGGGGTAGCCAAGAGGTTAAAGCGTTCGCTCGTCACGCCGAAGGCCCGGGTTCGATTCCCCACATGGGTGCAATGTGTAAAACCCATTTCCGGTGTCCCCCGCCGTGATATTGCTGGAATGTTGCTAAAAGCGGCGTAAAACCCAACTCACCCTCTCACTGTTGTAAGACTTGACGCACCTGCTCATAGTAGGAACAACCAGTCCCAAATACAGCTTTGTGACATTTGAAGTTACGCTAAACACTTGTCATGTCGAAGCTTAAAACAGAGGGACCCGACAAACGTGTCTAACCATTAATAACAGTGTCAACATGGCTGCCACGGCAATCTCATTGAGATTGTTAAGAAGTCGTTAGTTTACAGCTCGTGTGAACTCATCTGTTTTATGGTGATGTTGCCTTGTTGTTTTTTCTTTATCATTCTGACTTTCACCTCAAATTGTCAAAGAATTTTCTGACACCTCACCCAGGTCGCCGAGAACCATTTTGCTGTGTTCACGGCGGCACGTGACATCTGAGATGTGAGATATTTTCATCAGCTGATGTATCGTCGTCTAATGTACCTAAAATAATCATTAAACACTCGAGTTCGGAGACCCTATTGTATCTGTATCGTGCAAGACACAAGGCTTTGTTCAACCTGACATGTTTTTCACTCTGGTCTACAAAGCGTCCTATATTATAAAGGACAAAGTGTTCTAAAAGTACCGACAAAGCCTGTTCATGCTTCTGTCCAACTTGTACTTTCCCCCTAAAATACTGTCTTCATTATCTTGGGAAGTCGCTTCACTTTGACATCTACCAATACAGTTAATTATGCAAAGCCGAAAATGGTAAAAGGTCGGATTCCGCAATTGTGGAATTGGCCTTGGCACCAGTCAAAGACAGAGCTGTGAGTGAATCCAACGGCAGTATTGGCCGCAGACTATGAGAAGCTCTGAGATGCATGTGGCCATTCTCGTCCGAATTATGAAGACAATCAGCTTTGACCTTTACCTGCTGTCTTCAGCCACTGATCTAGCCAGCAGGCGGGAAGAGACTGGGATCAATCTAAATTAGAGTAATTAGTCACCTAATTAGTCACTTAGAGCGACGCGAGACGATGAGACAGGTGTTAGATGTTGAGGTGAGAAGCTCCCTCTGTCAGGCTCGGACTGCGGCAGTATCACTCACCTGGGTTGTGCTCCGGCTGAGGTGAAAGTAGTGCAGCAAGAGGATGGATTGACAGCAAGTGTGCCCGGGGATGGCGACACCTCGACCTCATAGATCCCTGTTTATGTTTTGGTGTAAAAAATCATGGTCGGACGATAACGACGACGATAAAGAATACGAGTGTCCATGTGTGGTGACGATTTACTTTTTTAATGAGTGTTTAACATAAATATTCTGATCAGAGCTGTAAATAATTTCCTGTAGTTTTGAAGGCGCTTTATTCCATTTTTAACCAAAGTGTTGTATACACAATGCCATTTTAGAAAGGGGTCAAATGTAACATGTGTTATATTTGGGATTACACTTTCTTAGTAAAGTACAGATTCTAGTACTTTTGTTGGGTTGAGTCCCATCCGGGATTCAAACCCACACCCTCAGAGTCAGGCGCCTAATCGCCAGCACACAAAGTCATCCGCCTAACCCGCTCAGCCACCGCGACCTCCACAAAAATGGAAGTCGGACAACTGGTAGTCTAGACTGCAGACTTTTCCTAAAATGACATTGTGTAATCATAGCTTTCGACCGTGGGAGCCGTGCCAATTTAAACTTATCAGAGGGGTACACAAAGTCCGCAGTCTAGACTACCAGTTGTCCGACTTCCGTTTTTGTGGAGGTCGCGGCGGCTGACTTTGTGTGCTGGCGATTAGGTGCCTGACTCTGAGGATGTTGGTTCGAATCAAACGTACTAGAATCTGTACTTTATTAAGAAAGTGTAATCCCAAATATAACATATGTTACAAAGTGTTGTTATTAGTTTCAGAGGGTATGCGACCGTCATTTCAACGCTTTAAATCAAGGCATCTGTTGGGACATCACACGTTTGATTGATAAAATGAGAATCGAGTATTTTCCGTCATGATGAAATTCTCGTTATGCAGAAATCACAAGAACGTTACTCTAAGTGATAGTAAGGTAATGTCGGCCTTGTTGTGAGATATAAGCGACTGCAATGAGAGGTCGATGGTTATCTCTAAAATGGCAAGTGACAACGAGAAGTGGCTTAACACCTTGAACCAAAATTAGGAATTGATCACTTGACACAACCAAGTCTACTTAACATGACGATGTAAACCAATATCCAATATCCATGATCTATCTGTCTTGACACAACTATGTTAACAGTGATCACAAACATCACGCCAAGTGATGAAGATGTTTTCCTTGCTATAGGAGACTCTCCGTTAACGCTTTATACACAATCCTCCAAGACCTAGATACATTCATGAATAATTTTACCTACTGTCCGACCGATCCAAATATAGAAATTTCTGTGTTCACATAGACTAAAGGACCTCGAGTACAGCTTATTCTCACCGTATACATGAATGGGAATATACTTGTCTGAGATACGCAGTCTCGTTATTTCTCCCGAGATGGAATTCATGTTTATCATATAGATAAACCCTTGTACTATCAACAGTGGAACTACGGGACAACCATTGGTTGATTGTCAGTAGATGCTGTTTCGGAAAGCCAAATCATATCCTTTATTCTACACTTAGATAATTATATTATAGCAGTGAATATGACAAGATCATGTAACCACACTGAATAAGAGTGAGTGAGTGAGTTTAGTATTAGGCCGCACTCAGCTATATTCCATCTATATGGCGCTGGTCTGTAAATAATCGAGTCTGGACCAGACAGTCCACTGATCAACAGCATGAGCATCGATCTACGCAACTGGGATACGATGACATGTGTCAACCAAGTCAGCGAGCCTGACCACACGATCCCGTTAGTCGCCTCTTACGACGATACTGAAGATCAGTTCTAAACGGGTCACACTGAATAAAACTAAAGCAAAATATTTCACAGATAAAAGGTCATATTCGTGACTAGCGAAAGCTTTACCTACTGCGCTACCCTATCGCACCGTATTTTTGTGCGTAAGACCGGTTCATTAAGATGGGGTGTACATAAGTCCAATGCGTTAAGTATTATTGTGCGTAAGAGGGGTTCATTGAGTGTTATTGCGAGTATTATTGTGAGTACGGACAGTGTATTAAGTACCATTGTCCATATCTATAAGCAGTTAATTAAATATTATTATGTACTACATCCAATAAGACTAGGCTAAAAGCACACACCAGCTAAAATCCTGTCAAAGGAATAACGTAGGTTTTTCTGCAACACTAACTCCTTTAACCCGTAATTGTGACCTGTTTATATCCACATGTACATAAAATGCGGCTTCAACATAACTAATCATCATTTGTAATGAAGAAATGCATGTTAATTGAGGCAAGCAATGTCTACTTACAAATTCAAAACAACTCTAGAGAATATTGTCTCTCGATTATCTGCCAAAACAGATTCCATTACGCCTACGGGGCGAAAATAATAATGACAATTCCCTAAATGGATCACTGGAAGAATAATGCGTCCCTATAACGACACTACAGATATTGGTGCTGTTTCAACGGGTGATTTATTCCTGATAGAAATGTCATCCGCGCCACTACCTATAGAATTAACAACCACTTATCATTGATCGATTGAGCCAATTATGATCGACTAATGATCGTTCCTACTTGGCATTGTTGTCACCTCGGCTAATATTAAATGGCCTCATAAACAATGGACACGTTCATAGTATAAACCATTCTGTTCAATTTAAACAAAATCGATCAGGGATGACAAGCTATCGATCAAATCGATTAATCGGAGCACCACTACAGAGTAGATACACACTGCCTGCCAAAGAAAGTATACCCTATTATTCGATTGCTGAAAATATAACCAACAAGAAATGGTTTATACGATGGTGATGTATGTGATAATGGAATTACAGTTTGTTTTGAAATTTACGTTTGCAGTGTTAAGGCGACGTCTTTCAGTCTATTAACGTACTAACGAACTCAGTAAAGAAATCAGCTGTGTATTTTCTTTGAATTACTTTATATTAAGTTACTCTTCCGTTTCATCATAATGGGAAGTAGGTAGCCTAGTGGTTAAAGCGTTCGCTCGTAGCGCCGAAGACCCGGGTTCGATTCCCCACATGGGTGCAATGTGTGAAGCCCTTTTTTATGTCCCCCCGCCATGGTATTGCTGGGATATTGCGAAAAGCGGCGTAAAACCATGCTCACGCACTCACCCACTCACTCACTCTTCCGCTTCATCTCCAACACAGGCAGACCCGTGAAGATCGGGGGTAGAATAGGTCTTCAGCAACCCATGCTTGCCACAAAAGGCGAATATGCTTGTCGTAAGAGGCGACTAACGGGATCGGGTGGTCAGGCTTGCTGACGTGGTTGACAATGTCATGTCATCGGTTCCCAGTTGCGCAGATGGATGCTCATGCTGTTGATCACTGGATTGTCTGGTCCAGACTCGATTATTTACAGACCGCCACCATATAGCTGGAATATTGCTGAGTGTGGCGTAAAACCAAACTCACTCACTCACTCATCCCCCAACACAGACTCGTGAACATTGTGACGTAAATGTTTTGAACAGAAACAAAATATACTTCATGAGATAGTTAGAATGTTAAAAAGGAGTGGACATTTAGTTTGACGGATGTATTTATGTACAGTTTGTATTAGTATTACTATTAGTATTACTTATCCTGAATGTTAAAATACAAAGAACGAACGGTGATATTAGTTGCACGCCATGTTCAAACTAAATAGTGAGTGAGTTTAGCTTTACGCCGCACTCAGCAATATTCCAGCTATATGGCGGCGGTCTGTAAATAATCGAATCTAGATCACACAATCCAGTGATCAACACCATGAGCATCGGGCTACGCAATTGGGATACGATGACATGTGTCAGCCAAGTCAGCGAGCCTGACCACCTGTCAAACTAGGGAAGGATGTAGGGTAGCCAGGTGGTTAAAGTGTTCACTTGTCAGGCTGTAGACCAGGATTTGATTCATAACATGGGTACAATGTATGGAGTTCTTTTCTTGTGTTAACAAGCAGCGTAAACATCCCACCCATTTACTAACTAGCTGATACCACAGTGTTTAGTGTTACCATCTTCACCACAGTTTCATGACTTCTGTGTCAGATGACACAGTATTTAACATAACCCCGGACAGGTGCCCGCTGGGTACACCAGCTCTAACATTAGAGTAAAACTTTACATAAGAATACGACTTACACGTATCGGTTGTTACACAAACTGTTGTATGTTCTTATCCATCGAAAGGCGTCGTGAATCTTGGTGAGAACGGTTAGTAAATGTGATCATCAAGGAATTGTTAATTATCAAGATGTTAATTAGTGACATTGCTTAAAACTACAATCGATTAATGTTATCATGAACGTCATGTCACACACTTAAGTAGATGGTATCAATCGTTGCAGCATTAACCATTTCGTCCACAGCAAACTATACACAAACTCTGTTTGCCTTAGAAAGCCAACATGTGTTCATTGGCAAGAAATCTGCCGTACAGCAGAAGCTGTAGTGTCTTACAAACTGTTGGCAATGAAATAAAAGCTGTATAACCCTTTCCACCACCATGCAGTTCAGACTGTCATCAGCGTGCGTTTACAAATCACTATCAAATACTGTTGATACCAGATGTTGGTTTGCTGGCCACCAAAATACATTAAGAAACGTTTTAGCTGGAAAATTAGATGTCAGACAAAAGTATATTTACATTTTGTTCGTTGGGAGTAGTGATAACAGCATATAGATTTGACATTCGAGGAAGTAAGACTTGTGTTCTTCCAGATATACACGTGGGTTTTCCCTGTTTGTTGCTTATAATTGGATTAAGGGCCACTCTGACATTTGGTTTGATTTGTTTGTTGTTTAACGCCGCACTCAGCAATATTCCAGCTATATGACGGCAGTCTGTAAATAATCGAGTCAGGATCAGACAATCCAGTGATCAACAGCATGAGCATCGTTCTACGCAATTGGGATACGATTACATGTGTCAGCCAAGTCAGCAAGCCTGACCACCCGATCCCGTTTGTCCCCTCTCACGACAAGTATGGGGTGCTGGAGACCAATTCTAACCCGGGTCTCCACTTGTTCTCACAAGTAAGAGACGTATGCAGTTTAGGGATTACAATTTAATTTAAATATTACAAGAAACAACTTAAGAAATTCATAGTTCTCATACTAATCAGTACAATGTGTGGATTGACTGTGTGTCTACGAATATCACAACCTATGTCTTCCGGAAACTTGTTCAATGTACATGAACCTGAAATCTAAGGGAGACAATTCTTCAACCAATTCAGATTCACTGACAAATCCCCGTTGAAACCAAAGGTAAAATTTCTACTAACACAAAGGAGTCAACGATTTTTATGTGTGTGAAATATTTGAGGTTCAAATGGTCCTAGACTACTAACTGTTCTATACTGATTCGTAATCTATTGTGAATTTTAGTTGATTCTGCATTGAACTGCTTTGGCTAAGCGCCAGTGACAACTCATTACGCATATGAAATCCCAAGACCCTCCCTACATCCATGGAAAGCTAGACGCCCACACACCCAAATCCACCCCCCCCCCACCCGCTTCAATCCCCTGCCCTCTTACCCCGTCTACCAGTGCTCAACGTCTACGACATCGAGTACAGCTACTTCAACTTCTTCGATCAGCAAGTCCTAACATCCAATAGTTTTACTGCTACAAAGAATGGCTTGAAAGCATGATAGCACCGAGCTCACCGGCCACAAATAATCCCCAAACAAGACTTGACCAGAATTTATGACTACGCAAGCTATGACGACATGTGTATGTATGAGACCTGTATGAGATTTTAAAGAGTAGTTTGACGTAAAGGTCTTGCATTTCAGCTTTTAGCTTCACGAAAGACGAAGTTTGAAAGGAGCGTGTTCTGTCTGTTTTCCCGCTGACCTCTTAATTAGAAGAAACTGCATTCCAATTGCATTTCCTCGCTGAAGTTCTTTTCAACAACTTTTACAGAAGAATTTAATTTGTCTAGAATGACAATTTGTCCGATCAGAATCCGTTCGCAGAGGATAGAAGCGGGCTTGTATTAATTTAAAGACCATGTCTGAGGTTTCGAGAGGAACGAGGAGAAATTCCTCCCCTATTCCTACACATGTTGTTGTTATCGATCCAAGATAACGGTTAGTCCCCTTACCACAATGGCATCTTCGTCCATTTTTAATCAACTTCAAACACGTAGAAAGAAGGGAAACTATTGCAGAAATCTATCATTCATGAAAACAGATGGTGACTGAGTGTGTCTTTGTAGAACAATATAATCCGATTGTAACCTACCATGCTCTCATAAGTGGCTATACATCGGTGCAGAAAAACAAAAACCTAGAATTTAAATGTAGTTCAAACATCTCCTTAAAAACAACACGAACAACAGTTTAACGGGCACCTGCTGGATAGTCATGGGTCTGTTTTAGTTTCCACGATGCTGGGTGAACAAGAAATCCGTCAGTCAATTAGGCAATCGATCCTAAACTTCTATACATCTTCGTTTTCAGAGCGGCTCACCTGATTAATTAAATAATGCCAGCAGTTGCCTTATAAGCGAGACATGACCGCTACAATTGAGAATTTAAACCTCTATGATTGCTGCCGAGTTTTGGAAGGCGTTAGGACGGAGAGGTGGAGAAATGAGAAGGCTAATAGCATTAATACCGACCAACGACGATGTTGTTGTAGCTGTGGGTGGCGTCGACCTAGTGGATTCTGTTTATTGTTGCAGTGTGCGTTAAGGCTTCCACGATTGTTAGATAACAGTAATGCCGACATTGGTAAAGAGAATGAGACATCGCTGTTGCTCTTAACAACTGATCAGGCTACCAGGGGTCAATTCTATCCTCGAAACACGGGTTAAATGTTTCAAAGTGTTTATAGATACTCTATAGTGTTTTTAGATACTGATACAGGAGACCAATTAAAACTCCAGCTAAAAATTCAAGATATTTTCTTTTTGTGAAGCTTCATAAACTGTTGATTCGAACATTATTTGTGCTCAATTGCCTGTCTCAAAATGTAAAATGCACATTTCTGTACCATTTCTGTTTCAGGTTTTACGGTATATTAACGGAATATTACTTAGCTATTACTTAATTAAATGAGCTGTTCATATATAATGAGGTAGCCCCGGATAGGTGCTGTAGCTGGGTTGTCTGGACCGTGTAAGGTGATGCTTCTCAAGAACAGGTGTACAAAGATGATGTTTCAGGGTTTTCAGAGATGAATATTTAGTCTAGGGTTATCAGAGATGAATGTTTAGTTCAAGGTTAAAAGAGATGAATATTTAGCCCAGGGTTTTCAGAGATGAATATTTATCAGGGTTATCAGTGAAAAGATGAATGTTTAGTCCAGGGTTAAAAGAGATGAATATTTAGTCTAGGGTTATCAGAGATGAATGTTTAGTCCAGGGTTAAAAGAGATGAATATTTAGTCTAGGGTTATCAGAGATGAATATTTAGTCCAGGGTTAAAAGAGATGAATATTTAGTCTAGGGTTAAAAGAGATGAATATTTAGTCTAGGGTTATCAGAGATGAATGTTTAGTCCAGGGTTAAAAGAGATGAATATTTAGTCTAGGGTTATCAGAGATGAATATTTAGTCTAGGGTTATAAGAGATGAATATTTAGTCCAGGGTTAAAAGAGATGAATATTTAGTCTAGGGTTATCAGAGATGAATATTTAGTCTAGGGTTATCAGAGATGAATATTTAGTCTAGGGTTATCAGAGATGAATGTTTAGTCCAGGGTTAAAAGAGATGAATATTTAGTCTAGGGTTATCAGATTATCAGAGGGTTATATGAATATTTAGTCTAGGGTTATAAGAGATGAATATGATTAGTCTAGGGTTACCAGAGATGAATATTTAGTCTAGGGTAAGGGTTATCAGAGAGTCTAGATAATTAGTCTAGGGTTATCAGAGATGAATATTTAGTCCAGGGTTAAAAGAGATGAATATTTAGCCCAGGATTGTCGGAGATGAATATTTAGTCTAGGGTTATCAGAGATGAATATTTAGTCTAGGGTTACCAGAGATGAATATTTAGTCTAGGGTTATTAGAGATGAATATTTAGTCCAGGGTTAAAAGAGATGAATATTTAGTCTAGGGTTATCAGAGATGAATATTTAGTCCAGGGTTAAAAGAGATGAATATTTAGTCTAGGGTTGTCGGAGATGAATATTTAGTCTAGGGTTATCAGAGATGAATATTTAGTCTAGGATCAATATTTAGTGTATTACCAGAGATGTTTAGCTCATGGTTATCAGAGATGAATATTTAGCCCAGGGTTATCAGAGATGAATATTTAGGCCAGTACAGGGTTATAATAGATGAATATTTAGTCTTTTATTTTTTTAATTGATTGATTGATTCTTGTCTTTTATTTTGGATATGATATAAAGTTCTCTATTTCTCAGATGCATTTTGATGCGTTGCTTGGATCCACGATTTGAGCGTGATTTTCCATTGTTGCACGAAGCCACGTGTAAAATTAATTCATGATGAGGTGTGTCAGTTACAAGCCACGTGTTAAGAATAAAAGGGTCACGTTGACATGAGGAGTTTATGTCTGAAAGGCTGGACCGGTGAGCCTTCTTCTGCAGAGTCATCATTGGTAGACACCATTGATGGAGGGACTGGATTGTAATGGATAGCAGGGTGGAACCTACTTAACCTAATGAACGTATACACATTGATAATACATGTATGTTCGGATAGAACGGAGAGAAATGAATACAAATGGCATTTCAGCCTGTATTTCCATTTTCTCTTTGGAGTTACCATCACCCAACGAGCATGTAGAACGTGTACCTCCCATGAGTGAGTGAGTTGGGTTTAACGCCGCTTTTAGCAATATTCACCGCCCCGTACCTCCCATGAAATATGATTACAGTATCGCGACCTACTGTATGTCAATGGATGTGTGTGTCTGTCGTTTAACATCCAACACAGCAACTTCCAGCTGACGGCGGGGAATCCGAGCTGGTTACCTGGTATTCGTCTTCATCAACTTGTTCTTCCCCCCTCCGATTAGATTTAATGGCGCGGGTCGTGGATTATATCAATCACCGGATTAGTTGATCCCGACTCGGTTATTGTGAGGTGTCATTATATAGCTGATCCCGACTCGGTTATTGTGAGGTGTCATCATATAGCTGATCCCGACTCTCCCGACTCGGTTATTGTGAGGTGTCATCATATAGCTGATCCCGACTCGGTTATTGTGAGGTGTCATCATATAGCTGATCCCGACTCGGTTATTGTGAGGTGTCATCATATAGCTGATCCCGACTCGGTTATTGTGAGGTGTCATCATATAGCTGATCCCGACTCGGTTATTGTGAGGTGTCATCATAGCTGATCCCGACTCGGTTATTGTGAGGTGTCATCATATAGCTGATCCCGACTCGGTTATTGTGAGGTCATCATATAGCTGATCCCATCATAGGTGTCATATATAGCCTGATCCCGACTCGGTTATTGTGAGGTGTCATCACTCGGTCATAGCTGATCCCGACTCGGTTATTGTGAGGTGTCATCATATAGCTGATCCCGACTCGGTTATTGTGAGGTGTCATTGTGATATCATATAGCTGATCCCAACTCGGTTATTGAGGTGTCATCATATAGCTGATCCGACTCGGTTATTGTGAGGTGTCATCATCATATAGCTGATCCCGACTCGGTTATTGTGAGGTGTCATCCCGACATATAGCTGATCCCGACTGATCCCGACTCGGTCGAGGTGTCATCATCATATTGTCATATAGCTGAGGTTATTGTGAGGTGTCATCATAGCTGATCCCGACTCGGTTATTGTGAGGTGTCATCATATAGCTGATCCCGACTCGGTTATGGTTAGCTGATCATATAGCTGATCTCGACTCGGTTATTGTGAGGTGTCATCATATAGCTGATCCCGACTCGGTTATTGTGAGAGGTGTCATCATATAGCTGATCCCGACTCGGTTATTGTGAGGTGTCATCATGAGCTGATCCCGACTCCCGTCATCATGTAGCTGATCCCGACTCGGTTATTGTGAGATCATGTTGTCATCATATAGCTGATCCCGACTCGGTTATTGTGAGGTGTCATCATATAGCTGATCCCGACTCGGTTATTGTGAGGTGTCATCATATAGCTGATCCCGACTCGGTTATTGTGAGGTGTCATCATGTAGCTGATCCCGACTCGGTTATTGTGAGGTGTCATCATATAGCTGATCCCGACTCGGTTATTGTGAGGTGTCATCATATAGCTGATCCCGACTCGGTTATTGTGAGGTGTCATCATATAGCTGATCCCGACTCGGTTATTGTGAGGTGTCATCATATAGCTGATCCCGACTCGGTTATTGTGAGGTGTCATCATGTAGCTGATCCCTCGACTCGGTTATTGTGAGGTGTCATCATATAGCTGATCCCGACTCGGTTATTGTGAGGTGTCATCATATAGCTGATCCCGACTCGGTTATTGTGAGGTGTCATCATGTAGCTGATCCCGACTCGGTTATTGTGAGGTGTCATCATGTAGCTGATCCCGACTCGGTTATTGTGAGGTGTCATCATGTAGCTGATCCCGACTCGGTTATTGTGAGGTGTCATCATCTAGCTGATCCCGACTCGGTTATTGTGAGGTGTCATCATATAGCTGATCCCGACTCGGTTATTGTGAGGTGTCATCATATAGCTGATCCCGACTCGGTTATTGTGAGGTGTCATCATGTAGCTGCAATACTGCTGAGTTAACTAACAAACAAACGTCGGAACGGTTGCTTGTGTTTGGGATGAATATACCCATTCATTCCTCGAACAGCTGATGTCATCATTGTAACGTTTAGGGTGAATGTGTCCATTCTCTTCTCGAACAGCTGATGTCATCTTTTTAATGTAAGGAATTATTATGCCCATTTAGCCTTCAACAGCTGGTGTCATGACTCTCACGTTTGAATATGCCCATTCACATCTCGATCAGCTGGTGTCATTTCCCGAACATTTAGGTTGAATGTGCCCATTCATTTCCCGAACAGCTCACCACGGTGACCACGACGCATTATCTCAAAATATATACTGAGTTAGTTTGTTAAAAAAAAGTATTTCGTATAAACGAGTACGTTCTAAGCGTGGTCGTCAACATATCGAGGAAGGCTCAATTACCAATTTAATTATAAACATGTAATATGTATCAACTTGGTTAATTGCTGCATTTACTCCATCTTGCTTTTTAAACATACATGAAACTACGGGCACATCAGGCCAGTACGATTAATTGTCGCCAGGTGCTACAACACGAAACTTGGGCCATTAATTTAATAGCAACTCTCAAAGAAAAACTAATCGCCCGTGCAATTGTCTTCAGTAAGACCCATGACAGACACGTGACGAATGGCACCACGCGTTCCTGCAGCAGTGTTGCACCAATAGTAATTTAGAGCGTTCGCTGCACATAAAATACCTGCATCAATTACCCTGATCGGAAGTCGCTGACAAGGAGAGAGGGCGCTTTTTGCATGACGAGCAGGTGCGCGTTGGATCAGCCGATAGATGTCGCACGTGGTTGCTTCTGCCAATCACTAGCTCAAGTTCTTTCATGAAATCTCTTCTTCCGCCTTGTGGAGAAATCGGGCTTTTATCGTTAATAATCAGGAGACATTATTACATTGTGTGTTTGGCAAATATTTGGCCATGATTGCTACGAAGTGGAAAATGAGTATTTTGCGTACACATTAACTAATATCCATGGAATTACATGGATAGAGTGTAGAAAGAGAGCCATATGACTGGTCGCCCCGAGTTTGGATTTCTGTTCGTTTATTTAACGCCGCACTCAGCAATATTCCAGCTATATGATGATGGTTTGTAAATAATCGAGTCTGGACCGGACAATCCGGTGCTTAACATCATGCACATTAACTTGGATACGATGGCAAGCTTGGGTTGCCGAAGATCGGTTTTAATAAGGATCTTCACGGGTCTGGACTAAATAAGACTAGTATGCATTAAAACAAAGTTCAGTGCTTACCATTCTGCAAAACTGGGAATGTATATTCCTGCGTTTTGAAAGCCCGAATGGCCATACTTGTCCACATTATGAAACAATATACAAGTATGGTAGTTATATCGGATACTCTGTTTGAGGGATACTTCGTGTAGAGATCTGTATTCAGAAAACAAACGTAGCTGTTATGTACCAACAAATTTGGAAGGACCGTGAACCAGGTGAGGTGAGGTGAAATTGGGTTTAACGTCGTGCTTGAGAATATTTCGCTCACATGACGACGTGCATGCGTGTGTTTGTGTATGTGCGGCTGCTTGTACTAGCCCAGACTTAAGCTGGTTTTATAGTGCTAGCCCACTGAGATACCACGCCGCAGTGAAGCATGAATACCCCACTCAGACACATTATACTGACTCCGAGCCGACCAGTCCTTGTTGAACCCATTTATGCCGAGTGCCAGGCAGGGACCAACAAGTACCATATTTTAACGACTTTTGGTATGACGCGGTCGGGGATCGAACCCGCGACCTTCCGCTCTCCGGGCGGACACTCTAACCACTGTGAACCAGAAGTCCACGCTATCAAATGAATGGTATCTTCATACCTTCCTTCCGCTTCCGCTTTTAGCAATTAGCAATATCCCTGCAATATCACGGCTAGAATTGGGCTTCACACATTGAACCCGTGTGGGGAATCGAATCCGGGTCTTAGACGTGATGAGGGAACGCTTTAACCACCAGGCTACCCCATGGCCCCGTGAGGTCAAGGACTTGCCCTTTATTGTTTGAGAAATGCTATGGTTCCTAGTCGATACACACCTATGTTTACCTATCCGGGTGTATTTGCAGGTGATCACCAACTACGTGTCAGGTGGAAGGTGGCCATGGCGAGCCATGTACCGGATGCCAACAACACAGTGCTCTGTCCTCACAGATGTCGAGATCGACTCCAACATACTTAAACCCAAGGCGGCCCTCTACCTGGAGGATAGTAAGTAGATGTGTGTAGATTAATTCAGGGGAGGTTACTGTCATCGGATATTATGCATTCAGGGGAAGTAACTCTCTAGCTGGAGGACAGTAAGTAGATATTATTAATTCAGGGGAAAGTAACTCTCTAGCTGGAGGACAATAAGATATTATGCATTCAAGGGAAGTAACTCTCTACCTGGAGGACAGTAAGTATACATGTATACATTCATATGAAGTAACTGTCTGGAGGGCCTTAAGTAGATACGTATTATGCATTCAGGGGAGGTAACCCTCGAACTGGAGGACAGTAAGTAGAGATACGTGTACATTCAGTGAATGTCACTTTCTGCCTGGAGTTCAATAAGTATATGCATTCAGGGGAAGTAACTCTCTGGCTGGAGGACAGGAAGTAGATGGATATCAGGCATTCAGGGGACATGTCATTAGGTTCCTTTTTAGATTTTGCCTGTTTTCAGGCTCTTTTCAATATGCTCAGAAATTCCATTGTGTCAGTCAAACAGGGGTTTTAACATTTCCAAGGATGTACTTTTTGTAAGCCCGAACATCTTGAGACCTGTTCCTGAATATCTGTAGGGCATAAAACATACACAATTGTCGTAAAAGTATCCCATTAAGTGAATGCTACTGAAATATAAGTGTTGTTAATGAAGTTGTAATGACGTCCTGTTCTTCCTCCAGGATCCCGGAGCAAGGTGTGCAAACCCGCAGAAATCTCGCCCGTCACCGTGTCTGTGCGCCTGCTGACCAGCGCCATGCCCAATATATACGACATCGACACCCAAGGTAATGGACGGAGCGCAAATACAAACATACCCTACGAGTCACCACGTGAACAGCCCGGAGCACCTAACCTCGGCGGGATGTACAGCAGCGCTGGAAACGTGCGTCTCCCGTCGTTGTTGATGTTGCTGGCATTGATGTCCGTGACAACCAGTTCTCGGTGACGGCAATCACGACTGACTCTTGTATGCAATACTTGCTAGCTGATCTTCACTAAGTGCCAAACTATAGAGCAGGGATAATGCAGATGAAACCGCGACGTTCATTGGCTTGCAATTCAGAGACTGGAATGTGAAATAGAATGATTGGTTTGGTCTTGTGAGGCGAATGAGGTCGTAACAAAGGTTCCCATTGGACATGAGACTTATAACGAACGTCCTGATTGGGTGTTGTTACCAGCACGATTGAATAAACCACCTACGCTGTGTGTTAGATCAAGAACGAAACACAAGCGAACCGACTGCTCGTGGTTTGCATGCGCCGCCAAATTGCGCTGAGTTTGAACAGTAAACGCCATAGACGCCTAAGGGGGTATTTATCAACCGGCCCAGGTCCAGGGTCCCGTTCCTCAGAGCGATCGTAGCGCTACGACTGTCGTAAGTCTATGTTAAAGTATGGGAGTTACGATCACCTTAGCGCTACGATCGCTTTGAGGAACGGGGCCCAGACACGTATTAAGCTACAACCTTGTGAGCTTATACCCATGCAGTATTCTTAGCTTCTTACCAGGATTTTGCGAGTCAAGTCATCGTTGTAATTTAGTACAGTACTGTACCGCTGGTGTAGAAGTCATGAAACCAGACCGTTGTCGCTGTTTGATACTAGTGTTTACATGCTACACCTTCTATACCGATGTATGACTACATGTGTTTATCGTTGTTGTGTTAAATGTTAACGCTGGGACACCAGGTGTTTCAGGATTCTGTTACAAACGCCTGAAACATGTTATGTTTGTATATTTTATTATCATACAATGTGTGGATGTTATTTGTATAATGGTTTACTAGATGAAATATTACGGACGTTTGTTTTAAGTAGTCGGCCGTCATCAAATGCAATGATTGTTGTACATACTATACATTCAATAGGTATGTTCAATTATGAGTTCGCTGGATTGGGGTCCGTTACCTTCTCTCTAATGGTCCTTATGTAAGCGAGTCAAGTAGTATTAGGAAAAGCTTTGTATCTAGCAGATTGACATAGTTATGCCAGTATGCCAAAATATTAATATTTTTGCAATGATTTGCCACTCGTATATACATAATGGAGAAGCCATTGTACATTGCTACCTGGTCATCGTGTGCGGTCAGCAGATTATTCAATAGACATATTTTATTAATACAGGTATGTATAGAGATGGATACAGAGAGCTTATATCAAATAATCTGCATTAGATATCTATTATTGTTATGTAAAGAAGGTATATATGCGCGAATTGTTCAAATATGTGGTCGTTATACCGAGGTATCTGGTGATACGTCCAACACTCGGATCACATTGAATATGTTAGTGTCACGGGCAGTAACGGAGATGTACTTAGCAACGTATTTAACATTGTGTTGTTACCTTTTGCACTGGATGTTATCGGCGTTTCTTTGTGTTATCAACTAGGTCACGTTAAAATCGCGTCACAGCTCTCGCCAGCAGCACGGAGTCAACATACAATGCATGGCAATATGCGATACATGTGTTTAATCAGCGGAATTGGGATGGGATAACTGCACATGCATACTTTCTGTTTGTGAAAAGACTGTCAATCAAACACATTTACTTTAGGTCAAGGTCATTAAATTTACTTTCACTTTGTATCAAGACAGTGAATATTTGTTGAGAAGTGCCCGAATGGTATGTAATAATGCAAATATTATGAATTAATAAATGTTTGGTTGTTCAGAAGTGTTTTAAAGACTAAGCTGTTTATAAGAGCATGTACGGTACTGATGGTCGTTCACCATCCTTACAGTGCAGTATTGGTTCATATCTATCTTCGTGTTTGCTACCCATATAACCTCCGAATCAATTCAACCTGCCTCAGTTGACAAGGTCCTCGATCGATCGTTTGTGTTACGCAAAACATATTTTGTAACAATACCGTTTCCTCAGCCACAGCTAATTGATTTTATGGTCGTCGAAATATGTTGCATCTCTTTTAGTATATTTTTGTGGCAAATTTGAGACTTTTGTTGAGATGTATCTCCAACCAGCCTCACAGCTAATAAATTATTTAATAAAGTTTGCCTTGACCCCGTAGAATTCTGGTAGGGAAATATCGCTGATCTATTACCAAAGGAAGGAGTTATGTGGAGACTCTTTTATCCGGACTATGGAAAACACAGGTGACCGGATAAGCGGTAATATATGTTTAACCATAGTGTATTAGATGTACATATATATATTATATGTATATTATGAATAGTGCACAAGTTATGAGTTGAAATAATTCTCGCCTTAATGTGTAAAACAAGCGACATATATTAATGACTTTGCTGTGGCTTGAAATTGAAAAAGGTGACAGAATATTGATGACAATAGTTTTCGTGGGGTGTTAAGTTTAATATGTAGATACGTTGTCGTAAGTATCGTAGACATTTGTTCTAAGAGCGTGCATGATAAATAGAAAACCTAGAGTTACCGGTATTCCCCGTAACATTAGCCATGACTATTATGCAACTGCTATAGTTATTGACCTAATCGTGCAATTGATTGCTTTGAGAAGAAATTTCTTATGAATGTGGAAATGGTTTTGTCGCTTTTTAGGAGAGGGAGTGCGTTACGTACGCTGTGTCCAACATCCTTGCGTATTCTTAGAACACCCATCCAGTACCCGAAGCCTTTGTCGATTAACATGGCCAGATGAAAATGAGCAGTCATTTTTCAGTTGAAACCTTGTTTTAAAGAGTGATAGTGTCAACACCATTTATTTAATCTGTCTTAGAAATTTTCAAGTTTCAAATTGGCTTATCTGGCGATGCTGTCTCAAAGACAAGGTAACGGTACAGTTGTCAAAAACAGTTCAAGACGTTTGTCAAATACCATGTCATAGTTTGGATCGGAGGATGCCAGCAACCTGTATCGTTAAAGGACTCCAAGTCCATGGTAGACGTTTCCAGATGCTGGGTGGTACAAAAGTAGTTCTACATCTATGAGGCCGGATATGTCATTGACTCACGGTAGGAACCTATGAATATATTTGTCCCACTGTAAATGTCCAGAAATTAGGAAAATGTCATGAATGATAAGATGCGTGTGTCAGGCAATCTCGATTACAACTTGAAGCCTCGGGATAATTACACGGGTTTGCCAAATAGTCAAAATGCAAATATCTATACTCATTGATAACAGAGAGCTAGGGTGGCCTTGTGATCAGAGGAGCTTAAGTCGCTGTGTGGAGCTGTGTTCCTTAGTTACGCAACGGGCCCGTGAAGGTCCAGGTTAGAATTGGCCCTCAGCAACCCATGCTTGTCGTACTAGGCGACTTACGGTATCGGGTGGTCAGGCTCGCTGACTGGGTTCACACATGTCATGGTATCCCATTTGCGTAGATCGATGCCCATGCTGTTGATCACTGAATTGTCTAGTCCAGATTGTTTACAGACCGCCGCCATATAGCTGGAATATTGCTGAGTATAAACTCACTCACTCACTCGTTACGCAACGATCCGATTATCGTGGTTTTATGACTGATTATGATCCTAAGTCTGTCCGCACTGCTCCTGTGCGCGTGGGCGTTTTTTCCACGTGTTACTGAAATTCTGTTCAAAGCAGTTTTAAACCAAAGTAGAAATCTTCGAAACTACTAGATATATACCCGATAGAATTACGGTCGCGTTTTGCCAGCATTCAGTGTTACAGTAGCTGTACCTCAACCGAGAGAGGGACATTTTACGTGAAGAACGTAAGTTCCTCAACAAGTGGAATGAATATAGCTAGTTGTCTGTCGTATAGTATGTCACGTGAAGTTGCATCAAGAACAAGCAATGAATCTTATGTTGGTTACCACACATTGTGTATATCATGGTTCATATGAAATCGTACTTTCCTCACGACTGTATATTCATATTAATAACGCTGTTCTCCTACCCGCTGTTGTTCGTTGTTGAGTGTTCCCTCAGGTCTCAATACCAACCGCTAGCCTGTAGATTTATAATTGTGATACAGAATGCAGTCGTTACCATTATAACTATTGTGAATAACTGAATATGTGAGATTAAAATATATACCATACTAACTGCTCTATGTTCTTTGTCATCTTTGAGACATGTCAAAAGAATTTTCCAATTTAAACACAGACAACGCGTTATCAGTACTTACAGGACAAACTCTTCACAAGTTATGAAGAGCTTCTTTCAGGGGACAACCCTCGGATAGACTGGTGATCCGGTCAGAGCTCAAGAAGAAACGTTCCCAAAACACCGGGAAAAGGAAAATGTTCGTTTGACATTCTGGATGGGCTGCTAAATGATCTGTTTTGGTTCCATTTTCAACTGAAAAGGTCAAGTAATCTGATTCTGACAAGACCCTAAGTGAGTGAGTGAGTATGGTTTTACGCCGCTTTTAGCAATATTCCAGCAATATCACGGCTGGGGACACCTGAAATGGGCTACACACATTGTACCCATGTGGGGAATCGAACCCGGGTCTTTGGCGTGACGAGCGAACGCTTTGACCATTAGGCTACCCCACCGCCCCTCAAGACCCTAAGCACAAAACAAGACTTGTCTGAACAAAATTCCTCTCTTCAGAGACGTTCATACCAAATGACGTCTCTTCTCCCTTACATTGTTTCCGTCATGCGAGGCTGGGCACCTAAGCAATGCAAATGTCCACAGGTCATGGGTTCATAATGGTCAAATGTCCGATCACAATGTATTTTGTCAAATCAAACATACATAGGTGAGTGTGTGAGTTTATTTCTACGCCGCACTCAGCAATATTCCAGCTATATGTTGGCGGTCTGTAAATAATCGAGTCTGGACCAGACATGCCAGTGATCAACAGCATGAGCATCGATCTTCACAATTGGAAATCGGTGACATGTGTCAGCCAAGTCAGCGTCCCTGACCACCCGATCCCGTTAGTCGCTTCTTACGACAGGCATGGGTTATACTAAAGGCCAATATTCTAACCCGGACCTTCACGGGTCTCAAACGTAAATATTTTCACTTACAGTAAACGTCTTTGGTGAGCGCCTCAGTGGGCTTTCCAACGCCTTATCAAAGACTAGCATGGGACACGAACTGTGACCCTTTCAAATGACTGAAACTTAAAATAGTAAACAATCAGAAAAGAAAAACGAAGTTATGCCCTTCTTATTACAAAAATCGGAAAACTTCTCCGACACATTCCTACCACGTGAGGGGCGGTGGGGTAGCCTAATGGTTAAAGCGTTGGCTCGTCACGCCGAAGACCCGGGTTCGAATCCCCACATGGGTACAATGTGTGAAGCCCATTTCTGGTGTCCTCCGCCGTGATGTTGCTGGAATATTGCTAAAAGCGGCGTAAAACCAAACTCAGTCAGTCAGTCAGTCAGTCAGTCCTACCACGTGTTCATCCCTCTCATCCGGGTTCTGCCACGGTGTACGCAGTTTGATAAATGCGTTTCACAATTGTATTAGCAGCACCATTTGCGTTTTGTGCACTAAAACTCCGTAATATCTCCGAGGTATTCATTTCAAACGAACACCCTACAAGAGTTTTTTTCTAAGAATACTCCGCGGACATTCCGGCCCAGTCTTGCATCATCAATCACGATATGGCCACGGGCGATCTTAAAGTAATTTCATCAGATATCTTCTACCAGCTGATCTGTCAAGTCGTAGGGCGATGACACTCGCCTCACGCAGACGCTGTTGCTGCTGTGATGATTACAGTTTAGGCCTTTTTTCGTATCATGTTAAAGTGGTAAATACAATGTGTTGTAATAAGTAATAAATGCCTTAAAATGACGCTACTCCAGCTTATACTAACAGTCATGCATTTACATAATGCTGAGGTAAGAATAACACGCCAAATGATGTCATCTGACGTTATGGTGTGGCCGGCTGCTTAACCGAGTGCTTCTCTTAGTGCTTTCTATGTTTAACGGGACGATGGAGTAGCTTAGTGGTTAAAGCGTTCGCTCGTCACGCCGAAGACTCGCGTTCTATTCCCCACACGGGTACTACGTGTACAGCCCATTTCTGGTGTCCCCCCGCCGTGATATTGTTGGAATATTGCTAAAACCGGCGTAAAACCGAAAACACTCACTCATTCTATGTTTGACATAGAATTCAACTTTGAGATGTCTTGTTCAGAAACTGCACAACTACTAATTAAGCGCGGAACAACACTCACTCAGACGTTTATAAAAAAAGAATAATTATTCTGGTCAACGTTGGATGTATATGTGAAAAATAAACTTGTCGTGAACAGCAGTCTTCCTATTTTAGATTTACCAGACTGATCATGTTTACCATAGGGCTTAGTAGTCCGGAGTACAGAGTAGCATTTAATGTTTGTACAGTCTCGTATTGGGCACACATCGTACAAAGGGGACGTACAGTGTAGCAATGATCCCACTTCGAATGAGTGAGTGAGTTTAGTTTTACGCCGCACTCAGCAATATTCCAGCTATATGGCGGCGGTCTGTAAAAATCGAGTCTGGACCAGACAATCCAGTGATCAACAGCATGAGCATCGATCTACGCAATTGGGATACGATGACATGTGTCAACCAAGTCAGCGAGCCTGACCATCCGATCCCGTTAGTCGCCTCTTACGACAAGCATGGGTGGCTGAGGACCAATTCAGACCCGGATCTTTACGGATCTCTGTATCTTACGACTGCACAGGGATAAAGTATGGGTGCAGTCGGTGATCGATGACGTCTGTAGACAGTAGCCCTACTCAGCAACACCCGATCAAACTGACTGAGTGTTGGTAAGAGAACTGTGCTCATATGCTTGACCACTCCTTCTTACCAACTGCCGGCATATAAATGGGATATTGCTGAGTACGGCGTTAAACAGTAAACAATATATACTGAAACGCAAAAGAAACGCCACCTTTCAAAACTAGATGCAAAATTTTGTTCTTACAAGGTGGTGTTTTTAAGATGATCACACCGTTAACATGTTTTTTTTAATCCAAATTGACCTTTATTGCCAACAACAGTGTGTTTTCTGATGAAAAAGCATATCGACCAAACGCACCGAAAAAGGCAGACGTTCTAAAAGGTTCCGTATGGCATTCGTGAAAATGAAAATGCACGCTTATATCGTGACAACCCTACAAATGAAGCGAGCCCAAAACTCACCTGAAATCATTCTTGTTTTGACACAATCGCCATGCCAAGACTTACGAGAGATCAGAGGAACCAAGCCTTTGGACGACTGCAAGTTGGCCAATCATTTTAATGTTTATGTTAGGACAAGCTACCAACTGCAGGAGAGGTATCAGGCCACTAACAGCATCCAAGACCGTCCACGCAGGTGATGACCTTCAGTAACACCACGTGCACAACGTCAAGGCCGTCAGATTGTCACCAGCTTCACCAGAGTGACGGAAACAGCACGCCAGACCATTGGGACTCACAACAGACCCATTAGTGCAAATACAGTCCATCGACGTTTGCGCGCTAGACACCTCTGCTGTCACAGACCATATCGTGGTCCTGTCCTCACCGCTCGTCAACGACAAAACTGACTGCAATGGTCAACTCAGCATCGAAATTGGAATTAGCGACAATGGAGAACTGTGGGTTTTATTCTGATGAAAGCAGATATTGTGTTTCGACAGCCGATGGCAGAGTGAGAGTATGGCAAAGGCGTGAGGAACGGTTTTCCAATGAGTGTCGAGTTTAAAGAGACTCGTGGGGGGGACCAAGCAACATATCGTGGGGTGCAATCTGTCTGAACCAGAGAGTTGTCCCCGTGGTGTTCCAGAATCTCGGTCCAGGATGAGGAAATGGTGTGACTGCTGCTCGCTATATTGAACAAGTCATATGAACCCGTTGTACCACATTTTGGACGTCGCAGATATCGTGTACATCTTCCAGCAAGACAACACTCGTGTCCACACTGCTAGAGCAACATTGGACTTCCTTAGGCAACATGGCGTCCAAACCTTAAAGTGGCCTACACTCAATCTGGATTTAAGTCCAATAGAACACATTTGGGACGAGATTCAAAGAAAACTGAATGACCTCCAACCAAGGCCTACAACTGCGGCTGGACTCGATCAGGCATTTCGCAGAGTATGGGCCCAAGTGCTTATGTCCTTCATCAAAAGGCTATTTTATTCCACGTACAGACGATGCAACGCCGTCATCGATGTCCATGGAGGTCACACATGATACTGACTTTGACGTATCCCAGTGGTACCATTTTTGGTGATTTTGTTTGTGTGAACTCTAAATGTGATTCCCAAAACTGTGTTAACCATAATTGTCAAGTTTGATTTCAATCCTCCGTTTTGATTGTTAATTAGAGCGATTTTAATTGTGTGCTTATAGAAGCCTCTATTGGTGTTGCGTTGCTTTTGCGGTTCAGTATATATACTGAACCGCAGACAGACAGACAGACAGACAGACAGACAGACAGACAGACAGACAGACAGACAGACAGATAGATAGATAGATAGATAGATAGATAGATAGATAGATAGATAGATAGATATTTCTTAAAATACATACTGGCCAAAATGGAGAATGTAGTTCTGTATGTCATTGATTTTGTGGTTTTTCCTTTCATATAATCTCAACGCCCCCAGTGCACTGAATACCATTATTCCTGTTAGCGTTAGGTCATTCGTTATTTGTTTCAATCATGTCAGGAAATTACCAGGATTCGGATATCGGTATCTCGTTTTTGGGGCACCGAGTAATCTTGTGACGAAACCGTTTCTGGGATTTTGTCTCCTTCCTAAATGGGTACATGCCTGTGTGTTGTGGGGGGATGCATGTTGTGGGGGGATGCATGTTGTTGGGGGATGCATGTTGTGTTCTGATTTTCTTGGCCCCAACAATGCAATCATGCAATCATATCGTCTGCCGCCATTGCCACAGACCTGTTCAGATGGGAGGCGGTTGGGAAGTGGTTAAAGAGTGAGCGTGCAGTGGGGCATTTGCAGATGTGATTTGACGATAATATGTCAAATGTGTTCGTTGTGTGTTATTATCTACGTAAATAAAACTGACTATTTTCTTACAATCGTCACTTAGGTTAAACGTATCCGCAGATATAGGAAGTGTCATATAATGCCGCACTTAGCAATATTCCAGCTATATGGCGCGGTTCTGTAAATAATCGAGTCTGGACCAGACAAGCCAGTGATCAACAGCATAAGCATCGGTCTACGCAACTGGGATACGATGACATGTGTCAACCAAGCCAGCGAGCCTGACCACCCGATCCCGTTAGTCGCCTCTTACGACAAGCATGGGTTACTGAAGACCAATTCTGACCATAGTGTGAAGAACTGCGGATGGTGTGTTCAGCTTCCTTTGCATGTATGCAGAGCTCGGAAGCTATGTGTATTCTGTGTGTATAAGGCAGATTTATTCATGCATGCGTTTACATGGAAGGGCAGTTGTACACCGAACCACTTCTAAAAACTAGATTGGCGATAGCCTGGTGGTTAAAGCGTTCATTTCGTCACGCCAAATGCCCGGTCTCAATGTGAGAAGCACATTTCCGGCGTCGTCGCTCTGAAACAACTGGAATGTATATGGGTAAAACCTCACTCACTCACTCACTTACACACGAACTCACTGTCTTGCCTTCAAGCACTTCATAATGTTACTTCAAGTCACCCTATCATCCTGGACATTTAGAACTTTACAACGATCTTTCTACTGGCCAATGTGATATCGTCCTCTGCTGGTTGCCGGGTCACGTCGGCATAGCAGGTAACACAAAGGCCGATGCTGAAGCTAAATCAGCTCTTGACAAAACCTTATCTCCACTGCTGATCCCGTACAGTGACTTCAAACCCACTATCAAAAGTTATACTCGGGACCTTATGCAAAAAGGTGGGACACCCAAGGTGGAAGAAATAAACTTTATGAATTGAAGCCAACAATTGGTTATACCTACTTGGGTTGTCAGTCAAGACGTGATGAGGTAATTTTACGACGATGTCGTATTGGCCACAGTCGGTTTACTCATGACTATCTGCTGAAAACGGATGGAGATGGACCTCCCATGTGTGTCTCTTGCGATGAAGTGTTCACCATCAAGCATATTCTGCAAGGGATGCACATTATGATGCGAGAAATCTGAAAGATCTGTTTTCCCACGTGAGCGGGCATCTGATTGTAAACTACCTGAGGGAAGTTGATCTGTATCATAAATTGTAACTTTGTAAAGAGAATAACGAATTGCTTGCTTTTGTCTATGGTGCTATGACATTTTCTGTTTTCAAATAGAAATGTAATAAATATATATCTTTTTAAAATATAACTCTTTTGGACCTTGGACTTAAAATGGTAATGAATGGAAACATGATCTCGTCACTATATGGCTGGAATAATGCCGGTGTGACGTAAAACCCAACTCAACTCACTCGAACTCACGACCATAGTTGTACAGTGCTGGAGTATTATAATTAACTTGAGCCCTCATAGATGATCTTCTCAGTCTTATGGTATACTGCTCTAATTAGATGAAAGTGGGCGGATGCACGGATAAAGAATATATATTGTGGAGCAAAAGAAACTGAACTAACAATCCAAACACTTAATATTCAAAATATTAAGTTGTTTTGGGGCACCACGTGTGAACTTTCTTTCACAGATCAGCATATTATCAGGTTTGCTTTTCAGTCGAAAATGTCTTAAGTCTGCACTACTCTGACGATTAGTCAGCTTTCACAATACCTATATCTATATCTATCTATCTATCTATCTATCTATCTATCTATCTATCTATATATATATATATATATATGTACATATGTGTGTGTGTGTGTATATATATATATATATATACACACATATAATACCTGGTTATATATTTTTTCAAACGAATTGGATTTTAAACTTTCAAATATTAATAGAAATTGTACAATACGCTATTGCTGATGGGTTTCTTTGACATGCTGCTCATCAATCAATTTTCTTTTCTCTGCGCAAATTGACATCATTTCAGACATGGTAGTGATCATATTGTTGCGAATTCATTTCTTAACCAATTCTCAATGGACACACTTCAATTTACACAACATTACCCATCCACATATTACTTTTCACAATCTGTGGCAGGAATTAGTGATTGTTAGATAGACATGATCAAAGTTAACACTTTGGGGTAGCCTAGTGGTTAAAGCGTTGGCTCGTCACGCCGAAGACCCGGGTTCGATTCCCCACATGGGTACAATGTGTGAAGCCCATTTCTGGTGTCCCCCGCCGTGATGTTGCTGGAATATTGCTAAAAGCGGCGTAAAACCAAACTCAGTCAGTCAGTTTAATTTGCAGTTACAGAAAGAAACACATTCTATCGTCCATCCCTCAGTTTACTGTTTCGATTTTAATATGGATTTTGAAGAGGGGGAGACAAGATATTGGGCACATGAATGAATTTATACCATTTTATAAACATCATCAGGAATGGCCCCTTCCTAAAGTGTGATTCAGCTACTGTTTTCAGCCGAGTAATGTTTTGATAGCTTTTGAAGTTCTTGGTCAAATCCAGTTTCTCTTGCCCGGTATTTTACATTAATTAACCTCATATATTCACATCCAGATTACAGGGATCAGTTATTTCAAGTTTTAGCACAATGTAACGAGAAATTAAAACCGGAAGATAGGCCAATGTGGAATATATGTATATTACAGAGATTATATGTTCAGGATGAATAATGAATGAGTTTGTGAGAACTCTGCCACACTTTATAACTTTTAATATTAATAATCCAAATAAACTGCCAATATGTCATATTCACTTATATTTGAGAGTAGCTAAACATGAAACGAAGTGAAAATTCGATTTCGACATTTATTCGATTGTGACGTCTTTCATACCGTTAAGGTAACAGTGTTTGGCGTTTATTTGTAGCCCAAGAACGTTTTGATAACGTTTGAATGTTTCTTCTCGAATGAGATATGAAGTGAATACTCTCTTTTGTAAAGTACTGTAAGGTCATTATTTTTTATACATTTTATTGAAGTCATCTGGGTTTTACAATGTGGTAATATAATACCTTATCAAGTGCAAAAACAATGAAATGATCTATGCTCTGACAGTAACAGTGTATGAATTATATTGAAATAAATCTGTCTGCCTGTCTGTCTGTGGGAAAGCATTTGCTTGTGAGTAACCCACGTGGTTGATTGATAGAGGGCATTATCACTGATATAGACTGGGTCACATATATATTATAGACTTCCTTGTCAAGGATTCCATTAATCAGCATTGCTTGGTACATAGTATAGCCGCTTCGTGACATTTATTATAACAAGGATTTTTTACCCGACTGGTTTGAACGTAGTCAAGTCAAGTTGTCTCGAACTTCTCGTCTAGGAGAAAAACAGTTCGACTTATCGTTATTTCGATTTATTCGACTCTGTTACGACTCCTTGAAATAGCCGTGACTTATCCGCCATGAGGCAGTAGAAACTTCTACCCCGTCACATCACACCCCCACCTCCACCCTCACCCCCATCCCCACCCTTCAGCTTGCCACATTCACAGTACAATGTGTATAGTTAATATCATTAGCATATTGCTAAGTCTCACATCAACCATATAAGTAGCCATGTAAATAATATACATAAGAACTTACTCGGCGAGTCGAGATACGCAAGCACAAGTCATCGTCAGTATCTGGTAATCATTCAGAGTGAGTGAGTGAGTGAGTATGGTTTTACGCCGCTTTTAGCAATATTCAAGCATTATGGCGGCGGGGGACACCAGAAATGGGCTTCACACATTTACCCATGTGGGGAATCGAACCCGGGTTTTCGGCGTGACGAGCGAACGCTTTAACCACTAGGCTACCCCACCGCCCCAGTCATTCATAAACACATGCTAATGTTATAGAGTCGGTGTCGTACAACGGTCTCTCTGTCATGATTATAGAAATGGTGCCGGGACCTTTATTTGTGTTTATACAAAAATACAATCAAAGTAATATCGTAAGGCGCGGGGAAGTAACACTCCGGATGCCCATTTCTAAACACAGAGTTGACCATTTTTGTTACTCGCTGTGATTAATTCATGGCCGGATCTATAATTCTACCTGTGAACAATACCACTTGTTAGGACAGCACAATATGTTCTAACGACAGTTCGTCGTCTTTTCCGTCTGCCTGAAACACAAAAAAAAGACAGGCCCACACGGCTCAGACATTTTTCGCAAAAAGCAATTTAGCAAAGAGATGGGAAGAAGAAACATCCTAAAAAAGCAATTGTCTGATATTTCTTTATACTGAGATACCTCAATGTCACGTAGACACTCGCCTAGATTTGTTATCAAGGAATAGGCAGTTCACCGTACATTTAACCAATTACATACACAAAACTATTGGCGCCGCCGGTCTAAAAAAACGATTGGCATCATACAATCAGATCCGTATTGCATCGGAATGGTTTAGAAAGAATGCAGCAAGGGTAGAAACCAACAAAGGGCGATCGCAGTAACTGAGTCATAAGCATTAGGTGTGGACTGCACATGGTAACCATGGTTACAAGACAAGAATTGGCACCTGGTGCTGAGTTTAATATCTGAGCTACGAACTGATTAGGAACGGTGAGGAGAAGGTGTGAATCTCTAAATCTTCTACCGGAGCGGGCACAATTATCACACAAGTTAGGCCGAATTGCACCTTTCGCAGACTATTCCTCCGCAGTAAACCATGTTAGGCTACCATGGTCCTCTTTGCTTTTCCACGCTGTGATCATTCCTTTTTAGGAGTTATTACACCGCCTGCCTCATAAGACACGGAGTATGAAGTATTCACTCTGGTTTGATGAAATATTTATTAAATATTGTCATATTCTTCACACATTAGGCTAGTCAAGATGATTGGGCTTAGAATGAAGTTCCACGGTGAGTTAAGCTCGCAGCTCCTGCAAGTGTCACTGGACGGATTGAAGAATTGAAGCTTCTTTTAAACTTGAAACAATCTCGTCTCTGTAGTTTGAAAGGGCATTGACTGACGAGTTGTAATGGTTTAGACATAATTTAAAGTGAGTGTGTCCTAGAGGGGGTATTATTTTACGATGTGTTTTTGCTATATTCCGGCGGTATCAGTAACAGCATCACCTGCATCCTCAGTTGCTAAATAGTGAGTGAGTGAGTAGGGTTTTACGCCGCTTTTAGCAATGTTCCGGTAATAGCAAGGCAGGGGACACCAGAAATGGGCTTCACACATTGTACCCATTTGGAGATTCGAACCCGGGTCTTCGGCGTGACGAGCGAACATTTTAACCACTAGGCTACCCCACCGCCGGTTAGACATAGAAAGCATTAAGAGTAGCTTAATATATACTGCGTGTAGAGAACTGTGTTCAGGAAACTGTGAACCAAGATCACCGACTGGTTATCTTCACGCTTTCACCACGGGGCTACCTCACCGCTCCAATTCTCAGCTGTTATTGTGTGGTGGGTAGAGCGTTTGGGTTAGACGAAAGTTGGAAGTAAATCACACCAAAAGATTTTATAAGATAGTTCTTGTTATCCTGACAGGCGATCGACATAAACGGGATAACGTCAAATCGAATTGCCCCCGTGTAGACCTGAGTTAGAACTGATCTTCAGCACCTTTTGCCTGTGGCAATAGGCGACTAACGGGATCGAGTTGTCAGGCTCGCTGACTTGGTTGACACATGTCATCGTGTCCCGACTGTGTCGATCGATGCTCGTGGTATCAGTCACCGGATTGTCTGAACCGGACTCCCGAGACATAGCTGCAGCTGGAGTGCCGCATTAAACAACAGCTAGACACACCGACAAACAATAACTGACTCTGAACAGCCCAGGCTGGAAGTCGGTAATAGTAGAAGTAAAGCAGATTGTAGATGATGACTGACCTGCTGACTAACGGATCCTGGCCGCTGAGGGACCTGTGTTTGAAATAACTGCTTACCCGCTGGACCGCGGCATCTAGATATCGTGTCGGGCCCGTCGTTACTGATTGGTTAAGGTCATTATGATCTGCAGCAAGTTTGGTTGTTGATTTTTTTTATGCTGCATTTTTCTAATGTTGTTTTTAGTTGTTGTTCAGGACAAATATGTTCAAACAATGGGATGGCGTTAACTGGGGTTTCTCCCGAAATGTCTTTACATTAGTTATGCAAGCATGACCATTGACATAAGTCATAATCATTGACATACTTGCGCTCTTTTGACTGAACAACACGTATTGAAAGGAACGGCTACTATTGACAGAAACAGCTAACCCTAAGTGTCATTGTTGACGGAACGTCTCATATATACAAAAGTGAGAACAAAATCTAATCATGAAAACGAAATCTATTGAACTAAACAACAGCTACTCTCAGAAACAACTACTGGTAACATACAACAACATTCATGGAGAGAAACAGCAATTATTGACAGATGCAGCCTCTAAAGTCTGAGATTACTGCCAGGAAGTATTATATCGCTGAACCTGTTATCATAAACGGATAAATGTGTGAAGCCCATTTCTGGTGTGCCCCGCCGTGATGTTGCTGGAATATTGCTAAAAGCGGCGTAAAACCAAACTCAGTCAGCCATAAACGGATAAAGTAGCCAAGTAAACAGAGATGATTGATATGGGAAGGGAGCTAACTCCTTGTCTTTATTCGTAGACACTCTCCAAGTAAACCGATGCATTCAGTTTACATTTAAAATTCTACCCTTCCGACCATACGTTTCACAAATGAACATTCCACAGGTAGTTTCGGGCCATTACACACAAAGATCTTGGGATAGCAGTTGTACCATGTGTAGTTGGACACATGAAAGTGAGTGAGTATGGTTATACGCCGCTTTTAGCAATAGTCCAGCAATATCACGGCGGGGGACACCAGAAATGGGCTTCACGTAGACAGTGAGTGAATGAGTTTGGTTTTACGCCGCTTTTAGCAAATATTCCAGCAATATCACGGCAGGGAACACCAAAAATGGGCTTCACACATCACATGAAAGTGTGTGTATTGGGTAACCAGTGAGAACTCTTCACAGCTGAAGACAACATGCTCAAGTTCCTTATTCTTCCAGCGTGATGTTTTATAACGTGTTGCCTGTAAAGGCCATAGGGGAAAAGGCACAAAACTGTTCCAGGTTTCAGAATTTACCCACTTCGGTGAAACGCATGACATCGAGTCCGCTGCTGAAACATAATCGGGCAGGAATGAGATTCGAACCCACGGTAATTTAATTCGGACTATTCATAAGGACACACGACTACACATCGAATAATACATTTGGTGCGGAAAATCAACAAACCGAGGTATTTTAGAACGACCAAGGTAGTTTTTTTACGAAATATTCGCAATATCCGGCGTGGGACACCAGTGATAATCGAACCTGGGCCTTTGGCGTAACGACGCTTTAACCATCAGAACCCCATACCAAGGTGATAACCCTTGATATGAACATAGAGAGCTAAAACAATTTGAATGAAGACAGCCTCCATTTTTTAAAACATACTAAATCTACACATCTCTTTAAAATGAATGATCTTGGAAACTTTCAAACATGAATTGAATCTGCTTACCTGTTGCTGGAGCTTCTGGCCGCGATGCATGGCCTGAGGCAATGGGATTCCATGGTATAAGGGAGACAACTCGTGAATGTCTATACTAAAACCTCTCTTCAAGTTTTGTTAATACTTAAAACTTACATCTCTGTGTAATCAACTATTCACAAATATTTAGACACATGTATTCCATGTACTCTAGATCTCGCTGTGCAGAGTTGATTCTCTTTAGCAAGCAAGAAACCGAATGGGTGATCTGAATTCCGGTTCACCGCCATTACGTTTCTGGTTGTGAGTTTCACTAAGGTACTGAACGTCTGAGACCTGGGCCCTGTTTCACAAAGCTGTCGTAATCCTAAGATCTCGTAACTTTTCTCGTAGCATTTCTACCTCCTATGTTACAGTATATGAGGTACGAGAAAAGTTACGAGATCTTAGGCTTACGAGAGCTTTGCAGTGCATGTATTCCTATGTCAT